>NC_138774.1:224121601-224721601 GCF_965119305.1 Pelophylax lessonae
GAAAGAATATCTCACCTGCAGCAGTTTGTCTTTGCTCGGTCTTGCTGCCTCAGTCACTCAGGCAGTTTCCCCTCCGCAGCGGCCGCCGCCGCACAGTGAGGATGAAGGGAGGAGCGGAGGTGGGTGGAGCCGGAGTCTCTAATAGGCACGGAGGTCGGAGGAGGACGCTTTGCATGCTGGGTCCCTACTCGGACGTCACAGGTTGCTAGACGCCATTCGGCAGGCGATCTTAGCAACCAGGAGGCGGCATGATAATAGCTGCTGCTGTGGCGTGGGGGGATCAGATCGGGGGGCCCCCAGACAACTCCCCAGCAATCGTGCATGAGAAAGACGGCCCTGCCGGGCCCCCCCTGACCTCGGGCGCTCGGAGTGCGGAGCTGGGAGGAGGGATGGCCGGCCACCAGATGATTTTGCGGGACTTCAGACCGGCTCGCGGGACTCACTCCAAATTGTGGGACAGTCCCGCGGAATCCGGGACGGTTGGGAGGTATGTCTGTGGTTACTTCACTAGCCACGCCCCCCACAGTTAGAATCAGGCCCCTAGAGACACACTTAACCCCTTGATCACCAATATAGTTAACCCCTTCCCTGCCAGTGTCATTTTTACAGTAAAAGTGCATATTTATAGCACTAATTACTGTAGTAATGTCACTGGTACCCCCAAAAGTGTCAAAAATGTCAGTCAAGGGTCCGATCTGTCCGCCGCAATGTCGAAGTCCCGCAAAAAAAAAAAAAAAAAAAAAAAAAAATCGCAGATCGCCGCCATTACTAGTTAAAAAAAAATAAATAAAAAATGACATAAATCTTTCCCGTAGTTAGTAAACGCAATAACTTTTGCGCAAAGCAATCAAAATACGCTTATTGCTTTTTTTTTTACCAAAAATATGTAGCAGAAAACAAATTGGCCTAAAATGTTAAAACATTTTGATTTTTACATTTTTTTTGAGAATTTCATATAAAAAAATGTGAAAAATATTGTTATTTTTTCAGAATTGTCGCTCTTTTTTTGTTTATAGCGCAAAAAATAAAAATCGCACAGGTCATCAAATACCACCAAAAGAAAGCCCTGTTTGTGGGGAAAAAAAGGACGTCAATTTCATTCTGGTACAGCATCGCACGACCGCGCAATTGTCTGTTAAAATCACGCAGTGCCGAATCGCAAAATAGGGCCTGGTCTTTGAGCAGCCAAATCCTCCGGGGCTAAAGTGATTAACACAGCATTAGAGATCAAAGATGACTTACATTAGGGTGACCAGATTTTTTAAATGAAATCTGGGGACATATTTTTTTTTTTTTTTGCTGGTAATGGCGGCAATCAGCGACTTCGATATTGCGGCGGACAAATCGGACACTAAGTGACACTTTTGACACATTTTGAGAATCAGTGACACTAATACAGTGTTCAGTGCTAAAAATATGCACTGTCACTGTATTAACATCTGTATTAACATCTAGGGCAATCAAAGGGTTAAATGTGTGCCTAACAAGTGTTTTCTCACTGTGGGGGAGGTGCTTTTATTAAGGAAAGGCATAGATTCACAGGAACACAGGATCAATTTCTTCCATAATGACAGAACGGCAATTAATGATTACATAGGAAGACCGCTGTTCTGCCTGTGTACAGAACGATCAGCAGGTACCAGCGGACATCGAGTCCATCAGACCCGCTGATCAACTCTGATTCCCAGAAATGCAGGATCACATATATACATATATATATATATATATATATATTATATATATATATATATATATATATATATATATATATATATATATATATATATATATATATATATATATACATACATACATGATCCTGCACAGCGCAACCGCCCTGTAGCAGTATATCTACTATGGGGCGGTTGGCAATTGGTTAAGATCATCAGTTAGGATAACTCACAGGCAGACAGACATACTTTTTTTCTCATGATTTTTGCAACCTGCCGATTTGTCTTAGGTTTTCTCGATAGGAACATCTTAATGGCAGTTAATCCTGTTTTATTTAGTAAAATGTATTGTAATTAAACATACACAGGTAAATGACCTTTCAGTCTGTGTGTTGACAAATTTTGGGGTAATTTTTGGCCTGATTGAGTCTCAATGCTTTGACTATTATACTGGTTTGTGAATGTCCCATTACCATCTTCAAATGGAACTGTAGTTGGGCAGGTCCCCATCCCCAGTGTTCCTCCTGGGATAAGTGGCACTGACAGCCAAGAGCGGTGTAGGTTTATTAATTGGCTTTCCAACACAGTTTACCAGTGTTCAGTTTATCAGTTCAGTCACGTCAAAATGTATCAGTTTTTCATCCATTTTTCATCCGTTTTTCATCCGTTTTTCGTACGATCCGTTTTTTTGACGGATGAAAAATAGGGCATTCATCCGTTCAAAAAAACGGACATTGACAGAAGCGGATGAAAACGGATGTTAACTGATGATCACCCGTTGTCATCCGTTTCTACATAGAGATACATTGATGTCCGTTTTTCATCCGTGAACGGATGGATGAAAAACGGACAAAAGGACAGCATGTGTGAAAGGGGCCTTAAACAGATTTTTAAAATTAAAATCAGGCAGGCTCTCGCGCTAATAAATCAGGTCCTGCTTCCAACTACTGTGTACAAAAGTGAAGCAATCAACAAATGGTGCCGCAGCTTTAAAAATAAATCAATATACAATAGTGATCAAAATATCCCACTAGCCACGCAAAAGAAAATATATAAATATGTGTGTGCATTCAAACACTGGGAAATTAATCAACAGTAAAATGACCAAGCAAAAGTAACTTCCACTGTGAAAAATCATTAAGTCCCCATTCACACTTGGTCGCCTGACAAGTCGCGGTGGGTCGCCTGCCATTGATTAGCACAGGACCTGTTCTAATAGGAGCGACACAAGTCGCTCCGACTTAGAAAAAGGGTCCTGTACTACTTTGGGGCGACCTGGAGGCGACTTGCATTGACTTCAATGATATGAATTCCGTGCATGTCGCGCCGAAGTCGTGTCGCCCCTGTGTGAATGGGCTCTAAACCATAATAAACAAGTGAAAAATAGTCCGTTTCCATTGTGTGTCACTCCAATGGGTGAAAAATTATATATAATATAAACAGTTCTCATCCACTAGTGCAGTGTTCACATATCATTAAAGAATAATTATAATAGGATGACCAGATAAAATCCCGTTGTGTGCTGATTAAAGAGACACCAGAGAGATCCACCACCTCCGTGCTGCATGCCCCTCGGCCCAGCAACTCACCCCAGCTATTTGCCTTCCATTCTCATGGAAAACCCCTGGAGAAAGGCCTGCGTGCCTGAAACGCGTCGGGTGGGAGGATTTCCTTCAAGAAGCCAACATATACCTTTGAGTATATGCATCACCACTTTCTTCATTTATATTTATATTTTTTGAAATCACATTATACATGTTTTCTGTACAATTTATGTAACGCTCCAGATCTATGCAAGATCTATTTTAAAATTTGTTAATAAAATTATTTAACTTTTAGACATTTGTGGAAGTGTATCTGCCAGTAAAGTCCCACACACTAGGGGGACCCCCCATTCTGCATTCTCATGGAAAAGGCCATCTGCGCATAGATATCCCACTGTGGCAATCAGGACAAGGGTAACAGCGACACTCCTTTGATTAGTCAATCCTCTCTTGCTTATACATGAAAGAGAACAAAAAGGGCCCCACTAGTGTAATAACGTTTATACCCTTTATTAAAATCAATTATCCTCTAATATTGCACGTACAGTTAACATATCTTGTAAAGCACATAGCAGCATATAGAAGGGGATTGGGGTGCTCACGTAAGCTCAGAGTGGATGAGAACTGTTTATATTATATATCATTTTTCACTCATTGGAGTGACACACAGTGGAAACGGACTATTTTTCACTTGTTTATTATGGTTTAATGATTTTTCACAGTGGAAGTTACTTTTGCTGGTCATTTTACTCTTGATTCATTTCACAGTGTTTGAATGCACACACATTTTTTATATGTTTTTGCATGGCTAGTGGGATATTTCGATTGTATTGTAATTGTATTTTAATAATTTTATCAAAGAAAAAAAAATCTTACACTGTATCTTTAATTTTTTTTTTCTTTTTTGCTTTTGATAGCATGAGCCGTGACAGGTCCTCTTTATGAAGCGATCTGGGGTCTTTTAGACCCCATATCTGTCCTCCAAAGCATCGGATCAAACCAAGATCAGTTTGATCAGATGCTTGTTCAAACCTGTAATAGCTACCTGAGACCGAAACCGGAAGTGATCAAATCCTTGACGCTTTTGGTTTCTGACATCACATGATAAGAAAGTCATCCATCCCTCTCGCTGTGTCCCTGAAACTGGATGCTACTGTTTGCATCCTAAATTAAGTAAAGGCAGGGGTGAGACCCCCTTCCACTGCCTGTAAAAGTAATCCAGTGGCTTCTTAGCCACTAGGATTACTTTTACTGTGTGCAGAATCGATGAGGCTAAAAGAAAAAAATGATATCCCGATCATTGCTGTAGTGATGACCAAGATATCACCCTTCCAATCCATTGAGGTACTGGTATGTAGCTGGATGGGAAGCAGTTAAAGGGGATTGGTTTGAGGGGCAGTAAAATGCAGCTCCGTTTACTTTCCCCCATCTGAAGTGTAAAGTAGCATGTCACGGTGTCCTATGATCCATCAGCGTTATGACAAGCACACAGGCAGCACAATAAGCAGGGGCTCTATCCTGGCTCTGTGTCACATGACTGTAGAGTGCTGACTTTGTTAACTTATGGCTGTACTGAGTGTTACAGACTGTAACACAGCACAGGCATAACAAAGTCCGCACCCAACAGTCATGTGACACAGAGCCAGGATAGAGCCCCTGCTTATTGTGCTTGCTGGCTGCCTGTGTGATTATTGTAATGCTAATGATCAGGGGCGGACTGACAACTCATTTGGCCCCCGGGGCAATAAGAGATCATGGGCCATCTGTGTCCCTGCCCACACTTAAGCCACACCCACACAAAGCCCCACCTACTTCTTGCACTGCCCACATTACATTTGTTCGTCACAGAATTTCTCTACAATATGTTCAAAATAAATGTTTATTATAGAAAAAATAAATAAACTGACATTGAATAAAGTGCAACAATGGTACATTTCCAAAATGTAGGTTTTCATGAATTAAACACAATATACCAGAAGCAACAAATGTCTTCTTAGCTGAACAGTTTAATAAAAAGGATACAAAAAATAAAAAGCTCTGACCAGCATGTTACAAAATTATGGCCCTAAGAATTGCTCTCGCTCCGACATTCCTGATGATATCATACATATGTGCCGCCATTATTGTTTACATACGTGTGCTCGTCCTACATAGCACCCTACCTGGATGTGCGTTACAATCGTTTTTTAACAATTTTTATTTACTTTATATAATTTTCACTGACCACTAATGTAAGGGGGCCATTCCTCCCATCGACCACCATTGTAAGGGGCATTCTTCCCACTGACCTCCAATGTAAGGGGCATTCTTCCTACTGACCTCCAATGTAAGGAGCATTCTTCCTACTGACCTCCAATGTAAGGAGCATTCTTCCCACTGACCACCAATGTAAGGAGCATTTTCTCCACTGACCACCAATATAAAGGAGCATTCTTCCCACTGACCACCAATGTAAGAAGTGTTCTTCCACTGACCACCATATTAACCGCTTCCCGACGCCCACCGCCTATTTACTGCGGCAGCACGGCCCTCCTGCGCAAACCGACTTAGACCTACGTCGGTCACGCGCCTGCAGCTAGGGGGCGAGCACACGCCGCCAGCTATGCGCTCCCGCCCCCACTCGGCAGCAGGGCCTCCGATGCACAGCGCAGGTCCGCCCTACACCCACGATCGTTCCCCGGTGAGAGAGAAGAACGGTCAGCTGTTGTAAACACAGCCGACCGTTCTTCTCCCTGGAATGATCACAGAGCCCCTGTGATCCTTCTATATAGGTTCACATGTCTCTATGATCATTTCACAAGCCACGCCCCCCCCCCACAGTTAGAATCACTGCCCTAGGCTCACATTTAACCCCTTAATCACCCCTGGGTTAACCCCTTCCCTGCCAGTGTCATTATTACAGTAACAGAGCATATTTTTAGCACTGATTACTGTAGTAACGTCACTGGTCCCCCCAAAAGTGTAAAAAATGTCAGTTAGGGGTCTGTCCGCCGCAATGTCGGAGTCCCGCTAAAAATCACAGATCGATGGCATTACTAGTAAAAAAAAAAAAGAAAATAATAAAAATGACATAAATCTTTCCCTTAGTTTGTAGACGCAAAAACTTTTTCGCAAACCAATCAAAATACGCTTATTGCAATTTTTTTTTACCAAAAATATGTAGCAAGAACAAATTGGCCTAAAATGTTAAAAAAAATTTGATTTCTAAATGTTTTTTATGAGAATGTTATATAGCAGAAAGTGAAAAATATTGTTTTTATTTTTTTTCAGAATGGTCATTCTTTTTTTGTTTATAGTGCAAAAAATAAAAAATCGCACAGGTGATCAAATACCACCAAAAGAAATCTCTATTTGTGGGAAAAAAAAGAACATCAATTTTATTTTGGTACAGCGTCGCACAACCGTGCAATTGTCCGTTAAAATAACGCAGTGTCGAATCGCAAAATATAGCCTGGTCATTAAAGGGGGAAAATCTTCTGGTCCAGAAGTGGTTAAGGGGCATTCTTCCCACTCACCACTAATGTAAGGAGACATTTTTTCTCACTGACCACCAATACAAGAGATATTCTTCCCAATTTTGTTTATTAAAAGTCTTGCAATCAATAAGCATAAAAACAATATACATAAATATATATATATACATATTTACATGAAAAGGGGAAAAAAAATACATAGCAAATTCTGCTCTCAAATAAAGACTGCCTTTACAGCAAAAACAAAACTCACATCATGAAACATCATTACCGGGAAAAATAATCTTAATAAAACTCACACCACCACACCAGACATCAAACCTGCGAGGTCAAGAAACAAAACCACTCCCATTATGCATGCAGCCCTTCTTCAAAAATGAAGATATTAACCAACAAAAGCTAAGGGCGTGAAAGAAATAGCATAGGAAAAAAGCTTTTCACCCAGAGATGGACAGTTCACCAAAAGCAGGTCTGATATTCCTCCACACCCTTATCCAGACCGCTCGAGGCTCCCTGCCCTTCTCAAGACCCCGAATCTTCCCAACCTCACCCAGAATATCGTACACCACCACCTCGACAGGGAGGACTTTCTTCCGCAGGGTAATCTGGCACCGTGCATTCCACGTGAAGTAACGGACAACTATACTAACTAGAAAAAGTGTATCCAAATCAAAATCCCAGCGAGTCAGGAATGCCCCGTACACCCACTCCGCATAACTCATGCGATAGAGAAAGGGGATGCCTAGAGCCCTCCCCACCCTTTTATACACCTCTATGTTAAAGGGACACTGGAGCAAAAAGTGGTCCATAGACTCCACTTTACCAACACACTCCGCTCTAGGACAATCCCGATCATCCACAGGGCGATGCTTCAGGTTCCCTCTCACAAAGAGCCTTCCATGGAAAGCGAGCCAGGCTTGATCCCTAAACTTCAAAGGGATTCTCCCTAAGTTAATTAAACGCAACCCCTCCCTCATTACGGGGCCTGGGCAATCCCTTAAGGTCAGCGACACACTGAAAGCAGAGCCCAAAATCCTCTTCTCCAGAAGCTTTCTGGGGAGGGACTTGATATCCCCCACTGTCACCTGCCACTGCCTAAGTATTTTCAGACACGGGGCAACATAAGCCGGAAGCTTGCCATGTCGGACTCTCAGACTTTTCACTGGCCCGCCATCTTCCCAGCATCGCAGAAAAGGCCTAAACCAAGATTGAAAAATACCCACCCATCCCGGCGGGGTCTCTGCTAACATATTACCAAGATTATACTTTAAAAAAAGCAGAGAAAAGAAAACTATAGGGTTGACCATTCCTAGACCACCCTCCCGCCTGGACAGGTAAGTTACATTGCGTTTGATCAGGTTCAGCCTATTTCCCCATAACAGTTGGAAAAAGCAGCTGTACACCCTTGCATAGAGAGATTCCGGCAAGATACAGACAAAGCTGATATATAAAAAGATTGGGATCAGGTAAGTTTTAATCAAGTCAACCCTTTCCCTCAAGGAAAGTTTCCATTTCTTCCAGCTTGCCACCTTGGCATTGGCATTCAACAACCTGCTTTCCCAATTTCGATGACCATAGTCACCAGGACCAAATTTGATGCCCAACACTTTAATTTCCTGCTGGGGCTCTGGGAAGGCATCCGGAAGTTCGAAGCTTTCACCCTCCTCACCCATCCAGAAAACTTCACTCTTTTCATGATTGATTTTAGAGCCAGAAGCCTCAGTGTACTGCTCTATCACAGAGACCACCTCCTGCGCCTCCTCCATCCCAGAGATAATAACAGACACATCATCGGCATAGGCCACGACCTTCAAAGGCGGCACACCAGCAATGCCCAAAGGCACCCCACACAACGATCCACTCTCTAACCTTCTTATGAAGGGGTCGATTGCGAATACATATAGCAGGGGGCTCAAAGGACACCCCTGGCGCACACCAGAGCCAACCTCAAAAGGCCGTCCAACCCAACCATTAACAAGTGGGAAGCTCTCAGCCCCTTTATATAATATTTTCAGCCAATCAATAAACCTCCCCTGCAGGCCGTATCTACCAAGTAGCAAATACAGGTACTCATGATTGACTCGATCAAAAGCCTTCGCCTGATCCAATGCCAGCAAGTACTTTCTCCATCCAGCAGCCCTGCATCGCTCCAAAGCCTCCTGGACAGCTAAAATTGCTGAAAAGGTACTTCTGCCCTGGACCGAGCAGTGCTGATGATTGGACAACAAATCGCCTGCTACTGACGACAAGCGCCAAAAAAGAATCTTCGCCAAGATCTTTCTATCAACATTGAGAAGACTGATGGGGCGCCAGTTCTCAATTATTGAGGGGTCTTTACCTTTTGACAGAAGAATCACAGCGGATTGCCTCATGGAGGGAGGGAGAGAACCCTCTTCTAAACAGCTGTTATAAACCTCCGCTAAAAAGGGAGCCAGAATGGACTTAAAACACTTGTAAAATTCAGCTGTCAACCCATCTGGCCCAGGCGACTTTTTGGTAGCCAGCTTCTCTATAGCACGAACTACCTCATCCGCTGAAATTGGTTCTGTCAAATCCATCAAAGGCAATGTACCATTTCCCAATCCTGGAGTAGAATCCAGAAAGCTTTCCATCCTGTCCCGACTAAGGTCCTTTCTTCCCAGAAGGTCTGCGTAATATGACCTGAAGATCTCCAGGATCCCTGATCTGGACTTCACCAGAGAACCCGTACTATCCCTCAGACCTATGACCGTCTTAACTGCTATGCCTTGCTTACAGTTCTGGTAAGGATCAGGCGAGTGATATTTCCCATAATCTCTCTCCAGAACCAAGGAGGCATGCCGGTCGTATTGACACTTCCTAAGAAGAAGCTTTACCTCCGAGATCTCCCCTGGATCTCCTCCATACGAGACAAGACGATCAAGCTTCCTCCGCAAATGCTGGTAGGCAATATACATACCAAGCTGCTTCTTCTTACTTATGGCCTTGAAAAGTCCAATCGCCCTTTGTTTCACAAGCTCCCACCACTCTGACTTACTGCTGCAAAAGTCCAGAATAGAAACCTGTGCCTGAAAAAAATCCTCAAAGGATTGTCTTACCTCTACATCTTCCAGGAGAGCCGAATTCAGTTTCCAGGTACCCCTTCCCCTGGGTGGAGTGTCCGAGGCATTCAGAGTCACAGACAGCATACAGTGGTCAGAGAACTCCACCGCCCTCAACTCCGGAGCCGAGAAAGCAGAGTTCTCCTTTAAAAAAAACCTATCTATCCTACTCTGACTATTCCCTCTCTGAAACGTGAATCCCGTGCTGCCAGGGCAGTGCTTAATGTGCACATCTACCAGGCCTGCTTGTCTAACCATATCTCTAAGAAAAACGCTATCATAACCCAGCCTGTCTATGGAGACCCTCCTGTCTTCAGGCCTAATTATGGTGTTAAAGTCACCTCCAAAGACAACCTGCTGGGATGTAAAAAGGAAGGGCTTGATCTTTGTGAAGAGGCATTTCCTGTCCCATTTTGACTGCGGTCCATAGATATTGATCAGGCGCAGGTCCTGCCCCCTAACAGAGACATCTAAGACCATGCATCTCCCCATTTCTACCTCAATTACCCGCCGGCACGTTACCATATCGGTTTTAAAAAGAACCGCAACTCCGCTGCAAGGCTCAGCCGCAAGAGACCAAAAGGAGGGACCGCATCTCCACTCCCTTTTTGCTAGATGGACATCGGCCAAAGTATTGAGCCAGGTCTCTTGCAAAAATAAAATCTCAGCATCAAACTCACTGAGCAAAAATAAGGCAATATCACGAGCTCTTGCAGATTTCACGCTGGCGACATTAATGGTCGCCACCTTTATCAGAGCGGGAACTGCCATCAGGATGATTGGGGTAGTCGCTTCTTAACCTCCACCACACTCTCATCACCCGAAACAGCTCTCTTTACACTATGTGACTCCCCCTCATCCATAGATGATAAAGAAGTGGATAAATCGGATACTAACTCCTCCCCTGATAACACAGAAAATGTGTTGCCAAGAGGAACCCCTCCTGGCTCTAACTGTAAGGAGGAAACGACCGCTTTACTGGTCTTCCTCTTCTTCTTTTTCTTCCTCCTTGTCCTCTCCCACCCCTCCTCATCCGAATCCTCCACAACAGAGGGTGAGACATGGGACATGGACACCCCTCCCTCAACCCCATCGACCCCACCACCATCCAGCACCCCTGTACCCTCTTGGCCGCGTTTGCGGTGTCGAGAGACAGGGACTGGAGGTGGAGTAGGCCGAGGGGGAAGATCCACTATACCCGCCCCCCCAGCAGCTTCCGCTAGTCTGGAGGATCTACGCACAGTAGATGTAGGAACAACCACAGGAGGGACAGACTCAGGGACCACATCACCAGGGGAAACAAAATCTGACACAACAGACACAGGAAGGACAGACTCAGGGACCACCTCACTAGGGGAAACAGAATCTGACACAACAGACACAGGAGGGGCAACAACAATTTCCTCTCTAACTTCAGCTGCTTCATCTTCTTTATCAAGCCTCTGCAGCTCAGTCTCCAATCCTGGCAAGTTATGCAGTGCCTCTGGGCACTGGCTATATGGGTGACCCAGCTGCTGGCACAAATTGCACCGAATCTGGGTGCATTCTCTGGCCAAATGGCCTAAATCCTGGCACAGTGAGCACTTCTTGTGGGTGCAGGACGATGCAAAGTGGCCTTTATCACCACATTTATTGCACACCTTAGGCTGACCTTGGTAGAAAATGGTCAGCCTATCCCTACCCAGAAAGGCTGAGCAGGGAAGGTGCTGAACTACATCGCCCAGCACCCCCAATTTTAGTGACACTGTCCAGGCCCCTGTCCATATCCCATGCTCATCAAGGACCTTCCGCAGTGGAGTGAGGACCTCGCCATATCGGCGTAGCCATACTAATAAATCAGCCTCTGGTATGGATTCGTTACGCACCAAAATGGTCACTGATTTTATCAGAGGCTGCCTTGAGATCACCTTTGGCACCAAACCACTCCACTGCTGAAGGCCCTTGCACCTCCTAAATCTCTCCCAGAAGAGATCCAAACTTTCAGGTTTTACAAACGACAAATCAAAGTCATAACTCCCCACCGGGCAAATTAAAGCAAAAATATCACAAGCTTTAAACCCCATTTCCAAAATCAACTCAGCCACCCTCCCCCTTACTGGTGGAGTTCCATCCCCCACCCACCTCAACTGTACCACATTCCTCCTCCTATACCCACCAAACCTCCCTGAATTTTGACTAATAACAGAATTCCCACCACCCACCCTGGTGTGACTCCCCAAAGCTGAAGCATAGCTTCCAACATTCCTCCCAGCAGAAAATCCATCAGTTTTTTTTAAATTATCTGACACACACTTAGCAGATAACGATTGCACAGATTCGGGATTGATCTGTGCAATCGAATCTTTCCTCTGCTGAGCAGGAGGAGAAATGTCATTTTTATTTTTCCCAGCATTACTAACCCCTTCACCACCACCCACCACATTCATTGCTTTAACATTAATGTCATTTTTTATACTTGCTGGGATATTTATTTTTGCTGTTGTCTTCACAGCAGAATCCATAGCTGCTGCTGCTGCACTGGTAAGAACTCCAGCTGACATCTTCTCTTCCACTGGGACAGAGTTTTCAGTTGTAGAAATGGCATCCAGTTTTAACACCGCAACAGGTGAAACATTGCAGGTAACTTCCATAGCTGCTTCCACTACACTTCCAGCACTATGTTGATCCCCTCCCCCACCAGAAATCAGCTGGTCAATTAGCACTGGAAGACTGGGAGGCTCAGGTGAACATGAATCAGGCTCTTTGGAGCTGGCAGCCATTTTGCTTGCTGTGGGACTACTGGTCTCAGCCAGACCAGCAAAATCCATGCCTGGGGTGTTAGATGCAGATCCATCCACATGCATCTGATGGTCCGGGGATTCCACGGTCAGGGATTTTCCCTGCATGTCTGTACTGGTTGTGTTCACAGCAGAATCTCCAATAGGTAGCTGTAGGCAGAGCTCCTTCTCACCTGGGACACCATCCACTACAGCAGGTGGGGCAGACATGTTGGATGGCAGCACGGTGTACTGGGATTTCTCCACCAGTACTGGCTTTGCTGGTTTGTATCTCCTCTGCCCATCCTCAGGGATTTCTGATGGATCATCAGTGAATGCAAACTTATCTGCTCTCAGGGGGGACTCCATCTCCTGGATGAATGTCAGGGATCCATGTCCACTCTCAACCCCCTGGCTGGTTGCCGCTGGCGATTCCCAGTTCTGGCATGGGGGGAGAGGTGCAGAGGCAGATGGAGCCGGGTCATCCCTTACCTGAGGCTGCTGATCCACAGAACTTGCTGATGCTTGGCTGGCAAATCTCCTCTCATTGTCAAATTTTTCTTTAAATGCTCCACTTCTATCTTTCAACTTTTCCAACAATAAAGATTGTTTCTTTACCTTATCTTCCAGATCCTGTAATTCAGGCTTCATGGCTGTACGATTTTTACTCCAGGCCTGGCAGTATTTGGCTCTGAAGGATTTGTGTTCAGCCTTCAAAACTTTAAGCTTTTCTTCAGCTCTTCCAATCGCCCTAAAATGATTGATAACCTTCTGGCTGAAGACATCTGCATTCTCACCAGGGCCTGGACCCACAGACAGGTCCTCCACCTCCTCCTCACTAGGCCCCGTGTCATCAGGGGGATCCCTCCCAGGGCCTCCCCCAGGATCAGGCATTGTTCCTGGGCCAAGCTAGCAGGCAAGGCCCAGGCTTGAAAAGGGCTGGATCTCACAGAGAGCTCCTTGGGTGTGTCCTCCTCCTTCTTCCCACTGACCGCCAATGTAAGGAACAATCTTCCCACTGACCACCAATGTAAGGAGACATTCTTCCTACTGACCACCAATGTAAGGAACATTCTTCCTACTGACCACCAATGTAAGGAACATTTTTCCCACTGACCACCAATGTAAGGAGACATTCTTCCTACTGACCACCAATTTAAGGAGACATTCTTGTCACTGACCACCAATGTAAGGAGACATTCTTGTCACTGACCACCAATGTAAGGAACATTCTTCCCACTGACCACCAATGTAAGGAACATTCTTCCCACTGACCACCAATGTAAGGAACATTCTTCCCACTGACCACCAATGTAAGGAACATTCTTCCCACTGACCACCAATGTAAGGAGACATTCTTCCTACTGACCACCAATTTAAGGAGACATTCTTCCCACTGACCACCAATGTAAGGAGACATTCTTGTCACTGACCACCAATGTAAGGAACATTCTTCCCACTGACCACCAATGTAAGGAACATTCTTCCCACTGACCACCGATGTAAGGAACATTCTTCCTACTGACCACCAATGTAAGGAACATTCTTCCTACTGACCACCGATGTAAGGAACATTCTTCCTACTGACCACCAATGTAAGGAACATTCTTCCTACTGACCACCAATGTAAGGAACATTCTTCCTACTGACCACCGATGTAAGGAACATTCTTCCTACAGACCACCAATGTAAGGAGACATTCTTCCTACTGACCACCAATTTAAGGAGACATTCTTCCCACTGACCACCAATGTAAGGAGACATTCTTGTCACTGACCACCAATGTAAGGAACATTCTTCCCAATTTTTGTTTATTAAAAGTCTTGCAATCAATAATCATAAAATCAATATACATAAATAAATATATACATATTTACATGAAAAGGGAAAAAAATACATAGCAAGTTCTGCTCTCAAATAAAGAATGGCTTTACAGCAAAAACAAAACTCACATCATGAAACACATCATTACCGGGAAAAATAATCTTAATAAGACTCACACCACCACACCAGACATCAAACCTGCGAGGTCAAGAAACAAAAACCACTCCCATTATGCATGCAGCCCTTCTTCAAAAATGAAGATATTAACTAACAAAAGCTAAGGGCGTGAAAGAAATAGCATAGGAAAAAAGCTTTTCACCCAGAGATGGACAGTTCACCAAAAGCAGGTCTGATATTCCTCCACGCCCTTATCCAGACCGCTCGAGGCTCCCTGCCCTTCTCAAGACCCCGAATCTTCCCAACCTCACCCAGAATATCGTACACCACCACCTCGACAGGGAGGACTTTCTTCCGCAGGGTAATCTGGCACCGTGCATTCCACGTGAAGTAACGGACAACTATACTAACTAGAAAAAGTGTATCCAAATCAAAATCCCAGAGAGTCGGGAATGCCCCGTACACCCACTCCGCATAACTCATGCGATAGAGAAAGGGGATGCCTAGAGCCCTCCCCACCCTTTTATACACCTCTATGTTAAAGGGACACTGGAGCAAAAAGTGGTCCATAGACTCCACTTTACCAACACACTCCGCTCTAGGACAATCCCGATCATCCACAGGGCGATGCTTCAGGTTCCCTCTCACATAGAGCCTTCCATGGAAAGCGAGCCAGGCTTGATCCCTAAACTTCAAAGGGATTCTTCCTAAGTTAATTAAACGCAACCCCTCCCTCATTACGGAGCCTGGGCAATCCCTTAAGGTCAGCGACACACTGAAAGCAGAGCCCAAAATCCTCTTCTCCAGAAGCTTTCTGGGGAGGGACTTGATATCCCCCACTGTCACCTGCCACTGCCTAAGTATTTTCAGACACGGGGCAACATAAGCCGGAAGCTTGCCATGTCGGACTCTCAGACTTTTCACTGGCCCGCCATCTTCCCAGCATCGCAGAAAAGGCCTAAACCAAGATTGAAAAATACCCACCCATCCCGGCGGGGTCTCTGCTAACATATTACCAAGATTATACTTTAAAAAAAGCAGAGAAAAGAAAACTATAGGGTTGACCATTCCTAGACCACCCTCCCGCCTGGACAGGTAAGTTACATTGCGTTTGATCAGGTTCAGCCTATTTCCCCATAACAGTTGGAAAAAGCAGCTGTACACCCTTGCATAGAGAGATTCCGGCAAGATACAGACAAAGCTGACATATAAAAAGATTGGGATCAGGTAAGTTTTAATCAAGTCAACCCTTTCCCTCAAGGAAAGTTTCCATTTCTTCCAGCTTGCCACCTTGGCATTGGCATTCAACAACCTGCTTTCCCAATTTCGATGACCATAGTCACCAGGACCAAATTTGATGCCCAACACTTTAATTTCCTGCTGGGGCTCTGGGAAGGCATCCGGAAGTTCGAAGCTTTCACCCTCCTCACCCATCCAGAAAACTTCACTCTTTTCATGATTGATTTTAGAGCCAGAAGCCTCAGTGTACTGCTCTATCACAGAGACCACCTCCTGCGCCTCCTCCATCCCAGAGATAATAACAGACACATCATCGGCATAGGCCACGACCTTCAAAGGCGGCACACCAGCAATGCCCAAAGGCACCCCACACAACGATCCACTCTCTAACCTTCTTATGAAGGGATCGATTGCGAATACATATAGCAGGGGGCTCAAAGGACACCCCTGGCGCACCCCAGAGCCAACCTCAAAAGGCCGTCCAACCCAACCATTAACAAGTGGGAAGCTCTCAGCCCCTTTATATAATGTTTTCAGCCAATCAATAAACCTCCCCTGCAGGCCGTATCTACCAAGTAGCAAATACAGGTACTCATGATTGACTCGATCAAAAGCCTTCGCCTGATCCAATGCCAGCAAGTACTTTCTCCATCCAGCAGCCCTGCATCGCTCCAAAGCCTCCCGGACAGCTAAAATTGCTGAAAAGGTACTTCTGCCCTGGACCGAGCAGTGCTGATGATTGGACAACAAATCGCCTGCTACTGACGACAAGCGCCAAAAAAGAATCTTCGCCAAGATCTTTCTATCAACATTGAGAAGACTGATGGGGCGCCAGTTCTCAATTATTGAGGGGTCTTTACCTTTTGACAGAAGAATCACAGCGGATTGCCTCATGGAGGGAGGGAGAGAACCCTCATCTAAACAGCTGTTATAAACCTCCGTTAAAAAGGGAGCCAGAATGGACTTAAAACACTTGTAAAATTCAGCTGTCAACCCATCTGGCCCAGGCGACTTTTTGGTAGCCAGCTTCTCTATAGCACGAACTACCTCATCCGCTGAAATTGGTTCTGTCAAATCCATCAAAGGCAATGTATCATTTCCCAATCCTGGAGTAGAATCCAGAAAGCTTTCCATCCTGTCCCGACTAAGGTCCTTTCTTCCCAGAAGGTCTGCGTAATATGACCTGAAGATCTCCAGGATCCCTGATCTGGACTTCACCAGGGAACCCGTACTATCCCTCAGACCTATGACCGTCTTAACTGCTATGCCTTGCTTACAGTTCTGGTAAGGATCAGGCGAGTGATATTTCCCATAATCTCTCTCCAGAACCAAGGAGGCATGCCGGTCGTATTGACACTTCCTAAGAAGAAGCTTTACCTCCGAGATCTCCCCTGGATCTCCTCCATACGAGACAAGACGATCAAGCTTCCTCCGCAAATGCTGGTAGGCAATATACATACCAAGCTGCTTCTTCTTACTTATGGCCTTGAAAAGTCCAATCGCCCTTTGTTTCACAAGCTCCCACCACTCTGACTTACTGCTGCAAAAGTCCAGAATAGAAACCTGTGCCTGAAAAAAATCCTCAAAGGATTGTCTTACCTCTTCATCTTCCAGGAGAGCCGAATTCAGTTTCCAGGTACCCCTTCCCCTGGGTGGAGTGTCCGAGGCATTCAGAGTCACAGACAGCATACAGTGGTCAGAGAACTCCACCGCCCTCAACTCAGGAGCCGAGAAAGCAGAGTTCTCCTTTAAAAAAAACCTATCTATCCTACTCTGACTATTCCCTCTCTGAAACGTGAATCCCGTGCTGCCAGGGCAGTGCTTAATGTGCACATCTACCAGGCCTGCTTGTCTAACCATATCTCTAAGAAAAACGCTATCATAACCCAGCCTGTCTATGGAGACCCTCCTGTCTTCAGGCCTAATTATGGTGTTAAAGTCACCTCCAAAGACAACCTGCTGGGATGTAAAAAGGAAGGGCTTGATCTTTGTGAAGAGGCATTTCCTGTCCCATTTTGACTGCGGTCCATAGATATTGATCAGGCGCAGGTCCTGCCCCCTAACAGAGACGTCTAAGACCATGCATCTCCCCATTTCTACCTCAATTATCCGCCGGCACGTTACCATATCGGTTTTAAAAAGAACCGCAACTCCGCTGCAAGGCTCAGCCGCAAGAGACCAAAAGGAGGGACCGCATCTCCACTCCCTTTTTGCTAGATGGACATCGGCCAAAGTATTGAGCCAGGTCTCTTGCAAAAATAAAATCTCAGCATCAAACTCACTGAGCAAAAATAAGGCAATATCACGAGCTCTTGCAGATTTCACGCTGGCGACATTAATGGTCGCCACCTTTATCAGAGCGGGCACTGCCATCAGGATGATTGGGGTAGTCGTTTCTTAACCTCCACCACACTCTCATCACCCGAAACAGCTCTCTTTACACTATGTGACTCCCCCTCATCCATAGATGATAAAGTAGATAAATCGGATACTAACTCCTCCCCTGATAAAACCGAAAATGTGTTGCCAAGAGGAACCCCTCCTGGCTCTAACTGTAAGGAAGAAGTGACCGCTTTACTGGTCTTCCTCTTCTTCTTTTTCTTCCTCTTTGTCCTCTCCCACCCCTCATCATCCGAATCCTCCACAACAGAGGGTGAGACATGGGACATGGACACCCCTCCCTCAACCCCATCGACCCCACCACCATCCAGCACCCCTGCACCCTCTTGGCCGCGTTTGCGGTGTCGAGAGACAGGGACTGGAGGTGGAGTAGGCCGAGGGGGAAGATCCACTATACCCGCCCCCCCAGCAGCTTCCGCTAGTCTGGAGGATCTACGCACAGTAGATGTAGGAACAACAGGAGGGACAGACTCAGGGACCACATCACTAGGGGAAACAGAATCTGACACAACAGACACAGACTCAGGGACCACATCACTAGGGGAAACAGAATCTGACACAACAGACACAGGAGGGGCAACAACAATTTCCTCTCTAACTTCAGCTGCTTCATCTTCTTTATCAAGCCTCTGCAGCTCAGTCTCCAATCCTGGCAAGTTATGCAGTGCCTCTGGGCACTGGCTATATGGATGACCCAGCTGCTGGCACAAATTGCACCGAATCTGGGTGCATTCTCTGGCCAAATGGCCTAAATCCTGGCACAGTGAGCACTTCTTGTGGGTGCAGGACGATGCAAAGTGGCCTTTATCACCACATTTATTGCACACCTTAGGCTGACCTTGGTAGAAAATGGTCAGCCTATCCCTACCCAGAAAGGCTGAGCAGGGAAGGTGCTGAACTACATCGCCCAGCACCCCCAATTTTAGTGACACTGTCCAGGCCCCTGTCCATATCCCATGCTCATCAAGGACCTTCCGCAGTGGAGTGAGGACCTCGCCATATCGGCGTAGCCATACTAATAAATCAGCCTCTGGTATGGATTCGTTACGCACCAAAATGGTCACTGATTTTATCAGAGGCTGCCTTGAAATCACTTTTGGCACCAAACCACTCCACTGCTGAAGGCCCTTGCACCTCCTAAATCTCTCCCAGAAGAGATCCAAACTTTCAGGTTTTACAAACGACAAATCAAATTCATAACTCCCCACCGGGCAAATTAAAGCAAAAATATCACAAGCTTTAAACCCCATTTCCAAAATCAACTCAGCCACCCTCCCCCTTACTGGCGGAGTTCCATCCCCCACCCATCTCAACTGTACCACATTCCTCCTCCTATACCCACCAAACCTCCCTGAATTTTGACTAATAACAGAATTCCCACCACCCACCCTGGTGTGACTCCCCAAAGCTGAAGCATAGCTTCCAACATTCCTCCCAGCAGAAAATCCATCAGTTTTTTTTAAATTATCTGACACACACTTAGCAGATAACGATTGCACAGATTCGGGATTGATCTGTGCAATCGAATCTTTCCTCTGCTGAGCAGGAGGAGAAATGTCATTTTTGTTTTTCCCAGCATTACTAACCCCTTCACCACCACCCACCACATTCATTGCTTTAACATTAATGTCATTTTTTATACTTGCTGGGATATTTATTATTGCTGTTGTCTTCACAGCAGAATCCATAGTTGGTGCTGCACTGGTAAGAACTCCAGCTGTCATCTTCTCTTCCACTAGGACAGGGTTTTCAGCTGTGGAAATAGCATTCTGTTTTAACACAGCAGCAGGTAAAGCATTGCAGGATATTTCCATTGCTACTTCCATTCCACTTCCAGAACTATGTTGATCCCCTCCCCCATCAGCAATCAGCACTGGAAGACTGGGAGGCTCAGGTGAACATGAAGCAGGCTCTTTGGAGCTGGCAGCCATTTTGCTTGCCGTGGGACTACTGGTCTCAGCCAGACCAGCAAAATCCATGCCTGGGGTGTTTAATGCAGGTCCATCCACATTCGTCTGATGGTCCGGGGCTTGCATGTCTGCACTCGGTTTCTCCACAGCGGTAACTCCAATAGGTAGCTGTATGCAGAGCTCTTTCTCACCTGGGACACCATCCACTACAGCAGATGGGGCAGACATGTTGGATGGCAGCATGGTGTACTGGGATTTCTCCACCATTACTGGCTTTGCTGGCCTGTATCTCCTCTGCCCATCCTCAGGGATTTCTGATGGATCATCAGAAAATACAAACCTGTCTGCTTTCAGGGGTGACTCCATCTGCTGGATGAATGTCAGGGATCCATGTCCACTCTCAACCCCCTGGCTGGTTGCCGCTGGTGATTCCCAGTTCTGGCATGGGGGGAGAGGTGCAGAGGCAGATGGAGCCTGGTCATCCATTAACTGAGGCTGCTGATCCACAGAACTTGCTGATGCTTGGCTGGTAAATCGCCTCTCATTGTCAAATTTTTCTTTAAATGCTCCACTTCTGTCTTTCAGCCTTTCCAATAATAAAGTTTGTTCCTTTACCCTTTCTTCCAATTCCTGTAACTCAGGCTTCATGGCTGTGCGATTTTTACTCCAGGCCTGGAAATACTTGGTTTTGAAGGATTTGTGTTCAGCCTTCAAAACTTTAAGTTTTTCTTCCGCTCTCCCAATCGCCCTAAAACGATTGATAATCTTCTGGCTGAAGACATCCGCATTCTCACCAGGGCCTGGACCCACAGACAGGTCCTCCACCTCCTCCTCACTAGGCCCCGTGTCATCAGGGGGATCCCTCCCAGGGCCTCCCCCAGGATCAGGCATTGTTCCTGGGCCAAGCTAGCAAGCAAGGCCCAGGCTTGAAAAGGGCTGGTTCTCACAGAGAGCTCTTTGGGTGTGTCCTCCTCCTTCTTCCCACTGACCACCAATGTAAGGAGCATTCTTCCCGCTGACCACCAATGTAAGGAACATTCTTCCCACTGACCACCGATGTAAGGAACATTCTTCCTACTGACCACCAATGTAAGGAACATTCTTCCTACTGACCACCGATGTAAGGAACATTCTTCCTACTGACCACCAATGTAAGGAACATTCTTCCTACTGACCACCAATGTAAGGAACATTCTTCCTACTGACCACCGATGTAAGGAACATTCTTCCTACAGACCACCAATGTAAGGAGACATTCTTCCTACTGACCACCAATGTAAGGAGCATTCTTCCCACTGACCACCAATGTAAGGAGCATTCTTCCCACTGACCACCAAAGTAAGGAGTATTCTTCCCACCAAAGTGTACAGATGTCAGTATTATGAGAAAAACAATCAGTGTACAGATATAAGTGTTATATATAGGAAATAGCACTCACTAAGTGCTACTCCCTATATATAACACTGATCTCTGTAAACTGAATGCTAGTACCTATAACACTGATATATGTACTACAATGAGTACAATTCCTTATACACTGCTCAAACAAATTAAAGGAACACTGAAAACACAACAGATCTCAAAAATATCATGTTTGATATCTATACTGATATGGACTGGGTAATGTGTTAGGATCTATACTGGTATGGACTGGGTAATGTGTTAGGAGCTATACTGATATGGACTTGGTAATGTGTTAGTATCTATACTGGTTTGGACTGGGTAATGTGTTAGGATCTATACTTGTATGGACTGGTTAATGTGTTAGGATCTATACTGGTATGGACTGGGTAATGCGTTAGGATCTATACTGATATGGACTGGGTAATGTGTTAGGATCTATACTGGTATGGACTGGGTAATGTGTTAGGATCTATACTGGTATGGACTGGGTAATGTGTTAGGATCTATACTGGTATGGACTGGGTAATGTGTTAGGATCTATACTGGTATGGACTGGGTAATGTGTTAGGATCTATACTAGTATGGACTGGGTAATGTGTTAGGATCTATACTGGTATGGACTGGGTAATGTGTTAGGATCTATACTGGTATGGACTGGGTAATGTGTTAGGAATGAAAGGATGCCACATCATTTGATGGAAATGAAAATTATCACTCTACAGAGGGGTGAATTCAAAAATACCCCAAAAATCAATATAAGAATTAATTGGGTTATGGCGCTGCTCTGAACTAATAGTAGATATCCCTGCACCTTATTATATTTATTCCATAATGTGAGTGTGCATCTACTTCTTGACAAAATAATAATCTGTGTGTGTTTTAGATAATAAACCCAAGTGGACTTGTGCTCCAAAGTACTATACATAAAGAAATATAGTGTTGAACTATATAAAGTGACTATGTGCTAAATATTGGTTCATTTTCTAAAATGACAACATTCTGAGATCCCGCCACTAGAGGGAGTACTCTAGAAAATCCTAAATCCACAGTGCAAATTTGCACTATAAATATATGAATAGCAAATAATGTGTATAAAAATATTGCACACAAAGATAAATATAATAAAAATACATCAATTATAGGTGACAAGTGCTCTTAGGATTCCATCAACCATGCAGTGTAAATATATGAATAGCAAATAATTAATGTGTATTAAAGTATTGCACACAAAAATAAAGATAAATATAATAAAAATTCATCAATTCATCAATTATAAGTGACAAGTGCTCTTAGGATTCCATCAATCATAAAGTGTCAAGAGCTTTCTACAGTGCCTCAAAAGTTAATTCTGTGTTTCCAATGAACAATCAGTCCAAGAATGTCAATAGCAGAATATCAATCAGTATAATTAGAAGTGATAGTAGTTCTCTTAAGTTGACAATGTGAAAGTGATCGGTGTTCTTCAAGGGACATTCAGTGTTTCCCAGTGCTCAAAAAGTGCTCCCTCGATGGTCCTGCACTCACCAAAAAAACAGTCCCCTCAAGGGGGTCTCAGGCCTTTCAACAATAAAGTGGTGTCCGAATCTCTTACTCTGGGCCCGAGGCTGTGGGCATGGTGCAGGAGATGCAGAGGCTGCGGGCATGGTGCAGGGGATGCAGGGACTGCAGGCATGGTGCACGAGATGCAGGGGCCTCGGGCATGGTGCAGGAGATGCAGGGGCCGCAGGCATGGTGCAGGGGCTGCGGGCATGGTACAGGGGCCGCGGGCATGGTGCAGGAGATGCAGGGCCATGGGCATGGTGCAGGAAATGCAGGGTCCACGGGCATGGTGCAGGAGATGCAGGGGCAGCGGGCATGGTGTAGGATGCAGGGCTACGGGCATGATGCAGGGCGTTGGGCATGGTACATGCAGAGCTGTGGGCATGGTACAGGAGAGGCATTGCTGTGGGCAAAGTACCGTCTCCTGAGGAGATGCAGGGGCTGCAGAGGGGTCTCACTTACTGTTTGGTGAGGCACCTTGCAGTTAAAAATGGCGCCGCCCGGAGCCAACACATCACCATGCATGCGCCGTCTGCCTAAGAATAAACAAGTGTGTACAGGCTTTCTCGATCTGCGGCGGCACATGCACAGTGTACCTGTCGGGCCGGCCACAGCCATTTTTTTCTTCAGGTGCTAGTGGCGTGGTGCGTCCCCTGCCTAAGACCATTGGAAATATGTTTTTTTCCGATGGTCTTAGGCGACCCCTGTGAAAGGGTTGTTCGACCCCCAAAGGGGTCGGGACCCACAGGTTGAGAGCCCCTGGTCTAAAGTGTAAAGTATATTTATGTACGTATACAGCTTTAAGAAAACCTTTCCATGTTGCATTATAAAATGCGTTTTCCTTCCTTATTTCTATTTGTGTATTAACTGAAAGGAAAAGAAAAAAAAAAAAAAAAAATCAGCAAAAAATATTGTGTTTCTCTTCTTGTATCTGGAAATATATATTTTTTTCCTCCCAAGCATATTTTGTCAAAGCAAAAAATATAGTGACCGTATCTCTATAAATTGCATATGTATGGAATCCCTCATTCTCCTCCAGAGTTAGAGGTGCTGCTGGGTCTTCAGCATCCAACATGTCCAAGTGTACTGCAGCTACTAGCACCCTGTGTGGTGTTTACATGAGCTTTTACGGAGCGATGTGCTGGAATGGTTTATAATTCATACATTAGCTCAGCACTAATAGAGGGAGCCAACCAGTGTGCATTCCAGTGTCAAAGCAATACTACTACCATGTTTCCCTGGAAATAAGACTTCTATCAATTTTGCCACCAAAAGACACAGTAGGGCTTATTTTCGGGAAAGGTCTTAACATGTAATGTGCCGTCTTCACCCCCCTCTCCCTCCCTGCCTGCCAGGAATCCCTTGTGTGAACCAAGTAAAAGTGTTTGTAAAATCCTAGAATCCACTCTATTATTAGTATTATATTATGTCCAATGTGTGTGTTCCTGTATTATAATTGTGCTAAATACCTTCGTTACAGCAACGCTCGGCGCTTCCGTGATCTGCCGGAGCTCTCTTCTAAGGAAGGTATTCGACACAATTATAATATAGAAACACACACATTGGAGATTATATAAAACCGTAATAGAGTGAATTCTAGGATTTTACAAACACTTTAAAATAGGGCTTATTTTCGGGGCAGGGCTTATATTGCAGCCCTCCCTGAAAATCACAGTAGGTCTTATTTTCAGGGTAGGTCTTATATTCAGAGAAACATGGTACCAGCCAGCTCAGTGAAAGCCAATGTCCATAAAGACACAATGATGGAGTGATACAAGCTGCAGCCTATGCTCATCTATTCTAGACTGAGGTCTGCATTATCATTTTATGATAGTGTGGCAAAATTGAGGGGGAATCTATACTATAATTTGAAGTCTAAATAAAGAATATATATATATATATATATATATATATATATATATATATATATACACATATATATATATATATATATATATATATATATACACATATATATATATATATATATATATATATATATATATATATATATACATACATACATACATATACACATATATATACATATACACACACACACATATACATATACATACACACACACACTGGATATAAAAAGTCTACACCACATCCCTGTTAAAGTGTCAGGTTCCTGTGATGTAAAAAAAATAAAATAAATAAAATAAGACAAATACTGATAACTTTCAATAAAAACCAATGAAAAGAAAAAAATAGATAAATAATTTCAGAACTTTTTCCACCTCTAATGTGACCTATAAACTGTACAACTCAATGTAAAAACTGAAATATTTTAGGGGGGGTTAGCAAAAATAAAAAACTAAAATAATATGGTTGCATATGTGTGCACACCCTCTTATTACTGGGAATGAAGCTGTGTTCAGAATTAAGCAATCACATTCAAACTCCTGCTAAATAAGAGTCAGCACACACCTGCCATCATTTAAAGTGCCTCTGATTTACTTCAAATAAAACTCAGCTGTTCTAGTAGATGTTTCCTGACATTTTCTAAAGCCTCGTACACATGCAATAATTATCGGCCGACCGATCGTCCGACTTTTGTCCAAGTTGTGTTTTGTTGGTTGGAATGTGCCTAGACTGCACACGAATTTTCTCGGCCAACAAAATTCCACTTCAGAAGTGATGTCATGTGTTGGTTTGTTGTGTTGGTTTGTTTTCTTTGTGTTTTTTCTTCACTGAGCATGCCCAGACTTGCTCATCAGATTTTTCCCTGTCGAAATCTGTACTGACTGCACGAAAATTGGCCGTTGTGTTGACGGCCAACAAAAATTTTATAGCCTGCACACCAGGTTTTTTTCGGCCGAAAAGTCGGAGTTGGTTGTCAGAAGCATCATACTAACAAGCCGAAAATTGGCAGATCGGACGTTGGCCGAAAATTCCCTGCCAATTTTCGACGCGTGTGTAGGGGGCTTTAATCGCATCCTACAGCAAAAGTCATGGTCCATCGAGAGCTTCCAAAGCATCAGAGGGATGTCATTATTAAAAGGTATCAGTCAGGAGAAGGGTACAAAAGAATTTTCAAGGCATTAGATATACCTTGGAACACAGTGAAGACAGTCATTAAGTGGAGAAAATATGGCACAACAGTGACATTACCAAGAACTTGACGTCCCTCCAAAATTAATGAAAAGACGAGCAGAAAACTGGTCAAGGAGGCTGCCGAAATTACCCATATAGCGGCAGTTCAGACTCCCACAGGTGAGACAGTTCATGACCCCACCCAGGTTTCTCTGGTTTTTACTGAAGTTTTTCAAGGAGCTTTGTCCATCGGTAGATAGTTTAGAGGAGTTCTTGAATCAGTGCCCAGTCCCGCGGCTTACCCAATCTGGAAGAAATGCGTTGGGTGCCCCCCTTACCATTGAGGGTCTGTCTCTAGCGGCCTCTCAGATGGTTAATAGTAAGTCACCGGGGACGGATGGTGTTCCTGCTGAGATTTATAAAACATATGGAGATACACTTTTATCGACTTTGTTAACTAAATTCACTGAAGCTCGCCCGGTGGGTGAGTTGCCGAAATCAATGCGGGAGGCCATAGTGGTAGTTATTCCCAAGCCTGGTAAGGACCCCCTACAACCTGACTCCTATAGGCCAATCTTGTTGTTAAATATGGATGTCAAGCTTTTGGCTAGAGTGTTGGCTAATAGGCTGTCAAAGATTATATCTAAGTTAATACATGTTGATCAATCAGGCTTTATCCCAGCTAGGTCTACCTTCATGAATCTTAGAAGACAGTTCCTGAATATTCAACTTCCGGTGGATAATCCGGGTAATAGAGCCATTTTTTCTCTCAACGCTGCTAAAGCTTTTGACAGCGTCGAGTGGAAATACCTCTGGGCGGTGCTGCACAGATTTGGGCTGGGCACTGAATTCATATCATGGGTACAGCTGCTTTATACTGGGCCTAGAGCTTGCATCAGGATAAATGGTTCCCTCCCTGACCCCTTTCCTTTGTATAGAGGTATAGAGACAGGGGTGTCCCTTGTCACCGTTACTATTTGCCCTGGCGATTGAACCACTCGCGATACTGATTAGAAACTCACCATCCATCATAGGTTTCCGACGAGAACTACAGGAGGACAAAATTTCCTTATATGCCGACGATGCCCTGCTGTACCTGGGAGACACCGGTGGGTCGCTCTCCGAGGTGATGGCGCTCATTGAGCTGTTTGGAAGCTTTTTGGACTTTGCTATAAATTGGCATAAGTCTGTGCTTTTACCCCTTGACCCTCTGGGTGTGGCACTGCCGGATGCTCTCTCCCAGGTGCAGGTGGTCGCTACTTTCAAATACCTGGGTTTTATGATCTCCACTAATCCTAAGGACTACATCTCCTTGAATCTTAAACCTCTCTTACGAACATTCCAATCTAAATGTGATAGTTGGTGCAAACCCCCCCTTACAGTCACTGGCCGCGTTAACTTAATTAAAATGATCTGGGTGCCTTAGTTACTTTACATCCTTCATAACTCTCCGGTCAGGATACCTAGGTACTGGTTTGATAGAATAGATTCCCAGTTTCGTGCCCATATATATGGAAAAAGAGAACGGCACGCTTGAAGCTTGAGATCTTGCAATATCCCAAGGATAGGGGTGGGATGGCTATCCCTCACTCAGAGACTTATTTTTTCGCAGCTCAGCTGCAACACTTTACGGGCTGGGATCTTCCTACATGTGAGCACCCCTTCTGCTGCAACCTGATTTACACCTAATTTTCCCAAATAGAGATGGGTTTCCCCAGTATCCCATCTCATTGCCCTACCTCTCAGCTTCTAACCAAGGTGTGGAGGATGGTCAAACAGAGACTGAACCTTTCAGGTTACTTTACCCTCAACCCCGCTGTGGAATAATCGCTCCTATGTAGAGTTGGCCAGGCTTGGTAGTTTCCCTGTGTGGATACAGGCTGGGGTTAAATATATCTCCCAGCTGTGTGTCCATGTTGATCTCAAGACCTTTGCACAACTAACCGCGGACTTTCCTCTGCTCAGGAACTGTAGATATCAATACATGCAAATGACTCATGCATTTTGCAGTCAGAGGAGTCACACTCCCTTGCAGCTGGTTGAATCCACCTTTTTTAGAATCTATTTTTACAGATAGGGGAAAAAAAGGGCATTATTTCTAGGATATATACTACATTGCTATCTTATTTGCAAGACTCGGCCCTGCTTCCTTGCCGAGAAAAGTGGGAACGAGATGTTGGCCCTATTGGTGGAGATCAGTGGGAACAGATACCGGAGGCGGGTTCTTTAGTGTCAGTGTCTGCCACTCAAAAACTGTCCCATCTATTTGTGTTGCACCGCACCTATAGAACTCCGACTCAGCTCTATGCATGGGGTAGACGAGACGCGCCTATCTGTCCCAAATGTCAAATACATCCTGGTGATTTACTTCACATGCTCTGGAAATTCCCTAATCTTGTGAGATATTGGAGTTATGTGGTGTCCACTATTAATTGGGTATATCAGGTTCAACTTCCATTGGATCCGCTGATTTGTTTGTTGGGAAGCTTAGATGAGGAGCTTTATCATCCACATACATCTATAGCTCTGATCAGATCATTATACCTGGCCAAAAAACTCATAGCTAGACTGTGGATCTCTCCGAATCCCCCTACTGGCACACAGTGGATCCAATCAGTGTACTCTATTCTTTTTTGAGAAAAGAATACTTATTTCCATAGGAAGTCACCCACGAAATGTGAAAATATATGGGTATGTTGGTTAACTGCACCTGAAGTGGCACCTCCCCAACTCGTTCTTGATCGATTGCTCCGGTAGTGGGGATTGTCTTGTAGTAGCTCAGAGAATGGCAAAAACTAGTTAAAATGGTTACATGTTCTATGGTTATTAGTTATATGTGCACTATACTTTTGATCCCATGCGATGAATGGTAAAGTTATGGTTGGATATATGCAGACTGTTTCTCACTTACTCTGCGTTGGAATGTCGTGTACCTTACATGAGTATGCGCATACTTTGTTTAGTGACGTATTGATTTCCAATGTACTAATTTATGTAATCTATGTATGATTTATTGTTTGGGATTACCATTCTCAATAAAGCTTTCTCCTGATTTAAAAAAAATAAAAAAATAAAAAAAAAGGAGGCTGCCAAAAGGCCTACAGCAACATTGAAGGAGCTGCAGGAATATCTGGCAAGTACTGGCTGTGTGGTACATGTGACAACAATCTCCCGTATTCTTCAGCTGTCTGGGCTATGGGGTAGAGTGGCAAGACAGAAGCCTTTTCTTACAAAGAAAAACATCCAAGCCAGGCTAAAATTTGCAAAAACACATCTGAAGTCCCCCAAAAGCATGTGGGAAAATGTGTTATGGTCGGATGAAACCAAGGTTGAACTTTTTGGTCAAAATTCCAAAAAGATATGTTTGGCGCAAAAAACAACACTGCACATCACCAAAAGAACACCATACCCACAGTGAAGCATGGTGGTGGCATCATCACGCTTTGGGGCTGTTTTTCTTCAGCTGGAAGAGGGGGCCTTAGTCAAGGTAGAGGGAATTATGAACAGTTCCAAATACCAGTCAATGTTGGCACAAAATCTTCAGTCTTCTGCTACAAAGATGAACATGAAGAGGAACTTCATCTTTCAGCATGACAACGACCCAAAGCATACATCCAAATCAACAAAGGAATGGCTTCACCAGAAGAAGATTAAAGTTTTGAAATGGCCCAGCCAGAGCCCAGACCTGAATCCAATTGAAAATATGTGGGGTGATCTGAAGAGGGCTGTGCACAGGAGATGCCCTCGCAATCTGACAGATTTGGAGTGTTTTTGCAAAGAAGAGTGGGCAAATATTGCCAAGTCATGATGTGCCATGCTGATAGACTCATACCCAAAAAGACTGAGTGCTGTAATAAAGTCAAAGGGTGCTTCAACAAATTATTAGTTTAAGGGTGTACACACTTATGCAACCATATTATTTTAGTTTTTTTATTTATACTTCCCTCCACTTAAAAGATTTTAGTTTGTTGTTCAACTGAGTTGTACAGTTTATAGGTCACATTAAAGGTGAAAAAAGTTCTCTTCTTTTTAACAGGGGTGTGTAGAATTCTTATATCCACTGTATGTAGATATTAATACTTATATGTGACTAATAATGTAGGATCGATCACATCTAAACAGACTCTCAAACTGTGTAAATATTACGCATATAAAAAAACCAAATGGTGCTGCGCTCCTATATAATAAACATATGCCGCTGTCCCTTTAAAGCATTAAACAACAATAGTGTTATCCAAAGGAAACAAAAGTCTATAACAAATTTTAAACTATCAAATAAATCCCAAAAAGATAGTGACATAAATAATAATAATGATAATAATAAATTAAAAACAGTTTATTCAGTGTCCTCTGAAAACACCAAATCTAGCAAAAAAAGTGAATTGTTATCCCCTATATTTTCAGAGAAAAAGAGGAAAAAACTTCTTCATAAAAGTGTGTGTCAAATATCTGCATGCAATGGTGATTATCCCTTCACCAGATGTACCCTCACCTGGGGGATAGGACCAATTGGATGGGCTATATGCTCCTATTTCCCAAATCAGAGGATCTAAAGTGATGCTCCAATACTGTGGATAATCAAAGGTTTTCCCTCCACTTCCTTGATATCTCCTCCTCGCAGTCAATTCATCATAAAAGAAAACTTAAAGCATTGGTTACCCTTAAAAAAATAAAATAACTTTGATTCTGTGTATTTGTGTATTTTGGCCCTCTGTATCACCTTAAATACCTGGCAGATCCTGCCTAGCTATACCCTCCCCTCTGTAAACTGACCACGGTTTATTATGGCAGCTGAGCCCTAACATCGTGGTCAGTTTACAGTCATCCACAGCTCACCTCTGTCCTCCCCCGCCCTTCCCTGCCTGTGACAGTGCCCGCCCCTCTCCTACTGCTGCTAAAATTACATTTACATTTTCATACAATCCTCTCTGCGTCTGTGCTTTATAAAAAAAAAAAAAATGCTGTTCTATACCTTTTTTCAGAGCACCGCTCGACGCTCATGTGATCGGCCACCTCTCTCCTCCCAACTGACGTCAACAGGGGATTCTTGGCCCCTCCCACTGTAGCTGTCAGATCGAGAGAGAGGAGAGGCGGCTGGTCACGTGAGCACCAAAAAGTGCTCTGAAATACTGTAAAGAACTGATTTTTTTCTTATAAAAGCACAGACAATGGGGCACCTAAAATTATTAAACACAGAGAATGGAAGGAGGCAACAAAGTGGCTTAACAACCACTTTAATACTTAAAACAACTGGTCTTTATTTAAATACAACTAATGTTGACACACTCACATTTGCATGGTGCTGTAAGTGCACCAGACTATAAAACAGCATGTAAATATAACCTCAAGACCCGGTTCCCACTACTCCAACGGGACTTTTGCGACCTCAAGTCGCCCCAAGTCGCTGGTCATTACAAATTCAATGTAAATGAATGAGAGCCGTCTTAATATGCACTACTGAAGTCGCTCCGACTTTAGAAAAGGTTCCTGTACTACTTCAAGGCGACCTCTATCCGACTTGTGCACATAGACTTCAATGGGAGTCGCCTCTAAGTCGGATCCTTATCTATTTTCAAGCTGTGATCAGACTTTCCAGGAAGAAGAAAAAGATTACCCAGGCATTCCCCACAGACAAAGTCGCCTATCATTCTCTTCAAAGTCTCTTCAAAGTTGCGCTAAAAAGTCGCTCCTTCATGGGGTGGCAGTGTGAACCGGCTCTAAAGCTTGATACAATATTCCCGGGGGCTCTATTTACCACAATTCCTCAAATGCCAGACACGCTGTGACTACGCGTTGCGCCACAGGGTCACGTGGCTTCCTCAGGGGGATGTTACAATGGTCAGATTTCTGGTGATATACCCCCTGGTGTACTGCTGCTTTTCTGTCACCTAGGGGTTTATTTACGAAAGCTAGAGAGAGCAAAATTAGTCACAATTCTGCAGAGAACCCAATCAGCTTCTAACCTCAGCTTGTTTAATTAAGCTTTAGTAATAAAACCTGGAAGCTAGTTGGATTCTCTGCAGAATTGTGACTAATTTTGCCCTCTCCAGCTTTAGTAAATAAACCTCCTAGTGACACAGCCCCCTGCAGTCTCCACCCCCTCGCTCTCCAGATCCCTATGCAGCTATGAATTAAGATTATGTGATTACTTATAAAGAAAAAAATATATTATTATATATATATATATATATATATATATATATATATATATATATATATATATATATATATATATATATATATATATATATATATATATATACACATACACACACATATATATCATGCATGCATACATACAAACAAACATATATCATGCATACATATACACACACACATATACATTATATATATATATATATATATATATATATATATATATATATATATATATATATATACACACACATACACACACACACACATATATATACACAAATGAGATATATATATATATATATATATATATATATATATAGTGACAGGAAGTCAGGTAAATCTGTGGATGTAGTCACAGACAGGAGATACATTTCCACCTGGTTTAGAAAATTCACCAATTACTATAGGGTGTCGGCTGCAGAGGTAGCCAGAACTGTCTAAGGACGTTGAACAGACTTCAGCTGTTCAGAATGAGGAAATTAAGGCCTCTATAATTGGTCCAGAGGAAGTCGATTGCTGCCTCCTGACGCTGTGTGAGCTGGGGAGAGGAGGACAGTCAGATGTGTGCCTCCCGACGCTGTGTGGGCATGGGAGAAGGAATGCCCCCTGAAGCTGTGTGAGCATGGGGAAGACCTCCTGAAGTGATGTGCGCTGAGGAGGGTAAAAAGTGTGAAGACTTCTCAAGGTGAGAAAATGAAAAATGAACTATTTCTATGTGGAAGAAATAAATGAACTGTTTGCTATGTGAAGAGACAAGCAAAGGAATGGTTGCTATGTGAAGAGACAAACAAAAGGAATGTGTTCTATGTGAAGAGAACAGCAAAGGGATATGTTCAATGTGAAGAGGAAAAGGGACATGTTCAATGGACATTTGTTGTGTGAAGAGAAAAACATGGACTATTGAGTGTCTGCTGTAGGATCAGCAAAGTTTGCCCAACAGTAGGTTGGAGACAGACTCCGTAGGTAGGTTCCTGTATGTGAGAAGGTAGCCGCCCACAGTGGCAAGGATTTATTTTGTGTTTTATTTTTATTTTGATGTTTTTGAGGCTTGCACTTGGGTGAAGTAAATTGCAAGAATAAACCAAATTGTTGTTTGCAACCACTTATCGGCTATCTCCCTGTGTAAACGCACCCCCCAAGGGGTCATCCATACCCGCCACCGAGCTAATCAACCCCACAATATATAAAATGCATACATTACACACAGTTATTTTGCCCTGTATTTCTGTTTTACAAGGTAAGGATACACATACTGTATACTTTTTTTTTTTTTCAAATACATTATTTTATTATGGATTTCAAGATTATACATACTACTGTACATAACACACCAAAGAATCATATACATGCAAGGACAAATCCACTTATAGAACCATAAAAATCCCATTCATATTCTTAACTGGGGAGAAGTCAAAAGAGGGAAACCCCCACCCCTCTTCAGGTTCATTTCTCATCCCGACTGTCCCCAAGTTTACTTAAATTTGCCCTCCAGAAAAAAAAAAAAAAAAAAAAAGAGGGAGAAGAAAAAAAAAAAAATAGGGGGGGGGGAGGGGGGAAAAAGAAGAACGGGGGAAGGGAATATAGGTAAAGGCCCGTACACACTTGATGGGAATCGGACGAAATATCCTCTGATTTTTCTCTCTCTTGCTCAGCGTTCATTACCGTTTTTAGTTGACAGTGCATAAAGGTTCACAAAATTTCTCGTCCAATTTTTTTTTTTTTTTGGGACATTTGTTCCTAGACTTCCGGGTCGTCAGCAACTTCAGATCATGCGCGGTCTTTCGTATCCGATTTTTTGCGGACGTACTGCATACACATTAAACGAAAATTAGGAGTCTGGGGACGGACGATAAAAATTTTGGTGCTTGTCCCTCCGTTTTTTTTAGTTGAAAATGTCGGCATCGGCTGCTGAAAGTTATGTACACACTAGCCGAAAACCGTACGATTTTACCCCGGACGGGAATTTTCTGCAGATTTTCTACTAGTGTGTACCCCACTTTAGGGAAGGAATGCGACCACCAAACCACTCTCACCCCCCTCCCCCCAAGCCAACAGCGGAACCCCCTAGATAATCAACCTCTTATCCAACATCTCCAAGTCTCTTTCACTCTGGCCCCATAGGCCTAAGCCTTCTTCTGACAGCATGAATATATTCCGTGCTGCCCATGTTTTGTTATAACTCTCACTTCTATATTGAGCTGTTAGAATTAGTTCCTCCATTCTATTTCCTCCACCCTCCTCAACCAATCAGACTTTCGGGAGATTTTGTTTTTTCCAGTTGAAAGGGATGCATGCTCTTGCCGCATTCAGAAGATGACACATTTTAGAATTCTTATATTTTTTACTCAACATTTCTGTCTTCTGTATAACAAAAAAAAAAGCTGGGTCCTCAGGGAGCTCCCTTTCCGTAAAATTATGAGTAATTCTTCTAACATCCTTTCAAAAGTCTGCTATTATGGGGCACAACCAAAAAATATGTGTCATTGTCCCTATACCCTCTTGGCATCTCCAGCAGCTGTCCGAGGAGCCCAAAGACTAACTTATGAGGGGTATAATACCACCTCATTAATATCTTATAATTGGTTTCATATTGCAGTCTTACAGGAAAAGTTTATTATTTGTTGTCTCTGTTCAGGCGAGAAGGAGCAGATGAATCCTGTCTCCCACCTCTCAAAGCATGGCAAATGATATTGCTCCTTCGGTCTATTTAACAGATCATAAACACTGGATAGCACATGTAAGCATTTACCTTCCTCGGAGCAGAGCCTCTCCAGAGGTGTTAACTGACCAGCATAATTTTGAGGGTTGGGGATTGTGGCTAAATAATGGTAGAGTTGGCATGCGTTCCAAAGAAGTAGTTCTCTGTCACTTGTCAACATCTCCATTGAGGGCCATCTAGTCTCTCTCAAAAAATGTGAAGCCTGAAAAGGTACCTGCCTGCCACCCCTAGAGGAAATCTGGGATTCCCCAAGATTGGGTATAACGGTGACTCCCGGGATATCAAGGAGCTTTGCAGACAAACGGAGGAACCAATCTTTAGTGTATTCCCTACCAAAGGGTGTAACTTCATCTCTAATGGTAATTGATCAAAACACCAAAGGGCTCTCTTTAAAGGTATAGACACTTGTGCCTGTTCCAAATGCACCCATAATTTAAAATCTGCATGTCGACACCAATCTACCTGTCTTCGTATCTGTACCGCCTGGTAATACCTACGTAGATCTGGGACTGCCACTCCGCCCCATTTTTTAGGGAGGGTCAAAAATGGTCGCGCAATGCGCGTTTTTTTATGTGCCCAAATAAACTTAATAAATAAGGAAAGGGCTTGTCTGAAATAGTTGCTAGGGATGTGAATGGGCAATGCCTGGAACAAATAAAGGAATTTCGGCAATATGATCATCTTAAGCAAATTACACCTCCCAAACCATGAATGCATTCCGGTGTGCCATTTTTCCAATTTTAACCGAGTTTCTGTCAAAAGAGCTGAGAAGTTATAATCAAACACTTTCGACATCTCTGAAGGTGAGAGTGCCTTAGTATTTCAGTGCTCTGTCTGTCCACTTAAACCTGAAGCTCTGTTGTATATTCTGCAGGGCCCTCGTAGACATACCTACCCCCATCGCTTATGATTTTTTCAGGTTTATTCTCAAATTTGATAACTTCCCGTATTGATCAAACTCTTTAATCTAATTTGGTAACGAAATCACCGGCTTTGACAGTGAAAACATTAAATCATCCGCATAAGCGGAGATTTTATGCTGGGCTCCCCCCACCCTAATGCCTTCTATATGTGAGTTATTCCTGATTCTACAGAGGAATGGTTCGAGTGATAAAATAAAGAGAATGGGGGGTAAGGGGCATCCTTGTCTTGTCCCATTTATTATGAAAAAGGGATCTGAATGGATCCCATTAACCTTTACTTGTGCTGATGGGTTGGAGTAAATGGACGAAATCCACTTCAACATCTTCTCACTTAGACCTATATGATTCAATGTAGAAAATATAAAATCCCAGCTGACTCGATCAAACGCCTTTTCTGCGTCTGTTCCCAGAAAGACGCACGGCATTTGTGATTTTTTTGCTATATAAATTAAATTAAGAACCCTTGTGGTATTGTCTCTTGCTTCTCTATTAGGTACAAAGCCGACCTGATCCAAATGGATCAATCGATGAAGGTGCTGTGATAATCTGGCTGCTAATATCTTAGTGAAGATCTTAAACTCAATGTTTATTTGGTGGGTGTATATAAGGATGCCAATGTCACCATCACACCATTGATAGAGCCCTTGACAAAAACATACCACCCTTCTGGGTCCAGAAGAACTTCCTTCAAAACCCATTGTAACGGACCGTTTCAGCAGACAAGGGGTTAAAATCCGTTTAGGCGATATGCCCCTTTCTGAGAGACAGGCACAGCTACTGCAGAACACCAAACTCCCGAACTGGATACAAAATAGCACTCCAACCTGGAACCTCACGAATAGCTGCTAGCAGACGAACAGGAAAAGCATACATCAGCTTACACTCTTAGCAATCAGTCTCCAACAGCATACAGTGAATCCCCCCAAGAACGAGACAAAGCTCCGAGTTGAGGGTAAAACAGGAACAACATTTATTGGAAGAACACAGCACACTTTTATACAGAATTTGGAACATCCTTCCCCCAACAACCGCTTTCCCATTGGTCAATTGCACAGTACCTGCAGTTCCCAATAAGGTCAGATAACTTGACCAGAAGGACTGCCATGCAAATGAGGACTTGAAAATGAGTCAACAGGGATTGGTCAGATACAGAACAATGGTTCCCTAACGAGCCCTCAATACACATTACTCTGAGTGTCAATACATCCCTTAGCAGACAACAGGTGAGGTCATTAGCACACCTGACAATAGGTGAATGGAGAGCCACCTCAGACAGCCGTCTCCTCAGAACTTCCTGTAATGACCATATTAGGAGTTGACTTCCTGTTCAGAGACCTCATGGCAAATGGGAACAAAAATCTTCATATTACAAGGGAGACATTTTTCCTGAATATGACTGTCCCATTTGTAGTAGTCCAAACCATATTTTCAGTGTTCAACACCCTCCTGGTCACCCTGCATTCACCAAATCCATACGAATTAGAACCAGGGGCTGTTTGTTCGGTAGATAGAATCTACCGAACGGCTGTGCAGAAAGGGAGAAATAAATCCTTCTGCACCGTAAAATTAACCCTTTAGCTGCCGGTCCATAATCCAAAGGCAGCAGGCGGGCAACCAGGCTCCTCCAATGCAATGTGGCGAGGTTGGTCTCGTCACACCCATGACAATCTACCAGTGATGAGTATAGAAACCCCCTTAGATTTAGAATCAGCATTCGTCGAATGGTAGTATATTGGAAAGGCTCCACTTCTAAGAAAGGGGATTTTATCTTGTTAAAGTGCGTCTCTTCTCTATCCGCCATCGGTCAAGGGAGGGGGGGGGGGCAAAAGAAGGAGGCGAGGGGGAAAGAAAAAGAAAAAAAAATGACATACTGTATACCTTAACCACTTGCCGACCGCCGCAAGTACATATACTGCGGCGGTCAGCCCCGTGCAGGCAAAGTGACGTATGGGTACGTCACTCTCCTGCGAGCCAATAGGGGGCGAGCGCGCGCCGCCGGAGGCGCGCTCCTGCCCCCGCTCGTTCACTGATATCAACTGCGCGTGTGACCGGCAGGCCCGATGTCCGCCTGCCACTCGCAATCGTCTGGTACAGAGGGAGAAAGGCAGGCGGCTAATGTAAACAAAGCCCCCTGTCATTCTCCCTTGTGTAAGAACAGATATCATACGGTCCTGCTATGTAGGATCATATATCTCTGTAGTTACACAAACAGCCACATCCCTTTACAGTTAGAATCACGCCCCTAGGGACACACTTAACCCCTTGATCACTAATAAAGTTAACCCCTTCCCTGCCAGTGTGATTTTTACAGTAACAGTGCATATGTATAGCACTGATTACTGTAGTAATGTCACTGGTACCCCCAAAAGCGTCAAAAATGTCAGTAAGGGGTCCGCCGCAATGTCGCAGTCCCGCAAAAAAAAAATCGCAGATTGCCGCGATTACTCGTTAAAAAAAAAAAAAAAATGGGCCTAAAAGTTAAGTTCACCTTTAGGTAAAAAATAATAAATGCAGATATTTTTGCAGAAAAAAAAAAAGTGCATTTATCACTTTAATTACCTGCAAAGTATTGGACCCATTTACCGTAATTCCTCGTATCTCATGCATTGTGGGTGCAATGTTAGGCTTCTGCACACTTTTCCTCCAGCTTTCTGCCTGTACCTCTGTGTGGGCCTTCAACTTGAAAGCTGGAGGAAGAATCAATGGACTATGAGTGCTTGTAGTCTATTTATTCACAGATCTCTGTGCTGATGTTAAATGTGACAAATATTCTTGTATTGAATTGTGTTGTAACTGTATTATCTCCCTTTATTTTCTGCTGCAGGCAGAAGGAAGCATTTAGTGCCGGTTCACATTTCTGCGATCACAGAGATCGCACATAATTCGGAGCGCACTGCTCCTAAAATCACATGCGATCTCTGTGCGGTGCGAATTCAGCCATACAGTTTGTATGGCTGAATTCGCACTGCAATCGCACCCAACTCGCACAGGACCCTTTTTTTGGTTTGCAGCAGAATCGGAACGCATAGTGGTTCACACTAGTGCTATCCGATTCTGTGCAAACTTTCAGATCGCACTGCGATATGCGATCTGATCTGGGGGTGTCGTTAACTCTTAATTGACACCCCCAGCGTATCGCATATGGCAGTGTGAACTGCAAGGGGTGTGGATGCGATGCGGGAACACGCTTCATATTCGCAGCGTTCCCGCATCGCATAAATGTGAACCGGCACTTACACACTCTTCTCTCCCCTCGGTGATGAAACTGCAAACCTGTAACTTTGTAGCAAGTCACATAGTGAGAGGCTGAAGCAAGAATGGCTCTGTGTCAGACATTTGTGACACAACCAAGAACTTCAAAGGCACCAGGATTTAAATGATTGTGTCATCTCCCTGGTGGCATTTTAGTCCTGGAAATAAGTGGTGGCCCAGGATGATGCCTGAATAAAGATGGTGCCATCCTTAGGATGAGAAAAGACATTGTCAGGAAGAATAATGTGATCTCTATGAAAGGTAATAAATACTGGCACATGACTGAACATGCCACACTTAAAATAAAAGTTGTATCCGACACTGGATCTACGTTAAAATGATACAGACATAGATGTTTTTTCTATTACAAGGTGCAATTACTTGTAGATAAAGTGACGTTATTTTACCCTTTCTTAACTTCAAAAGTAATGCAACTTTAATTGTAGTAAGAGAAGAAAAATATGTAGAAACCCCTCCAAATGATTGAGTTCTGGTGTTTGCAGTGAAGGGTTCTGGTAACACTACAGCATACAAAAACCTTTTAGAGAATTGCACTCTTCCAACCTTTGATTTGATTGTGTCCCTGTGTACAAATCAGGCACCATTAGGACATAATTAGACCAGTTTGATGTGGAGGAACTTTACTGGCCTGCACAGAGCCCTGACCTCATCCCTACTAAACAGCTTTGGGATCAGGTCTTCTCATCCAACATCAGCAGCAGACCTCAACCCTACTTAACATCTTTGGGGCCAGATCTTCTCATCCAACATCAGTTCATCGACATCTACAACATGATCAACATGAGCTCTGAGGAAGAGGGGTTTCCCCTGGAAACGCATCAGCTCTTCTTAGACAGATATCTCACTTTTGGGACTTTTTTCCATGGACCAGGCTGGTCGGAATATCTCTGATATGCCGGATTTATACCTATGTTGGTGAGTATGTACCTACAGTATAAACATTTTCAAATAAATAGTTGGGAAGGCAATGCGCTAGGCTGGTGCGCTCTCTTTTTCTTATCTTCTACAGTCATCCAACTTCAGTACCTGATTTCAACCCTACTGGACGCCTTGGGGATCAGGCCTTCTTATCCACCATCAGTACCTGACCTCAACCCTACTGGACGCCTTGGGGATCAGGTCTTCTTATCCACCATCAGTACCTTACCTCAACCCTACTGGACGCCTTTGGGATCAGGTCTTCTTATCCACCATCAGTACATCACCTCAACCCTACTGAATGCCTTGGGGATCAGGTCTTCTTATCCACCATCAGTACATCACCTCAACCCTACTGGATGCCTTGGGGATCAGGTCTTCTTATACACCATCAGTACATCACCTCAACCCTACTGGATGCCTTGGGGATCAGGTCTTCTTATCCACCATCAGTACCTGATCTCAACCCTACTGGACACCTTGGGGATCAGGTCTTCTTATTAAACCATCAGTACATCACCTCAACCCTACTGAATGCCTTGGGGATCAGGTCTTCTAATCCACCATCAGTACCTGATCTCAACCCTACTGGACGCCTTTGGGATCAGGTCTTCTTATCCACCATCAGTACATCACCTCAACCCTACTGAATGCCTTGGGGATCAGGTCTTCTTATCCACCATCAGTACCTGATCTCAACCCTACTGGACACCTTGGGGATCAGGTCTTCTTATTAAACCATCAGTACCTGACCTCAACCCTACTGAACACCTTTGGGATCAGGTGTTCTCATCCGACATCAGTACCTGATCTCAACCCTACTGGACGCCTTGGGGATCAGGTCTTCCCATCCGACATCAGTACCTGATCTCAACCCTACTGGACGTCTTGGGGATCAGGTCTTCCCATCCGACATCAGTACCTGACCTCAACCCTACTGGACACCTTGGGGATCAGGTCTTCTTATCCACCATCAGTACCTGACCTCAACCCTACTGGACACCTTGGGGATCAGATCTTCTTATCCACCATCAGTACCTGACCTCAACCCTATTGAACACCTTGGGAATCAGGTCTTCTCATCTGACATCAGTACCTGACCTCAACCCTACTGGACACCTTGGGAATCAGGTCTTCTCATCTGACATCAGTACCTGACCTCAACCCTACTGGACACCTTGGGGATCAGGTCTTCTCATCCGACATCAGTACCTGACCTCAATTCCTACTGAACACCTTTGGGATCAGGTCTTCTTATCCAACATCAGTACCTGACCTCAATCCTACTGAACACCTTTGGGATCAGGTCTTCTTATCCAACATCAGTACCTGACCCATAGGTGTGCGCAGCCCATTGCATTAGGGTGTGCACGCCAAAGCTCAAACACACATGCCCTTCTCTGCAGCCTCAGCTGTACAGGGCAGTACATGAATGGGAAGCGCTCTGTGCTGAGTGGCGTCCTGTTCATTCACAGACTGAAGCGTACTAACCTCAGTTTACTATTCTTCAGTTATGAATGGACAGAATGAACGAGTGTGTTCACTGTGCTCATTTAGAAAAGGAGGGGGCCATATTTACCAGCCCCTTCCCCATCCTGAAATATTCCCCAGGCAAGCCAGCAGCACTGTGGGGCGGGGGGCCACCACGTAGGGGGAATCTGCACCGAATGTAGTGATTAGAGTGTGCCCAGGCCCATTCCCTGCACATGCCTATGACCTGACCTGACCTCACCCCTACTGAACACCATTGGGATCAGGCCTTCTCATCCAACATCTCTACCTGACCTAAGCCCTACTGAACACCTTTGGAATGAATTTAAAAGCAGATTATGAGCCAAGTCTTCTCATGCAATATCAGTACCTGACCTCACAAATGGGCACACTCCCTTCAAAATCTGAGAGGGGAAGATGGAGATCTTGTGTGTTTCTGCTAAGCAGGAACACAGATCTCTGTCTTCCCTGCAGTTAGTGCACCTCCCACACAGTTAGAAAGCACTCCCAGAGAACACATTTAATCGCCCCTGATGTTAACCCCTTCCCTGCCAGTGTCTTTTTTCTAGCACTGATCACTGTATTAGTGTCACTGGTCCATAAAAAATGTGTCAAAAGTGTCAGTTAGGGGTCCGATTTGTCTGCCGCAATGTCCTAGTCCCGCTAAAAATCGCTGACCACTGCCATTACTAGTAAAAAAAAAAAAAATTCCATAAAAATATCCCATAGTTTGTAGACACTATAACTTTTGCGTAAACCAATCTATATATACTTATTGGGATTTTTTTTTTTTACCAAAAACATGTAGCTGAATACATATTGGCCTAAATTGATGAAGAAATTACATTTTTTTACTTTTTTTTTTTAATTGCAAATGTTTTATAGCATAAAGTAAAAAATCATTGTTTTTTTTTGTTTTTTTTTTTAAATTGTCTGCCTTTTTTGTTTATAGCGCAAAAATAAAAAATCGCAGAGGTGATCAAATACCACCAAAAGAAAGCTCTATTTGTGTGGGAAAAAAAGGACATCCATTTTATTTGGATACAGCGTCGCACAACCGCGCAATTGTCAGTTAAAGTAACGCAGTGCCGTATTAACCAGTTCCCGCCCGCGCTATAGCCGAAAGACAGCTACAGTGCGGGATCTAATTTCCGGGAGGCCGTCTTTTAGCAGGCTCCCCGCGCCCTCCCGCGTGCGCGCATCGGGGAAAATCTGTGTCGGTCGTGTCCCTACACAGATCATAGTGAATGGCCAATCACAGCGGCCATTTGCCACGCAATCGGAACATCCAATGGGAGATGATCTCAAATGTAAACATATGTGAGATCATCTCTCATTGCCAGCTCTCCTTCCTCACACAGAGACTGCAGTGTGAGGAAGAGGAGAGCCGATCAGCGGCTCCTACTCATAGGGGACACAGAGAAATGTAATCAGGGCACTGATCACCAGTGCCCTGATTATACAAGAGGGAAATATAATGCCATAACTGCCCACCATCAGTGCCCACAGTGCCCGCCATCAGTGCCCCCCATCAGTGCCCATAGTGCTGCCAGTCAGTGCCCATCAGTGCCTGCTCATCTAGGCACTAATGGGCACTGACTAGCAGCACTATGGGCACTGAGTGTGGGCACTGATGGTGCTGCCCATCAGTGCTCATCAGTGTCGCCCATCAGTGCCACCCGTCAGTGTCCATCAGTGCCGTCCGTCAGTGCTGCCTCTCAGTGCCACCTCTCAGTGCCCATCAGTGCCTGCTCATCTAGGCACTAATAGGCACTGACTAGCAGCACTATGGGCACTGAGTGTGGGCACTGATGGTGCTGCCCATCAGTGCTTATCAGTGCCACCCATCAGTGCCACCCGTCAGTGTCCATTAGTGCCACCCATCAGTGTCCATCAGTGCCGTCCGTCAGTGCTGCCTCTCAGTGCCCAGCAGTGCCACCTCTCAGTGCTCATCAGTGCCGCCTATCAGTACTCATCAGTGCCGCCTATCAGTGCCACCTATCAGTGCGGCATATTAGTACCTCCTCATCAGTGCCCATAAGTGCCACCTCATCAGTGCGCATCAGTGAAGGAGAAAAATGTATTTATTTTCAAAATTTACTCACAGAAAATAAGAAAAACTGTTTTTTTTCAAAATTTTGTCTTTTTCTTTTTTTTTGTAAGAAATAAAAAACCCAGAGGTGATTAAATACCACCAAAAGAAAGCTCTATTTGTGTGAAAAAAATGTCATATGGGTGCAGTGTAGCATGACCGCGCAATTGTCATTCAAAGCGTGAGAGCGCTGAAAGCTGAAAATTGGCCTGGGCAGGAAGGGGTTGAAAGTGCACTGTAGGCAAGTGGTTAAAATAAAAAAAAAATGTCCTGGTTATGAAAACCTTTTGGGGGCTGAAGAGGTTCATAAATATGACTTTTCTACCTAAACTTAATTAACTTTTATAATTATTTGTGCCCTTTGTTAATTTGAGGAAAGCCAAGCAGAAAATGTCAAATTTTAGACTTAAAAGGCAATGGGTCACCTAGACGGGGACCTTGCATGTTGCACATGGTTTGTGAAGAGGAACTATTCAGATTCAGTTGTTTTCAACATCTAACTGCCTGCTGGGGGTTTGTACATAGTGAGGAAACATGATGTGGGTTTTGAAACTAAGTAACGGTCTGCAGTACATTACACCACTGCTTTCTTAACCCGTGAGTTACCGCAAGCATCTTAAAAAAAAAAAAAAATGCTTTGGCATTGAAGAAATTGTTTAAAGATACCCTATTACCATGCCCATCATAGGCAAAATAACAGGGTCTCCCTAAAACCAATCCCCTGTCCCACTTATACTCACTCTCACAGTACCCCTTGCATCCCCCCTCACCCCCTCCCTATACTTTTCCATTGCAGCCACTGCAAAATATCTGGTGCCCAATGATGATACTCTGGCATAGGACTCTGGCCTTGTGATTGGCTGCTAGACCTGAGCACTGCATCACTGCTGTTCTGCTGAAAGTGCTAAAACTTAGATTTTAACTCCTTGGTTAACTCAGAAGATCCAGGACTGTAATGATCCTTGACTCTTGACACTCTGTCTAGCTCAAAAGTCCTGTGTGTGACTCCCTCCAGCCCTTCACTGACTGAGGTAGCTCATTTTAACTGCTTGTACTGCTGCAACTCTTAACACTGTACACTTGACTTTTCAGGGCCCAACCGCTGGCGCCCCCTTTACACTTCCAGGGTCCTCTCACTAGGCAGCCCTCTTAACACTTCAGGGTCCTCTCACTAGGCAACCCCCTTGACACTTCAGGGTCCTTTCACTAGGCAACCCCCTTGACACTTCAGGGTCCTTTCACTAGGCAAACCCCTTGACACTTACAGGGTCCTTTCACTAGGCAACCCCCTTGACACTTCAGGGTCCTTTCACTAGGCAACCCCCTTGACACTTCAGGGTCCTTTCACTAGGCAACCCTCTTGACACTTCAGGGTCCTTTCACTAGGCAACCCCCTTAACACTTGCAGGCTCCAGGATTCCTGGGACCTTCACCAGAGTGGTCCCCTCTACACTAGGCAGACCCCCAGGGGCAGTTCACAGTACTTATGACCTCGGAAGGCTTTCCTGGAACTGAACCCTTCTTCCTCCACTGGTCCTTGGCACACCGGATCCTCTCTGCAGCTCAGCTCAACTCTCCCTTCTGGAGCCACCCGAGACACCTGATCCTTCTGACAGGAGGAAAGACAGCCGTACTCTCCCTCCTGGGACTCTGCTTCCAGCCAAGAACCGCCCGAGAAGAAGTCAGGTGACGAAACCGGTAGGGCATGGCGATAGGTCGCTGAGACAGCACCGCTGAGAACGCACACACTGCTACTTTGTATCCCTACTCGTGAGTCAATTGGCGCTTTTACACTGCATGGAACCGAACGGTTCGGCTCGCTTTTGCGCTTTTCCACTGCATGGAACCGAACGGTTCGGCTCGCTTTTGCGCTTTTCCACTGCATGGAACCGAACGGTTCGGCTCGCTTTTGCGCTTTTCCACTGCATGGAACCGAACGGTTCGGCTCGCTTTTGCGCTTTTCCACTGCATGGAACCGAACGGTTCGGCTCGCTTTTGCGCTTTTCTACTGCATGGAACCGAATGGTTCGGCTCGCTTTTCCACTGCATGGTACGGTGTTGGAACAGTTCGGTATGGTACGGTACGGCGGCGCTTTTCCACTACATGGAACTGAACGGTGTGGCTCGCTTAAACAGTACCACCTCGGTTGTGGTTCCAAAAGGACCGTACCGGTACCATATCCCACAGTCCTTTGCATGCAGCCTTGACTGTTTGTCACTACTAGCCACTGATTGGTCAGAGAATCGTTGTTATCCCACCCACTTACTATTAGTGGAAAAGCAAACCGTACCAAACCGTACCAAACCGTACCAAACCGTTCCAACACCGTACCATGCAGTACCATGCAGTGGAAAACCAAACCGAGCCAAGCAGGGCCGAGTGGAGCCGAGCCGGTACTTGCAGTGGAAAAGTGCCAAATGTAAAACGATCCGAGCAGTGGATGGATTTTATATGTGCAGAATCCTAGTGTCTAGTAGACACCATCAAATGTGAGTGGTTTATTGTTTTTTTTTTTAATAAAGTACCACCATACAGTATCACACTATTTGTGGCATCCCTTTCTATATTCGCTTATGTGGCCCATCATGAACTGATATCTATTCTGTGCTGATTGAGCAACATAGAAGGAGAGAGGATTCCAGGCTGAATGGGGTTTATGCTTGTTTGCTGGTTGATAATCTGACCAGCAGAATCTCTGGGGAGTTTTACCTAGGCAGAATTATTGAGCACTGTGGTGGAAGGATCCTCACTTATGAACACTGAGAACACCTTGTGATTTGATGACTAGCACTGTTTGCACTTTGTCACTGGAAGATTGCAATATGGACTCTATTCAACGATCTTTAAATTATTCACACATTTATTGTTAGATTCTGTTATTTACTGTGGATAGCTTTGATATAATTTATGCAAATGTGTTGCACTGTATGAGCAATTTTTTTGAATATTCATTGCACTTGCACTTTGATGTTGGAGGATTTATTTGGTTATAATTTTGTTGCACACTAATAATTGATTACTTGAAGATCAGCACAAGCATATAATATTATACACATAATAGTATTAATTTAAAATTAATTGTTGTTTGAAATACTCACATATTTATTGCACTCTCAGTCGCGGTTCACATTTGTGCCATGCGGGAACGCTGCGAATATGCAGCGTCATCCCGCATCGCATCCGCACCTCTGCCAGTTCACACTGCCATATGCGATACGCAGGGGGTGTCAATTAAAAGTTAACGACACCCCCAGATCAGATCGCATATTGTAGTGCGATCTGCAAGTTCGCACAGAATCGGATCGCACTAGTGTGAACCACTATGCGATCCGATTCTGCTGCGGATTAATCACTTGCCGACCGCTGCACGACTATTTACTGCAGCAGTCAGCCCTGTACAGGCAAACCGACGTAGGGCTATGTCGGTCGCCTACGAGCCTCTAGGGGGCGAGCATGCGCCACCGGGGGCAAGCATGCGCCACCGGGGGCGAGCGCGCACTGCCGGAGGCGCGCTCCCGCTCATTCCCTGACATGTCCACGTGAGTGACCAGCGGCTCCGATGTCCACTGATCACCCGCGATCTCCCGGAGGAGAGGGAGAAAGGCAGGCGGCTAATGTAAACAAAGCCGCCTGTCATTCTCCCTGGTGTAAGTGCGGAGATCATACGGTCCTGCTATGTAGGATCGTATGTCTCTGTGGTTACATCACTAGCCACGCCCCTTTACAGTTAGAATCACGCCCCTAGGGACACACTTAACCCCTTGATCACTAATAAAAAGTTAACCCCATCCCTGCCAGTGTCATTTTTACAGTAACAGTGCATATGTATAGCACTGATTACTGTAGAAATGTCACTGGTACCCCCAAAAGTGTTGAAAATGTTAGTCAGGGGTCCGATCTGTCCGCCGCAATGTCGCAGTCCCGCAAAAAAAAAAAAAATCGCAGATCGCCGCCATTACTAGTTAAAAAAAAAAAAAAACAATAAAAAATGACATAAATCTTTCCCGTAGTTAGTAAACGCAATAACTTTTGCGCAAACCAATCAAAATACGCTCATTGCGATTTTTTTTTTACCAAAAATATGTAGCAGAAAACAAATTGGCCTAAAATGTTAAAAAATTTAGATTTTTACATATTTTTTGGGGGGAATTTCATATAAAAAAATGTGAAAAATATTGTTATTTTTTCAAAATTGTTGCTCTTTTTTTGTTTTTAGCACAAAAAGTTGTAGAACAGTGTAAATTTGCTGTCCTCTCAGAATAACTCAACACACAGCCATTAATGTCTAAGCCGCTGGTAACAAAAGTGTATACACCCCTAAGGGAAAATGTCCAAATTGGGCCCAAAGTGTCACTATTTTGTGTGGCCACCATTATTTTCCAGCACTGCCTTAACCCTCTTGGGCTTTAACGTTGGGTGTCCTATGTGTGGATGCAAAACTATCAGAATAGATTTTACATTCTAGAATGGGGCGCCTCAAGACTGTCCATAATTTTGGAGGATGCCTCGAGATTGTCCATAATTGCAAAGGGTGCCTTGACTGAAAAAAGGTTGAGAAACACTGCTGTAATGTCATCTGTATTCCAATTTCAAACTTCTGCTTTTTTTTTCCTCCAATGAACTGCGGGCTGTGTCATTCCCTGCCCTCTGTGATCAGGATTGCATGATCAGAGCTGTGACCTTGAGAAAAGGACTTCTCTCAAACTTAGAAAACCTCTTATTCTGGCAGCTCATGGCCTACATAAGAGGAAAGCCCAGCTTACCCTCCTATACTTACATAATAGAAGCCTTTATGATTAACCACTTCTAGACCGGAAGATTTTCCCCCTTAATGACCAGGCCATATTTTGTGATTCGGCACTGCGTTCATTTAACTGACAATTGCGCAGTCATGCGATGCTGTACCCCAATAAAATTGATGTCCTTTTTCCCCACAAATAGAACTTTCTTTTGGTGGTATTTGATCACCTCTGCAATTTTTATTTTTTGCGCTATAAACAAAAAAAAATAAAAGACAATTCTGAAAAAAAACAAAAAAAAAAAAAAAAAAATAATATTTTTTCACTTTCTGCTATATAACATTCCCAGAAAAAATTTTAAAAATCTAAATTTTTTTACATTTTAGGCCAATTTGTTTTCTGCTACATATTTTTGGTAAGAAAAAAAAAAAAAAAAAAATCGCAATAAAGCGTATTTTGATTGGTTTGCGCAAAAGTTATCGCGTCTACTAACTACGGGAAAGATTTATGTAATTTTTATTGTTTTTTTTTTTTACTAGTAATAGCTGTGATCTGCGATTTTTAGCGGGACTGTGACATTGCGGCGGACAGATCGGAACCCTAACTGACATTTTTGACACTTTTGGGGGGACCAGTGACATTACTACAGTAATTAGTGCTAAAAATATGCACTGTTACTGTAATAATGACACTGACAGGGAAGGGGTTAACACTGTGGGTGATCAAGGGGTTAAATGTGTACCTAGGGGCGTGTTTCTAACTGTATGGGGGGGGGTTGGGCTTGTGAAATGATCACAGAGACCTGTGATCCTATATAGAAGAATCACAGGAGCTCTGATCATTTCAGAGAGAAGAATGGTCAGCTGTGTTTACAACAGCTGACCGTTCTTCTCTCTTAGCAGGGAATGATCGCAGGTGTCAGGCGGCAATCTGAGCCGCCCGCCCCGTGCATTGGAGTCCCCGCTGCCGAGTGGGGGAGGGAGCGCGCGGGCAGCGGCGCGCACTCGCCCCCTAGCTGCAGGCACGCGATCGACATAGACCTACGTTGTTTTGCGCAGGAAGGCCGCCCTGCCGCAGTAAATTGGCGGTGGGCGGTCCAGAAGTGGTTAAGCTGCACTAGGGGGTGATACATGTCAGAGGAAGGAGTGGTTTGGAGTGTCAGTCTTCAAGCTGGAACTTAAACTTGAGGTTTTTAGTACGAAGGAGTGCAGCCTTGTATGTGCTACTGGGTCTATAATATTAGGCTATATTTGAGCAATACACCAGTGGTTCTATATATGCATCTGCCCTATGGGGTGTATAATCCAAACACAAACTATATACCGCTCAGACAATTAGTAGTAGATTGACCGCCGCAGGTGCACATTTAGGCTCGCCACCAGAGATACAACTGACAAAAGGAAAAAATGGTGGCACACTGCAACAGGGTCCAATGGTGAAGACGGTTGACGCGTTTCACATGAACAATTCGTGCTTAATCATAATTGGGATTAAGCACGAATTGTTCATGTGAAACGCGTCAATCGTTCCTGTTATTTTTGTCTGGCACTGACCAATAAAGAAGTCTTCACCATTGGACCCTGTTGCAGTGTGCCACCATTTTTTCCTTTGTCAATGGGGTGTATAGCAATGACTCCCCACCCACTGTCCTGAAATGAGGAAAAATCCTCTTATTTTTGGGATGCGTGATGAAATAGGATCACAGCCTTCTGTTCCAAGAAGGCTTTACCATGGTGGAAAGCAGAATGTGGTCCCTGTTCTCCGATATCTTAAAACGGAGTTCCACCCAGTGAACGTTTTTTTTTATAAAAATACCCCCGGGACAGTCAGGGCTAGTGCATTCCACAATGGCTAGCCTCTGATCTGTCCCGGGTTGCACTTACCTTTTAGAAGAAATACTTACCTTGAAAATGTATTCTCCAGCGCTGCCATCTCAGGTGTGGGCAGCTTGAAGCCAGCGCGATCCTCTTCTGCGTCCTCTCCCGTCTTCTTCGGTCCCACGATGCATTGCACCGGCCCCGCCGTCACTTCCGGTGCCGCAGCGTCATCCCTGCACAGCGTCTGGGCATGCCCAGAAGCTGTTTTGCAAGGTATGACGGCGCCTGCACCGGAACTGACATCGGGGCCGGTGCAGGCGCATTGATTCCTGGGAGCGATGACGTTCAGCTCCAGGAAGTGACGAATCGCCGTGGCCGCCGAGGGGAGGAAGAGGAAGTAAGGTAAGTATATTTTCTTCTAAACCAGGTAAGTAAAAAAAAAGAAAAATTGCGATTATCCATTTGTTTTTCAGGTGACCCGGAGCGAGAAGATGGAGGTAAGTATAATTTTAGGGTGGAACTCCACTTTAACCGTTTTAGCTCCAGAAGGTTTTACACTCTTCTTGACCAGGCCATGTATTGCTATTCAGCACGGCGCTACTTTAACTGGTAATTGCGCGGTCATGCAATGCTGTACCCAGATGAAATTTATATCGTTTTTTTTCACACAAATAGAGCTTTCTTTTGGTGATATTTGATCACCACTGATTTTTTTTTTTATTATATAGACCAAAAATTTTGAAAACTTTCTGCTATAAACAATACCCCAAACAAATGTTTTAATATATATTCCTAAATTTAGACCAAAATGTATTCTGGCACATAGCTTTGATGAAAAAAAAAGAGAAAATGCCAAGAAGTGTATATTGATTGGTTTGTGTTAAAGTTATAGCATCTACAAACTATGGTATAGATACTGGAATTTTAATTAATTTATTATTTTTTTTATACTAGTAATGGCAGGATCAGCGACTTATAGTGAGACTGTGATAGTGCGGCGGCCAATCTGACGCTGGGTGGGAACTGACTGCCACTGACATCAACAGTGACCAGTGGTAATAATATACACTATCATAGTACGTATGACACTGGCTGGGAAGGGGTTAGCATTTTGGGTAACTGTGTGCCTAACAATGTGTAATGTGTGTAGTATGTCCTGCTTATAATAGGAAATGTGCCTGTTTTTATTCCATGCTTTGCAGGGAGAAAAAAAACAGACACATTGCTGCTGTCTGTAGAGAGCCCTGTGTTGTTTACAAACACAGGGCTCTCTTCTGTCTTTTGCTTAGCGGATTAGCTGTTTCCGGCTGGGACCCACTGATCGGCTTGTGCTGTAGCGAATGAGGCGGGGGAGTGTCAGTGTGGGGTGTCAGGGGGTGAGGAGTGTCAGTGGTTGCGGGTAGGCAAGTGGCATTCTGGGGTGTCTGTGTTTGGGGGTAGGAGGGTGTTTGGTTGGCAGTTGGAGATGAGGGAGTGTCAGGGGGTGGGGGTTGTCAGTGATTGGGGTAGATGAGTGTCAGTGATTGGACTGGGTGGGTGTCAGTTTTGGGTGTCAGGCGGTGGGGATGTGAGGTGTCAATGGTTGGGTGTCAGTGGTTGGGGGTGGGAGGTATTAGCCAGAGATGTCAGTGGCTGGGGGTGGGCAAATGTTGGCATAGGGTGTAAGTGGGTGGGCGTAGGTGGGTGTCAGTCTAAAGTGGTTGGAGGTGGGGGAGTGCCAGTGTGAAGGGTCAGTGAGGTGTTAGTGATTGGGTTTAGGTGGGTGTCATTCTGAAATGTTAGTGTTTGGGGTAGGCTTGTGTTTGCTTGGGGTGTCAAAGTTTGGGGGATGACAATGTGTACTGTGAGTGTTTGGCGTGCCCGTGTGTAGTAGCAATGGTGGTGGGGGGGGGGGGGATATCAGGGGTGGGGGGTGTCAGGAGTTGTGAATGGGCAGATGTTTGGGGTGTAAATAGCTGGGGGAGGCGGGTGCCAGTGGTTGGAGGTGGGAAGTGTCAGTGTAAATCCATGAATGAAAGGTGTCAGAGGGTTATGGGAGTAAGTGGGTGTCATTCTGGGGTGCCAGTGGTTGGGGGTGAGTGTATGGTTGTCTGTCTGGGGTGTCAGTGGTTAGGGGTGGAAGGTTGTCAGTCTGGCAAGTGGCAACCTGGAGCTTGTGGTTTGGGGGTGTGTAGGTGTCAGTGTGGGGGTGTCAGCAAAATAACAATGAAAATGGTGTAGTCTGTAAATGGTATTAGCAGAGCAGTTTTTGTTTTTCTAAGTCCCCCTAGTAACATAGTTTAAAAGTAAATGTAAACCCTCAATTAAAAAAAATAAAAAATAACAAACATGTTACACATACCTGCTCAATGCAGTTGGTTTTGCTCTGGCACTCCTGGCCCCTCCCTCCTGTCAAGTGCCCCTACAGCAAGCAGCACGTTATGGGGGCACCCAAACCTAGCTGCAGCTCCGTGTTTCCATTCAGACACGAAGCTGCCAAACAACCCGCCTCCCTCTCTCCCGATTGGCTAACTGACTGATTGACAGCCACAGTCCCTCCTAATTTGCTGGTCTAGTTAACATTTCGGTTCATATTCACAAATTATTTTAGGTGCAATAAGTGGTAGGGGGGTATCAGTGTGGGGTTTCAGGGGTAAGGGGTGTTAGAGGGTGGCAAGTGTCAGGGGATTAAGGAGTCAGATGTTGGTATGGGGTGTAAGTAGATGGGGATAAGTGGGTGTCAGTGGTTGCAGTGGGGGAGTGTCAGTGTAGGGTGTCAAGGAGAGGGGGGGTATCAGTGATTTGGGGTGAGATAGTGTCAGTGTCGGTGTTGGCAGTCGGGGTGTCAGTGGGTGGAAGGTGTCAGTCTGGGGTGTCAAGGGGTTATAAGAGGAGTGCCAGTTCAGTGTTTGGGAGTAGGCGGATGTCAATCTGGGGTGCTACTGGCTGGATGATGGCCGTTGTCATTCTGGGGTGTCAGTGTCTGAGTAGGAGGATGTCAGTTTGGGGGGTTTGGGGGTGGAGGGTAACAATGTGAGGATGTGAGGTGTCAGTGGGTGGGGGTGTCAGGGCTGGAAGGTGTCAGTCTGGTGTGTCAGGGGGTTATGGGGGGGGGGAAGCTTAGGTTGTCAGTGTTCAGGGGTAGATGGGTGTCACTGTGGATTGTAGGGGGTGGGGTTGTCAGGGTGGGATGTCAGTGGTTGGGGTAGGGGTTTTCCATGGGTGAAAGGTGTCAGTGTTATGGGGGGGTGTCAGTGGTTTGAGGCTAGGCTGGTGTGTCAGTAGTTGGCGGTGGGTGTATGGGCGTCAGTGGTTGGGGATGAACGGGTATCAGTCTGGGGAACAGTGGTTGGTGGTGAGTGGTTGCCAGTCTGGGGTGTCAGTTAGGGCATGTGATAGACCCAACTGGGACAGGTGGAAATCTGGAATTTGTGGTTGGGGGGTGGCAGGTGCCAGTGTGGGGTATCAGGGGGTGGGTGGTTTAATTTTGGGCTGCCAGTGGTTGGGGATAGGTGGGTGTCAGTGTGGGATGTCAGCGGGTGAAAGGGGTTAGTCTGGGGTGTTGAAGTTTTATAGGCATGCCAGTGTGGGATTTCAGGGAGTGTGTGAGTGTGGGGGGGGGGGGGGGGGGGTTATAGTGTCAGTCTGGAGATTGGTGATTGGGTTTAGGTGGGTGTCATTCTGGAGTTTCAGTGGTTGGGGGTAGCAGGCTGTCAGTTTGAGGTGTTGATGGTTGGGGTAAGGATGTGTCAGTTTCGGGTGTCAAGGTAGAGGGAGGTGACAATGTGGGGTATAAGTGGTAGGGTGTGTCAGTGTCTAGTAGCAGTGATTGGGGATGTGAGTCTGGGAGGTCATTAGATAGTTAGGGTGGTAATCTGGAATTTGTGGTTGGGAGTAGGTGGGTGTCAGAGTGGGGTGTCAGGGGGTTATAGGCGTGCCAGTGTGGGGTGTCAGGAAATGGGGGTGTGTCAGTGGTTGGGGTATGGGCAGGTGGCAATGTTGGGTTTCAGTGGTTGGGGGTAGGTGAGTGTCAGTGTGGGGTTTTAGTGGGTGGAAGGGGTTGGTTTGGGGTGTCAGGGGGTTATAGGTGTGCCAGTGTGGGGTGTTAGAGTGGGGGCATGTCAGTCTGGGGTGTTAGTGGTTGGGATTAGTTGGTTGTCATTCTGGAAAGTCAGTGTTTAGGGGTAGCAGGGTGTCAGTCTGAGGTGTTAGTGGTTGGGGTAGGCATTTGTCAACTTGGGGTGGGGGGGGGTGACAATGTTGAGTGTCAGTGATTGGGGATGACATTTAAGTGTGCAGTAGCAGTGATTGAGGGGTGTCAGTGGTGATGAATGGGTGGATGTTATGGGGTGTAAAACACTGGGGTAGGCAGGTGGCAGGTTTCAGTGGTTGGAGGTGGGGAGTTTTAGTGTCAGGGGGTAGGATTGTCATTGGGGAATGTCAGTGGTTGGGGTGGGGAATGTCAGCCTGGGGTGTTCATGGGTAAAAGATTTCAGGGTATTATGGGGGTGTCAGTGGCTGGGGTAGACAGAATGTCAGTCCAGGGTGTCAGTGGTTATAGGTAAGGAGTGTCAGTGTGGGGTGTCAATGGGTGAAAGGTGTCAGTGGCTGGGGGTAGGCGGGTGTTTGTCTGGGATGCCAATAGTTAGGAGGGGGTGTCAGTGGTTTGGGGTGGCCGGTGTAACCTGGGGTAGCTCTGAAATGACCGCCAGCCAGTTTGGTGAAAGCAAAACTGTTCATGTATTTGAACAATGGCTAAACGAAAAAAAAAAGACAGATTACTTCAGTCAAAGTAAATAAACAGTCCAAATCCTGGTATTGGTAACTAAACAGCAGGCTCATCGCTAATCTTAAGTCCCATACAGGAGTTAGGCTCCTCCAAAATAAGGGTGCCAGGCAGGCCACATGGGGTGGGGTTGTTTAGCAGCCCGTGTCTCACCTTGTCTGCTCCCACTTGCTACACAGCTTGGAAGTCTCTCTTCCACTCACTTCCCTGACACAGGTGCTGATTTTCCCACTGCTGCCTTTCAAGCCTTCCTCACCTGGGATGTAACCCCTTCGGGACCAAAGTCCTGGTAGTCAGGGTTTGAAGGCTCTTCCCCCCCAAGTCTCATTGAACCTTCGAAATCTAGGGTCCCTAATATAAATTTAGCAATCCAGAGACAGTCAGTCCTCTCCAGCCAAACTTAACCCAGGACACCTCACCCTACATGGGTGAGAACCCCTTAGTCCTGCAAAGGCTCTACAACTGTCCCCCTTAAATGGATCACAACTCATATCGGTGGAAATGTACCTGCCATCCAGGACACATTCTCGATGTCCTGTACAATGGGTAGCCCCCCTTAATTTCCTCTTCTGAAGAGAGAATAAATTCAGTTCCTCTAATCTTTTCTCATAGCTGAGGTCCTCCATGCCTCCCATCAGTTTGGTTGCCCTTCTCTGCACTTTCTCCAGTTCCCCAATATCCTTTTTAAGAACTGGTGCCCAAAACTGAACTGCATATTCCAGATGAGGTCTTACTAATGATTTGTACAATGATATCTCTCTCTCCCTGGAGTCCATGCCTCCGTTAATACAAGAAAGGACTTTGCTTGCTTCGGAAACCGCAGCTTGGCATTGCATGCTATTATTAAGCTTAGGATCTACCAGAACACCCAGATCCTTCTCCGCTATGGATTCCCCCAGTTCTACTCCCCCTACTATGTATGATACATGCATATTCTTAGCCTCCATGTGCATAAAACTTTACATTTATCAACATTAGACCTCATTTGCCACATAGTTACCCAATGAAACAGTGCATTGGGGTCAGCTTGTAAGTTGGAAGTTATTCCACTGCAAAGCTTGGTGTCACCTGCAAAGACTGAAATGGTATTTTTAATCCCAGACCCTATATCATTTATAAAGATATAAAAAGTAAGGGTCCCAACACTGAAACCTGGGGTACACCACTAATAACCTTAGACCATTCAGAGTAAGAATCTATAACCACTACTCTCTGAATTCTATCTTTTAGCCAATTTTCTATCCATTTACAAACTGATCTTTCCAAGCCAGTAGACTTTACCTTACACATTAGTTGTGTGTGTGAAACTGTGATAAAACGCTTTTGCAAAATCCAAGTATTCTACGTCCACAGCAACTCCTCTGTCCAAGGTTTTACATACCTCCTCATCAAAAGAAATCAGGTTTGTTTGACAACTTCTGTCTTTCCTGAATCCATGCTGTCTGTTGCTTAAAATATTTTTTTCCAGCAAGAACTTATCTATGTGGTCTTTTATTAAACTCTCCAATATCTTCCCGACTATAGAAGTTAAACTAACAGGTCTATAGTTACATAGTTTGTGAGGCTGAAAAAAGACATCAGTCCATCCAGTACAACCTATGATGTGTGTGTGTGTGTTAACCGTACATTGTATACCCCTGTATGTTGTGGTCTTTAAGGTGCCCATCTAATAGTTTTTTGAAACTATCGATGCTCCCTGTTGATACGACTGCCTGTGGAAGCAAATTCCACATCCTTACTGCTCTCACAGTTAAGAACCCCTTACATATTTTAAGGTTAAACCGTTTTTCCTCTAGTTTTAATGAGTGACCACATGTCTTATTGTATTCCCTTTCCAGTAGTGTATTTAGGTTTTATGCTGCCCTAGGCCTGACTAAACTTGGGCACCCCCTAATTTAAATATGACCCACCCCTTCCTGTAAAGGCCACACCCCTTCCTGTTTTATGACCCGCTTTGTCATCTGTAAACCACAACCACAGACTATCAGTGCAGCCTCATCAGTTCAGCCTCTTCAGTGCCCATGCCGTCTGTCCGAATGTCCTCAGCGGTCGGTATTATTATACCCACAGGTAGCAGTGTGACTGCTTTATGGGGGTGCAAGACTGATTTGCCTCTTGGACCCTGCCCTCCAGCCCAATTCACCCCTTAAGCCTGGCACTATACTTAAAGTGTAGCGCAAGCCGGTAGGGACCTTTTTCGTGCAGGAGACGGGAGAAGGCTGTTTTTTTTTTTATTTTCTTTTGAGGTGCTGCTTTTTTGCTCCCCCCCCTGCAAAGTGCCGCCCTAGGCCTGGGCCTTGTTGGCCTAGGCCAAGATACAGCACTGTCCCTTTCTCTAAAAAGTTTGTTCCTTATGCTAGGGTCGCCAGTACAGTATTTGTACATCGATATATCCCCCCTCAATCATCTCTTCTCCAGAGAGAAAAGGTTCAGTGCTTGTAGACTTTCCTCATAGCTGATGTCCTCCATTCCCCTAATTATTTTTGTTGCCCTTCTCTGGACTTTCTCCAGTCCCAGCACATCCTTCCTGAGGACCGGTGCCCAGAACTGGACAGAGTGGGAGAATAATCTCTTTATTTCTGGAGTGAATCCCCTTTTTTATACATCCCAGTATTCTGTAGGCTTTGCTTGCAGCGGCTTGGCATTGCATGCCACTGCCAAGCCTGTTGTCTACCAGTACCCCCAGGTCCTTTTCCATCCTAGACTCACCCAGAGGTTCCCCCCCTAGTGAGTAGCTTGCTTTCTGGTTTCTGGCACCCAAGTGCATTACTTTACATTTATCAACATTAAACCTCATCTGCCATGTAGTTGCCCACCCCATTATTTTGTTTGGGTCCGCTTGTAAGGTTTCCACATCCTGTATAGAAGATATTGGCTTAGTTTAGTATCATCCGCAAATACTGAGATTGTGCTAGATATCCCCTCCTCTAGATCATTTATGAATAGATTAAACAGGATTGGTCCCAGGACAGAACCTTGGGGGACCCCACTTTCCACACCCGCCCAATCCGAGTATTCCCCATTAATCACCTCCCTCTGGACTCTCCCCTGGAGCCAGTTCTCTATCCAGGTACAGGTATAGTTACTTGGCAAAGACTTTGATCCCTTTTTAAATATAGGCACCACATTGGCCCTACGCCAATCCAGTGGTACCATTCCAGTCCTTAACGAGTCCCTAAAAATTAGAAACAAAGGCTTTAAAAATAACAGCGCTCAATTCTTATAGGATGCGTGGGTGGATGCCATCTGGTCCAGGCGCTTTATCCACCCTTATTCTGTCTAAATATTTCTGGACCATATCACTTTTGAGCCATTGTGGATCATTTGGGGCTGTGTCAATACCGTCGTCATGATGGTCATGAGCTCCCCCATGCTCCTTTTTATACACAGAGCTGAAGAAAGTTTTTATTAGATTTGCCTTCTCATTTTTGTCCCCAGTCATCCACTCCTGATTATTTTGTAAAGGGCCTACATGCTCAGACCTGACCTTTTTACTATTAATATATATGAAGAATTTTTGGGGGTTTGTCCTACTATCTTTTGCAATCTGTCTTTCATTTTGAATTTTTGCGTCATTGATTTCCTTTTTACATATTCTGTTATATTCTTTGTAACAATAAACAATGATAGTGTTCCTTTATTTTTATATTTTTAAATAGCTCCTTTCTTATCATTTATAGCTTTTTTAACTTTGGCTTGATTTATTTTTAGCCTTTTAAACGTATTGCCCATGGGAATATACTTTGCAGTGAGTTTGCATAAAGTCTTTTTGAAAATTTCCCATTTCTGTTCTGTGCTCATCGATGCCAAAATTCCCTCCCGGTCTAAATCCCGGGGAGCAGCCCTCATCCTTGGAAAATTTGCTCTCTTAAAGTTAAGTGTTTTTGTATTTCCTGTATGCTTTTTTTGCTTACAGCTAACATTAAATGAAATCATATTATGGTCACTGCTACCCAGATGTTCCTTTATATGAATATTGGTAATAAGCTCTGCATGGTTTGAGATTACCAGGTCCAGCAGAGCATCATTTCTAGTGGGGGGCCTCAATAAACTGCACCATAAGATTGTCTCGTAATAGGTTTATAAATGTTTGCCCTTTAACTGTTCCAGAAGTACCATTACTCCAGTCAATGTCTGGGTAGTTAAAATCCCCCATTATTAACACTGTCCCAGCCCTTGCAGCCCTTTCTATCTTTGACAGGAGCTGAGTCTTCACCTCCTTATTAATACTGGGAGGTCTATAACAAACCCCAATGATAATCTTTGTATTATGCACACCCATGTACATTTCCACCCATACTGCCTCAGATTCAGCATACTCCCCATCAACTAGGTCCTTTTTCACTCTCACTTTGAGATCACTTCTCACATAGAGACAGACACCACCACCCCTCTGTTTTACCCTGTCTTTCCGAAAGAGAGCATAGCCAGGAACATTAATAGCCCAGTCATGTGGAGAATGAAGCCAAGATACAGTGACGGGGGTGCGAGGGGGTATGGGAAGGGGTTATCCGTGAGGAGAGTCAGTGGTTGGGAATGGATGGGGGGGGGGGGTTTAGTCTGGGGTGTCAGTGGTTGTCGGTTTTGGGTAGGTGGGTGTCAGTCCGGCGTGTCAGGGGGTGTGGAGGTTGTTATGTGTTGGAAGGTGTCAGTAGTGGGTTGCAGTGTGGATTGTCAGTGGTGAAGGTGGACAGTTGTCATTACTTGGGGATAGGTGGGTGTCAATCTGGAGTGTCATTGGTCGGGGTGCTACACAAGCAAAGGGGTGGGATAGTGCTAACTGCCCAAATATGGGCACTGGCACTTTCTGTGTATCACATGCGCCCCTCCGCAAGCAGGATTAGGGAACCCTCCAGGGATGTTATTATGGAAATCTCTCAGAGGACCGATGACCCACTGATCTGCCATGATTGTGCATAGTAGGATTGGAAAAAGACAATAGTCCTTCTAGTCCAACCAATACTGTGCAGCAACAGAACATCACAATACTCTATGCACTATGGGAAAAATTCAGAAATTTTCAGGTAAGTCAAAATGGTCTTTAATCTGACGCTGGGTGAACCACATATGGTCTCCATCTACTAGGGACAATTGAAACAGAGTGGTTTGCTTCACCAACATTTTGGCAAAATCCATTGTTTTGGCCAAATGCAATTGAGTCAATAAAATGAAGGTAAATTTGGTGTTAAGGGGGCAACTGGCTTTACATGGCTCCTGCACCATGTACAGCTGTCTAGTAAATATAGTTTCCTACGCTGGTGGCAGTTACAAAGCTGGTGTGATTGATCTAAGCCGGCCATGCAACATGAAAGGCCACAGACCACTATGACTGGCACTGTGCTTCTCTTAAACAAAGAGGAGGAGATAGCAGAGTTTTTTTTTAGTACAGGGTGGAAGCAGATAGAGAAAAACCGTCACTATGTTTAACCCTCTCCATACACTATTCTCTAATAATGTATCAAATAAATATAATATGAGAAAAATATTAGATGTGAACGGCTCATTATCAGTGTTGGGGGTAACTAGTTACAAAGTAACTAATTACAGTAACTACATTACTTTTTTGGTAACTAAGTAAAGTAACTAGTTACAATACTAATATTGGTAACTACACTACTTTACTAGGCTATAGGAGGTAACTACACTACTTTACTAGGCTATAGGAGGTAACTACACTACTTTACTAGACTATAGGAACGCGCTTTCCTGCGTTACCCAAGCCGTGCGATACAATCGTTATTTGGAAGAATAGAGAGGGATGAAGTTTATGACTTTTTGTTGCACTTTGTTTTATTCTGTTTTTTCAGGTTTTGTTCTCATGTTTCCCAAAGCCTGTGTTTATACAATAAACTCTATGCAGAACGAGTGTCATGTATCTTCTTCTACACAGTCAATTAAGAAAGGAGGAAAGTAAAGTAATAAGTAGTGAAGTTACTTTTCAAATGCAGTAACTAGTAAAGTAATCTCATTACAATTTACAGAAGTAACTAGTAACTAGTTACATTTTTTGAGTAACTACCCCAACACTGCTCATTATTTACTATAGCTCTTACCATTAGTACATCCCTTGCAACAGAAAAAAATTCACATTTCTGCTATGTATTCTTCTTCTTCTTCAAAAATAAAAATTAAGAGAATTTCAGAAAGATGGCATGGTTTCTCCTAAAAAAACAGAAACGAAAGATACATGAATTGTTAATCTTAAGTATAAATAAATGTGTTACCAATACATGTAATCTTTATGAAATTCTCCTAAAATAAAATCATTTTTGTATTTTTTGTATTTTTTTTTCCGGAAAAACAAGGTTATCTTTATGAAATTCTCTTACAAAAGTGATTTTATTTTATTTTTTAGGAAAAACAAAGCTATCTCTATAAAATTCTCTTACAAAAATTATTTTATTTTTATTAGGAAAAACAAGGTTATCTTTATGAAATTCTCTTACATGAAATTCTCTTTATGAAATTCTCTTACATAAATGATTTTATTTTATCGTTTAGGAAAAACAAGGGTATCGTTATGAAATTCTCTTACAAAAATGATTATATATTTTGCACAATCTAAAGACCAGGGGTGTCCAACCTGCGGGCCAACACAAATATGTAAGCTTACCTAAAAATGTTGATTTTTTTTAAAGAGGAAGTTTTTGTAAAAATGCATTTACACTTATACTTAGTGAACACATATGGCTGAAGAAAAATGTGACAGTGTCTTTTTACTGGCCTTTTACAAGTTTTATTTCCCCAAGAAAAATCTCCCACTCTTCACATGCTTTCTTGTCATCAGTTTTGGGCAGTAACTAAATTTGTCAGCAACTATTTTCCTCATCATATCTGATCATATCTTATGAGCACCATAAAAATGAATTGTGAATTGCTACTCCAATTATTGAACCATATATTGATGCATTCGTTTATCTAAAACAGCATCAAACATTGCACTAATTTTATGCAGCCCTCTTTCACTTTTATAATAAAAAATAATGATGAAAAAATGAAGTTTTATTTTCAGATAGGTACATTATCTATATCAGTGATCGTTAACTTGTGACCTGCCCAACTTTTTCTGTTCCTCAGCTATCCTTATTTTTAGTGCATATTATGTGCTGCCCAAGACAACGCCTCTTCTTTTCAACGTGGCCCAGGAAGTTCAAAAGGTTGGACACCCCTGCAATAGACAGAAAACATAAAAAACTAAAAAGAAACCAAGCTTTTTTTTCTACTTTGGCCAGTGTCAGTTTGAAAAAATTAATGGAGAAAAAAGAATATATAAATTTTATTCTATAATATGCTCGGTTTAAATTGACACAAAAATTCTGGCACAAGGCTTTGCAAAGTAATTTACAAATGAAACAAAGGCTTTTTTTTTTTTTTTTTTAAACAGTGCACTTTTATTTAATGCAACAGTAGAAAATCAATGAATAAAACAAATAAAAATGGAAATATCAGTGGTTAGAAATAACATAAAATATCCATATAATATATTATATATATATACACACACACACACACACACACACATACACAGTAGCTACATTATATCTATATCTCATATACAATCTATCTACAGTGCCTTGCAAAAGTATTCGGCCCCCTTGAACTTTGCGACCTTTTGCCACATTTCAGGCTTCAAACATAAAGATATAAAACTGTAATTTTTTGTGAAGAATCAACAACAAGTGGGACACAATCATGAAGTGGAACGAAATTTATTGGATATTTCAAACTTTAACAAATGAAAAACTGAAAAATTGGGCGTGCAAAATTATTCAGCCCCCTTAAGTTAATACTTTGTAGCGCCACCTTTTGCTGCGATTACAGCTGTAAGTCCATTGGGGTATGTCTCTATCAGTTTTGCACATCGAGAGACTGAAATTTTTGCCCATTCCTCCTTGCAAAACAGCTTGAGCTCAGTGAGGTTGGATGGAGAGCGTTTGGTCAGCAGTTTTCAGTTCTTTCCACAGATTCTCGATTGGATTCAGGTCTGGACTTTGACTTGGCCATTCTAACACCTGGATATGTTTATTTGTGAACCATTCCACTGTAGATTTTGCTTTATGTTTTGGATCATTGTCTTGTTGGAAGACAAATCTCCGTCCCAGTCTCAGGTCTTTTGCAGACTCCATCAGGTTTTCTTCCAGAATGGTCCTGTATTTGGCTCCATCCATCTTCCCATCAATTTTAACCATCTTCCCTGTCCCTGCTGAAGAAAAGCAGGCCCAAACCATGATTCTGCCACCACCATGTTTGACAGTGGGGATGGTGTGTTCAGGGTGATGAGCTGTGTTGCTTTTACGCCAAACATAACGTTTTGCATTGTTGCCAAAAAGTTCGATTTTGGTTTCATCTGACCAGAGCACCTTCTTCCACATGTTTGGTGTGTCTCCCAGGTGGCTTGTGGCAAACTTTAAACAACACTTTTTATGGATATCTTTAAGAAATGGCTTTCTTCTTGCCACTCTTCCATAAAGGCCAGATTTGTGCAGTATACGACTGATTGTTGTCCTATGGACAGAGTCTCCCACCTCAGCTGTAGATCTCTGCAGTTCATCCAGAGTGATCATGGGCCTCTTGGCTTCATCTCTAATCAGTCTTCTCCTTGTATGAGCTGAAAGTTTAGAGGGACGGCCAGGTCTTCGTAGATTTGCAGTGGTCTGATACTCCTTTCATTTCAATATTATCGCTTGCACAGTGCTCCTTGGGATGTTTAAAACTTGGGAAATCTTTTTGTATCCAAATCCGGCTTTAAACTTCTCCACAACAGTATCTCAGACCTGCCTGGTGTGTTCCTTGTTCTTCATGATGCTCTCTGCGCTTTAAACGGACCTCTGAGACTATCACAGTGCAGGTGCATTTATACGGAGACTTGATTACACACAGGTGGATTCTATTTATCATCATTAGTCATTTAGGTCAACATTGGATCATTCAGAGATCCTCACTGAACTTCTGGAGAGAGTTTGCTGCACTCAAAGTAAAGGGGCTGAATAGTTTTGCACGCCCAATTTTTCAGTTTTTTTATTTGTTAACAAAGTTTGAAATATCCAATAAATTTCGTTCCACTTCATGATTGTGTCCCACTTGTTGTTGATTCTTCACAAAAAATTACAGTTTTATATCTTTATGTTTGAAGCCTGAAATGTGGCAAAAGGCACTCTATCTATCTATATATATATAAACATACACACTATTTTGTCAAAAGTATTGGGACATCTGCCTTTACATGCACGTGAACTATAATGGCATCCCAGTCTTAGTCCGTAGAGTTCATTATTAAGTTGGCCCACCCTTTGCAGCACTAACAGCTTCAACTCTTCTGGGAAGGCTGTCCACAAGGTTTAGGAGTGTGTCTATGGGAATGTTTGACCATTCTTCCAGAACTCTGTGCAGGCCAGTCAAGTTCCTTCACCCCTAACTCACTCATCCATGTCATCTAAAGCAAGGTCCATAAAGACATGGATGAGAGAGTTTGGGATGAAGGAACTTGACTGGCCTGCACCGAGTTCTGACCTTAACCCGATAGAACACCTTTCTGATGAATTAGAGTGGAGACTGCAACCCAGGCCTTCTCGTCCACATCACTGCCTGACCTCACAAATGCGCTTCTGGAAGAATGGTCAAAACATTCCCATAGACACTCCTAAACCTTGTGCACAGCCTTCCCAGAAGAGTTGAAGCTGTTATAGCTGCAAAGGGTGGGCCAACTCAATATTGAACCCACACACAGTATATATATATATATATATATATATATATATATATATATATATATATATATATATATATATATATACACATACATACACACATAAATATATATATATATATATATATATATATATATATATATATATATATATATATATATATATATATATATATATATTAGTAATAAACAAATAAAAAAACAACAGGAAAACAACAGTTAAGGGAAGAAGGAGTTAAACAGGACTGATTGGGATAAACTAAGGGATAACATCAGCAACACACTTTATTAAAACAAAAACAATACAAACAAAAAACTTTTCTTTTTTTTTTTAGGTTGCTTTAACTGAAAGTATATGGAAGATTGAAGTTCATGCCTTTGATCTGCAGATTAATGAAACGGAGTAGCTGAACTCCAGGATAACAATATTTTATATAAATACATCATCGTCCTGTGTATTCTTTCTTGAATCTCGTTCAAGGTGATACCGCTGTCCAGTGCTTTAGAAGTGGATGTAACTGTGTATGGCATCAGCCAGCGCTGCTCTGGCCATGCCCCCTGATGTGTTTCGCCCCACCCACTAGGGATTGGTCACAGAGGTACTCAGGAGCTTTCTTGACTCTTGGTGCACTTGTATTTCTTCCAGATCTGTGCAGTAATTCAGTGTGAGACTTTTCCTTCCTGTAATAAAGACCGCTCACTGCTGTTCTCTCTCCTTGTGCAGAGTGATTGGCCTTGTCTCTGCCCCCTTCCTGTACTTTTCTGCAGACAGCCTGTAGGGGGTGGAGCCTGCTCGGTCCCTCCCACAGCTCTGCTATCTCCCCTTGTGGAGGGTGACTGGTCTGGTCTCTGCCCCTGCCTGTACTTTTCTGCAGGCAGCCTGTAACGGGTGGGGTCTGCTTCTGCTAGGCCCCTCCCACAGCTCTGATCTCTCTGCACCAGCTATGCACAGCACAGTGATGATGTCACTGCTACTTTTATACTTTTACTAGCTAATATCAGGGTTTGCAAAGAGATTGGCTGCACGCAAAGTACATTTGTATACTTTGTGGCTACTGAGAAATATATTTTTGAATTAAAGTGCTTTTGTCGGGATTTCAGCTTTAACCATGTTCCACCAATGCTATAGACGAAAGACGGCTACAGCGCGGGTTTCCATTGCTGGGAGGGTTTTCATAGGCGGTGTGCTCTGCTTCAGACTCGGCTGATCACAGAACAGGGTAAAGGACTGTAACGGATCAACTGGCACCCCAACTGGGTACCTCCGTTGACAGATGCTTCTAGAGGGCTCCAAGCACTCCACCAGACACCATAGCATTACCGCAGACCCCACGAACCGCCACAGCTTGGTTGGGGTCTCGCCATCTCCTACCCACCCTGGACCTATGACAAGGCTCCAGGTTCCAGTGGGTGAACCTCCCTTTCCCAAGAGAGTGAAGCAGAAACAGGAACAAGCTCCCTCAAGAGCTTAGTGATTATTTAAGGGAGTATGAAGAGCATAGCAATCCCTTGTAGCAGACAGGACTCTAGATTGAGGGTGAAGTAGAACTCAAGGTTTAATGGTACAGCTGTTCTTTAAAACAGTTTTCCCCCCCACAAGGTTACCGCGCCAGGTGGACCTTGTGGGGAACAGGACATAACATTCACAATCCAATAAAACAGAGTTTTACACTCAGTCACTCCCTTACAGTGTACACAATGCCTCCCCTCTGCCTGATTAGATTATCATATGCAGAAACAGAATTAACCTGAACTAATTATCTAGCCATCTGGACAGAATACACATCCCACTTCATTACACAAACAATAGGGAGAGCCTGTCGGACATTGAAGTTCAATACACATTATCTCAATACACAAACAATAGGGAGATCCTGTCTGACATTGAAGGACATAAAACAGAAGCCAATGTGATTGGCTCTTTCAATGAACATGTTCAGAATCAAACAGGAAAAGTTCTCACATATTTCTCGAGATACATGGCTGACAAATATTACTGTCCCACTTGAAGCAATTCAAACCATTAAGTATCTGTCTTTCACTCCCATGACAGTGGGTACTGTCACAAGGACCAATCACAGCAGCCCTTTACCATGTGATCAGCTGTCAGCCAATAACAGCTGATCACGGATGTAAACAAAAGCCGGTTATTGGCTCATCAATGCCTATCAGTGCAGCTTATCAGTGCAGCCTAATGAGTGCCCATAAGTGCAGCCTATCAGTGCCTCATTATCAGTGTCAAATATTAGTGCCACCTATCAGTGCCCATTAGTGCCACCTATCAGATACCATCAGTGCCACCTATCAGTGCCTTATCATCAGTGCCCACCAGTGCTGCCTTATCAGTGCTGCCTCATCAGTGCAGCTTATTAGTGCAGCCGAATGGCTGCCTATCAGTGCAGCCTCATCTGTGCCCATCAGTGCAGCCTCATCTGTACCCGTCAGTGCAGCCTCATGAGTGCCTATCAGCGCATTCTCATCTGTGCCCATCAGTGCAGCCTCATCAGAGCACATCAGCGAAAGGAGAAAAATTACCTGTTTGCAAAATTTTATGAAAACTATGAAAAATGTTTTTGCTTTTTTTTTTGCAACATTTTCATTTCTTTAGAAAAAAAATAAAAAAAAAAACTGTGTGACAGTGCTGAAAGCTGAAAATTGGCCTGCTCAGGAAGGGGGTGTACTACAAGTGCCCAGTAAGCAAGTAGTTAAACTCCAAAAACATCCTTAGTGGACAGGAATGCATTCTGTGAATGATATACAGCCCGTTCATTCTGAGTTTCACTTTCGCAGCCTTTATGTAGATGCAAACCCAATCACTAAACTCACATATAACAGGAATAAAATGAGTTTTGAGGCATATTAATAAGGCAATGCATCTTACACTCACCAAATATTCCCTGCAGGTGAATCTACCTGGTGTATGGACTTTAAATGACAGTGATTGATTCATCATCAGTGAATGTCTGGTGAGTGCCACATTCAAACTTTCACTTTAAAAATAGGCCCTAACATGTTAAAGTCACTTTTTATTCTTTTTTTAAACTTCAAATTTTTTTTAAAATGATAGCTGGTGATCCTGACAGACAATTCCTATTGTAGGGTGACAACGCATTGTTGCTCTCTACTAACTGTACTCCTGCGTTGTCACCTTGTCACAAGGGCTTTTGATGGAGGCTACAAGCTGCCGTTTTCAACACGCATTATGTAGGCGTGGCCCACTGTTGTCCCCATTTAAAAACTGACCCTGAGAAATGCCATGCAGCCATCACTGGAATGCATGTAGTCAGAAAATGACTGCAAAGAGGCTGCAGGAGATTAGCGATGTAACAAAAGGTGGGGGGGGGGGGGGAAAGGCAGAAACAAGCATTGCATTTAAAAAAAAAAATAGTTTCTTATAGAAACAGAGCAAAGTAAACGTCATTCAGTTATGGGTTTACATCAACTTTAAGGGCTTGCGTTGTAATATCCAGCTTTTCAATAACCGACACAGTCTGATGAGTTTTAATAGATTCTCGGAATTACAATGGTTCAGTACATACTATGAGAGATCAGCAAGACGTGGAGCAATTCACAGAGTTCAGCAATAGCCTCATTTGCCATTAAATGGTCGGCAAGTCATGACTTTCGCAACACAGATACTATTTTGTCATTTTACATCCAGATATTTCCTGCTGGCAAACCTCAAACTTATCTTCCTCTTTGTCAGCTTCCTCTTTAAGAACTTCTGCACCCTTCTTATTAAGAGGCCTGCTTGCTAAAAGGCACATTGATTGCTGGATGATGGTGGGGAGAGCGGTCCCTCGGGGGCCCCGAGATCTGGATTTCCTATCTGGTGAACCTGCATCTTTCTTCGTGCTCTGTAACTATACCTATATATCCCCTTCTAACCTTTACTCCAGTTTCCTGGTACATGCTCCCTGCATGATATCTAATCTACTGTACATCTCAGGTCTCTACAGATTCATTTTTGTACTTTTTTTTTTACATGTTCGTATTTATTTATTTAGTTTTTTTTTTTAAATAATTTATATATATTTTTTACACCTATTTATTTTTATATGTATCTATAAACTTTTTTTTATTTTTTTATAAAGAATCCTTTTTACACATTACTTCTTTATTATATTTAGTTTTAAATTTTTTTTTTTAAAGCATTTATTTTTACATATATTTTTATTTGTGTATTTCCTTTTTTTTTTTTTTAGGCATTTATTTTTACATGTATTTATTTATTTTTTACACTTACTTATTTTTACATGTGTTTATATTCTCTTTTTATAATGAATCCTTTTACACATGACTTTTTTTTTTACAATTTTTAAAAGCATTATTTTTTACATATTTTTATTTATTTTTAACATTTATGTATTTATTTATGTTTTACACCTATTTATTTTTACTTGTGTTTATATTCTCTTTCTTTTCTTTTTCTTTAAATAACTCTACCTATTACTCATTACTTTAATTGATTTTTTTTTTTTTTTTTTTTTTACTTTTAAATTTTTTTTACATATATTTTTATTTATTTGTGTATTTCTTTTTAACATTTATGTATTTATTTTTACATTTTTTTTGTTTGTTTCTTTACACTTATTTTTTTTTACATGTGTTCATATTCTCTCTCTTTTTATAACTAATCCTTTTACACATTTTTTTTAAACATTTTTTTTAAAATATATATTTTTATTTATTTGTGTACTTATTTCTTTTTACATGCATTTATTTTTACATTTATTTTTATTTTACACTATTTTATTTTTACATGTGTTTATATTCTCTTTCTTTTTATTTTTACATGTGTTTATATTCTCTTTCTTTTTAGAACTAATCCTTTTACACATTACTTTTTTATTTTATTTTTACATGTATTTATATTCTCTCTCTTTTTTTTTGTTGTAAATAATCCTTTTCCACATTGCTTCATTTCTGCTATGATGCCTGCTAATTATGTTCTTCTGCAAACACAAAGCAAAAGTTTAATCTGTAAATAACTATATGTCATCTTTAGCAAGAAAATGTGCCTGAATGTTTTGTGTGTGTGTGTGTGTGTGTGTGTTACGATGTTTTAGAGCAATATTTCTCAACTCCAGTATTCAAGTTCCCCCAACAGCTCATGTTTTCAGGATTTCCCTCAGATGAAACAGCTCTGGTAAATATTAAGGCAGTGAAACCGGTGCAAAATAATGGAAAGCCTGAAAACATGACCTGTTGGGGGTACTTGAGGACTGGAGGAACATTGTTTTAGATTATTTTCTTTATTTAAATTAGTATTGTTTGTATTGTTTTCTTTACTTTTTTAGTGTATTTGAATTTTTTTTTGTGTTCTGACACTTTTAATTAATTTTTTTTTACTTTTTGTACTGATATTTTCTTTTGGTAAAAAATAAGGCTAATGATAGGTGATTTTTTGGGCAAGCACAGGTCCAGGGACATTGATAGGGGGTTCTGTAACTCAGAAGCCTTTTAAAACTCATTAATAAGAATTGAAAACCATTTTAATTTCACCTTCCTGATTGGCATTTTACCATAATTCTAAATGTTGCTGCCAATTCAGGAACATGAAAAGAATTTGATTCATCCCTATCATTGGCATTTATTATATTGCATCAATAATGTTTAACTGATTAAAAGCAAATGAAAAGCAATTCTAGTGAAACTCAAGATTCCATGGAGTCTTAGGGTTCCTCTAGAAAAGCCTTTCTCAACCCTTTCAACGCAGAGGAACCCTTGAAATACATTTTTGGTCTCAGGGAACCCCTGCTAAAAATGAAAAATCTACAACTCATGACACATCAGTGTGACAGTCAGTGGGAAGAATGCTCCTTACTCTTCTCATCATTGGAAAGAATTATCCCTTTACAGACAGCTAAAAGGAACAATCATAGGTGTTCAGCCTATTGCATTAGGGTGTGTACCCCAAAGCTCAAACACATATGTGTGTGTGCATGTGTATATATACTGGCAGTGTCCGTAGAGCTGTGGACAGTGTCAGTTGGGCAGAGATTGGGGACTGTAGTTTTTTTTTTTTATTAATTTTTAAAAATTATTTATTTTTTTAAATATTTTTTACAACATTTTTAGGGCCTAAACAAAGGGAATCTGCGCCACATAGGATAATTAGGGTGTGCCCAGGCACACCTAGCACACCTTGTGTGCATGCCTATGGGAACAATGGTGTGATTGGAAACTTATCTGAGAGGCAGACATTGCCCATTGCTCAAGGAACCCCTAGCAACCTCAGGAGGAACCCTGGTTGAGAAACCCTGATCTAGAAGTTTCTAGGGGTTCCCTGAACTTTGGCTGATTGACCCAGTACCACTTGGCAAAGCCAGCAAACATGACACCAATGATCTATTTAACTTTCTGTAAGGGTGGCTTTCGTAGATAGGGTATAATCCCACTAACCACCAATGTAAGGGGCAATTTTTGCCATTGAAACCCAACTGGTTTTAGCCAGGGTTCCCCAAGAATGATAAACTATTTTAGGAGTTCCTCTTTTTTAAGAAAGCCTGCTGATAATCAACTGATATGGATAACAAGGCTAAAATCGACCCAGGGAATATCCAATTGCCTTCTGGGGGTTCAGTGAGGAATTTTTTTTTTTCCCTTACTAGAGCAAATTGGACCATGCTTTATGTTTTTTTTTTTTTATGCCTTCGTCTGGTTGTATAGGATTCTGTATATAAAAGGTTTTCCATTTTTTGTTTTCTGTTGGTTGAACTGGATGGACTTGTATCTTTTTTCATCCTGACTAATTCTGTAATGTTTTACAGTTGGAAAAAAGGCAGGATTGTTATCTGAAATGCATCTGTCATTGCTGCTTTGTAAAGGATTTTATATGTTTTTTTGTATTGCAGGTTTGCATGCAACTGTTTAACTCAATAATTTGCTCTGGAATGGACAGTAATTCTCCGTTCAATGTAATTGTCCAATTAGCATCTCTCTCTAAATTTCTGGTTTTAAGCTCACATTGTAATGGAACTGTACAAACTCCTTTTGATTTATCAAAATGATGTAATACGGACACCGCCCTAATCTATGCAATCAATTTTTATCCCCTTGAGCATATTTGCACTGTATAGCTGTGTGTATATAAATAAATTATATATATATATATATATATATATATATATATATATTATTATATATATATATATATATATATATATATATATATATATTATTTATTTTTATTATTATTTAATTTATTATTTAATTTATTTATTTTTACAACCCCCTACAGTTTTTTTTTTTTTTTTTTTGTCATCTGTGTTCTATTGGGTAGATTCTTCTTTACCAGGAAGTTAAATCTCCCCCCAACAGTTGTTAACTGAACAAATGTCCCCATTGAAATAATTCCCCACTATTCCTGTTCAGTGACCACTAAAAATGTTGGCTTTTCCCTCACTGGGAAAATTCACTACAATTATCCAATCCTAGGCAAATCAAGCTCTTGTTTGTTTATTGCATCTGCATGTGGTTGGATAATTATATTTATTTTTCATTTGTTTTTTGTATGTGAACATTCTCTTCTCTTAGTAAATCAGACTCTCTATCTCTATACATTTTTTACTATATATATATATATATATATATATATATATATATATATATATATATATATATATATATATATATATATATATATATATATATATATATCTCTCTATCTCTAAATAATATTTATTCATAGGAATTTTGGATGATTTCGACTTCCTGTAGCACTTTAGATCTGACTTATTTTTTAAACTTTATTTGTTCTAACAAAGGGAGGGAGATATCTATTATTACTTGAAAAATGTCATCTGTTTGTAGATTTGGAGTATATTTAAAAAACATTTTATATTATTTTCATTTTATATTATACATTGTTTTTTAGATTATAAAATTATTTTTTTATTTTGTATTTTTTTTTTATATTATAATTTATTTTGTTGTTGCTATTTTTATGCAATATAACAATTTTTTTTTTCTTTTTTTAGTTTACACAAGCAGTAGAAGAAAGCTCAGATATTGTTGAAGGGTAAATGACGGTGACAGATTTTAGATTTGTTTAGGGCTAAGCTAAAGAGGTCATTTAAAGGGGACCTGTACCTAGACAATAAACTAAGCTAGTTACTTTTTCTTAAAGCTGACCTCTGGGAGGAAAAAAAAAATGTTTTTTTGGACATACTACACCAGGGGTGTCCAATTCAATTTCATCACAGGCCGCATCAGCATTATGGTGGCCCTCAAAGGGCCAGTTTTATCTGTAAGGCTAGATGTCCAGAGCACCCCACTTCCCCTTTACATCAGATGTCAAGAGTCCCCCACTATCAGAAGTCAAAAGTCCCCCACCTTCCCTTACATCACAGTGCACCCCCTTTACCTTGTGCGGCTGCCTGAAAGAAGCTAGGTAGGCTGGAGCTGGGAAGCAGAAAGTGCAGGGTCTGGAGGAGGACCATAGGAGGACTGGAGTTTGCTGAATGCTGAGACCAGGGGAGGCACAGATGAGGTGGTGCTGCAGGAGAGGTGCGAGGGCCACATAAAATTGCCTGGAGGGCCGCGGGCCTTGTGTTTGACACATGTATACTACACCATTAGCTTGTTACAATATAGTCCTGACTCTAGTAAAGTGAATTTAGGGAGTCGCTTGCTCGCTCTCTACCTTATCCGTTCATATAATACATCTTGTATTTATTTCACAAAATATAAGGGGGGCATTTACTACAAATGATGCAGCTCTGCATAGAAACCAATCAGCTTCCAGGTTTTATTGTCAAAGCTTATGTGAACAAGCTGAGGTTAGAGGCTGATTGGCTACTATGCACAGCTGCACCTGATTCTATGCACTCCAAGTTTTTTTTAATCTCACTTAAAGAGTTCTATGAATGGACAAAGCGCAATGGTGATGTTCATTTGCCCCTCCTCTCCCCCCATCCATTCACAGAACTCCTTTTATTCTGCAAAGGAATATAAGATGTTTCATAAATGGACTAGGGGAGAGTGAGCAACTACTTCTCATCACTGTACTAGTACATTTAGTTTAGTTGTAAAATACACATGGGACACCCATCATTAGAGACATACACTATGTTACCAAAAGTATTGGGACGCCTTCCTTTACACTCACAGGAACTTTAATGGCATCCCAGTCTTAGCTAGTAGGATTCAATATTGAGTTGGCCCACCCTTTGCAGCTATAACAGCTTCAACTCTTCTGGGAAGGCTGTCCACAAGGTTTATGAGTGTCTATGGGAATGTTTGACCTTTCTTCCAGAAGCACATTTGTGAGGTCAGGCACTGATGTTAGACAAAAAGAACTGGTTCGCAGTCTCCGCTCTAACTCATCCCAGAGGTGTTCTATCGGGTTGAGGTCAAGACTCTGTGCAGGCCAGTCGGGTTCCTCTACCCCAAACTCACTCATCCATGTCTTTATGGACCTTGCTTTGTGCACTGGTCCAAATCATTTGGTGGATGGGGGATTATGGTGTGGGGTTGTTTTTCAGGGGTTGGGCTTGGCCCCTTAGTTCCAGTGAAGGGAACTCTTAAGGTGTCAGCATACCAAGCAGAGGTGGCTGGTGCTTAACATTTTTCGGGGGTCAGCACTCAACCCACAAACTGAGCCTTCCAGTGTCCCCCCCCCACACTCTGTACATCATACTCCCCCCCCCCGACTCTTCCTCTCTCCTCCTACTTCACTAGACACTCCTCCAAAATCAGCTCACCAGCCAGGAAAGGAATGAAGTAGCTGCTGCACTGTCACCCACTCCCCCACCCAACCTGAGTGATTTCACTTAGATGAATAGGATGATGGGGGGAGGGGGGGGGGGCAGCTGAGCTCCTCCGGTACTACCAAAATCCTGGACATACCGATTAACGGCCTCCGAGTCCTCACACAGCCGGCTCTACACATCCGACTGTCACTGCAACCAGCCCCATCCAGCAGTGTGTGTATGTTTCGTCAACGTCCAAATCCATCCACCAATGAAAGATTTCACAAGGTGTGACCTAGGGTTCTGCCCAGCCAATCAGCGATGATTACTATGACAAACCTTCGGGGAGGAGAGTGGTTGGGCTCAGGGCGCAGTGCTCTGCACCCCGAGCACAACCTTTTACAAGCCAATTTGAGCCTCAGGCTCTAATCAGGTGGTTGTAAAAAATGACAGACCTCATAGAAAGCTATTAGTCCGGCACCCCACATGTAAACTAGGAGGGTGGCACCCCTGTGCCCCTTATGGACCAGCCACCACTGATACCAAGACATTTTGGACAATTTCATGCTCCCAACTTTGTGGGAACAGTTTGGGGATGGCCCCTTCTTTTTCCAACATGACTGCGTACCAGTGCACAAAGCAAGGTCCATAAAGGCATGGATGAGCGACTTTGGGGTGGAGGAACTTGACTGGCCTGCACAGAGTCCTGACCTCAACTCGACAGAACACCTTTGGGATGAATTATAGTGGAGACTGCGAGCCAGTTCTTTTTGTCCAACAGAACACCTTTGGGATGAAAAAGAGCCGAGACTGAGACCAACTCGATATTGAACCCTACGGACTAAGACTGGGATACCTCTAAAGTTCATATGAGTGTAAAGGCAGATGTCCCAATACAGTATAGTATAGACAATATAGTGTATATTATATAAATAAACAGGTAGATAAATACCTAAACTTTTTAAATAAATCTTCAGCAAGTATGCAAGATTTTCCCCAACAGATGTAAAAATTGGAGGTTGCGGCCATGGGATGAAGGTAAGTTTAGCGTTCTTTAGTCAAACACATGTATATAAAAATATGTATATATGTATTTGCTTTTTATTCGGTATACCCATTCAGTTTTCTTTCAGCATTACATTGAGCGAAGACCAAGGGTCATTTTTTTGGATGCAGCACTGAGTGTATTTGACAAGCTGAGTTTGACACTCAACATAACAGTGTCAGTTTGTCAAATACCCCAAGTGAGGCACCGACACTCAACCCGTCACCCTCCCGGACAACGAAAACATTCTGGAACCGGATTTCTACTCGTGGTGCCAGTTCTTTCCTTTCTTTTTTTTCCTTGTTAAAATTGTGCATTTATATTAAACTGATTTTGCTTATCATGACTGATATTTATTTTCTTACCCAGAAAAGTTTTTTTTACAATAAGAATTCAAGGTTCCCGAAACTGTATACATGTCCGGGTGGAGGAGTCGCCACTAAATGTATTAATAGATCCACCAAAAAAACAATAAAACCTGGCCGAGAGTCACCCTATGATTCAAATCGTAACATGATTAAAAAGCTTGGCCAAGGAAAAAAAATGGTGGTTTTGTCAGCTTTTATATATTTTTTTCTTGGCCAAATTTTTTGATCATATGTTTTTTTTTTTTTTGAGATTTTCGTATTAACCACTTTTGGCCTGGAAGGTTTTACCCCCCTTAATGACCAGGCCATTTTTTGTGATTCGGCACGGTGTTACTTTAACTGACAATTGCGCAGTCGTGCGACGCTGTACCCAAAGAAAATTGATATCTCCCCCCCCCCCCCACAAATTAAGCTTTCTTTTGGTGGTTTTTGATCACCTCTGCGGTTTTTATTTTTTTTTAAAAAAAAGGGAGAGACTTCTGAAAAAAAAAAAAACTATATTTTTAACTTTCTGCTATTTAACATTCCCAATAAAAAAAAAAATGTATAAACAACATTTTTTCATCATTTTAGGCCAATTTGTATTCTTCTACTTATTTTTGGTTAAAAAAAAAAAATCCCAAAAAGTGTATATTGATTGGTTTGTGCAAAAGTTATTGCATCTACAATATAAGGGAAAGATTTGTCATTTTTATTTAATTTATTTTTTTTACTAGTAATGGTGGCGAACAGCGATTTTTAGTGGGACTACGAAATTGCGGCGGACAGATCAGACACCTAACTGACATTTATGACACTTTTGGGGGTACCAGTGACATTACTACAGTAATCAGTGCTAAAAATATGCACTGCTACTGTACTGACACTGGCAGGGAAGGTGTTAACACCGGGGGCGATCAAAGGGCTAAATGTGTCCCTAGGGTGTGCTTTCTAACTGTGTAGGGGGATGAACTTGCTGGATGAACACAGAGACCTGTGTTCCTAAATAGGATCACTGCGTGTCTTTGCCGTGTTTACATTGGCAGACCGCCATTCTGTCTCCACGGGGAGCGATCGTGGGTGCCCGGCGGCAATCGCAGCCGCCAGACCCGCTGATCGGCTTCCACTGTGGCGAATGGGCGTGCACGCACCCCCGTTAGCGATCCCACGAAGCAATGTACAGTTAGTAGTTAACCGTAAAGTGGTTAATAAAACGTTTATTTTTTATTTTTCTAGAACTACATTTCCAATTGCATTATTTACAGTGGGCTTGTATACTGTCTCTATGTAAAACTGTATAAGGTTGAAACATAGGATGGTTCAAACAATAAAAAAAGGGGGTGCAAAACAGGAAAGAGTCCCCATAGAGTGTGGACCAATTGGGGACTATGACATCCGGATCAGTGTGTGAATTACACAATGATCCAAACAAACACACAGGGAGCCGCCGCAACCAAATAACTATGTAGCTGCAAGAAGAAAGAGGGGGTAAAAAGGAGGAATTAAAGTGATAAAACCTCAGAGGGTTTCATTAAGGAGGCTCAACACTGTGATATATGAAAATATGAAAAAATCTTTATTGGAAAAGCAATAAACAATTTGTGCCTCATCCAAACTGCGCCCCCCCCCCCCTTCCCTTAGGGATAGGGTCAAGGCGCCCCCCCCCCTCCAACCCTGCAATAAACCATTGCGCCCAGGGCAACCGCCCCCTCCTGCCCACCCCTTACCCCGGCCCTGGCTGTAGCTGCACACCCCTGCTATAGACTATCCATAAAGTAACTGTGAACATACAATGTTATAGACACTTTCTAATACAGTTATAACTATTCCGACACCATAACCGCTTTTTCCTAGTTTCAGAAATGATCTCTCTTACATTTTTTTTTTTACAAGGTTACAAAGTTCTGTCATGTGACTATGCATGTCTTCTTCCTGAGTGCCGGTTCACACATATGCGATGTCAGACATCACATGTGATTCGTCCTGCACTGCTGTGCAAATCAAATGCGATGTCTGTGCGATGCAAATTTAGCCATGCAGATTGCATGGCTGAATTTGCATGCCATTCGAACTAAAGTCGCACAGCGCCCTTTTTTTTGGTCCACACCAGAATAGGATCGCATGGGCGATACGATTCCTGCCCGATCTGACAGTTCGCACTGCGATATGTGAACTAATCTGGGGGGGTCATTAACTTTGTATTGACACTACCAGCAGTTTGCATACGGCAGTGTGAACTGCCTGCGAGTCGAGTGCGATGCGGGAACTTGCAGTGGATTTGCAGGGTTCCCGCATCGCACCAATGTGAACCGGCACTGATAGTAGGGGGATGGGGCTGCAGGACTCTGTGCAGACACACAGCATGCCTGTATTATATCATAGTCTGTTCAACAGGAAACAAGATGCTGCTTGTGCTTAAACAGCGAGAGGTGTAAACTCCCATACATGACTTTTATCTATAGGTAAGCCTAAAATAAAACGTACCTTTAGGTACTGTAAATATCTGCGTTTAGGAGAAATTTACTGCACATGCAGCCATTGACATCATTTGGAGCCTTGTACCATAAACGTTAGCTCCAGCGTGCATGCGCGATAGTGAGGAGTCCGCATACCCATGAGGAGGATCCGGTGAAAATGGGAGCGCCTGCAGCAGTGACAGCTCAGCACTGGAAGGGCTTCATTTTAAAGTAAGCTTAACATAATGTGACAGTATGCGATGCATACTAGCACATCATGACATTACCTTGCAGGGGACAAAAAAAAAAAAAAAAAAAAGCACCCAGCGGTTTACTACCGCTTTAAGAGGCATGCTGTGATAGAAGGGGGGGGGGGGGGTGTATGTCAGAGGCAGGCTGGGATTGGTTGGTTGGGGGGGCAGGGATGAGTGGACAAATTACCCAATGCAAGCATGCTGTATGTCTGCACAGTGTCCGGTACCTCTGAATGGCCAGCTAAAGAGTGTAAACTGACCACACTAACACAGATCAGCTTCTGTACTTTGTGTGGTCAGTTTAGAACAAGGAAGGAAGATGACTGACAGGATCACCCAAGGGGGCAGTGCTACATACTAGTGATCGACCGATATCGTTTTTTCAATGCCGATACTTTGGTCAATGCATATCGGTATTAGCCAATATTTTTGTACATTAAAAAAAAAAAAAAGAAATATATATATATATATATATATATATTTTTTTTTTTTTTTTTACTTGACAGGTACTGTTGTGGAGGGATTTGGGGTTCTAAAAGACCCCAAACCCCTCCTCTGCACTTAAAAGCATTAAAAATGCCAAGTTTGGCTATTTTGAATGCTGTCATTTTTTTAAATCTGGCGCCAGACAGCACCCGGAAGTGACGTCACTCATGACATCACTTTCGAATTTTTGCACGGAGACCCGATCAGAGCCGAATGCGGCTTTGTTTGGGTCTTTGGCGGCCGTGCAGGCTGGTTGCCCAGGTCTCCCGATGGGACGGGAGACCTGGGTGAGCCATGGAAGGCGGGGGGACGTCCCCTCACGCTCCTTGTAATGACAGCTGAATGGCTTCTCAGCCGCATTGGTTGTCATTACAAGACAGCCGACCGTCGGCTATGGACGGGGGTGATGCCTCTAGCTGCAGGCATCACTCCGGTACAAGCACTTTCCCGAAATATCGGCAATATCGGTCACCTTGGTGGGCGATTCCGATATATTGGAGAAAGTGCATATCGGCTTTGCCGATAATCAGTTTATCTCTACTAAATACCGATTTTAGTTTGTTTGACTTCTTGCCGACCAGCAGCAGAGTGAGTAGAGTTTACTAAAGCCCCGTTCACGCTTGTATCTCAACAAGAAAAATGGCCCCTGTTCACATCTGAGCGTTATGGCGCTTGTAGCAAAATGTCTGTCACTCAAAAAGTACATGAGCTACTTTTCATGCAGAATTAAGCGTTTTTTTTTGGTTTTTTTTCACGTAAATTAAATGGGAACGCCTAAAAACATTTGAATAAAGCATTTTTTTCAGCATTCTGGCATTTTTTAGTTGATCTCCTCCCGCCAAGTGATTTCCATTGGCCAAAACAAAACACCTAGATGAAAAGCGCCTGACACATTTGCAATTCTGCAAGAAAAAAAAAAAAACAACACACTCAAAAATATTGGAAAAACACACGTGAAAGAACGCCTGAAAACGCAACACACACTTTAAGCGTTTTTCAAACATTTTTGGAGCAGAATTGCACGTTTTTTGCAGCTTTTTTTTAGGCGTTTTCCAACTAAAAGGTGCGGAGTGCTGCTGTATAAACTGAAAACATTTAAAATAAACACTTAACTGTTCAAGCATTCCCATTGAAGACTACGGGGACAAAAGAAAAAAAGCTCAATTCTGCGTGAAAAGTAGCTCATTATTATTATTATATAGAATAGCTCATGTACTTTTTGGAGCAACAGGCATTTTACTACAAGCAACAGAATGCTCAGATGTGAACAGGGGCCATTGAAATGAATGGAATTTTAGGTGTACGTTTATGAAACTAAGAATTTTTTTCTCAGTTCCCATCTCGGCAGTTCTCAGAGGCAAATTATCTCCTCTGTCACCCTGTTTATGAATCGGAGAACTTCACTTCTCGCAGAGAGAACAGAGAAGTTTTTCCTCTGAAAACAGCCCAGATCTGTGTACAAGTAAACGGGCAGCCTGTAATCTCCTGAGACATAGCGAGATTACGCTACAAGAAAATCACTGGTGCCCGTTTATTAAGCAGTGATAAATAATCACTTCTGAGTACACATGCATTCTCAGAGGAGACCCCCACCTAATGTTAATAAAATAATTAGTTCCCCTTCAAAAAAAAAATAAATAAATAATAATATTATATATATATATATATATATATATATATATATATATACATATACATATACATACACATACATACACACACACACATACATACACATATACACAGTATCTCAGAAAAGTGAGTACATGAGTACACCCCTCACATTTCTGTAAATATATTATATCTTTTCATGTGACAACACTGAAGAAATGACACTTTGCTACAATGTAAAGTAGTGAGTGTACAGCTTGTATAACAGTGTGAATTTGCTGTCCTCTCCTCAAAATAACTCACACAGCCATTAATGTCTAAACTGCTGGCAACAAAAGTGAGTACACCCCTAAGTGAAAATGTCCAAATTGGGCCCAAAGTGTCAATATTTTGTGTGGCCACCATTATTTTCCAGCACTGCCTTAACCCTCTTGGGCATGAAGTTCACCAGAGCTTCACAGGTTGCCACTGGAGTCCTCTTCCACTCCTCTATGACAACATAACGGAGCTGGTGGATGTTAGAGACCTTGCGTTCCTCCACCTTCCGTCTGACGATGCCCCACAAATGCTCAATAGGGTTTAGGTCTGGAGACATGCTTGGCCAGTCCATCACCTTTACCCTCAGATTCTTTAGCAAGTCAGTGGTCGTCTTGGAGGTGTGTTTGGGGTCGTTATGTTGGAATACTGCCCTGCGGCCCAGTCCCTGAAGGGAGGGGATCATGCTCTGCTTCAGTATGCTACAGTACATGTTGGCATTTATGAATCCCTCAATGAACTGTAGCTCTCCAGTGCCGGCAGCACTCATGCAGCCCAAGACCAAGATACTTCCACCACCATGCCTGACTGTAGGCAAGACACACTTGTCTTTGTACTCCTCACCTGGTTGCCGCCACACACGCTTTACACCATCTGAACCAAATAAGTATATCAGACCACAGCGCATGGTTCCAATAAAAATGTTCTTAGTCTGCTTGTCTTCAGCAAACTGTTTGCGGGCTTTCTTGTGCTTCATCTTTAGGACAGGCTTCCTTCTGGGACAATAGCTATGCAGACCAATTTAATGCAGTGTGCGGCGTATGGTCTGAGCACTAACAGGCTGACCCCCCACCCCTTCAACCTCTGCAGCAGTGCTGGCAGCACTTATATGTCTATTTCCCAAAGACAACCTCTGAATATGACTTTGGGCATGTGTACTCAACTTCTTCGGTCGACCATGGTGAGGCCTGTTCAGAGTGGAACCTGTCCGGTGAAACCACTGTATGGTCTTCGCCACCATGCTGCAGCTCAGTTTCAGGGTCTTGGCAATCTTCTTATAGCCTAGGCCATCTTTATGTAGAGCAATAATTCTTTTTTTCAGACCCTCAGAGAGTTCTTTGCCATGAGATGCCATGTTAAACTTCCAGTGACCAGTATGAGAGAGTGAGAGTGATAACACCTGCTCCCCATTCACACCTGAGACCTTGTAAAACTCATGAGTCACATGACACCGGGGAGGGAAAATGGCTAATTTTGGCCTAGTTTGGACATTTTAATTCAGGGGTGTAATCACTTTTGTTGCCAGCGGTTTAGACATTAATGGCTGTGCGTTGTTATTTTGAGGGGACAGCAAATTTACACTGTTATACAAGCTGTACACTCACTACTTTACATTGCAGCAAAGTGTCATTTCTTCAGTGTTGTCACATGAAAAGATATAATAAAATATTTACATAAATGTGAGGGGTGTACTCACCTTTGTGAGATACTGTATATATATTGTAGGGGGTCAGACTCAAGGCAGGGACACGCTGACAGTTTCTTTAGAAAATGACAGGTTTAATGCACTCTCAAAAGTTCATAACAAAAGAAACTGGCTCCTGGCCAAACAAACTAAATAAACTTCCGCTCAAGTGAGCCTTACTGTGTTTGTAGTCCTTTTAAAGTCCTTGTTCAGGTAAGTGTCCTTTCTGCAACAAACGATAATAACCCAGTTTTCAGAGACAATCAGCCATGCTCCCATTTGCTTCCTGTAATGGAGACATCCACACTCTGAGATCCAGGTCCAGCTGCCTTAATCAAGGCCTAGCCAGAGACCAACAAACTGTGGTCCACGGAATTGGGAATCTGTCCCACCCAGAGCACTATCAGATTCCCAGTAAAACCAGCCCCGGAACAGACCTTACTAATAAAGGGTAAAGACTAGCACTCTTTACCATAATGTCTTTGCTGATTTTACCTTAGATTGAAAAATCTAAGAAACCGTGGAGGAACATAGATCCCATCATCCACTTCCCCAGCCATTTGGAGCTGTTTTACCAGCACCCTGCTACAATATATATATTTATTAGGGGTAGACCAATATGGTTTTTCCAGGGCCGATACTGATACCGATATTTTGGTCACCACGTATCGGTATCGGCCGATATGGGCCGATTTTCTGGACATTCAATCACACATCCAATGCAGAGTGACCTTTGCCCCCATCAATGCAGAGTGACCAGTGCCCCAATCAATGCAGAGTGACCAGTGCCCCAATCAATGCAGAGGGACCAGTGCCCCCAACAATGCAGAGTGACCAATGCCCCCATCAATACAGAGTGACCAGTGCCCCCATCCAATGCAGAGTGATCAGTGCCTCCAACAATGCAGAGTGACCAGTGCCCCCATCAATACAGAGTGACCAGTGCCCCCATCCAATGCAGAGTGATCAGTGCCTCCAACAATGCAGAGTGACCAGTGCCCCCATCAATGCAGAGTGACCAGTGCCCAGAACAATGCAGAGGGACCAGTGCCCCATCAATGCATAGTGACCAGTGCCCCCATCAATGCAGAGTGACCAGAGACCCCATCAATGCAGAATGACCAGTGCCCCCATCAATGCAGAGTGATCAGAGACCCCATCAATGCAGAATGACCAGTGCCCCCAACAATGCAGAGTGACCAGTGCATGGGGATTAGAGCGCTGCCTGATTACACAAAGAACAGGGTTCTTCTGCTTACCCGGCGCGACTCCTGGACTGGCTCCTATGATAGACATCATCGGTGTGCTGTCTATCATAGGTAGGAGCTGGTCCAGGAGGTGGGACTGCGTATGACAGCGCCCGCGCTGGGTAAGCAGAGGAACCCTGCTCTTTATGTAATCAGGTGGCACTCTAATCCTTATCCCCCCCCTTCCCCTCCAGAGGCAGCCCTACCCTAAGAAAATATCGGTCATATCAGCCAAGTTTGTGGCAGACACCGATATTTTCAAAAAAGTGATTATCGGCCAAACCGATAATCCGTCGATCCCTAATATATGTATATATATATATATATATATATATATATATATATATATATATATATGTATGTATGTGTATATATATATACCTGATCGGGCACACAGGTGTCGCCCTGTAGCAGTGAAAATGCTTTGGGGCAGGCCTGAAGTAGTTAGCGTAAACGGTTAGACAGGACAACTTGGTTGTTTTGCAGGCTGGCTGGTAAGTGTGCTGGGAAATCTTTTGTTTGTCTGTGAGTGGGCCTAAAAGCCCAAGTGCCTGACATATGCTTTGTGCTGAGAGCATGCTCCGAGTCCCTGTGTGCTCCCCAACAAACTGACCGCACTAGTGGTTGGGAGGGGGGTAAAATCTTGCAGTTCACACACACACTTACCCCCCCCCGCAACGCAAACAGTTGCGGCGTGCTAGTGAGGGGTTCAGGAATCATTAAAGACATACCAAGGGGACAGCTATGGGCGCCAGAGTCGCCCAAAGTTATGCCAACCTCTTTATGGGATATTGGGAAAGCCAGTATATCTGGGCTAACATTCCCTTTGGGGCAAACCTGGTCCTTTATGCATGCTATATCGATTACATCTTGATCATCTGGGATGGGTTGGATGAGGAACTGGGAAATTTCTTGACCTATTGTTTTAAGAATCTGTATGGCATTGCTTTTCTCATGTGCTAGATGACACTTGTCTGGTCTTTCTCGACCTGGAATTGTGCGTGGATGATAGCGATCACATACACTCAAGGACCCACTTTAAACCTAGTGCGGGGAATTCTTATCTCTATACACATAGTCACCATCATCCCAAATGGATAAAGAATGTGCCCTTTGGCCAGTTTTGCAGGTTAAGGCGGACCTGTACTCATAGTATTGATTATGAGGAACAAGGTGCAATACTTGGGAAAAAAAGTGTGAGGAAAACGGGTATGAGGAGGGCCATATAGAAGAAGCTTATCAAAAATATTGGTCCTTGTATGAGACAATCACTCTCAATACAAAAAAGGAAGAAACCATCCAGAGTGGAGGGAATATGCAGATCAGGTTCTGCACAAGGTACAACAATAAAGCCCCTATGATTTAAAAAGTTTTAGAGAAAAACTAATATAGAATTAGAGAATATTGAAACAAGACCCTGTACTGAAAGACCATCTATCCCCCATCCCAATCTCATTTTTAAAAAACCCAAGAAACTCAGGAGTATGGTGGCCCTTCGTAGGGTTAGTAAAGCTAAGAGGAATGGGTTAAGGACACTTGGCTCCCTTTCTTTGATCAGAAGGGGAGTTATAGGTGTGGAATGAGTAACTGTGGCACTGGTGCCTTTATGTGTCACTGGAAAAAGGAAGTGATCGACACAGATGGCAAAATGTATAAGATCAAACAATTCATCAATTGTGGCACCATTCATGTAGTCTACGGTCTGCTGTGCCCTTGTGGGCTACTGTATGTAGGCCATATTATATCCCCCCTAAGGGTTAGAATAGGTGAGCATAAAAACAGTATTAGCCACCAGAAAGAGAAGCATTCAGTTCCCTGACATTTTTTGGCTTTACACAATAGCAGTACAGAAGGTAAAGGGTCTCAGGGATAGAGGCCATGAGTAATGATAAGGACAGTGGCCAAAAGTATCAAAGACTTTGTACAAGAGAGGCATACTGGATTTTTATTCTAGGGCCCCTTAACCCCAAGGGCTCCATTCTGTAATGTAACTGGATTGCACTGGGACCAGACACTTTTTTCCCTTGGTGTCATGTGGTGGAGAATAAGATGGTGCCCAATGCATTGGCACCACCTATTCCCAGCAGTCCAATTCCGCTGTGTCCACTATGAATGGGTGTAGGGGTGTACGCTCATGTACCATGAAGCTTCGACAGTTTCAGGATTCCATCAGCCCCTGCGAAATCCTTATGGATGTGTGTACATGTGCGACTGCACCTTTTGAGGCGACCGTGCATGCGCAGTGGTGCACAGGTGGGGGTCCATTATCTTGTACACATATGTGGGCCGTTGGGGCACACCCTATTGTGGTTCACCCTATTGCACACATTTTTATTACTTTAATATCAATGGAATTTCTGATTATTGCTAATAATATTGAAACGGAACTGCAACCCACACTGTACTTGTAGACTTCTGTCAGTATACGGCTTCCTGCCAGTCGTGAACATAGATATCAGATTTTCCAGCAGCACCATACAAAGCTATCCGACAACTTAGCTTGTACTGGAATCTTCTCCTTTATTGAACAGTTCCACACTCAATTTATTCACACATCCCCCTCCTGATCAGATTACCACACACAGGTCAGGGGTTGCCTGATTACTTTATCATATGCAGATGAAATTGTATATAGAAATAGAATTAACCTGAACTAATTATCTAGCCATATGGACAGAAATAATATGTGAGTTCATTAACATTTAACAATGGAACACACAGGCTTAACAGACTCCACATCACATCTCAATACACATACAATAGGGAGAGCCTGTTTCTGCCATTGAAGTACAATACACATTAGCATAAGTGTAAATACAGACCCCATTTGAAGCAATCCAAGCCATATTCTTAGTGTCCATTAATTATCTGTCTTTCACTCCCAGTGACGGTGAGTACCTTCACAAATATTATTATTACTATTCTTATCTTATGTCAGACCTATTGGTGTCAGGCTTAAGTATTACTGCACCATCACACTAATGGAGGAAGCTAGTGGAAAGTTTAGAGTTCAATTCAGTATGTGCCTGTTTATAAATGCCTGTTTATCCCTTTATTTTGGGCTCCTGTGGCCCGGAGGTCTGTAGCATATTATGGGACTAGCCAGGCCATCCTCGGACTTCTGACTGAGGATCCACGTCTATGTCGTTTTTCTCTGTGTACCTGCCGGGTGAGGGCAGGCTTGTGTGACTGTCTGTGATGCCCCAGGACGCTTGTTGGTCCCTGGGGCTGTCACTCATGGAATGTAGCCATCCTGCATGCTACAGGAAGTGATGCAGTGGTACACCTGGAAGTGATGCGCTGGGCATTGGAACGCAGATCCACCCATACTTCTGGGTGTACGAGCCAGGCGTGCGTTCCAAGCCGGCGTGATGTAGCTGGGGGGACGGGCGGCTGCACGGATGCCAGGCCTTGGGGGTACACAGACCAATATCGATCTGACATTTGGAGTGAGCTTAACAGGACCCTTAATATTCTGTGATCTTATCAAGGTTGGTCTATATGAAGCTGTACATTTTTTTTTACATACAGGGCCAGATTAACGTAGGGGCTATTGGAGCTGCAGCTCCAGGCCCCTACCTTTATATAGGCCCCGGGTTGGCCATATTCACTGTTACCGCTCTTCTGTCACTTGTAAACACAGAAGTCTGGCTTCTATGCTCGCTTCCCCAGGCAGCTCCCTCAGAACCTCCCCACACAGCACGAAGGCCGGACAAGGAGGGACAGTTGCCGATGCATGGATGTGTTTATGGGCTTCAGAGACAGCATCCCATGTGGAATTAGGCATGCATGGCTGCACCCTTCCTCCTCTGGGTGCATGCCAAGGCACGGCCCTTAAGGCCCTTCAAAATCCTCAGCACCAAGCCCATGATGCTCTAAATCCGGCCCTGTTTACATATATTATTTATATATATTGTGACAGGAAGTCAGGTAAATCTGTGGATGTAGTCACAGACAGGAGATACATTTCCACCTGGTTTAGAATTCACCAATTACTATAGGGTGTCGGGTGCAAAGGTAGCCAGAACTGTCTAAGGACGTTGAACAGACTTCAGCTGTTCAGAATGAGGAAGTTAAGGCCTCTATAATTTGTCCAAAGGAAGTCTATTGATTGCTGCCTCCTGACGCTGTGTGAGCTGGGGAGAGGAGGACAGTCAGATGTGTGCCCCCTGAAGCTATGTGAGCATGGGGAAGACCTCCTGGAGCGATGTGCGCTGAGGAGGGTAAAAAGGGTGAAGACTTCTCAAGGTGAGAAAATTTTGTATTAAATTTCTATGTGAAGAGTGTGAAGAGAAAAACCAATGGATGTTTTCTATTTGAAAGGAAAGTCCAATGAACATGTGCTGTGTGAAGAGAAAAGGGACATTCTCTATGTGAAGAGATAATAAATGGACTATTGATAGTCTGCTGTATGATCAGCCAAGTCTGCCCAACAGTAGGTTGGAGACAGATTCTTAGGTAGGTTCCTGTGTGAGAAGGTAGCCGCCCACAGTGGCAAGGATTTATTTTGTCTTTTATTTTATTTTGGATGTTGACGCTTGCAGTCTGGTGAAGAAAATTGCATGAATAAACCAAACTGTTGTTTGCAACCACTTCTCGGCTATCTCCCTGTGTAACGAATCCCCCCAAGGGGTCATCCAAGCCCGCCACCGAGCTAATCAATCTCACATAATATATATATACTGTAAATGCATATATTTCAGTTCTGTGTTTTAGTACGTATGCGACTCTGGAATTGTGGTTGAAGTTTTATAAATCATACATAATCTGGGTCCCTATATGGGGTGCCAGTTCTGATAATGACTCATAATATTATATTGTTTTAATATTAGCTCCTATTCTTCGTATGTAACATTGATTGAACAGTATATATTTGTTTTTGCTACCATCAGGATTTGTAATTGGTGTGGGTTAGTGGTTGGTTTGTACTGCATGGTCCCTTGACACTATGGGTATCACAGATTCCCCATAAACAAATTCCATCTTAGTTATCCACACCCTTGCCCTTTGCTCCCTGTGGGGCAGGGTGAAGTGTGGAGGGCGGTATAGACAAACTATATAACACATCACAAATGCAATGGTAGGTTAGTAGCATGTTTGGGCTCTGAGGAAGAGGGTTCTCCCTCAAAACCCGTCAGCCAGCTATATGCAGATAACACCACATCATCCAGCACTGTTGGAACATCCTGGTTGTCTTGGAGGTGATTGGGTCCAATATTTTTACATGTGTGCAACTATCATATGTTTGTGAGTATAATGTATGTTGCTATTTTGGATTTTATTAAACCTTTTTAGTGGTAATGCACAAGGTCTGTGTGCCCTTCTCTTGTTGTTTTTCAGTGTATTTGGATACTCTTGGTCCTGAGGGGGTTGCAAGATCTTAGGTGGTGTCAACAAAGACCTCACAAGACCATACACCTTCTTGCATACCATTCGAGCACAGGAGAAATATTTTTTTTGGGATTCAGGAGGAACAGGTGTTCCATGCATCCCAGTGCAAGCAGTCTCATTCATGGACAGCTGCTGCTCCCAGTTTGACAGCCGTATAGGTGCATGTCCCTGAATGCAGACAGTGTGCGTCTGGGGTCGCGCACCCACACAGCTGTCACAATGGGAACAGCAGCTGTACTGGTGCAGCCTCTGGACCCCCATTGACATAAATGGGACTGCCTTCATGGAACACTATACACAGCCCTCGTACCAGCTAGCCTGCAGTTAAACCAAAATGGCCGTGTAATAGTTCATGTTAAAACAGAAGGTTTTAGTTGCACGAATTTGCCAAAATTTGGGGAAGCTGCAGTGCCAACCCCAAGGGTCCTAATGCTATAGTTTTGAGATTTATGGGCAGTTGTTGTGGTACATCTGTGTGAGCGGGGACTTACAGTTCTTTAAAGTGGATGTAAACCCTCACATATACCCAGTGAAGTGAACAGCCTCAGATGATACACAGAGATGAGACAAATTCCCCTATATAAGTTTTACAAGCATATCTGCTGTCTTCAGCTTTCTACATTCTTTAGAATGTGCACATTTTTCCTCCTTTTTCAGCAGTGGGAGGGGAGTCTGGACATACACTGTGTGTGAGCTGATTGGAGGAAAGGAACACCCTCCTCCACATAATCAGAGGAACAAAGAAACTTGCAGAGCTGTGCTGTGAATAGATAAGCTCTCTGCTTACCTATCTCTAAGTTTCAACCCCAATACAAATTTTCAGCTGCTTTTATCTTGTGTGTCGGAGAACTTGTCAGAGGTTATAATGCTGATAACAGAGGAACAGAGCAGTAGAAAGACATGGGACGTAGGGCTTTGAAGAGAGATACTGTAAGTAAACACTACAGATTTATTAGCCCAAGTCAGATTTCACAAATGGGATTTACATCCACTTTAATGGGAAATTTAATACAAAATTTGTAAAATAAAATACACCCACAGTGAAGATGTGTGTACCTTCCCAGCTCTTTTATGTATAAATGAAATATAATACCCTCACTTGTGTGATTCATTGTTGCCACACTGTAGACAAAATAAAATGATACATGTTACTTTTTCAGCGCTACATTGTTATTTCTTTATTCATTTCTGGAACAGACAACAAAATATACATATAAACGCTAAAAATTATACATATAAAAAGAATCAATTACACTATTTTAAACAAAAGAAAAAAACATATTCAGTACAATATATGCATTTTCTATTTTGAAAAATTAAAACACATTTTTAAAAATGTTTTAAAAATTAATTTAAAGGAATATCAAATTAAAAGTTTACTGAGAATAATACCGTCATGGTATAGCTGACCTAAAGCGTTGCTAAACCCAGGACCCTGCATTCACTATGTCTGGTCTCCCACAGTACACAGAACATGTTTCAGGGAGCATGAGACATTTTCACACATGGATTGGCCACCACAGAGTCCAGAACTTAATCCCATTGAGAATCTTTGGGATGTGCTGGAGAAGGCTTTGCTCAGTGGTCCAACTCTCCCATCATCAATACAAGATCTTGGTGAAAAATGAATGCAACACTGGACGGAAATAAATCTTATGACATTGCAGAAGCTTATCGAAACAATGCCACAGCGAATGCATGCCGTAATCAAAGCTAAAGGCGGTCCAACGCGTGTGACCTTTTTTTTTGGTGGTGACTTTTTGTTTGGCCAGGCAGTGTATAAACTGCTAAATACCTTTTCTCATCAGCAGTATATAGCAGTCTTGTGACTTCTATCAGTGTCAGGTTAAAGCTTGTAGGAGGAGTTTTCATTCTCCTCTGAGATCAGGGAAAGGCAACAACTATTGGGGATAGAGCGCTGTACCAGAGCAGAGTTAAAACACCAATTCTTCAAGGTAAAATCGTAACAGTTTATTGGACATGCCATGAAGAGCGTGAACCAGCTGTGATCACAAGACACTTAGCTAGCAATGGAAAGTACCTGGGGGAGATGGCTGCATATGTGACAGGAAACTCCAAGGGCTCCTAAGGTGACCACTTGGCTGTATGGGAAGAAGAGATGCTGAAGCTGCATACATGCGGGAGAAGGTCTCACATTCCGGTGAATGATCCTATGTTGGAATGGGGTTCTATCGATGCCAGATGTGGTCACACATGCAACCATTCACCCTAGGTACTTTCCATTGCTAAGTGTCTTGAGATCACAGCTGGTTCAAAGAACCATAACAGCAGGGAAAGGACAAGGGGAGGCCAAGGTTGACCTCCCTATATCTCACTCCAAACAATAGGACTTTAAAGGATGTGGAGTTGTCACAGATTGGTGAACACTTCAATATTTTGGTAAAAAAACTGATTTATTCATAATACAAAGTTAAAATTTCTCATAAAGAGAATATACATATAAAGACAGAGGTTCCATCAGCATCAATACAAACTATGTTTGCTTAGTATATTGAGAAACATATTTAGGCTGTCCAACGCGTTTCACGGAACATACTGTTCATCGGTTGCTTCGTCAGGGACCACCAGTTGGATAAATTGTGTCTACAAACTTATGAGTAACACACCATAAATCCGGTTCGCACTCTTCATGGCATGTTCAATAAACTGTTACAATTTTACCTTTGAAGAATTGGTGTTTTAAGTTAACTCTGGTACAACGCTCTATCCCCAATAGTTATTGCCTTTCACTGATCTCACTGGTTTTGAGTTTGGGACAGCAGCGACCTGTTAGCAGCCTAAACACTTTCTCTTAGTGGGACAGCTCCTCAACGCCTGACCTTTTTTGTTTTAATTTTCATCTGACTGTCCTATGAGGCTGCAGGACCCCTGACCCTCTGTCTAGACAGTGCTGATTGGCCCTGTGCTGATCACATGCACTCTCCCAAGAAAAAAAAAAAACTCTCTAGGAATACACACCAAACTGAGCATGTGCAGCTTGTCCACTGTTCTATCAAGAGATGGTCTGGGGGCAGTGGAAGAAGGGTAGGGTCAGAGAAGACAGGATCAAACAGCCTTTTACACAATGCAGAGGATTTACCACTTAGGTTCCACAGTGAGTATAACAAGCATGCTTTACTGCATATACAGACTGATCATACAGTTGTAGGTTTAGTAATACTTTAAAGCTAAATGCCTGGAAAACAGCAAAATAAATGTCATATATGAGTTAGTTTACATGTTATATTTTGAGCTATTTTACATGCAAAAGAATGTGTTTCTGCCCATCCAGTCCTAAGATTTACACAGCTCTGCCACACAGCACAGCCCAAATGTATTACTTTCCTCTAAACTTGAGAAAATAGTATTTGAATGGCGAAAAATGCTGAATATAGGTAAATATCAACATTGAAAATATAAATGGGATTGTTGCAATACCATGGCAACTATTTGGCATTAAAGGCCAACTGAACTTTCAGTAGTCATCAGCTACATACATTCAAGGTGCATCAAAAAAGGTTTGCAAAGTTTGCTATCTTTAGAATGCAGCCACAGGCTGAGAGAAGAAGCCTGTTCCTTGCCAATACCCTTGCTCTGTGCGAAAACAATAGTCTCTCTGCAGAGGTCCAATATGGCCCATGAGCCTGAGCATGATTGGGGAGCTCTAACTCTGATCTAATTGTGTTTTCTGCACTTCCTGTTTCAGTGACACAATGTCAAGGAGCCACATGGAGCAGTAATAGAAGCTTTGATGGGAGATACAGGAAATAATATACATATATGGGGCTGTTTTTACTCTCTTTTCAAATAATTTGTATTTCTGTTGGTTACGTCCTGAGACCCACACAGCACAGTTAAGTAGATTATACCATTTACACTTAAAGAGTACACTTCTGTGCATCCCTAGTCTACTGATTGGACAGCGAAGGAGAAGCAGCATACTAATGAGGTCAACTCTCTGCACTCTAGGTTATTTCCTTCTATCAACATGTTTTTTGTCAATACATTTGCAATAGCTCAATAAAGCATACAATATATGACCAAATGTTTGTGGGCTCATGACCATTACACCTATACTGCAGTGGCGGCCGGTGTGTTGGGGGCGTAGGGGCGCTGCCCCCCCATCCATGCGTCCGGCCCCCTAATCTGAATGCAGGGGCGCCAGACGCATGGAGTTCAATGGGGCTTTTTTTTTGCATCACCTGATTAGAGCCAGAGGCAGTGCGCCCCGAGCCCACCCATTGTGTGACAATAGCGAATGAAAATTCGCTATTGTCACACGGATCCTCCTCCTGGCCAATCAGGAAGCGTGTCCGATACGCGCTTCCTGATTGGCCGAAAAGCAAACCCCATGCCATTGGCTGGGGAGGAGACGCTGCCACGCCAGAGAAGCCGCAAGCCGCCGCTGAATTGGAGAGGATGAAGAAGCTGCAGAGCCGGCAGCACACCGTTAGGGCCCTGGGGCCCCCCCGGCTCCGGCCATGTGAAGGACGATGCTGTGCTGGAAATGCCCTCGGAGCCGCTGCCCGCTTCTGCCCACACCGTGTCCGTCCTGTGCTGGATCTTCATCTACCCGACCGAACGGAGCCCTGACCACAAAACCGTCCTATGGGAGGTGCTGCGGGAACCCCGGGGATGGCGGAGGAACGGTACCGAGACAGCCAGCTTCAGGTATCCCCCCCCCATATTATATATATCCCCCCATTACTGCCACCTCCACTATATATACCCTCATCCTTCTATGTATTATATCCCCTGTCCCCTTATATCATATATAACCCCCATTACTGCAACTCCCACTTTATGTATCCTCATCCTTATATCTACTATACTGGTGCACTAGTCTCGGGGGGGGGGGGGGGCTTGGTTCGCTGTTCACTCTGCATTGAAAGGGGGCACGCTGTTCACTGTGCATTGAAAGGGGGGCACGCTGATCACTGTGCATTGAAAGGGGGGCACGCTGATCACTGTGCATTGAAAGGGGGGCACGCTGATCACTGTGCATTGAAAGGGAGGACACGCTGGTCACTGTGCATTGAAAGGGAGGACACGCTGTCACTGTGCATTGAAAGGGGGCACGCTGGTCACTGTGCATTGAAAGGGGGGCACGCTGGTCACTGTGCATTGAAAGGGGGGCACGCTGCTCACTGTGCATTGAAAGGGGGCATGCTGGTCTCTCTGCATTGAAAGGGGGGCATGCTGGTAACTGTGCATTGAAAGGGGGGCACGCTGGTCACTGTGCATTGAAAGGGGGGCACGCTGGTCACTGTGCATTGAAAGGGGGGCACGCTGGTCACTGTGCATTGAAAGGGGGGCACGTTGGTCACTGTGCATTGAAAGGGGGGCACGTTGGTCACTGTGCATTGAAAGGGGGGCACGCTGGTCACTGTGCATTGAAAGGGGGCACACTGGTCTCTCTGCATTGAAAGAGGGGCACGCTGGTCTCCCTGCATTGAAAGGGGGCACGCTGTGGTCACTCTGCATTGAAGGGGGCACACTATACCTTGATTACTGAAGGCCCCTTTCACACTTTTGTGACCTATAAGTCACGCAATTTTTTACAGCGTTTTTTGCCGCAAAGCAATGCCTATTACATTTTTCTGTTTGTTCCCCCCCAAAAATTTTGAGCACCAGCCGCCACTGCTATACTGTATGATCTTGTTGGAAATACAACAGCAACCACTCTTCTCGAAATGCTTTTCAAAGGATTTTGGAGTGTGTCTGTGGGAATTTGAGTCTATTTGTAAGGTTGAGTACAGATGTTGGATGAGAAGACCTGATCCCAATGGTGGTCAGTAGGATTTAAGTCAGATACTGATGTTGGGTGAGAAGACCTGATCCCAAAGGTGTTCAGTAGGGTTGAGGTCGGGTAATGATTTTGGGATGAGATGACCTGATCCCAAAGGCGTTCAGTAGGGTTGAGATCAGGTACTGATGTTGGGTGAGAAGACATGATCCCAAAGATGTTCAAGAGGTTTAAGAGCAGATACTGATGTTGGATGAGAAGACCTGATCCACAAAGGTGTTTAATAGGGCTGATGTCAGTTACTGATGTTGAATGAGAAGATCTGATCCACAAAGGTGTTCAGTAGGGCTGAGGTCAGGTACTGATGTTAGAGAAGAAGACCGGATCTCAAAGGAGTTAAGTAGGGTTGAGGTCAAGTACTAATGTTGAATGAGAAGATCTCATTCCAAAGGTGTTCGTAGGTTAGAGGTCAGGGCTCTGTGCAGGCCACTCAGCTTCCCCCACACCCAACTGGTCACACCATGTTTTTATGTAGGTGACTTTGTACACACTGGCACAATCATTCTGGAACAGAAAGGGCATTAACCAAACTGTTTTCCCAGTATTTGAAGAGCACAATTGTCTAAAATGTCTTTGTATTCCGTAGTATTAACAGAATCCTTCACTGGGAATACCTGAACTCAATTATTTAGAGGGGGGTCCACATACATTTGGCCATATAGTGTAGTACTGATGGGTACCATAGGTGTGCGCAGCCTATTGCATTAGGGTGTGTACCCCAAAGCTCAAATGCGCGTGAGTAAAAAAAAAAAAAATATACATATATACATATATATATATATATACACACATATACACACACACACACACACACACACACTCTTAAAAAATAAATATAAAAACATTTTAAAATGTAATAAAATGTGGACAGTGTCAGTAGGGCAGTGGACGGTGTTAGTAGAGCAGTGGATGCGTCAGTAGGGCAGAGGTTGGTGTTAGTAGGGCAGCAAACTGTCAGTAGTTTTTTTATTAATAATATTATTATTTTATTTTTGTATTATTTTTATATTATTTTTGCATTTTTTTTTTTAAGAGCCCCGTTAGGGGGCTTTGGGGAAATATCAGCAGGGGGAATCTGCTCCGCACAGGGCGATTAGGGTGTGCCTAGGCACACCCAGAACACCCCCTGTGCATGCCTATGATGGGTATGCTTTCCCAATCACAAGTGGCCACGTGGATCACCTGTAGTCATTACAGAAGTCAATGATCCTTTCTTTCATGCCCAGGCACATTATGGTTATTATTATTATTTTTTTTTTTCAAATCATGGTGAGCTATGGATTAAGCAAAGATGCATTGTCCACATTATTTTGAACTTTGACACTGGCTGTCATTTCCTTCTGGATTCTTCAGAACAAGCTGCTCATACTCATTAGAATTCATTGGGAGGCTCTCATACTGAGACACAGGAAAATCAGACTCATAATTATTCGATGCTGGTTCACATGAACGTCCTTCTAAATTCAACGCCAGCTGGTTCATACTGCCGGTGAAAAAAAGAAAACGTAAAAGAAAAGGATTAGAATTTTTTTCATTTTTATTTTTATTTTTTTTATTCCTTTTATACAATAAGTATGTAATAGGCTCGATAGTGACCACCTATTTTAAAGCAGGCCTTGCAATAAAATGCAAGGTCTATTTTTACTATCCCCTTCACAAATCACCTAATGTTAGTTGTTCCAAAAATGCACCTGTAAAGCAGGGGTGGGGAACCTTTTTTCTGCCAAGGGCCATTTGGGTATTTATAAAATCATTCGGGGCAGTACAAAATGATCAACTTAAAAATGTGCCTGTTATATTTGGTCAAACATTTAATTAACTCACCCCTAATGTGATGGCTGCAACTGCTTCTCTTTGGTGAGGTGTGTGATGTTAGCTGGTATTGATGATGTTGCTACTCGCAACTGGTTTTCCAGGTTTGCGTCGGTCAGTCTGGAGCGCAGTCGACTTTGTGGTGGTAAGTTTTGAAAAGAACTGCTGGCGGGTAATGCTGAAGGGTATGCCTGGCTGGTACTGCTGTGGATACTGCTGGCTCAGGCTGGTACTGCTGGCTTGTACTGTGCTGTGGGCACTGCTGGCTGGTACTGCTGGCTCAGGCTGGTACTGCTGTGGGTATTGCTGATTCAGGCTGGTACTGTGCTGTAGGTACTGCCTTGGGTACTGCTGGCTCAGGCTGGCACTTCTGGCTTGTACTGTGCTGTGGGTACTGCTGGCTGGTACTGTTGTGGGTACTGCTGACTCTGGCTGGTACTGCTGTGGGTACTACTGGCTCTGGCTGGTACTGCTGTGGGTAATGCTGGCTCTGGCTTATACTGCTGTGGGTACTGCTGGCTCTGGCTTATACTGCTGTGAGTACTGCTGGCCCTGGCTGGTACTGCTGTGTGTGCTGCTGGCGGGAAATGCTGGCTAGCAGCGGCGCCGCGCTGGAGGAAGAGGCGATGTTTCCTGTATTGGTCACAGGCGGAGTGCATTTGATATCACTCTCCGCCTGTGACTCACTCAGACTGTCAGAACAGAGCCGGAACTATACAGGAAGCATTGGCTCCGTTCTGACATATCAGCTGAGAGACACAGACTCAGCTGCATGGGGGGCCGGACCAAATTACTTTGAGGGCCACCTACGGCCCCCGGGACGTAGGTTCCCCACCCCTGCTGTAAAGGCACCTAGACATGGATGACCATGCACTCCTGGCTAGTTCCTGGAATACAAAGCATCAAAAATCTAACAAAAACTAACGATTGCAATATACTTGGGTGACCTATCATAAGATTTTGCCAGCTCTCCATTCCCCGGAATGACTCTTGGAAGAACAGTGAAATCACATCCAGTGATGTGGAAGAAAGGGGTATGGTAAGTATAAATTAGTGATCGACCAATATCGTTTTTTTAATGCCGATACTGATATTTTGGTCATCGTATATCGGTATCGGCCGATATCTTCGCACATGTAAAAAAACATTTTTTTTTTTCATTTCTTTTTTTTTACCAGGTACTCCTTGTGGAGGGATCTGGGGGTCTAAAAGACCCCAAACCCCTCCTCGGCACTGAAAAGCATTCAAAACTCCAAGTTTGGCTGTTTTGAATGCTGTCAGTTTTTGCATGTGGCGCCGAGTACCATGCATGACATCACTTCCGGGTTTTTTACATGGAGACCTGATCAAAGCTGAATGCGGCTTTGATGGGGTCTTCTGTTCGGCGGCCACGCAGGTAGGATAACCGGGTCTCCCGGTGGGACAGGAGACCCGGCGAGCCGCGGAAGGCAGCAGGAGTGGGGATGTCCCCTCCCGCTCCTTGTAATGACAGCCGAGCGGCTTCTCAGCCACATCGGTTGCTATTACAAGACAGCACCGATCGGCTGATGTCTCTAGCTGCAGGCATCACTCCGGTACAAGCACTTTCCAAAATATCGGCAATATCGGTCACCTTGGTGGCCGATTCCGATATATCGGGGAAAGTGCATATCGGCCCCCGATATATCAGTGGTGCCGATAATCGGTCGATCCCTAGTATTAATCTACCTTTTTTTTTTTAATTTGTAACCTTAGGAACACCTTACAGTGTTCTGCAAAGTCCATTTTAACTTCCTAAAATATATCTTAATTTAATATGTTTTTCTAAATTTTGGATGGAGTAGGGAAGGATAAAACAGCTTTTGGGTGTTTTTCTGCCATCTCTGTCCCACTGGGGAGATATCCCTTTACCTTCTGTCCAGAAGGAACATCAAGAAGTAAGAAGCAAGATTGGAAGAGGTCCCCTCTTGGACAGTTGTCAAACCCATTGAAAATGATTTCCTCTTCTCTTGTTCTAGGTAAAATTTAAAGCCTAACTCCAGGTTTAATTTCACTTTAAATAGTTCATATGGGCCAAGGTAGCCCAAACAAACTATTTCCTTTACTAAAACATGCACGCGCTGTCATTCTTAAAAATGCAATGCTTTCTCTGAATGGTTCGGCAATGCTCAGCCCAATTCAATTGTGTTTCAAGAACAGTATGGCAAGTTCGTGTACTGCTGCCAGAACAGTACGTTGTATACTGTATGTTGATGCTACATAAAGTTTATACAGCACTGACCGCGGGCACATGTGTTAGTAAAGGAAATGAAAGTTCATTTGGGTCTACTTGGCCCAAATTACCTATCATAGGCATGCACATTGCGGGGGCCTGGTGTGCCTAGGCACACCCAATTCACCCCATGCGCATTAGCGCCCCCCCACACACAGCACTGCTCTCTTCTCTCCTCCCCCCTAACACTCCCCTCTAACACACAGGGATCTTCAGGATATAGAGTTGGGCAGAAGCCGGTAAATATTTCAATGATGACCTGTCAGGAAGCGCCAATAGTGGGGCCGTGCAGCGGCGAGATCTGTCACCGGCTGTGTCAACAGGACACAGATGATGACTGATCCTAGTACCGGCTCACTGCCGGTACCTTGTGACCACCGTGACTAATCACAGCAGGTCACAAGACAGTTGTATACAATGGATGGCTTCCTTTAATGCCATTCGTTATGTACATTGTGTTACTAGCTGTGATTGGTCAACTTGATCACATGGTACAGACAGGGCTAATCAAAGCCCATGTGTACCATGTGATTAGCTGTGACCAATCACAGCTAATCGCAAGAAAACAAGACTGAATGATTCAGTTTTATTCAGTAAAATGCTTGCTTATAGCAATGTAATTCACTGCTATAAGCAAACATAATGTCTAAAGAAAAAAATCCTGATCACTTCCCCAGAGTAGTACAATGTTACTATGGTAACATTATATTGCTCTGGTCACACTGTTAAAAAAAAAAAAAAAATCTTTTTTTTTTTCCGTACTGTCAATAGTCAGTGTCCCTGATCACCACGCCACACCAGTTATATGATGATGCTGTACTGCACTGGTGACAGTTTTTAATTTTTTTTTTTCTTTTTATTTCTTTATTTTTCAAAAACTTATGACAAAAAATTACAACTTCAAAAAACTTACTATGCCTTTTACTAAATCACTTGGGCTGTCTACTTTCCAAAAAGGGGTGACTTGGGGGGTATTTCTACTGTCCTGGCATTTTAGGGCCTCAAGAAATGAGATTGGCCGTCTGTACATAAGGATTGATCGATTTTCAGATATATACTGTATATATATATATACCATAGTTTGTGGACTCTATAACTTCCCTACAGACTAAATAAAATGCACTGATTTGGTTTATTTTCACCAAAGAAATGTAGCAGAATACGTTTTGGGCTACATTTACGAAGAACATTTTTTATTTGCAAAATATTATAACAGATACGAAGAAAATTATGGGTTTTTTTTCCAAAATCTTCACTCTTGTTTCATTTATTTAGCAAAAAATAAAAAACCCAGTGGTGGTTAAAGAGGATCTCCAGGCACCTGTCAAAAAAAATTAAAGTCAGCAGCTACAAAAAGTGTAACTGCTAGGGGGTGTGGCCAGCCATGGATGGAGAAGGTGATCACGGGCCTCCCTGAGCGACTCACAAAGCAACTACTGAGCCCTGATTACACAGGCAGGCACCGGACAGCGGCGGGAGTCAGCAGAGAATGTCGGAGAAGCGCAAATCCAGAGAGACCCGAAAAATTAGGAGTTTTTAACATCCCGGCCGCGGCTCCTAAGAAACAAGATCATCTCATTCTAACATAGCCCAGCAGCCTACACGCCCACAGGAGAGAGAGGAGACACAAGCTGAACCGCAGGAGGAGAACAGAAATAATATACAGTCTGACATTACCAGCCCAGTCAAACAAAAAAGAAGGTTTTCCTCCACAGAGGGTAATGTAAACTCCTCACTACATGATTATAATTCTCTATTGGAAAATAATCCTTATGATGAGAAATTAAATGCAATCCCTACGGCAGGGCAAACTATTCTTGATTCAACAATTAAAGACATGATAATGTCTTTAACCACCTGCCAACCGTCAGCGGTACTTATACTGCGGCAGGTCGGCACTGTCCCGCGAAACAAGGTACCTGTACGTCGCTTTGAGGGACCACTAACGGGAGCGCGTGCATGCCTAGTCGCCACAGGGGAAGCCAATTAGCGGATCTAGCAGCCGCCGGGCACCCTCGATCGCTCCCTGTGGAGACAGAACAGCAGTCTGCCATTGTAAACACGGTAGACCACTGTTCTGTCAGTTATGAACATAGGGAGCCCGTGTTCCTCCTTTGTAGAAACACAGGTCTCTGTGTTCATGCAGCAAGCCCATCCCTCACACAGTTAGAAAGCATCCCCTAGGGGACACATTTAACCCTTTGATCGCCCCTGGTGTTAACTCCTTCCCTGCCAGTGTCATTAGTACAGTAACAGTGCATTACTGTAGTAATGTCACTGGTCCCCCCAAAAGTGTCAAAAATTTAATTTAGGTGTCCGATCTGTATGCCGCAATGTCGCAGTCCCGCTAAAAATCGCAGATCACCGGCATTACTAGTAAAAAATAAATTAAAATTACATAAATCTTTCCCCTAATTTGTAGACGCGATAACTTTTGCGCAAACCAATCAATATTCTTATTATTGGGATTTTTTTTTACCAAAAACATGTAACAGAATACAAATTGGCCTAAAATGATGAAAAAAATTTGATTTTTTAATTTTTTTTTGCTCTTTTTTGTTTATAGCGCAAAAAATAAAAATTGCACAGGTGATTAAATACCACCAAAACAGTAACACTTTAAGATTAAAAAAAAAGGTTCGGGGGGAGTGGCTTGGAGAGGAAGAGATGTGAGGACGTGTGAGTAGGAGCTCCCGCTAATCCCTCTCCCGGACTGCCCCGACACGGCATAGCTACACGGCATGCAAACAAGTAACCCGGTCAGGAATCGTCCAGTGACCCGCTCGGTTAGCGATCGCTCGGTAGTAGACCGGCGTCAACTACAGAGGAGATCAGGTGGTGGAATACAGCAATACTTCCAGCAGCAGCTGCCCGGAGTGCCGGAAACCAAGATGGCGGCGGCACGTGTGGGGACACAGCCCAAACAGAATGCGCAGGGAGTGCAGTGCACACAGCATGCGGAGAAAGGAGAGAAGCCGCCAGAGGGGAACATGACAAACCCAGGTGGGACAGCAGCGAGAGAACCCGAAGCCGACCCCGGGATTCAGCAGGAAAAGGTAAATCTAGATATCAAAGACTTATTGAAAGCACTGCCCACTAAAGCAGAGATAGAGGCATTAATAATGCGGATTGAGGAAACACACCAACGTGATATCCAGGAACTCCGCAAAGATATGGTCCAATTATCAGATAGAGTTACTTTAAAAGATACCGAGATCACACAAGTAAAGGACCAAGTAGCGGATATAAAGAAGACCACAGAGACACTATCAGAGGCCACCATTAATATGCAACTTCATATGGAAGACTTAGAAGATAGGAGCCGCAGGGGGAACTTAAAACAGAGGAGTACCAGAGGTGGAAGGGGAAAATTTACAAGAAAAGGTGAGAGACATTTTTCTAAAAGTGCTAGCCCCCACCTCACATCCTGCGGCCCCTATGGAAATTGATAGGGTCCACAGACTGACAGGGTTCAGATATACAGACTCCAACAGACCCCGTGATATAGTATGTAAAATGCATTACTACACACAGAAAGAGGAGATCCTCCGGAAAGCCTGGGACATAGGCACAGTGGAAGTCGCAGGGGCTAAAATAAAAATACTCCCGGATCTGTCTAAAACCACGCTTTACCGCAGATCATTACTACGGCCAGTGTTGGAGAGAGCAAAGCAACAAGGTTTTAGGTACAGATGGGGATACCCGCTGGCAGTGACTTTTTTTAAAGAACGAGACATGTTTGTTCTTCGCACCCCAGCGGATTTACCCAACTTATTTGAGTTCTTGGGCACAGAACCTGTTCAGGTGGAGGACTGGCTTACAATTTCCCCCAGAACAATGGGGTACCCAAACTGGGGACCCCGTGAACGGAGGTTGAATGGACATGGTAATAAGAAAGGACAGGTCGGAGAGAACTAAGTGAAATTGAGGATCCAATTGGAACGAGAGAATGAAGAAATGACAGGAAGAAATACTGCTATTATAAAATTCTCTCTTCAATAACTCTTTTTTCTTTTTTTTCCCCCCCACCCCTTTGTCGGCTGTTCCCCCTTTTCTTTCTGAAGCAATCAGCTCCAACATGTTTTTTTTCTTTTTTTGAGGGTATATGGATACATGGATGCACCCCGCCCCCCCCCCCCCCCTGGGAGGAGGATAAGAGATAAGGTCATATTCTTTTTTTTTTTTTTTTTTTTGGGTATAATATACATTTTGTAACCTATAAAACACTAATAAGGGTAATAAGGTAATAATGGTAATAATCTGATTTATTAAATAGCACAGTTTTTGTTTAACTTCTATTTTTGAATATAAATACATTCCACAATACGACCAATTTCAGTGGTCTCTAAGAAGGTGACAGAGCACAGGGTGCCCTAGAGGCGGGGGGGAGGGGCGGAGGAAGCATCGGGTAATACCTGATCTACCGAGGAACTAGGAGAAGAGGGGGGGCAGATGGTAGATGGCAAATACATTAGGAGATTTAGGGGTGGGGATTCTTTTTTTTTTTTTCTTTCTCTTTCTCCTTTGCCTCTAAATGAGATACAAGGAATGTGAGAAAATGAGGCCGGGAGAAGTAGATATACAAAAATAATGAATCTTATTTATATATATATGCCGGAATACCCTGTGAATGATCAGTGTTGGGGGTTGGGAGAGGGAGGGGAGAGTTTTATTCTCTAACCTAACCCAAACATAACCCCATTTAGGAAATTGCTCAAAGAACCAATATAGATTGGATGAGCAACCCAGCGTGAAGCTATATAGTGACCCCTCTATAGTAGAGAGGTCAAGAAGGTACTTTCCTTCCTCCCCCCTTCCCCCCCTAAGTTTTCCCCCTCCCCCCTTTTTTTTTTTTTTTTTTTTTTTTTTTTATATAATGGAGAATATACGGATTTTATCCATTAATGCAAAAGGTCTCAACACTCCAGAGAAAAGGAGGATTTTGTTAGATGATCTGAAAAGATCAAGGATAGATATAGCGATGGTACAGGAGACACATTTTAGAGAGGATAAATGCCCTAAGTTAAACAATAATCTTTTTCCTATAGTATATCATTCGACCAATTGGGAGGCTAAGTCGAAGGGCGTATCCATCCTCCTATCAAGGAACTTACCCTGGAAATGTACACAAGTTTTGAGCGACCCAAATGGCCGATATTTATTTGTAAAAGGGACGATACGAGAGACAGAAGTCACACTAGCCAATATGTATGTTCCAAACATAAAGCAGGATGGTTTCTTGAGGAGGGGCATGGACATGCTCAATGAGTTTAGGGGGGGACATTTAATAATAGGAGGAGATATGAACATTCCCCTGATCCCTTCAGAAGATACATCCCGGGGCCAATCCTCAATCCCGCCTATGGTGCGGAAACACTTTGCTAAAATATTACAGGAAGGACAATTAATAGATGCATGGCGCCTGATGCACCCCAGAGAAAGAGACTACTCATTCTATTCCTCTTTGCATCAACAATACTCCCGCATAGATTATTTCTTAATCCCACACAGTCAATTACACGCTATAAAAGACATAACGATAGGCTCAGTGACTTGGTCAGACCATGCCCCAATTACATTAGTTTATGAGTTACCAAACAAAAGAGAAAGGAGAGAAACAACCTGGAGACTGAATGAAAGTCTTTTACAAGATAAGGAGACTATGGCAGAGGTCGAGTCAGAGATAGTCTTTTTTTTTTTAACTAACACCACTGCAGACTCAGATCCAGGGATAATATGGGAAACACACAAAGCAGTTATACGAGGAATTCTTATAAAACATGGGGCCAGGATCAAAAAACAGCGAACTAAACAATTAGATCATCTATTTCAAGCTCTTTATAAAACAGAAGCAAAACATAAACATGCACCATCAGCGGAGGGAAAGGATGAGCTCTTGAAAATAAGGAGAGACATTAATGAACTCTTATCCTTTAGAGCTAAAGCAGCAATCCAGAAAACTAAAAGGATTTTCTATGAAGCAGGGGATAAATGTGGGAAGCTATTAGCAAAATCACTCAAAGATCAAAATCTGACAACATATGTTCCACATATAGTAACAGACGCAGGACAGAAACTTGTATACCCCAAACAGATAACTCAAGAATTTAAAAAATATTATGAAACATTATATAACTTAAAAACCCAAACAGCCTCACAAACGCAGATGGAGGAATATGTATATACCTCACAAATGCCTCAGTTGTCAGAAGAGGAGAGTAAAATACTCGAGTCCCCTATAACATCTGCGGAGATAATGGAAACTATAAAAAATATTAGAGTAGGGAAGGCACCTGGACCTGACGGGTTTACTATTCATTACTACAAGAAGTTAATGCCATACCTGAAGGAATTTATGAGGGATATGTTCAACGCCTGGGGGGCAGAGAATAGAATCCCTAAAGAAACCATACATGCACATATATCGGTAATCCCTAAGGAAGGGAAAGACCCTACCTCGTGTAAAAGTTACAGACCAATTTCCCTATTGAACACTGACTTTAAAATTTTCACAAAGATTTTGGCAGTCAGACTACAGAAATACCTGACAAAGTTGATCCATTTGGATCAGGTCGGATTTGTCCCAACCCGAGAGGCAAGGGACAACACGACCAAGCTATTGAGCTTACTACATATAACACACCAAAATAAAATACCAACAGTCCTGCTTAATACTGACGCAGAGAAAGCGTTCGATAGGGTCAGGTGGGAGTATATGTTCACGGTCCTTCGCTATATAGGGATAGGGGAGAAAATGTTAAAATGGATAACACAGAGCTATTCAGTCCCTTCTGCAAAAGTGAGGGTAAACGGAATTTTATCTACAGAGTTTTTAATTACAAACGGAACGAGACAGGGGTGCCCCCTGTCCCCGCTCCTGTTTGTAGTATCACTGGAACCCTTCCTGTGCAGAATCCGAATTAACTCGGATATTTCGGGCATCAGCGTGGGAAAGGATCAGTATAAAATATCAGCGTATGCCGACGACGTCCTATTCTCGATCACGAATCCAATTATATCACTCCCCAACTTGTTATACGAGCTGGAGAGATACGGAACTCAATCTAATATGAAGATAAATTTCATTAAATCCGAAACAATGGGAATAGAACTTCCAGGGACACTCCAACAACAGTTAAGGGCAAATTTTAAATTGAACTGGACTAAGACAGCCCTTAAATACTTGGGGACATCGATCACACCAAATATATCGCAATTGTTTAATCTGAACTTTATTCCCTTACTAAAATCTATAAAACTACTACTGCTAAGGTGGAGAGGAGGAATGCATTCATGGATGGGAAGGTGCAATATAATCAAAATGAGTGTTATACCAAAATTCCTGTACATTTTTCAGGCACTTCCCATACACATCCCTCCTCGATACTTGATGCAGATTGAAACTATGATAATGAATTTCATCTGGAATTCAAAACGTCCGAGAGTAGGGAAAAAATATCTATTTAAAGCGAAAACAGATGGGGGGCTGGCAGTCCCGAACATAAAGAAATACTACCAAGCCATTCAACTGGGAAGAGTGATTGACTGGTGTCGACACAGAGAATATAAGCTCTGGCCAAACTTAGAGCAGGCACAATGTGAGATCTCGTTGAAAAGAGCCCCATGGTGTTATAAGATCCTACCAGTATCAATAAAGAAACATCCTATTATAGGAAACACGATCAAAACTTGTGCAAAAATATTTAAACAGGATAAATTAATACGGGAGAACTCCGTACTGTATCCAATACTAGGAAACCCCCACTTTGAGACAGGATATCAAGACAGGAAATTTAAGACCTTAGCAGATAGAGGAATTACACAAATATCTGACTTCCTAACAGAGACAGGCTGGGTAACGATGGAGGAATTAACAGACGTCTCAGGCCATTTCGGCCTAGATCTATGGCGTGCCTTCCAACTACGCCATTTTTTGGGAACATTGCAAGTCCCCTCCCAGGATGATAAAGAGGTAACACCTTATGAAAAATTATGCACTCAAAATGGAATTATGGAACATGCTATATCTAAAATTTACTCCCTGCTAATGACATCAGTAGAACGGCGTAAACCTCCTTTTTTGAAGGAATGGGAGAGGGAAATGGGCATTGTCTTCTCACTAGAACGGGAAAATCAAATAATTAAGTCAGTATTCTCAACTTCAATTTGCGTTAGAATTCAAGAACTGAATTACAAAATTTTTTCCAGATGGTATTACACCCCGGTTAGGATGAATAAAATTTCTACATTAAATACAGATTTGTGCTGGAGATGTGGGACAGAGAGAGGGACAATGCTCCATATATTCTGGGAATGTCCTAAACTAGAAGAGTTTTGGGAGCAGATTCGGAGGTCAATACAGGAAATTATGAAATGTCATATTCCCAAAGAACCTGCCCTCTTTCTGCTCCATACCCCCAGCATACCGATACAAAATTACAAAAAATCCATTATACCACATCTGGTGAACGCTGCCAGGATATGTATCCCTCTTAAATGGAAAGAGACTGAACCACCTAACATAAACATGTGGTTAAGGAAAGTTGAGGAAATACATAACCTAGAAAAATTGGTCCTATCTGCTCATCAACAAACTGATAAATATGAGAAGAAATGGAAACAGTGGAAAGATTATGTTAATTCAGAAGAAAGGTAATTTCCAAGTACAGGACAAGAACCTGCGCGGAGAAGATAGATATATAATGATATAGGAGTGTAGAGACCTGTGCACCATTCTTTTCCCTTGTTTTTTTTTTTTTTTTTCTTTTTTTTTTTTTTTTGGGGGACAGGGGGGAAAAGGGGAAAGAAGGAAAAGGAACGAAATGGGAGTTTTTGGGTTCGGTAATAGATTGCCAAAGAAAGGCTAAGGTTCCTTAAAGGGAATAAATGGTTTGTAATTATAACCTTGAAAGCTAAAATGTAATGTATATACTGTATATGTAACTGAACTCAAAGAAATAAAGATATAATTTGAAAAAAAAAAAAATACCACCAAAACAAAAGCTCTATTTGTGTGGAAAAAAAGACATCAATTTTATTTGGGTACAGCGTCGCATGACCGAGCAATTGTCAGTTAAAATAACGCAGTGCCGACTCGCAAAAAATGGCCTGGTCATTAAGGGGGGTAAATCCTTCTTGTCCAGAAGAGATCAAGAGGTGCCTTATAACATGACAGGATTACCTTTATTCAAAAATCAAAAATGGAGATAGATGCAATAGGAGAAAGAGTGGATTATGTAGAGAATACAATGTGCAATTTTACTGCTGCGCATAACGAATTATTCGACGCTCACTTTGACCTGGAAGATGTGACAAACAGCTTAGAATGAAAATGGCAGATCTAGAAGACCGATCTAGATTTAAGAACAGGAAACTTAGAGGCATCCCGGAAAATGTAAAATGCTTAATTAAAGGAATAATCTCCGAATTAATCCCTGTGATTCCTCAACAAGAATTAGAAATCGATAGAGCGCACAGACTACCTAAACCGCCACACATCCCAAAGAGATAACCAAGAGACGTCATAGCAAGAATTCACTTTTATGGAGTGAAGGAACAATTGATGCAATTTGCTCGCCCCCACTCTCCTCTTCCAGATCCCTACGCAGGAAGGATTCTTTACTCCGATCTTTCTCAAGCGACGATTCTTAACTCGATTATAAAAGGTCCTACAAAGCCACAGTATAACCTACAAGTAGGGGTTCCCCACAAAAATACTCATAGATTATGAAGGAACCTCTTATTCTATCACCAATTTGGAACAAGGATTGAAAATCCTACGATCATCGGGCCTTCTTCCCAACAATGACAACAACTTAATGGATAAAACCATACCTGGAAAAATCCCTCAAGATTGGCAAACAAGCCAAAGAACAATAAAAGCAGAGAAAGGATAGGGAGATACAGCCTTCCCATATCCTTCCCAAGACAATTGGACTTCAAAGGATGTGGGGTTGTCGCAAACAAGCCAAAGGTGAACTTAATACCTAACTTAAGAAAATCGTTCTCTATTGTCACTCTGGTAACATAGTATACAGGGACGCTAAAAAGTCAGGGAATCCAGATCTTAAAAAGTCTTGTGTTTTTTTTTACCTTAACCCCCAATCAGGGCCCGGGGCAGCTGCCCCTTTTGCCCTGTGTTGAAGACAGACCTGCCCCCAATAAGTAGTACAAGTTACTGTTCACTGGAGTTGCACTAAAACTCCTCTTTTTTTCCCTCTTTTACCTCATCTAGTTCAGTTAAATTGTTTACCTAGTCTTTCTTATACTGAATACATGGAACAATGTCTCCATCTACTGGAAGATGAAAATAACTACACTGAACTCCTCTGCTTCATCCTTCTAATTGTGCCTTTTTATGCACCTCTAATATTTTTCCCAAGAACTCCTTTCTACATTTACAATGAATCTTAGGGTGTTTTCACACTTGGTGCGATTGCCTGGTCCGAACCTGAGTTCGATTGCTCCCCCCTCCCCCTGCCCCCGATGGACTGTGTTCACATTTTATTTTTGTATCTGAACCGCGGTACACTTGTGTCACCAGGCTGCAGCCGACGCGTACTTATGTTGCTTGGCAACCCCTGTAAACGAGAAGGTGCCAAAATGGATAGAATTGCTCGCTTTGGTACGATTGCGTTCTCGTCAGCAGTGAACCGTACTTGAGTTCACATGAACCGTACCCTAGACCACCATTTTTAAGTGGATTAGGGTAAGGTTTGCGGGTGCGCACCCGAGTTCAAAGACGGTGTTCACATCATTAAAAAGAACCGAATTCTGGCGTCAATCGAACCCGGGTGCGCACTAAAAGTGCTAGCGTGAAAACGCCCTTAAGCTCATGTCATTGAACGTTAAAGGCTTCAATAGCCCATATAAGAGAAGCGCTCTATGGACGGATATTATGAAGTTTGGCAGAGACATCATCTGCATCCAAGAATTCCATTTCGCAATGGACAAATCATCCAAATTCAACCATCATAAATTCCCACACATATTTGTATCCAATAACAAAAATAAAAAGTGGAGTAATCACAGCAATTAAGGACACCGTTTCCTTCCAACTAATGGATCTTAAAACTGACACCCCAAGAAGATCTATAATCTTGGTAGCTTCTATAGACAATTTGATATACACAATCGTCAACCTATATGCCCCCAACGAAAAAAACCTCATCAGTTTATCCAAAAAATCATCAAAAAAGCACGGAAAATACAACAAGGTGGCCTCATTATTTGTGGTGACTTCATTGCCCTGATGGATCACAATATGGACACCTCCGATAGGAGTACTAAAACCAGAGCTGGTTTACACTCTATCTTCTCTACGGAAAACCTGTATGATCCATGGAGATGTTTACACAGTACAGAAAGAGACTATACTTTTTTCTCTCATGTGCATAGAACATATTCCAGAATACATTTTTTTCACCACAGACAGACTTCTGCCAAAGATCACAGGAGCCCGCATCCACAACATTATTTGGTCAGACCATGCTCCAATCACACTGGAAATCAGTGTGGGGTCTCCAAGCTTTCAGAATCGGTTTGGATCCCTAGAAGAGGGGGTTGATGTCTGGAAGTCAGAGGATGTGACTGAATGGGACCGGGGATCTGAGGAGCAGAACAGTCCACCATGTCCTGATGCAATAGAGACGCCTAATGAGGAAACTAGGGACTCTGCGGTAAGGGGGGAGCTCGCCCAGAGTTTGGGGTTCTGTGAGGCCTATGCCAGTCGGGTGCCAGATTTAACCCCACCCAAGAACTATGCCGAGCTCGGGATCAAAATGAGGCCTACAACTCCCTGATCAGGCGATAAAGTGTCCCCATTTTCTCCAGCTGGGAGAGGGAACCGGAAAACCCTTCCCAGGTTCTCAAGAATGCAGCAATGGCTACAGAGAAAGGTTGCCATGGAATACGGGTACGATTACCCTTACGCTCCACGGGAGGTCATGCTGGAAATTGAAGAAAAGAGAGAGTCTTGGCGTGATGAGGTCAAATGGGACTTCCTGTTCGTCCCCAACCCCTACAGGAACTCCACCAGGGCAGATCTCTGGAAGAATTTCTTAGCCGTCAAAACCATGGAATTATGGGCGGTCCAGGTGGTTCACCACCCAGACGGATTGGGCCAGGCCTGGTTGGTCCGTGTCTGAGATGAACATGGGAAACTTATCAGAATTCCTCACCCGGACCATTACATTTAAAGAGGACTTTCCAGAGAGAAGATAAACACTCCAAAAAGGAAAATGGCTGGCTAACCTACATTCAGAACTGAGCTAAGACAAGTTTCAGTTGTTGCTGTTGGGATGCATGTCCCCTTTCTACTACCCTTTCCACTTCTACCTTTGCAGAAGAGGTTGGGAGATACTGAGTCACTTTCAATGGACTCAAACTGGAGGACCGTCCCTCTACAGAAATTGGAACAGGTCCTTACTGCTGTTCCACAGACCCTTCGGGCCATCGGGCCAGGGTCCTGGATTACAAAACCAAGAGTGGAAATCAATATTCAAGGTTCTACCTCGGGTTCCAGATGAACTACTTGGGCCAATGTGCCAGACCTGGAACTATGATAAATGGCTGCCCAGGAAGAGGCAGGCAAGCCTACCAAGAGTTTGGTGAGGGGTACCCTGTTGTTGCGAAGGGACCCCTGAAGAGGTTCTTTTTTTTCCCTCCGGGGGATGTATGGTCGCTCAGGCTCCAGTGACCGATCCCCTTCAGGAGGATTGCAAAAGACTAAAACAGGTAGTTAGTGGCAGGATTTGACCCATTTTGGAGAAGAGGCCTGATCTCAGTGTCAAGGGCTACCAAAGATGTTGGCTGCAGTAGTCAGGGATTAGGATGAGAAGGTCGCCCCTGTGGGGAGGGTCTTCTCATCACTGTAAGGATTTAGATAGCAGTAACCACTGTATATTTGTGAGATGTTTAACCCTTTCTTTTTCCTTGCAGGAAACACCATTTTAGAGATAGTTAGTCAGGATGTTTAAATTACTCACCAAGCAGAGTTTTGTTTGGTGGGGGTGCATTTTCTTAAATGCACTTGGTGTATATTTTGCACAGCAGATGTACATATATTTTTTAATTTAATTTATTTTGTATATATGTTTATTTCCTTTTTCCCCCTTTCCAGGTTTGTGGGATACTCCTAGGTTTTTTGATAGGATTTTTGTAGGGGGCGGCTGCCACAGAGTCAATGGGACGTGGCTCATTTTTGGTGGAGGGTGGATGTAGCACCCTCCTAGGTAGGTGCTAGGAAAACGCATCTTTATTGCTCTTTCTGCTTATCAGGGGAGCCTGATCTGTTAGGTTGTCTGTTGCATGTCTCCAGGTGTGATTCACTGGGTCTGAGGGAGTGTCTCCACTGTATCCAATGAGGGAGCTTGTTGGACAGTGGAGGAAACCCAGCCAGTGACACATTGGCTTTTGTGGGAGTCCCAGTGGGAAAGCATTCTTGCAATGCATCCTGGGATTGCTCATAAAAGCCAGGGGGACATGTGACAGGGCGTCTTTGGCGGGAAGCAGAGTCCCAGGAGGAGGTGGACGGCTGTCTCTCCTCCTGCAGAGTGAGAGGAAAGTGGTCTTAGGCAGTCGGCCTAGTGAACCAGGTGTGGAGCTGAGCTGCAGAGGAACCAGAGTGCTGACGGTGGAGCTTCTGGCAGAGTCTTTTGGGGAAAAACAGTGTCCGTGAGTACTGATGGACCTGCCAAAGGGTCTGGCCCAGGAAGGGGGGCCACTCCAGTGAAGTCCCGGGATCAAGGAGCTAGCTCACATGGACAGTATGATAGTAAAGGGGGTGCCAAGTACAAAGCCCTGAAGAATAGGAACAAAAGGGGGTGCCAAGAAGGGCCCTGAAGTGTGTTCTGCAGTACAGTACAGCTTATCTAAAGCGGTCCATTTATCACTATTTCATCGCTATTGCCAAGGTAAAGCAGCGGCCTTGCCGCATTCAGTAATATTCAGTCGTCCCAGCAGATTGTGCATAGTTATATAAGTTGGAATATCCCCCTCATTCCCTTCTCCTACCCAAGTTCTCAATAAAAACACAAAAAACCAAAGCCCCTGGACTGTTTCCTGACTGAGCTAACACTTGGGAAAATGTTAACCCAGGGGAACCTGTAACCAGCAGCTCCCAAGGGAGTAGTATTACACACCTATAATGGCACTCTACATACAACCCACAGCAAAAGTTTTTACATTAGGTATTATATCTAGAAGTTACACCTTAACAAACCGTACCAGGCAAGGTTGCCCATTTTCCCTGATAATCTTTTCTTTAGCGATAGAACCACTAGCAGAATACATATGAACCTCCCCCGATATCAAAAGGTATAACAATAGGTCAATATGAACACAAATTGGGATTATTTCCGGATGATATAATTATCACAATAACCAATCCTAATTCTTCCTTGTAAGCTGTCCAAGAACTATTTGGTCCCTTTCACACGGGCTTTCCAATCCGATCCACCTATCAGTTTTTTAGATGGACCGGATCGGATGCTCCATGCAGCCCTATGGAGCAGTGGATGTCAGCGGAGACATCCTCGCTGACACCAGCTGCTGTCCGATCCAATCCTGTCCATGAAATCCTATTTTCCATCCGTCTGGAGGATCGGATCAGATAAAATCGGATGAACACAGACAGGCGGTCCATTATCATCCAATCTCCCATAGAGGAGAGCGGGGCTCTGACAGCCCCGTCTCTGCACACAGAGCGGAGAGGGAGCTTTAAATCCGCCTGCGCAGCAGGGATCGGCGGATCGATCCCCACTGAGCAAAACGGACTCCGTCGGGCGCACTGCCCGTGGGAAAGGAGCCTTGGATCAATTTGGAGAAGTATCATACTACAAAATTAACCAAAATAAATGCTTTGTTCCCCCTATGAACCTCCCTTCAGATCTCGTTGGCAAATTACGCATGACCTATGCATATAACTGGGATGGACCCTCGACAACTTACTTAGTGGTCCAACCCAGCTTTCTACCAACTAAGATTTATGAGGATAATTTCCTTGCTCTTTTAGACCAAGTCAACAAGGAGTTACAAAACATACAAAACATACAAAAAATCCATCTTGGGTCGGTAAAATAGCGGCATTTAAAATGCAAACATTGCCAAAAATGAAGTACTTTTTTCATCTTTACCTATTCCAATTCCTGCTCGTTTTTTTGTGGGACTGAATACAAACCTTTCAAAATTAATTTGGAATGGTAAAAAACCTAGGGTAGCGTTCTCAATATTAACCACCAATAAATAACTAGGGGGTACGGATTTACCAGATATCAAAAACGACTATTATGCTACCCTACTAAACCAATTAAAATTCCGGTTCTCCTCCCCAGAAGACAAACTATGGTTAAGCATTGAAGGAGAGGCTACCAAAGGTTACAATCTTTATGACTTAATAATTGCTAGCCTTACTCTTCATAAAATGAACATACCCAATCTCTTAAGTATCAGATCTACAATAACAGCGTGGAAACACATCCTATCGAAAACTAAACATCTGACTAATATTACTAAAGTTTCAAGCCAAACAGGAGTAATAAACTATTGTAATATCTGCCTATCGGTGGGCGAATGGGTCAAACAGGGCTTGCATTAATTTAAAAACCTACCCTCACAATATAAAACAACAGTCTTAAGCAAAATTAACAAATACACCTGATTAATAGATTTTGATCCCAATAACCACGTAGAAATCCGCTCACCAATCTGGCACTTTTTTATTAAGAATAATAAACATCCATCCATTAGTAGCCCAGTCGTACAATACCAAAAATTCCCATGATTAAATGGGAAAAAGATCTAGCTCAAGAAATCTCTTGGGAGAGATGGAAGAAATCTTTTTTGATAATCAGTAAATCCTCTTCGTGTATCGAACACTGGGACAATTCTCAAAAAATAAGATACATGGTACCCGACTCCTTATAAATTATCGAAAATATGTCCTTCCTCTTCCCCCATATGTTGGAGATGCAACGAACAGATTGGAAATCTCTTACATATTCATTGGAGCTGTAAATGCTTACAAAGTTTTTGGAATTCGATTTCCTCCTTTTTAGCAAATCTAACAGGGAATCTATCCAAGCTCATGCCTACCACAGCTTTACTAGGAATTGATCTTGATATTTATACTACAGTTTATAGAACAATTGTAGTCCATATATTAATAGCAGCAAGGCTCACTATTACCATTCTGTGGAAATCCACTGATGCACCTAATTTATCAACAGTCATTTCCAGGCTAAATACTCAAACACAATACGAATTGCTAGAAGCATATAAGAACTATTCAACCACTACCTATAAAAATAAATGGCAAATTTGGCTATCTCACCATAAAGCTTCTCAACACATCTCTAATGTTGATCTTAGGTTTGACATTTTGTGTAGTTATTAACTTATATTTTACTCTTGTTTCTTTTTTTTTATTCTCGCTCCATGTATATGCACCATGATGTCCAGTCTATGCCCACAGTTTGATCCCATTAGGGGTAGGCTGGTCTGAGAACATCAAGACACCCATAAACTCTCTTCCAGTACTTTCCTGTGTTGAAATGAATATATCATTGTAAACAACTATTCACAGTTTTGTATTGATACCTTTTAACTTTAATAAAAAATGTAATGTTAAAAAAAAAAAAAAAAAGTGTAGCTGCTGACTTTTAAAAACAGCCACTCCCCTGCCCCACGGTCCAGCGGTGATCTCACCCCAGCCGTCTTCATTCTCCATCCTCCCTCGGCAGTGCCGCATCTTCATGATGGGCACCTGGCTGTGGCAGCTTGTGGCTTCACAGCCGGGTGTCCACTGCGCATGCGCGAGTCGTGCTGTGCATCCTGACTGGTGGATGCAGTCTTCTGGGACCTGTCAGTGTCCCAGAAGACTGCGGGGGTGAGGGAGGGAGGAGGAACTTCCGTTGCCATTTGCCGTAGTGCTCGGAACGGAAGTGGGAGGGGAGCAGGTACCTGTCAAAATTAGGTACCTGCTCCTCAAAAGTGCCAATTGTGCAAGAGGAGCGAGGGATGACTCCTTAAATCGGAACTTCCCCTTTTGGGTGGAGTTCCACTTTAACCACTTCAGGACCGGAAGGATTTGCCCCCTTCCTGACCAGGCCATATTTTGCGTTTCGGCACTGTGTTAATTTAATGGACATTTGCGCGGTCGTGCAAAGCTGTACCCAAATAAAATTGATGTCCTTTTTTTCCCCACAAAGAGAACTTTCTTTTGGTGGTATTTGATCACCTGTGCGATTTTTATTTTTTCCGCTATAAACAAAAAAAGAGCGACAATTTTGAAAAATAAAACAATATTTTTCTCATTCTGCTATATGACATTTCCCCCCCCCCCCCCAAAAAAAAAAAATTATCTAAAAAAATTATCTAAAAAAATCTAAATTTTTTAACATTTTAGGCCAATTTGTTTTCTGCTACATATTTTTTGTAAAAAAAAAAAAAATCGCAATCAGCGTATTTTAATTGGCATGCGCAAAAGTTATCGTCTCTACTAACTACTGGAAAGATTTATGTAATTTTTATTGTTTTTTTTTTTTAGTAATGGCAGTGATTTGCGATTTTTTGCAGGACTGCGACATTGCGGCGGACAGATTGGACCCCTGACTGACATTTGTGACACTTTTGGGGGGGACCAGTGACATTACTACAGTAATCAGTGCTAAAAATATGCACTGTTACTGTAAAAATTACACTGGCAGGGAAGGGGTTAACAGTGTGGGTGATCAAGGGGTTAAATGTGAGCCTAGGAGAGTGATTCTAACTGAGGGGGGCGTGGCTTGTGAAATGACTATAGAGACCTGTGTCTCTATAGAAGGATCACAGGGGCTCTATGATCATTCCAGGGAGAAGAACGGTCAGCTGTGTTTACAACAGCTGACCATAATCTCTCAGCTGGGAGCGATCGCGGGTGTCAGGCGGCAATCAAAGCCCCCTGCCCGCTGCATCGGCTTCCTTGCCGCTGGCGGCACGTGATCGCCCCCTAGCCTTCTGCTCGCGGTCGACGTATAGCTACGTTAGTTTGCCCAAGAGCGGCTGCCTGCCGCAGTATAACTGCAGTGGGTAGTTGTAAAGCGGTTAAATACCACCAAAAGAAAGCTCTATTTGTGTGCACAAAATTATAAAAATGTAGTTTGGGTACAGTGTTGCATGACAGCACAATTGTCATTCAAAGTGTGAGAACACTGAAAGCTGAAAATTGGCCTTGATAAAGGAAAAGGAATTGGCAGCACTCCGGGTTGAGTCAAAATCCAGATTTATTGACTGGACATCCAAATAATGACAATCGTGACAAGGTAGACGCGTTTCACACACTGACTGTGTGCTTAATCATTAATGGTAATCTGGTAATGATTAAGCACACAGTCAGTGTGTGAAACGGATCTACCTTGTCATTATTTGGATGTCCAGTCAATAAATCTGGATTTTGACTCAACCCGGAGTGCTGCCAATTCCTTTTCCTTTATCAAGTTTTCACGGAGGCGAGCCGGGGCATGCACCTGTGTGAGTCATCAGGCAATTACACCACCTTGAGCAGTGAGTCCTTGTCTGTTCAATTGAAAATTGGCCTGGGGAGGAAGGGGATAAAAATGCCGGTTTTGAAGTGTACCTTTTGTGTAAAAGAAAAATCCCAAAAAAAACAAAGCAAGTTTTAAAAATTAAAAGGCAATAAACTTTAAGCCCATTGTATACCTAAAAACCACCAAAAATTACTATAATTTTCCATCCCTACCCTAAAAAAGGCAAAATTTTGCTAATGCAAAAACACACACCAGTTCCTTTAAGAGTACAAAAAGATTTTTTTTCTTGAACTTACCTGGGTAAGTCGTAGTTGAAATCTGAAAAAAAAAAAAAGAAGAGAAAATCATTATCACAAATTTTAGACGGTGTGTATTTATTAGTATTATCTTTTTCTCTTGAATACGAATGGTTTGATGTGGGTAACTACAGCAGCTCCTCCAAAGCCTTGTTCACAAGAAGGGTACTACAGTATTGCCCGTGTGGGGTTGTTCCCTGCATCTCTGTGCAGGTAAGTCAATTGGGATGCTATGGTGCACGAACATAGACACTGCTCTCAATTTGACATTTATGCGCATGCATGGCCTCATATTAACTGCATTCAGAGGCATGCACCTCCATCCATACAGATGTCAAACTGAGAGCAGTGTTCGTGCAGCCGTGGCATCCCAAATGACATTGATGGGACTTGCCTGCACAGAGATGTACGGAACACCTGTGATCCCTGTGATCCCTAAGGCCCCATCAGTTTTTCAGGCAGACCCGATCGGACCCACCAGTTTCTCTATGGAGCAGTAGGAGTCAACAGACATGTGTCCATTGACACCCCCCGACATACGATCTGCTAAAAACAGATGGATGGGGCAGGGCCGTCTTAACGCATAGGCACCGCCCAGGGGCCCCAGGTGCATGGGGGCCCCATGATAATCTTGCATTACATCATATTTGCCAACTGTCCCGGATTTTCCGGGACAATCACGTTTTTTACTAAGCTGTCCAAGGATGGCCATGTTCCCGGCAAAGTCCCAGAATCTGAGCTGCAGGGACAGCAGCAGCCCGTCACTGGGCTAAATCTACAATTGGAATGACATTTCCCCCTTTTACTTTCCTCCTGCACTTTCTGGCGTTCCTCTGGCGCTTTTCAGGGGTTAAGGAGGAATGGAGCATCTGACTACAACTGATGTTTGCATGGGCGGGATGTGTACTGCTCCAATTAAATGGGATGAATAGGAAAGGATGACCCGTGGGAATCAAGGCACCAGTGAATGACTTTGCCCAGAGGCCCATAATGTTATTAAAGAGGAAGTAAACGCTGCCTCTTTTTATTTTTTTCCTTTTCCTGACATGCAAAGTAAAGGTATAATGTGCTAGTTTGCATCGCATACTAGCACATTATGTGAAACCTACTGGCAAACAAAGCCCTCGTTGTCCCTGCTGGAGGCAGCATCCATCTTCGCCCGTCTTCTATCCAGGTCCGCGGACTCCGGCTGTGTGACTGGCCGGATCAGCGAGACGTCACTCCCGCACATGAAAGGTACCCCCTTTACAACTAGCTGGCACTGGATCCCAGAACCTCTTTTGGAGTGGTCCCCTCTAGCTTCAGGCATACCCCCAGGGGCAATCCTCAGTACTCACGACCTGTGTAGGCTTTCCTGAGACTGGACCCCTCTCGCCCTCTGTAGGCTCTTGGCACACCGGATCCCCTCAGCTCACTCAGCACGCTCTGGACACTCAGGCGACACCCCGAGACATCCACCTTCCTCAGACAGGAGGAGAGACAGCCGCACTCTCCTTCCTGGGACTCCCGCCAAAGACAACCTGTCACGCACTTCCCCCAAACTTATACCCACTCCCAGAATCCTTTGCAGCCTAATCTGCATTGTGGGGTAGTTACAAGCCTGGATTGGTCCCCTGATTGGGCTTCCCACACTGCCCTATGAGAATCCTCTCACAGGAGCCAGTGGGGATACTTCTCCCTTCAGCAGGCACACCTGGAAGCCCTGACACTCTACCTAACAAATCACAGCCCTGCTGTTAAGCAGACAAGGCCCTCTATACATTTACCTTGCACCTACCTGTAGGGTGCTACATATCTAATATTGGCTGCCCCGGGCACTATGTTATCAAGTGAGGTGGGGGGCACTGCAAATAGATTGAGGGGGAGGGGATTTGTGTTGGGAGGGGAAATTAGGGGGCAGCAGGGGGAAAGATGTGTTCTAGGAGGAGAAATTTAGGGGGATGTGCTGGAAGAGATGATTTAGGGGGATTTGTGTTGGGAGGGAGGATGGGGGAAGAGTATTTATGCTAGGAGGAGGGTTTGTGCTAGAAGAGGTGATGTGGTAGAGGGATGGGAAATTGTGCTAGGAGGGGATTTTTCTTTTTTTTTGGGGGGGGGGGGGGGGTTGTGCTAGTAAGGATGATTGGGGGTATTTGGGCTAGGAGGTAGATTGAAGGGAAATTTGTGCTGGGGTAGGGGAAGAGGATGTGGGTGGAGGAGGGGATTAAAGGGAATTTAAGGGGTAGAGGATTTTGGCTATGAGGGTTTTTTTTTTTTTGGGGGGGGGGGGACATTTGTGCTGGGGGGGGGGTGGGGGGAAAAGATTTAAGCTAGGAGAAGGGGAAATTTATGCTTGGGGGGAAGCATGCAGATTAGTGCCCCTTTTTTTGCTAAAACACAATGCTCATACATCCTGGGAGGGTGCAGTATGGCATGTTCACCCTGAGCTCTAGATGACCTTGTCCCGGCACTGATCTCCCCCCACTTTCTTTCTATAATCCTAATTAAAGTTCACCTTAAAAAAATAAAGGCACATGATTTTCCAGGTATAAAAGGTGCATACATATATACTGTACATATACTATATATATATATATATATATATATATATATATATACACACACACACACACACACACACACACACACACACACACATACATATTTTTTTTTTTTTACAGGAGCCTAAGAAGCATTGTACCCGCAAGCAATATCAGGCTCCTGCACAGGCTTCCTCTAGTTTTGTGCCCATACCCCTCTATAGGCATTCTGTTGCAAAGCTAAAAGAATGAATGAGCTATATGAGCGTGCTGATCAGCGCACTCGCAGCCCATTCAAAGTACAAGCACATCTGCTGAGGTGCCAGATGGGACTTGTAGTTCATTCATTCCCAGAGCTCTGTGAATGAATGATGCAGCTGGGTGTCTTTAGACTAGAAGCACCCAGTAAGTAGGAGACCTTGAGGCATGTGGCCCAGGTGTTGGGGTCTAGTGATGACCACGTGGGACTGGATATGTTCCAAAATTTGAACTGAGGAAGCCACTTGAATAAATGGCGAAACATAGCAAAACTAATTAGAAACGTAAAGGTAAAATGTGGTTATCTGCTATTAGCAATCCTTCATAAAGCAGTCAACACGGTGTCTTGTACAACATAAATAGGAACTTCCAAGCAATAAGCAAACAGTACACTCCAAAGATACATTATAAAGTAAAAGGAGTCACATCTAGAGAAACGCAGTTTGACACCTGAATTCCACATCAATGATGTTGATCAACACGTGCAGGAAAACATGAATCCTATTCATTTTAAGGACAAACAGGATATATTATGCACACAATATGAAGGTCGTTACTGGGACAAACCATCACCATTTTTTTTTTTTTTTATAATTTGTTAATGCATTTTTTGATATACATGCATGACATCTACAGCAATTTTACAGCAACTTACTCTTCCTTTGCCTCCTTCTGACGAACAGAATAAGAGTGACGATTAAAACCGATACTATACAGAGTAAACCAATGAGAACTATGTAGAAAAATATTCCAGTGCCTGTCGAGAAAACAAAAGAAAAACGTTATTTCTCAAATATTAATACTCTGCCCTAATATGGGAAAGCAGATTGACAGTCTGCTTTAAAAAAAAGGACTGTTTGTCTAGTCCACTGCACAGAGCGCAGAGTCTAAGGATGCGTTCTGCGCAGAGTCTAGGGATGCCTTCTGCGGAGAGTTCAGGGATGCGCTCTGCGCATATTTCACAGTACAGTTGTGCCCTATGCACAGAGTGCAGAGTTCAGGGGTGTGTTACATTCTGAGTGCAGTTTCAAGGGTACCCTATGCACAGAGTTCAGAGGAGTGCTGTGTACAGAGTGCAGAGTTTAGAGGGGTGCTGTGTACAGAGTTTAAGGATGCCCTATGCACAGATTGCAGAGTTTAGAGGGGTGCTGTGTACAGAGTTTAAGGATGCCCTATGCACAGATTGCAGAGTTTAGAGGGGTGCTGTGTATCGAGTGCAAAGTTCAGGGGTGTGCTACATTTTGAGTCCAGTCTTAGGGGTTCCCTATGCACAGATTGCAGAGTTCAGAGGTGTACTGTGTACAAAGTGCAAGGTTCAGGGGTGTGCAACATACAAAGTGCAGAGATCAGGGGTGTGCTGTATACAGAGTGCAGGGTTGAGGAGTGTGCTACATACAGAGTGCAGAGTTGAGGAGTGTGCTACATACAGAGAGCAGAGTTTACAGGTGTGCTATGCACAGTGTGCTTGGTTCAGCTGTCTTTCACAGGCTGTCCACATCTGTTTTGATGACACTGGAATGAGTACTATAAGAGATGACCACATTTCCCACTGACCTACAATGTTAACAGTTATGTCCACAGGTTGAAATAGTTTTAGCGGGGGCCATGACCCTGGTATCTTCTTTTTTCAGCCGGAGATGCTCTATAATGTAAAAGTAATCCTAGTGGCTAATTAGCTGCTAGATCCCTTTTACATGTGGTGGAAGGGGTCCCCTCTGCCGACTTCTGCTGCCTTGTGGGCCCTCCTGTACCAACGGGGAGCCCGTGACTGAAGTCAGTGATTCCATACCGGCTTGCCATAGAGGTGACTGAGAGCCGGAAGTTCCCAATCATCTCTATGGTCTAAGAAACCAGAAGCGATGAGGACAGTGTAAAAAAATAAAATAAAAAAAAATTAAATATCATAAATAATTAAATGAAAAAAAAAACGTTTTAAGGTGCCTCCATCCCCCATGCAAAGGCAAATGCATATGTAGGTCCCGTACGCATATGTAAATGGTGTGCGCATCACACATGTGAAGTAGTGCCGCAAACGTTATAGTGAGAGCAACAATTCTAGCACCAGACCTCCTGTGTAACTGTAAAGGCTGGGTCATCTATGGATGAGTACCGTTGTTTGTTGCCATTCCACAGGCGTATGCAATTTTTTTAAGTGCCGGGTCACACTTGTGCGATGCGGGAAGGCTGCGAATTCGCAGCCTGTTCCCGCATCGCAAACGCACATCTGGCAGTTCACACTGCCATATGCGATAGGCAGGGGGTGTCAATTAAATGTTAACGACACCCCGCAGTGCGATCTGACAGTTCGCACAGGATCGGATAGCACAAGTGTGAACCACTGTGCGATCCGATCCTGATGCGGCTGAAAAAAAGGGTCATGTGCGTCTTTTGTGCGGGTGCAGTGCGAATTTAGCCATACAAAGTGTATGGCTGAATTCGCACTGCACATCCGATCGCATGTAATGAAGGAGCAGTGCGCTCCGATATTACATGCGATCGCCGCACACGCTATAGTGTGAACCGGCACTAAAGCATGACATGTTGGGTATCTGTTTACTCATTATCTTTTGTACTTTACCAAACAGTTGGGTATTATATTGTGTTTTTGTGCATTAAAATTAATTGAAATGTATTTTTTTTCCCCAAAAATTTGCAAATTAAAAAAAAACGCTGCGTAAGTACCGTGTTAAAGTATGGATCTAGCGCCAGGGAAATCTAAGGCTGGCATGAGAGTAAAGAAGTATGCACTAGCTGCCAACTAACTACAAAATGGATGCAGCAACAGGATAAGCAACAAAAATTGGCGCAAAAAGTGCTAAACTTCAATATCATAAAGTGATAAGTGCCTAATCAATGTACGATTTAAATAGTAATATTAACCACTTGCCGACTGCCGCAAGTATATATACTGCGGCGGTCAGCCCCGGCCAGGCAAAGTGACGTACCGGTACGTCACTAGCCTGTCACCGGCTTGTGAGCCAATAGCCCCGGCTCGTTCCCTAACAAGTCAGTGCGTGTGACCGGCGGACCCGATGTCTGCCGGTCACTCGCGACCGTTCGCCGGGAAGGGAGGAAGGCAAGCGGGTAATGTAAACAAGCCGCCTGTCATTCTCCCCTGTGTAAAAATGGAGATCAGACGGTTCTACTATGTAGGACCGTTGATCTCTGTTTTTACACCAGTAGCCATGTCCCATCACAGTTAGAAACACGCCCCTAGGACACACTTAACCCCTCCCTCTCCAATACAGTTAACCCCTTCCCTGCCAGTGTCATTTTTACAGTAACAGTGCATATGTATAGCACTGATTACTGCAGTAATGTCACTGGTAACCCCAAAAGTGTCAAAAATGTCAGTCAAGGGTTCGATCTGTCCGCCGCAATGTTGCAGTCCCGCAAAAAAAAAAATAAATCGCAGATCGCCGCCATTACTTGTTAAAAAAAAAAAAAAAAACCACACACCAAAAATGACAAAAATCTTTCCCTTTGTTAGTAAACGCGATAACTTTTGCGCAAACCAATCAAAATACGCTTTTTGCGATTTTTTTACCAAACATATGTAGCATAAAACAAATTGGCCGAAAATGTTAAAAAATTTTGATTTTTACATTTTTTTGGGGAATTTCATATAACAAAATGTGAAAAATATTGTTATTTTTGCAAAATTGACGCTCTTTTGTTGTTTATAGTGCGTGATCAAAAAAAGAAAATCGCACAGGTGATCAAATACCACCAAAAGAAAGCTCTGTTTGTGGGAAAAAAAAAGGACGTCAAATTCGTTTAGGTACAGCGTCGCACGACCACGCAATTGTCCGTTAAAGTCACGAAGTAAAAAAAAAATAAAAAAATCCCAAAAAACCCCCTGGTCAGGAAGGGGGTAAAATCTTCCGGGGCTTAAGTGGTTAAATAAAAAAGTGCACAGTGCTGATTTCATAGATAAATAAAATATATATATACCTTAAATGTGTGTGATCATCATACTGTATATGAAGACCACACATACATTTCTTGAATTAAATGTGCAAACTATGCTAGCCAATTGTAGTACACTGGTTTGTGTTAACAAGCTCAAAAATACTGTGTGATGATTATATATCATATATATTGTACGGGATCAGAGGGGTGAACAGCCGGCTCAGAGACAGTCCAGTGAAATTAACCACTTTACCGCTATGTACCGGAGTACTACTGCGGCAAAGTGGCTCGTTCCCGTCTGACGACGTAGACCTACGTCGCCAGGCTCCTCCCCCTGTAGGCGGCGCTCGCGCGCCGCCGGAGGCGCGCTCCCGCTGTTTTCATTCACAGCGGGAGTCGGGCCAGGGGAGGAGCAGCGGCGATCGCCGCTGCTCTGCCCCGATCGTCGGGGAATCCAGTTTGGAGATCCGCCCGCTTGTGTAAACAGAGCGGGCGGATCTCCTCAGTGACAGGGAGTGACAGATCGGAGTATTCAGAATAGCTGGACATCCAATCTGTCCCTGTCTCACACAGTCACCTCCCCCCCCCCCCACACGTCAGTAAGCACAGGCATACAGTAACCCCTCCCTCTCCAATAAAATTAACCCCTTCCCTGCCAGTGTCATTTTTACAGTAACAGTGCATATATATAGCACTGATTACTGCAGTAATGTCACTGGTACCCCCAAAAGTGTCAAAAATGTCAGTCAAGGGTCCGATCTGTCCGCCGCAATGTCGCAGTCCCGCAAAAAAAAAAAAAAAAAAAAAAAAAACGCAGATCGCCGCCATTACTCGTTAAAAAAAAAAAAAACCACCAAAAATGACAGAAATCTTTCCCTTTGTTAGTAAACGCAATAACTTTTGCGCAAACCAATCAAAATACGCTTATTGTGATTTTTTTTACCAAACATGGGTAGCAGAAAACAAATTGGCCAAAAATTTAAAAAGAAATTGGTTTCTACATCTTTTTTGGGGGGAATTTCATATAAAAAAATGTTAAAAATATTGTTATTTTTTCAAAATAAACGCTCTTTTTTTGTTTATAGCGCAAAAAGTAAAAATCGCACAGGTGATCAAATACCACCAAAAGAAAGCTCTGTTTGTGGGAAAGAAAGGACGTAAATTTCGTTTGGGTACGGCGTCGCATGACCGCGCAATTGTCAGTTAAAGTCGCACAGCGCCGAATCGCAAAAAGCGGCCCAGACGTAAGACAGCAAAATGCTCCGGTGGTAAAGTGGTTAAATGTGCTTTTTTTCAGCAAGACAAACAGAAAATGACAGGGATGTCTTGAAATAATATTCCACAGCAGGGTAACGCACAGTCTTTGCAGCAAGCAGGCTTTAAAGGCAACTTTTAAACAGCTCTAAACAGAGCTACAGTCTGTCATAAGGCTTGGCTCACCCAACACAGGTCACAGATAACAATGGCGCTTCCCTCTCAGCGTGCTGGTATCTTCATTCCTAGCAAGCAGCTCCTCACACAGCTCCCAGCCCAGCACAGCACAGCACCCCATACAGCACCACTCAAACTTTTAGACCAGGTGCTTAATAAGCAGATCTGCAAGGGAAGTACCTGACCTCTATAATTAACCCTCTCTTCAGCCTGTCCCAGGCTGACTAAGCTATGTATATTTCATTTATTTATCTATGAAATCAGCACTGTGCACTTTTTTATTTAATATTACTATTTAACCCCCCCTGGTGGTATGCCCGAGTGTGGCTCGGAGTTAACTTTCAGTATCAAAAGCGGTAACCCCGAACCACACTCGGGATTACCCCAGAACGTTACTCACCTTCCCTGCGATCCCCCGCCGTCCTCCCCGTCCTCATCACAGTCTCTCCCCGCTCTGTGCATGGCTGATTGCCGGCATTTGCCTTCCGGTTCCCTTCCCTGCGAGCGTTGCGACGCAGGGGGATGGAACCGGCGGCAAATTCAAAAGTGTAAATACACAAATGACATGATACAAAGCTGTGATCCTAACGGATTACACTGTATCATGCCATTTCACCACAGGATTGTACCTGGTGACTTTTCCAGTGCCCTGCCTGTGCTTTTCCAGTGCTTTGTGCCTGGAAAATAGAGAACGACCATGGCGATCAAAAAGCGTTTTTGCGCAAAAGCGCTTTTAGACGAACTGGAAAACGGCGACAGCGAAACTGAGTTACTTGAAGAACTGAGCGATAGCGATTAGTGGGAAAATTCTTCATCCGATAGGGAAAGTGACGACAGCGTCAATTTTGATGTCTCTTTCTGGCACATAGCTTGTGGAGTTTGGGAAGGATATCAACTGATTCTTCAGAATTTCCAAGCGATGTGCCAGAAAGAGACATCAGAATCGTCGCTGTCGTCACTTTCCGTACCTGATGACAAATTTTCCCACGAATCGCTATCACTCAGTTCTTCAAGTAACTCAGTTTCACTGTCGCCATTTTCCAGTTCGTCTAAAAGCGCTTTTGCGCAAAAACGCTTTCTGAACGCCATGGTCGTTCTCTATTTTCCAGGCACAAAGAACTGGAAAAGCACAGGCAGGGCACTGGAAAAGTCACCAGGTGAAATCCTGTGGTGAAATGGCATGATACAGTTTAATCTGTTAGGATCACAGCTTTGTATCATGTCATTTACTGAATTTATACATTTGAATTTGCCGCCGATTCCACCCCCCTGCGTCGCAACGCTCGCAGGGAAGGGAACCAGAAGACAGGTGTCGGCATCTGCCGAGCACACAGCGGGAGGACGGCGGGGATCGCAGGGAAGGGAACCAGAAGGCATGTTTTGGCATCTGCCGAGCACACAGCAGGAGGACGGCAGGGATCGCAGGGAAGGGAACCAGAAGGCATGTTTTGGCATCTGCCGAGCACACAGCAGGAGGACGGCGGGGATCGCAGGGAAGGGAACCAGAAGGCATGTTTTGGCATCTGCCGAGCACACAGCAGGAGGACGGCGGGGATCGCAGGGAAGGGAACCAGAAGGCATGTTTTGGCATCTGCCGAGCACACAGCAGGAGGACGGCGGGGATCGCAGGGAAGGGAACCAGAAGGCATGTTTTGGCATCTGCCGAGCACACAGCAGGAGGACGGCAGGGATCGCAGGGAAGGGAACCAGAAGGCATGTTTTGGCATCTGCCGAGCACACAGCAGGAGGACGGCGGGGATCGCAGGGAAGGGAACCAGAAGGCATGTTTTGGCATCTGCCGAGCACACAGCAGGACGACGGCGGGGATCGCAGGGAAGGGAACCAGAAGGCATGTTTTGGCATCTGCCGAGCACACAGCAGGAGGACGGCGGGGATCGCAGGGAAGGGAACCAGAAGGCATGTTTTGGCATCTGCCGAGCACACAGCAGGAGGACGGCGGGGGAGGATGGCGGGAGATCGTAGGGGAAGGTGAGTTTTAAAATGTAAAACAACAAATTTCTATGCAAAACAATGTACCGCTTTTAGCACAGAAATCCGGACATAATCAGACCGCCAGGGAGGTTAATTCTCACATTGATTAGGCACTTATCACTTTATGATATTGAAGTTTAGCACTTTTTGCTCTGGTAAATACCCTGTGAAAAAATTGCAGCACCCACCATTTTATTCTCTAGGGCCTCTGCAAAAAAAATATAGATCATGCTTGGGGGTTCTAAATAATTTTCTAGCAAAAATTGCAGATATAATCTTTTTTTTTTTTTTTTTTATAAAACTAGTGCAAGCTCCTGAATTTGATCTTGAAATTTTCTATACAGCAGAGCTCTGGCTGGAAGATGGAGGAGTAGGACTGGGAGCCAATCACGTGTGCTGCATGCTAGGAACATGTTATTAGCCACTACCTGCGGAAGATTTACCCCCTTCATGACCAGGCCATTTTTTTCCGATACGGCACTGCGTTACTTTGCGTGACAATTGCGTAGTCGTGCGATGCTGTACCCGAAATGATGTCCTTTTTTCCCCACAAATAGAACTTTCTTTTGGCTGTATTTGATTAGGGATGATCGAACTTTTGAAAAGTTCGGTTCGACCAGAACACCCGAACTTCACGAAAGTTCGGTTCGGATTTCAGAACCCCATTGAAATCAATGGGACCCGAACTTCTGTAATCAAAAAACACCATTTTTAAGCCCTAAAACCCAATAAATGCCCCTAAAAAGTGCCTAGGGTTCTGGGTCATGCCCCAGGGACTATTAATCACACAAAAAAAAGTTCTTAAAAATTGTCGTTTTTGATAGATAGCCAATTATTGAAAAAATTAAAAAAAAAAAAAAAAAAAGAGATTTCTTTGGATTTAGTGTCTGGGGGGTCTAAAAGGTGTACCTGTGAAGTTTCAGCTCTGTAGCATGTCCAGAACCAGAATTACAGCATACCAAACCTTCAAAAATGACTTTTTTGCTTAACCGCACCTTTCTTTTGCTCCTAATCAACGGCTCAGCCAATGTGTATGATGGGGACATAATGCAGTGCACTGGGAACAAGATTAGAGGTTTTTTTGGAAAAAGGTGCTGTCTCTTTAAATGTGCATATAATTAACGGGTGTATTTCCACAATGGGGCTTTTATTACCAAATGTTTCAAGAAGTCCAAAGATGTATGTAATTGCACTTTATTTCATGTAAAATGGTGTTTGGTGCACTTTAACTTGAAATCTCACAAGAAACAGACATATATGCACGGATACATTGAGGGTTAGGGGTAGGGGCCACAATGTAGTGCAGAGTGAACAAGATTAGAGATGTTTTGGATGAATACTGTTGTCTCTTGACTTTGAATAGAAGTAAAGGATGCTTAAAAATTGGGCATTTGGTGGTGCGGACGATGCCTTGACACTATATCCCTATGAAAGTGCTGGTAATGAAAGCAATAATTGCCTTTGTAAGGAAAAAAATTACAATGATATGCATCTGTGTGACAGGTGCGCAAAAATTGTTGTTTGGGTGTTGGCGGAGCCATACCACTGTAAGCCCAAAGAGCTGGTGTTGAAGAAGGCGTAAAAATTATGAAGGTGTGCACCTGTGGAACAGGTGCGCAAACATGGTAGTTTTGGTGTTGGCGGAGCCTCCCCACCATAACCCCAAAGAGCTGGCTTTGAAGGAGGCCCAAAAATTGTAAAGGTGTGCACCTGTGGAACAGGTTCGCAAACATGGTAGTTTTTGTTTAGCATAGCCTCCCCACCTTAACCCCAAAGAGCTGGTGTTGAAGGAGGCCCAAAAATTGTAAAGGTGTGCACCTGTGGAACAGGTGCGCAAACATTGTAGTTTTTGTTTTAGCATAGCCTCCCCACCTTAACCCCAAAGAGCTGGCGTTGAAGGAGGCCCAAAAATTGTAAAGGTGTGCACCTGTGGAACAGGTGCGCAAACATTGTAGTTTTTGTTTTAGCATAGCCTCCCCACATTAACCCCAAAGAGCTGGTGTTGAAGGAGGCCCAAAAATTGTAAAGGTGTGCACCTGTGGAACAGGTGCGCAAACATTGTCGTTTTTGTTTTAGCATAGCCTCCCCACCTTAACCCCAAAGAGCTGGTGTTGAAGGAGGCCCAAAAATTGTAAAGGTGTGCACCTGTGGAACAGGTGCGCAAACATTGTCGTTTTTGTTTTAGTATAGCCTCCCCACCTTAACCCCAAAGAGCTGGTGTTGAAGGAGGCCCAAAAATTGTAAAGGTGTGCACCTGTGGAACAGGTGCGCAAACATTGTCGTTTTTGTTTTAGCATAGCCTCCCCACCTTAACCCCAAAGAGCTGGTGTTGAAGGAGGCCCAAAAATTGTAAAGGTGTGCACCTGTGGAACAGGTGCGCAAACATTGTCGTTTTTGTTTTAGTATAGCCTCCCCACCTTAACCCCAAAGAGCTGGTGTTGAAGGAGGCCCAAAAATTGTAAAGGTGTGCATCTGTGGAACAGGTGCGCAAACATTGTCGTTTTTGTTTTAGCATAGCCTCCCCACCTTAACCCCAAAGAGCTGGTGTTGAAGGAGGCCCAAAAATTGTAAAGGTGTGCACCTGTGGAACAGGTGCGCAAACATTGTCGTTTTTGTTTTAGCATAGCCTCCCCACCTTAACCCCAAAGAGCTGGTGTTGAAGGAGGCCCAAAAATTGTAAAGGTGTGCACCTGTGGAACAGGTGCGCAAACATTGTCATTTTTGTTTTAGCATAGCCTCCCCACCTTAACCCCAAAGAGCTGGTGTTGAAGGAGGCCCAAAAATTGTAAAGGTGTGCACCTGTGGAACAGGTGCGCAAACATTGTCGTTTTTGTCATAACCAAAATGAGGTTCTGTGAACGTAAAGAGAATGAGAGGAGGGTTTGAGGGTGGCACCATGGTCCAGGCTTAAACTGAGGCTCAACTGCCACATCACAACGATAGCCTAGTCTACAAGGTCTGCATCAGGTGCATCAAAGCTTGATATCCACGACTGATTCATCTTAATGAATGTCAAACGGTCGACTGAGTCGGTGGAGAGTCTAGTTCGATGGTCTGTGACGAATCCTCCTGCTGCGCTGAATGCCCGTTCCGATAGGACACTGGAAGCAGGGCAGGCCAACAACTCCATGGCATACTGGGCCAGTTCTGGCCAGTGGTCTAATCTTAAGACCCAGTATGCCAGTGGATCGGATTCGTCACATGAAAAGCCCTCTGTGTCACTTTGTGCCCTCACGTAATCGTCCACCATGTGATGCAGACGCTGTCGATGCGATGTGGCAGCTGAGAGGCCTGGGCGGTGAGGACTAAAAAAAGACTGAAAGGCATCCGTCAACCGCACGCCTTCTCCAACGCTCCTCTCGTGACCACCAGTAGAATCCATGGTAGGTTGTCCCCGCCCCTGCACCCTACGGGAGTCGGGGAACATGTTCACCAGATTCCTCTTGAGACTGTCCTCAAGGGATTTGATCCTGTGGACTCTATGGGTGGATGGGAAAAGCTCCGAGACTTTACACTTGTGCCGGGGGTCAAGTAGGGTGGCCAACCAATAGTGGTTAGTCTCTTTAATGGCCTTGATTCTGGGGTCCTTTCGCAGGCTCTGGAGCATGATGTTTCCCATGCGTCGCAAATTAGCGAAGGCCTGAGAAGCTGACTCCTCGGGGTCACTCATAACGACATTATCTTCAACGGGCTCCTCCTCCTCCCAGCCACGTACTACTCCAAAGTGTCCCGAGGGAGTCAAACTAGGCCTTGCAGATTGCCGCATGTCTTCCTCCTCCTCCTCCTCAAACCCTGCAAAAGTTCCCGCAGAATCGTCCTCCTCCTCCTCTTCCACCCCTGGATCCTGCTCGGGCCTCTGGGAGCTAGGCATAATGGGGTCAGGATTCTCAGGATAAAGGGGGCCTTGAGAGGCAAGGAAGTCCTCCTCTTCCTCCTGCTGCTCTGCCTCCAGTGCCCTGTCCATAATGCCACGCAGAGTGTGCTCCAACAAAAACAGTACCGGTAGGGTGTCACTGATGCATGCGCTGTCCCGGCTGACCATCCTTGTGGCCTCCTCAAATGGCGAGAGGACAGCGCATGCATCCTTAATCAAAAGCCACTGCCGTGGTGAAAAGAAGCCCAGGCGCGCAGAGCCAGTGCTGGTGCCGTACTCGCATAGGTATTCATTGAGGGCCCTCTGCTGCGTGTACAGGCGCTGCAGCATAGCCAAGGTGGAGTTCCAGCGGGTGGGCATGTCACAGATGAGGCGGTGTACCGGCAGGTGAAACTTGCGCTGCACTTCGGCCAAACGTGCAGTGGCACTGTACGACCGCCTGAAGTGACTGCACACCCTTCTTGCCATCCTTAGCACATCCTGCATTCCCGGGTACGAGTTCAAAAACCGCTGTACCACGAGATTCAGGACATGCGCCAGGCATGGCACATGGGTTAACTTTCCCTGACGAAGGGCGGCCAGGAGGTTTGACCCATTATCAGTAACCACCATCCCTGGCTGCAGCTGGCGTGGTGTCAACCACCTCTGGGCCTGTGCCTGCAGAGCCCCAAGAATCTGAGGGGCAGTGTGCTGCCTGTCCCCTAGACACACAAGCTGCAGCACTGCGTGACACCTTTTGGCCTGAGACATAGTATAGCCCTTTGAACATTTACGTGGTATCTCATCATATTCAAAGGACCATTCTGCAGAGGAGGGCATGGAGGAGGTAGAGGAGGAGGAGCAGGAGGGGGTAGAAGTGATCGATCTACCCGGATCAGCGACACCACCAGCTGTTTGCAGACGTGGGGGCAACACTGGCTGCAGCACCGTGCCCTGGCTACAATCCCTTCCACTGGCAAGCAGTGTCACCCAGTGAGCAGTGACAGAAATGTACCGTCCCTGCCCATGTTTGCTTGACCAAGTGTCAGCCGTCAAGTGTATCTTACGGCTGACTGACTTGGCCAGGGATGACACTACATTGCCTTCCACATGTTGGTATAGGGATGGCAGGGCCTTACGGGAAAAGTAATGCCGACTTGGCACCTGCCACTGTGGAACTGCACATTTTGCGAAGTCACGGAAGGGAGCAGACTCTACCAGGTTAAATGGTAATAGTTGCAGAGCCAGTAGTTTAGCCAAACTACTGTTTAGACGCTGGGCATGTGGGTGGCGGGGAGTATACATTTTTTTTCGTTCCAGCATGTGTGGAATCTAAATTTGGCGTCTAGATGATACAGCTGGTGGTGTGCTGGAGGTAGATGCGACACTGCCTGCTATATCATCATCCCTGCCAGTGGAGGCTGCCAACAGGTGACGAGTGACTATAGCAGGGCCAGGAACAGACTGATGTGCAGGTGGAGCAGGTGGAGCAGATGGAGCATGAGGAGGAGCGCGAGGAGAACTAGGAGGCCGACTGACCAATCTTTGGCCCTTTTGTGGGTTCTTTAAATGCTCCTGCCAACGGGCCGAGTGGTGGGTTGTCAAATGCCTGTTTAGGCAGCTTGTACCCAGGTGGTTGACATTTTTGCCACGTTTTATACCCTTCTTACAAATCTTGCAGATCGCAACTGTTTTATCTGCATGGGATGTCTCAAAAAAGGCCCAGCAAGATGAGGTGTGTATAGTGGCCCGGGAGACAACAGGTGCGGCCTTAGATGGAGTAGGCCGTCTGCTCTCCCCTCTTGCTTGCTCTGCCTCCTCCTCAACCTCAGACCCAACATCTGACTCCATCAAAGACTGAGCATCAGGCCTGGCCTGGGAGACAACAGGTGCGGCCTTAGATGGAGCGGGCCGTCTGCTCTCCCCTCTTGTTTGCTCTGCCTCCTCCTCAAACTCAGACCCAACATCTGATTCTATCAAAGACTGAGCATCAGGCCTGGCCTGGGAGACAACAGGTGCAGCCTTAGATGGAGCGGGCCGTCTGCTCTCCCCTCTTGTTTGCTCTGCCTCCTCCTCAAACTCAGACCCAACATCAGACTCCATAAAGGACTGAGCATCAGGCTGGAGTAGATGGCCGACACTGTGGTCAAACAGCTCAGCTGACTCCTCTGCCATGTCTGAAATTGGGTCTAAGGGAGGACATGAGGTGGACATGGACTCATCTGTATTTGTTCTGACAACTGCAGAAGACTGACCACTTTTCTCTGCCTGGGTCACTGTAGTTGCAGATGATGCCGATGATGAGGGTTTGTTCATATAGTCCACCACCTCCTGTACATACTGTGGACGTATAGCTTGGCCACTGCCGGAGAACAATCCAAATGGTGGCCTGGCTGAGGACTGACCACCACGTCCACCCCTGCCTCTAGACACCCTAGAAGCTGTGCCCCTTTCCGCAGCAGGGCCACGTATGCCTTTTCTTGGTCTACCAGGCATATTTCTCAATGATGCGTTGGCAACTGTGTGCGGTGAAAAACGCACACTGCTATGCGACCCACAGTTGTCGCTGGATACAGCACAGCAGTTGCGTGTCACGCACAGTTGCAAAGGCTTTTGTACAGTGCACCTAACGCTTTGAACAACAGGCGTTAAGTTGTCACTGATGCGTTGGCAACTGTGTGCGGTGAAAAACGCACACTGCTATGCGACCCACAGTTGTCGCTGGATACAGCACAGCAGTTGCGGTTCACGCACAGTAGCAAAGCCTTTTGCACAGTGGACCTAACGCTTTGAACAACAGGCGTTAGGTTGTCACTGATGCGTTGGCAACTGTGTGCGGTGAAAAACGCACACTGCTATGCGACCCACAGTTGTCGCTGGATACAGCACAGCAGTTGCGTGTCACGCACAGTTGCAAAGGCTTTTGTACAGTGCACCTAACGCTTTGAACAACAGGCGTTAAGTTGTCACTGTATTTTGCTGCCTAGCAAGCACGTATACCTGCTGTGATAGAGCAGCACTGTGCCACGTGCTCACTAAACAGAACCCTCACACTTTCCCTACAGAAACTAAATTTTCAAATCTAACTAATGTAGTACAAAGTTCCCTAACTACACTAGATATCCCTTTCCACTAAATAGAAAGCTCCATACAGCAGAAGACTGACACTGTCCCTTAAGTTTTTTTTTTGTTTTTTTTTTTAACTCTAAGAACCAGCACAATCGCTGTATCTAACTACACTGGCTGTAAGCTAAATACAATTCTGCTATATGGAGCTTTAGAACCACTCGATATGTAGGAAATGTAGTGTAGCAAGCAGGAGTCAGACAGAACTGCTTCAACTCTCTTCAACAGGCTCTGGATAACTGTGCTAGGGGTTAGGCGGGGCCATCTTATATAGTGTGGGGCGTATTCACTCCTGATTGGCCTCTGGTCCCCGTAGTCACTCCAATCACGTTCCTAGGAGACTCCTCCCCCCTCATTGGCTTTTGCAGACGTTTCTGGGCCAATCACGGGCTTTTAAAGCCCAGTTCCTGTCCCAGTGCATTTTGGGCGGTTCTGGTGGCCGAATACCGAACTTTTGCCGCAAAAAGTTCGGTATTCGGCCGAATATCGAACATCCAATGTTCGGGTCGAACCGATGGTCGACCCGAACCGTTCGATCATCCCTATATTTGATCACCTCTGGGTTTTTATTTTTTGTGCTTTAAACAAAAAAAGACAGACAATTTTGAAGAAAAAAAAACTTTTTTTTTTTTTTTTTTTTACTTCCTGCTATAAAACATATGCAATAAAGAAATTGAAAAAAAAATGTATTTCTTTATCAATTTAGGTCAATATGTATTCTGCTACATGATACATACATATCGATTGGTTTGCAAAAGTTATAGCATCTACAAACTTTGGTATATTTTTATTTACTTATCTTTTATTTTTATTTTTTTTTTACTAGTAATGGCGGCAATCAGTGACTTATAGCGGGACTGCAATATTTCGGCAGACAGTCTGGACACTAACTGACACTTTTTGGGGACCAGTGACACTAATACAGTGATCAGTGCTAAAAATATGCACTGTCACTGTACTAATGACTGGCTGGGAAGGGGTTAACCTCAGGGGCAATCAAAGGGTTAACTGTGTGCCTAGCTTTTGTTTTCTTACTGTGGGGGAGGTGCTTATACTAGTGGAAGGCATGGATCGATGCCCCTGCTGTGCAGGAACACAGGATCCATATCTTTCATACTGACAGAACGGCGCTCTGCCTTGTTTACATATGCAGACTGCCCCAGACCCGGAAGTATTGGATCACATACTAGTAACGTGATCTGGTGCAGAGCGCCCCCTCTGTAGAAGTATATCTAAGGTGGGCGGTCCGTAAGTGGTTAGCGCAGAATAAGCAGAGGAATGACCTCATCAGCTATCCTTCTGCTGCTGCTCTTTCATCCTCCAGTCAGCAGGCTAGGAGTGGAGAGAGGACATCCCCTAAATTCCTTCTACAGTCTATAACTCTAACAGTGAAAGTCAGTGGTGTATTTAGGTTTTGTGCTGCCCTAGGCCTGACTAAACCTGTGCACCCTCTAATTTAAATATGACGCACCCCTTCCTGTAAAGGCCACACCTCTTCCTGTTTATGACCTGCCCTGTCATCTGTAAACCACAGACCACAACCCCAGTCTATCAGTGCCCATCAGGGTAGCCTCATCAGTTCCCATCATCATACCATACCATACCATACCATACCATACCAGGAGGTAGCAGTGTGACCGCTTTATGGTGGTGTCAGACTGATTTGCCTCCTGGAACCTGCCCTCCGGCCAATTTGCTCTATAAGACTGGCACTATACTAAAAGTGTGTAATGCAAGCCGTCAGGCACTCTTTTTAGTGGGGGAGGCGGGAGGAGGCTGTTTTTTTCTTGTGCCTGGTGCAGCTTTTTTGCTGCCCCCCTGCAAAGTGCTGCCCTAGTCCTGGGCCTTGTTGGCCTAGGCTAAGATACAGCACTGGTGAAAGTAGTGTCATCCATCTGACTGTGCTGAGTGGCAGAGCTGTATAAATCTGGACTGGATGGACAGGTAAAATGGCTCCCATATATATTTCATGTGTGTGTTTAGGGGGGTTGCCTGGAGTTCAGCTTTAAAAACACACTGTCTTTGCAACACAGTTATCCTAATAAAAATCTAATACACTGGTAATGTCTTTCTTCAACTTACCAGCTGAAGCCATTAAAGGTGGGTTATTGTGCAGAACCTGAGTGGTAAATGGGTATGCGGGAACTGAGCTTGAATGGAACTTCTTGGGTTGTTTTGTCCTGGAAATGGCTGAATCATCTTTACTGGAGGCTCCTATTGTGTAAAAAAAAAAAAGTAACATATGAACAAGGCAATATGTAAATGCATAATGCAGGAAGTAATAGGACTGCAAACAGTCATTAGCAAAAAAAAATAAAAATTAAAATAAAATATATATACATATACAGTATCTCCCAAAAGTGAGTACACCCCTTACATTTTTGTAAATATTTTATTATATCTTTTCATGGGACAACACTGAAGAAATTACACTTTGCTACAATGTAAAGTAGTGAGTGTACAGCTTGTATAACAGTGTACATTTGCTGTCCCCTCAAAATAACTCAACACACAGTCATTAATGTCTAAACTGCTGGCAACAAAGGTGAATACACCCCTAAGTGACAATGTCCAAATTGGGCCCAAAGTGTCAATATTTTGTGTGGCCACCATTATTTTCCAGCACTGCCTTAACCCTCTTGGGCATGGAGTTCACCAGAGCTTCACAGGTTGCCACTGGAGTCCTCTCCCACTCCTCCATGACAACATTACGGAGCTGGTGGATGTTAGAGACCTTGCGCTCCTCCACCTTCCATTTGAGAATGCTCCACAGATGCTCAATAGGGTTTAGGTCTGGAGACATGATTGGCCAGTCCATGACATTTACCCTCAGCTTCCTTAGCAAGGCAGTGGGTGTGTTTGGGGGCCGTTATCATGTTGGAACACTGTGAACTTTAATGGAATCCAGTCTTGGTCCGTAGGGTTCAATATTGAGTTGGCAAACCCTTTGCAGCTATTCAACTCTTCTGGGAAGGCTGCTCACAAGGTTTAGGAGTGTGTCTATGGGAGATTGGGAGAATATGTATATTGAGATGGATGAGCAAGTTTTGGGTGGAGTAACTTGACCTCAATCTGATAGAAAACCTTTGGGATGAATTAGAGCGGAGACTGCGAGCCAGGCCTTCTGGTCCAAATCAGTGCCTGACCTCACAAATGCACTTCTGGAAGAATTGTCAAACATTCCCATAGACACACTCCTAAACCTTGCAGACAGCCTTCCCAAAGGAGTTGAAGCTGTTATAGCTGCAAAGGGTGGGCCAACACAGTTTTGAACCCTACAAACTAAGACTGGGTTGCCATTAAAGTTCATGTGCGCGTAAAGGTAGGCATTCCAATACTTTTGGTAATATAGTGTGTGTGTGTATGTGTGTGTGTGTGTGTGTGTGTGTGTGTGTGTAGATATATATATATATATATATATATATACCACCGATCAGATATAACATGACCACCCACCTAATATTAAGTAGGTCCCCCTTTCCCACTAAAACAACTCTGATCTGTCAGGGCATGGACTGCACTAGTCCTCTGAAGGTAGGCTGTGTTATCTGGCACCAAGCCGTCAGAAGCAGGTTACTGCCTTTGCCTGCTTGCATTCTTTCTATAGTGCATCCTTCCCCAAGTAAGCGATGCACACGCACCCAGCCATCCACATGGTGTAAACTAAAAATATCATTCATCAGACCGGGCCACCTTCTTCCATTGCTCCATGGTCCATTTCTGATGCTCAAATGTCCATAGTGGGCTCTTGTGGTTGTGGACACGAGTCAGCATGGGCACCCTGACCGGTCTGCAGCTATGCAACCCTATACACAACAAACTGCCATGAACTGCATGTTCTGACACCATCCTATCAGAACCAGTGTTAGACTTTTTACCAATTTGAGCTCCAGTAGCTCTTCTATTGGATCAGACTATACAAGGCAGCCTTCATGCCCCACATGCATTATTAGCCCCTGGCCCCCCATTACCTTGTCTACTGTTTGCCAATTTTCCTTTCTTGGTCAGTCCTGACCACTGCAGACCGGAAACATCCCACAAGAGCTGCAGTTTGGGAGTTGTTCTGACCCAGCCGTTTAGCCATTACTATTTGGCCCATGTCAAAGTCGCTCAAATCCTTATGCTTATCCGTTTTTCTGCTTTCAACACACCAACTTCAGGGCCAATGTATTCACTTATAGCCTGAAATATCCCAACCACTTTCAGGTGCTATTGTAGAGATTAATCAATGCTATTCACTTTACCAGTTCAGTGGTCAGAATGTTATGGCCGGTGTGTGTGTATTCATTCATAAACAATTTGTATTTCCAGCCAGCAGGCAAAGATCCAGGCTTAGAAGAGTGACTCATCACCACCACTCTTTATCCACTCTGCAAGGCTTCAAACAAAGTTATCAAAAGCCCATAATAATCAAGGACACTGATGTCACTGGTACACCTTGTACACCTTGTATTAAATGCCTCTTTGGAAAATAAAGAATTTATATATGAACAGTAAAAAGAAATATAAAATATAATTTTTAAACGTATAAATGTAAAACAATAAAATAAAATGAAAAGTATTAACCCTTTATTCAAATACAAAAGAAGACATTTCCTTGCTACTTGGAAACTTCACTCCCCCCCCCTTCCCAAATCCCACCACCATTTTCCCCCCTCTACTCTTACAGTTTCAGCTGGGTTGTGCACAAAAAAAAAAAAACCTCACGTCTGGTGATCCAGTGGTGTTCCCAGGAGATCCACTGCTCCGTCATAGTACCCCCAGTTCTGCGCCATCATGCTCGTGTCATGAGGGAATGGGGGAGCCAGTTGCTGTTTCTTCTAGGTTGTGCTGGGGCCCTGTAATGACCCGCATGTATCCTGACACATCATCAGGGGGGAAGCTGCAAAAGCCACGAAGAAATAGCTGGCATCCCTTGATAACTCAGCATGGTGCGTGTTCCAGAGAGTACCCTGCGGCCTCCTGAGATACATGGCATTTGTTTCCCAGGAGATTGGGGGCATTCTCGCCTAGGAGAGAAACCAAGAAGAAAAGGGAGGGGTCCTCAAAAAAGGGTATTCTCCCCTCAAAAAAAACCCCATTCAATTCTGTGAGAGAATGGGGGGTAGAAGGTAAATGGCGGAAAGGGGAGGGTGAAGATCCACTTTAAATACCCTCTATCTAGTTAATACTTGGTAGAGCCACATTGGCTGCAACTGCAGTCATTTATGGAAAGACTCAGCCAGCTTTGGACATCTGGTTCCTGCCAATAATTGATTCCATTTGGTGAACAGTAAACCCTTGCAATTGATTCTCTAATGCATTATATCTGAGCTTTTCCTGAGCCCTGCTAAGACATAGGGTTCTTGATTTTAAAACATTGTACAGTAACTTTGGCTGTATTGGGGACTGTGTCCTGCTGGACAGTGGACTCCAACTCAGTCTCAGGTCTCTTGTTGAAGGAAACCGATTTTCCACTAGAACTGACGATATTTGCCTCCCCTCCATCACCAGACCAGTTTCTTGTCCCTGCCTGGCGAAAGCCACACAATGCCTCCACCACCATGCTTGACGTTGAGGATATTGGGTTCTTCACATGGGGCAGAGTAAATGGACTCCATCTGATCCACCTAGGCAGAGGCGGACAGATCCCCCCCCCCTTCTGTTTGCTTTTAGCAGACTGGATCAGACTAAAGGTAGGCAGGTGTACACAGACAAGTCAGTTTATACCCGCTGGTCCATAGGGGTGAATGGACCGCCCAATCAGGTCCGTCTGAAGAGCTGACAGACGGACCTGATCAAACCCTTTCTGTGAAAGGGGCCTAAGGAGTAGTGGTGGCCTAAAGAGTAGTGCTAAGGCCATTTTGGTTTAATCAGTCTAGAGACTCTTTTTGTAGAAATGGCAGTGTTTGATGAAGTTGTGTCCTTTTTTTTTCATATTTAGATAACAAATGTCATGGCGTAAAGGGAGGAGGGGTGCAAAGCTTGGGATATTACTTTTAAAGCTGACCTGCAGCCTTCTCCTCCTTGCACCATTGTATATGCTCCTGCCTTGTACTAAAATTAATTACTCTGATTTCACTGCACACTGTACGTTTCTCACAATGTGCATTAGAAACTGCAGCTAGTAAGATCTCATCTCATTTCCTGGATGAAGGACATCCAGCATACTCTAGCCCTTTCTTCTAAGGCCCCTTTCACACATACGGTCTGTTCAGTTCATCAGTTCAGTTTTCCATACGTTTTTCATCCATTTTTCATCAGTGGTTATCTGTTTTTCATCTGTTTTCATCCATTGTCATCCATTTTTCATCCATTGTCATCCGTTGTTACCCATTTTTCGTCCGATCCGTTTTTTCGACGGATGAAAAATAGGGCATTCATCCGTTCAAAAAAACGGACATTGACGGAAGCGGATGAAAACGGATGGTAACGGATAATCATCCGTTGTCATCTGTTTTTACATAGAGATACATTGATGTCCGTTTTTCATCTGTCAACGGGTGGATGAAAAACGGAGAAACGGACAGCATGTGTGAAAGGGGCCTTAAGCCTGACTGTCCCTGGCTCACCCATTTCATTCATTGATTTCATTTGTTTCAATCATAGGGGCTCAGCATCACATGTGGGCATTACAAATGCATCCCGACCATGAACGCCCACTCCTAAAGACTTACCTCCACAGAAAAAGTATTGTTTTTTGATTAGGTAATATCTCCATCATCAAATTGTGGACAAGGAAAAATGCAAGGCAACCATTCCAATTCACCAGGTAGAACTTAGTAGCATTAAAGTATCACTAAAGGCAAAAGCTTTTTTTTTTTTTTTCATTTTGGGATACGGTAAGGGAGGATTATAACCCTTTTCAGAATTTTTTTTTTTTGCCACTGTGCCCCATTGGGAAATTTTCCTTCACTTCCAGTCCCATAGTCAAAACATGAAGTGAGAGGAAATCCCTCCAAAGTTAGGGATTTGGGGGGATTTGAGATTTTCCTTTTCTTTCACTTTTAATGATAAACAAAATAAATAATGGTAAACGGGACAAATAGAAAGGGCAAATCTCCCTAATGGAGGCACAGACAGCAATAAAAACTGACAAGCATTCGAATCCCTCTACACTCCAAAACTAAAAAATAAAATGTTGATTCTGTACATAAGACCAAGCAGGAAGAACCAGCAGTATGTAAGACAGAGTAGATGCTCCTAGAACACATGCTAAGAAAATGGTTGCCAATAATGCCCACCTTTTGAAAGAATGTCACATACAGTATATACTATACATCTTAAAGTTGGTAAACACCTGACCATCACACCTACAGTGTCTATAGGGCCAAACTTATTTTGACATCTTGTCAAACTGTTAAGGAATCCATGAAGGGTACTTCTCCTGCAGCATAAAAAGATATGTTAAATATTTGTGCTCTACCAACTTTATGGTAACAGTTTGTGGAAGGCCCTTTTCTGTTCCAGCATGGCTGTGTCCAAAGCCATCTCTGTTTGGTGTGGAGGAACTTGAGTGGCCTTTATAGAGCCCAGACCTTGACACTGCTTAACACCTTTGGGATCAGGTTTTCTCATTCAAGATCAGTGCCAGACCTCACCCCCTACTGATCACCTTTGGGATGAGGTCTTCTCATCCAACATCAGTACCTGACCTCAACTCTACTGAACACCTTTGGGATAAATTAGAATGGCAATTGTGAGCCAGGTCTTCTCATACATCATCAGAACCCAACCCCATAATAGGGCACAAATTCCCACAGATACACTCCAAAATCTTGTGGAAAGCCTTCCCAGAAATATGCAGGCTGTTAAAGCCACAAAAAGAGGGATAACCTCATATCAATGTCCATGGTTTTGGAATGGGATGTCAAACCAGCTCATAGAGCTTTGATAGTCAGGTGTCCACCAACATTTGCTCATATAGTATGTATAAGAATGAATGAGGCATAAAGTTATAGTAGAATTTATGAACACTCCATTTATCAATATATTGCTTGGGATATCATCCTGCCACATGGTGATCTCACATTCTATATCAGGGTTTTCAGTAACTGGATTTTCTATGTATCAAAGCCAGGGCCAGATTAACGTAGGGGCTATTGGAGCTGCAGCTCCAGGCCCCTACCTTTATATAGGCCCCGGGTTGGCCATATTCACTGTTACCGCTCTTCTGTCACTTGTAAACACAGAAGTCTGGCTTCTATGCTCGCTTCCCCAGGCAGCTCCCTCAGAACCTCCCCACACAGCGCGAAGGCCGGACAGTTGCCGATGCATGGATGTGTTTATGGGCTTCAGAGACAGCATCCCATGTTGAATTAGGCATGCATGGCTGCACCCTTCCTCCTCTGGGTGCATGCCAAGGCACGGCCCTTAAGGCCCTTCAAAATCCTCAGCACCAAGACCATGATGCTCTTAATCCGGCCCTGATCAAAGCAAAAGGAGGAGTCATTGGTTAGGTGTTAAAACCTGTATTGCACATTTTGATTCCAGATATACTTGCATCTACAGTATTTTATTTCACGTAATGAATGTGCCCCGTAGGAGCAGCTGGCAAATACAGTGATATTTCCCCACTTAAAAGAGAAGTATGGGTCTCTCTTTTGTGACCCATTGATACTTGCCTAGATGGATGCAGCATCGGTCCGATGCTACATCTGTCTCTCGGCACCTCTGCACTGAGAACCGAGCAATCGAACACTGCCGATCGGTCGGTCTTGACAGCTCCCCGAGCAGAGAGCTGCTGACTGTCAGTCACCGCTCTCTGCTCTGCCCCCTCCTTGCTCATTGGAGGGCTGAGCTGTGGAGGGATGGGGAGCGGCCGGCAGAGCCTCTCAGCAGCTCGCTGAGAGGCTGAGCCAGGTGTTGGTCCAGGCACCTGGCAGATCCCGACTTCCATTGTCGCGATGACGCGTTGCCTGGACCAACATCTGTGACGTCAGCAGAGAGCGGACTTCAGACTGCTCTCTGCTGAAAACGGGGTCACAAGAGTGCAAAATGAATTGCACTCTTGTGATCCATAGGAGATGAACAACCAAACGAGCTTTGGCTGTACATCTCCTTTAAAGCACACAAAGCCAGGCACAAAGCATTTCCCTAATTCTTCCACTGGCTCAGAAAACAGTCTAGGGGTTATTTTTAGGGAACCATGAACTGGCATAGGAAGAGGGAGCATGGGATACCCTAAAACCTTTAAACTGGATAACTTGAGGACTCCTCAATTTCTGGCTTCACTTCACAAACTACTGGATGTCCCACATAATCTGTTATGCTGTTAGTGACCTGTACTCCTTCCAGAGTAAGGGCTCTTTCACACGGGCGTTCCTTTTTTTTTGCCTGATCATGTCCTTTTTTTTTTTTTGTAACAGACACGGATGACACTTGTGTCATCTGGTCCATATGGCTTTCGTATTTACATAGAGATACATTATGTCCGTTTTTCATCCGCAAACGGATGGGATGAAAAACGGACATACGGAACGCCCGTGTGAAAGAGCCCTTAAAAGCTACACACAGTCACTTTTCTTCAGCACAAGGGGTCAGCTACTCACTCAACCACAGGATTGTTGGTTGCCTTCTGCCAATATCCACCAGGCTCCTCCTAGTGAGGGAGATGTAGACTCACACCAGCATAGGACAGCTGGACTCTTTCCCACCAACTTCCTCCTGGCTCTCTCTAGTGAGCTTCTCCAGACCTAACTTGATTCCCAGACATGGCACTGCAAATAGGCCCCCCAGGCTAAGCCTAGTTGGGACCTTGGTGTTTTTCTCACAACTTCCTCTAGGATCCTGCACCAGGACTGGACCCAGGAACACTGCACTTGCTGCTCAGGCCTTAAACAATTTAGGAGCTCTCTCCACCTTCTGGGCACACCTCCCCAGAGATTGGCTGGAGTCCCATAAATATTCAGGCTGTCTGTTCTGCCCCCCTTCCCACTATACTTCTAGAATCCTCTAGAAGACAGGTGGAAGTAACAGAATATCAGCATGTGAAACACTGAGCAGCCCTAGATAATCAATCCATGCTCCACTAATTACAGGTGAGCCAAACTAAATTTACTCAGCAGCCTACTCTGCTGAGAGTGCTATATGTAGAAATGGGGGGGGGGTGTCTTTTTTTGAAGAGAGAAAGGGTGAGCTCCCCAGGGCATATTTTTTTTGTCACAATAGAGTCTGTCAGTCCAGATATAATTGTCATTTGTCTCAATTAGTGTTGGGGAACGGTTCGACCCGGGCATGAGTTCGGGCCAAACATTTGTCTGTTCGGCCGTTCGTCAAACACCCGAATTTGCAGGGTGTTTTCCCTGCAATGCACAGTGCATTCTGCTCCCTGATTGGGCAAAGCTTTGTTGTTAAAGCTGGTTGTTAAGGAGCAAGCCGGGAAGCCGGCTGCGGAGTCCTTAACAACCAATGAGTCATCAGCTGTCCCTACTGACAGCTGAATAAAAAAAAAAAGGCATGGGGCCCTACCTCAGTCCATAGCAGGCCCTTCAGGCATGACTGACGGTGGATTTACATCGAGGGACACTATTGTTTTTTTTTTTTTTTTAAATAATTTGTCAAAAACTTGTCTCCTTTTTTTTTTTTTGTACACCTTTTTGGTGAATGGGTAGGGGTACAATGTACCCGATATTTACATTGGGGGGCGGGATCTGGGGGCCAGATTTCCAATAAGCCCCCCACCCGCAGACCTCCACAACCACCGGTCACGGTTGTGGGGATGAGGCCCATGGGAACAAGGTGCATTGCGGTGGGGGGGGGGTGTAGGCAGAGGGCAGAGGTCGTTTGTCCCCCCCCCTTTCCTGACCTGCCAGGCTGCATACCCGGGTAAGGATCTGGCTTTTTTTCTTTATTTTTTGATAGAGTCGTTTTAAACAACAGGATTTACTATTTTTTTTTTTTTCTTTGGAAATGTCCGTTTTGCTGCAGCATGTTCCATATATGCTACAGATGCCCCTTTACAGGCAGACTAAGGAGACCCACCAGGCACTTCATTTAAAGGATTTTTTCATGTTATTGTTGCACTTTAAGCATAATTAAAATCACTGCTCCTGAAAAAACAATTGTTTTTAAAAAACATTTTTGCATTGATACATGTCCCCCCCCCCCCAGGGCAGTACAAGGACCCCATATCCCTTTTATTGTTATTTACTTGCATATAATAATAATAATAATAATCCTTCAAAATGGTCACTTTTGATTTTTCCTGTTCGGCTCCCCTAGACTTCAATGGGGTTCGCCATTCGGGTTGGAACATGAACTGAACACCCCCCTGTTCGGTTCGCAGCAGAACTCCTGAACAGGGGGGTTTTCAGCTCATATCTAGTCATAATAGTGTGTGACGAACCTGTACTCAAGAGAATGTCTGCCGTATAAGCTTCCCTTGCCCGGTACCAGCAGCAATCCAAGATCCCTTAGCCCACCCAGTCACTTGTCGATTCGAGACATCAGTGTAGGGTGGTAAGAAGCATAAGACTGTTCAAACTCATTCAATTTAAACACACGCATTGACAATAGCCCACACTTTACAATTGTCTCTTTTTCCATGCTTATGCTTGTATGTGTTCTGTTTGGATGGTGGGGGGGGGGGGGGGGGGGGGGGTCAGTGTTTTTACAATGCAAGGCAAAATTTACCTTATTTTTCAATTTTTTGTAGCTTTATTGAGATGAGATTAATTTCTATGCACCACACTGGAGCTGCAGTCAATAGAAACAAACGGATGGAGATGGCGGTGAACACCGTACACAGTGAGTAAGACACTTAGAAAACCATCATTCTCTATGGGCCCTCTTGGGTACTTGCATCGTTCTGTATACAGTGGCTTGAAAAAATATTCACACCCCTTGAAGTTTTCCACGTTTTGTCATATTCCAATCAAAAACATAAATGTAATGTATTGGGATTTTATGTTAAAGAGGAAGTAAACCCTCCTCAGGAAGTTGTACCTATAGGTAAGCCTATGATAAGGCTTACCTATAGGTACTGTAAATATCTCCTAAACTTACACCGTTTAGGAGATATTTACCTTTAATGCAGCCAGTGACGTCACTGGCGCATGCGCTCTGAAGGAACGGCTGATCGTGCCGTTCCTTCAGAGCCCCGTGCCGTGACCGTCGGCTCCCGTGCGCGTGCGCGGGAGTGACGTCACCGCGGCTCCGGCCAATCAGATGACCGGATGCCGCGATCCCGGAAGACGGGCGACATGTCATGTCGCCCGTCATACAGGTAAGAGAGCGGCACGGCGGGGGCTCGTTCTAAGGTAAGTATTTCATAATGAGCTATTATGCGAAGCATACTAGCTCATTATGTCTTTCTCTTGCAGGTTGTAAAAAAAAAAAAATTTTTTTAAATGAGTTTACAACCTCTTTAAAGATCAACACAAAGTGGCACATAATTGTGAAGTGGAAGGAAAATGATAAATGGTTTTCAAACTTTTTTAAAAATATGTGAAAAATGTGGTGTGCATTTGTATTCACCCCCCTGAGTCAATACTTTGTAGAACCACCTTTCACTGCAATTACAGCTGCAAGTCTTTTTGGGGATGTCTCTACCAGCTTTGCACATCTAGAGAATGAATTTTTTGCCCATTTTGCTTTGCAAAAAAGCTCAAGCTCTGTCAGATTGGATGGAGAGCACCTGAACAGCAATTGTCAAGTCCTGCCACTGATTCTTAATTGGATTTAGGTATGGAGCTTGACTGAATGAATATGAATGACATGTGTAGCCCCCTCCTAGATAGGTGCTAGGCAGGGGAAATATAGTTTGCTCTGTCTGCTTATCAGGGGAGCCTGATTATTAGTTATGCCTGTTGCATGTGTCCATGTGTGATTCATCTGGTCTGAGGGAGTGTCCTCACGGTGTCCAATAGGGAGGCCTGTTGGACAGTGGAGGAAACCCAGCATGTGACACACAGGCTTTTGTGGCTGTCCCAGTGGGTTGGCACAAACAGTGGTGCATCCTGGGATAGGCTATAAAAGCCAAGGGCACATGTGGCAGAGGGTCTTTGGATGGGAAGCCAGGTCCCGGAAGGAGGGTACAGCTGTCTCTCCTTCTGTTGCTGTGGATGGTGGTAACAGGCGGTCGGCCTTGTAAGCCAGGAGTGTGGAGCTGAATCCGGAGGTCCAGGAAAGCTGACTGGTGGAGTTTAAGGCAGAGTGACTCTGGAAAAAAAGTGTCCGTGATTACAGAGAAGCTTGCTGGGGGTCTGCACAGGAATGGGACCACTCCAGTGGATAGAGTCAGTGGACAGGTGTCAGCACACACAGTAAGAGATAAAGAGGGTGCCAAGTTTAGAACCCTGAAGAGATAATTCAAGCAGGAACTCTTAATGTATCTTCACTTCAGTGGCAAGGTAAAGCAGCAGCTTTGCCGCATCCTAAGTCAGTTGTCCTCAACATTGTGAATAGTTATCAGTTGGAGTATCCCACTCATCCCTTCTCCTATCCCAGTTTTCCAATAAACTACAAACCAACATCCCCTGGATTTATTATTGACTGAGCCAAGAACTTTTAATGCTGTTATCTGCTGTCCGTTGCCAAGGGTACCCCAGGGGAATCCAGAAGGTGTAATTCTCAGCAGTCCTCTAGGGGGCAGTGGTACACATGAATATGCTTTGACCTAAACCATTCCATTGTAGCTCTGGCTGTATGTTTAGGGTCGTTGTCCTGCTGGAAGGTGAACCTCCACCCCAGTCTCAAGTTTTTTGTAGACTCTAACAGGTTTTCTTCTAAGAGTGCCCTCTATTTGGCTCCATCCATATTCCCATCAACTCTGACCAGCTATCCTGCCCCTGCTGAGGAAAAGAATCCCCACAACATGCTGCTGCCACCACCACGTTTCACAGGGGGGATAATGTGTTCAGGGTGATGTGCAGTGTTAGTTTTCTGCCACACAGTGCTTTGCTTTTAGGCCAAAAAGTTAAATTTTGGTATCACCTAACCAGAGCACCTTCTTCCACATGTTTTCTGTGTCCTCCCCATGGCTTCTCGCAAACTGCAAACGGGACTGCTTATGGCTTTCTTTCAACAATGGCTTGTTTCTTGCCACTCTTCTATAAAGGCCAGATTTGTGGAGTGCGTAGCTAATAGTTGTCCTGTGGACAGATTCTCTCACCTGAGCTGTGGAACTCTGCAGCTCCTCCAGAGTTACTTTTGGCCTCTTGGCTGCTTCTCTGATCAATGCTCTCCTTGCCCGGCCTGTCAGTTTAGGTGGTTTGCAGTTGTGCCATACTCTTTCCATTTCCAGATTATAGATTGAACAGTGCTCCGTGAAATTTTCAAAGCTTGGGATATGGTTATAATCTAACCCAGCTTTAAACTTCTCCACAACTTTATCCCTGACCTGTTTGGTATGTTCCTTGGCCTTCATGATGTGGTTTGTTCACTAAGGTTCTCTAACAAACCTCTGAGGGCTTCACACAACAGCTGTGAATATGCTGAGATTAAATTGATACACACAGGTCTATTTATTAATTAGGTGACTTCTGAAGGCAGTTGGTTCCACTAGATTTTAGTTAGGAGTATCAGGGTAAAGGGGGCCGAATACAAACGCATGCCACACTTTTCTGATATTTATTTGTAAAAAAAAAAAACCTGAAAACTATTTATTTATCATTCTTCCACTTTGTGTTGGTCTATCACATAAAATCCTAATAACATACATTTAGAGCCCGTTCACACTGCCACCACTTGTCAGGCGACTTGGTCGCCTGACAAGTCGCGCTCAATTTTGTGCAATGGAACCGTTCTAATCAGAGCGACTCAAGTCGCCCCGACTTAGAAAAAGGTTCCTGCACTACTTGGGGGCGACTTCGGAGCGGCTTGCATTGACTTCGATTAGAGAAGTCGTTTGCAAGCCGCGATTTAGTCATGCTGCACGGGCTGCTTCAAAGTCGGGGCGACTTTGAGTCACCCCAGTGTGAACCAACTCTTACATTTTTGGTTGACAAAATTTGGAAAATTTCAAGGGGCATGAATACTTTTTCAAGGCACTGTATAAGGGTGTATTTTTAAAGTATCTTCATAGCTGTTCATCCATAAAAACTGCATGTAAATTCATTCTGTGGGGCAAAATCGAATATCTCTACATTTCGAGCGAATGTGGAAAATACATATATATATATATATTTTATTATATATTATATAATAAAATTATATTATTGATTAGATTATAATTCATGCGTTTGTGTTTCAAATTTATCACATCTGGGATGTCTACTAGAGTCTTGTTTTGGTCAGGTTTAAGTCAGTAATTACTAAGAATTGTAGGCCTATAATACATAACGCCAAATTTCCATGCAAAAAATTGTACCGCTTTTGGTACATAATTCCTGACATAATCATACCGCCAGGGAGGTTAATAAAGAATTTGAAAAAAAAAAAAGAAACTGAGGAAACGCTTCCTCCTGTCTGCAGCAGGCCGACAGCAAAGTCACTGTCTGAAGCTCAAGAATGGTTTTAAATGATAAAAGATGGAGCATTATGTCAGAAATGTGTTCATGCACACCTGTAGCTAAAGAGCCAACTTTAATGCCTCCAGCATCATATGATGGACATTCTTAAGCTTATGTCTACTTGGGAGATGGCAAAACCAGCTCAATAGGTAGACAGACATTCTTCCTAGGTAGATGGGACATTCTTGAGCTTAGTTTTAAGTAAACCAACATTCTTCCTAGGTTGATGGACATCCTGAAACTTAGTTCTAGGTACACCTACTCCTGAAGGCATTCTTTCTAGACAGATGGGCTTTCTTCCTAGGTAGATGGACATTCTGAAGCCTAGTTCTAACAAGGGAGCTGGCAAACCAACTCCCTAGGTAGACTTACATTCTGGAGCTTATGTCTAGGTAGACAGGCATTCTTCCTAGGTGGATGGACATTCTAGAGCTTAGTTCTAGGTAGATAGACAGTCTTCCTATGTAGATAGACATCCTAGAGCTTAGTTCTACCTAGGGAGTTTGCAAAACCAGCTCCCTAGGCAAACAGACATTCTGGAGCTTACTTCTAGGTATACCAACTCCCTAGGTAGACTGACATTCTTTCTAGGTAGATGGACATTCTTCCAAAGTAGATGGAAATTCTGGAGCCTAGTTCTACCTAGGGAGTTGCCAAGTCAGCTCCATAGGTATCTGAGAAGAAAATGGTCGCACACTACCACAGAATCCAATGAAGAGAAGTTCCTTTATTCATATAAGTCGTACAGGTTCAAGGTACAGCAGGGTAGGACAGTACTGTCCTACCCTGCTGTACCTTGTACCTGTACGACTTATGTGAATAAAGAAACTTCTCTTTGTTTGGATTCTGTGGTGGTGTGTGACCATTTTCTTCTCAGATGCTTCTCCTGGTGGCGAGCCAAGGTTCAGCACCTACCCTGGATTGTGGATTTTGATTTGCCTGAGCAGTGTCATCTCTCTTTATTGTTCAGCTCCATAGGTAGACATACATTCTGGAGCTTATATCTAAGTAGATGAACATTCTTCCTAGGTAGATGGACATTCTAGAGCCTATTTCTAGGTAAATGGACATTCTAGAGCTTAGTTCTAGGTAGACCAACTCTCTAGCTAGACAGAGATTCTACCTAAAAAGAGAGGAGACAAATGGTCGCTGGAATATAGAGGTCACTTGAATAAAGAGTAGGAGGGATATATACTGGATGCCCACATCGTTGCCTAGTAACATGGACATGGCAGTGATGTATTGTCATGATGAGAGGAGTCAACAAGAGGCATAAACTGCAGTAGTGGGTCACTGGTCTTCAGGTCTTCAGTCCTGGAAGAGGTGCTATGGTGAATAAGGTGGGGTGGACTCATAGGAGTTAATTTGTTTTTTATTTGGGAATGGGATGGGGATGAATGTTAAAAAAATTTCCCAGAGATGGGCTTTATAAACTTCCAGTATCACATGACAAACAAGGGTAAAGCTAGGAAGACAACCCAACTTTCTTGGTAGAACTGAGCTAGAGAATGCAGCACTGAGTTGAACACCAGAGCAAGCAGGAAAAGCCAACTGACCATCGTATAGAGAAATGTACCTAAATGCAAATACACTACTGCTGATGGCATGCCACACATTGGTGACTCTAGCATAAATTATAGCACAAATCAGGAAGAAGGCAGAGCGTGTATTTGTCTATGAAGATGCTAAGCGCAGCTGAACAGTGTCATCAACAGATAGAAAGAAAGGAGATGCAATTTATAAATATTTACTCCCCTTTCATTCAAATATCAACTTAGTAGCCCAAATGCCTACTTAATGTGTTCATGTCACATGCCAGGTCCTGACTCTTCTGTCTTCTGGACTAAAGAGTGGGAGGGTTAGATGCTGGATGCCCACATTGCTGCCTAGTGAAAGTTCCCATTGGATCAATCAGTGGAATCCTCATAGGGTCCTGAAGACTAGAGCAGTAGTAAGAAAAAGGCATAATGAGAGGCGGCAACAAGACTGGTCAGCAGGTGGCATGGACTGCAGTGGTGGGTCACCCCAGCCTTCAGTCCTTGAACAGGTGCTATGAAGGTTCAGGTGATGATGGACTCATCATGGTGCCTCAGATGGGTTTTTTTTTTTATTCGGGACTGGGATGGGGAGTGATGTTGAGAATTTTCCCAGAGATGAGCTTTAATACCTCCAGTATCACACGATGGACAAGGAAAAAGCAAGAAAGACAATCCAACTTGGTAAAATTGAGCTACAAAATGCAGCACTAAGCTGAAAACCAGAGCAAGCATGAAGAGCCAACAGAATGTGATATACAGTAAATGCTCCTAAGTGAACACATACTGAGCACACAATAATGTTTTGGAGCTAATATACTCCTGTTGATGGCTTGGCATGCATTGGAGGCTCTGGACTGAATTACAGCACATATCAGGAAGAAGGCGGCACATGCACATGTCTATGCAGATGCTAAGCGCAACGGAACAGCATCATCAACAGCTACAAAGACAGTGACACCATTTATCAATATTTACTTGTATTAGGGTTCCGCCATGCAGTTGTTTCAGTTTCCATATCGGGTCTTTCAGTAACAATATGATCTATGGTACCAAAGCAAAGGAGAACAATATTATAATGAAACATTTATTAGGTATTAACAAAAAAAAAAAAATCGAAATTTCAGAACAATTTTATTTCAGATGCTCTTGCAATTTTTTCCTTAAATTATTTTTAACTCTACATTTTACATTTTATTTCTCGTTCATGGGCAAACGCTATACAGGCACCCCAAATTGGTGGAACCTTGCTTTTGACGATAGAGAAGGAAAAAAATAATAACAAAAAGGGCAGACAACATGTCCTAATATGATTATTAATGGTAGGTAAACTTATAGGATATTAAAAGAATGCACAGATGGCTACAGATATAACGAAATATAGCTGAAATGCATATGCCACCATGGGGAACTGGTATATATGGCAATTTTGCTCAGATGGCAATCCCTCTTATCCACAGACCACTCCACTTCATGGTCATTTACTCAGTTAAAAGTCAAAGGATCTCACAATATATTAACATTTGTGTGTCAGTTTAGTTCACAAACATCAGTTAGTACTGGTGTCCATGGATGATTGCAAAGCTAGAGTACTCTGACCAATGGCTTGACAAAGGTGGAGAAGTCTCCTAAATGTGTTTCCTTGCTAACACACATGTCCAGGAGGAGGGGAAGCTGTGGACTCCCCATCTAAGATGACACTACTAAGGTGTACATTGTGCAGGATCCACTAATAGTGGACATTGGCAATAGTTCTTCTAAATCCCTACCATTAGTGGTGTCTATTGATGTCAGCAAGCCCACAGCACCCTGGCGAGAGGCTTGACAAAGATTGAAATGACTTTGAAATGTGTCGATGGATTTACATCGAGGGACACTATTGTTTTATTTTTAAAAAAAGGATTTGTCAAAAACAAGGGGGTACGGTACGGGTAGGGGGTACGATGTACACAATATTCACATTGGGGGTGGGATCTTGGGGCCCCCTTGCTAAAGGGGGTTCCAGATTTACGATAAGCCCCCCACCCGAAGACCTCCACAACCACCGGTCATGGTTGTGGGGATGAGGCCCATGGGAACAAGGGTCATTGCGGTGGGGAAGGGGGGGGTGTAGGCAGAGCTCGATTGTTCCCCCCCCTAAGGCAGACTAAGGAGACCCTCCAGGCATTATAAAGGATTTTTTCATTTTTATTGTTGCACCTTAAGCATAAATAAAATCATTGCTCCTGAAAAAACAATTGTTTTTAAAAAAAAAACATTTTTGCATTGATACATGTCCCCCAGGGCAGTACCAAGACCCCCATACCCATATTGCCATTTACTAGCATATAAGCCTTAAAAATGGTTACTTTTGATTTTTCCTGTTTGGCTCCTATAGACTTCAATGGGGTTTGCCGCTCGGGTTGGAACATGGACTGAACACCCCCCTGTTAGGTTCACAGCAGAACTCCTGAACAGGGGGGGTATTCAGCTCATGTCTAGTGTGACAGACCCCTGTACTCAAAAGGAGTATGTCCGCCGTATAAGCTTCCCTTGCCCAGTACCAGCAGCAATCCAAGATCCCTTAGCCCATCTAGTCACTTGTCGAGACATCAGTGTAGGGTGGTAAGAAGCATAAGACTGTTCAAACTCATTCAATTTCAACACAGGCGTTGACAATAGACCACACTTTACAATTGTCTGTTTTTCCATGCTTATGCTTGTATGTGTTCTGTTTGGGTGGTGGGGGGGGGGGGGGAAGGGGGGGCAGTGTTTTTACAATACAAGGCAAAATCTACCTTATTTTTAATTTTTTTGTAGCTTTATTGAGATGACATTTTAACATTTTATTTCTATGCACCACACTGGAGCTGCAGTGCATAGAAACAAACAGATGGAGATGAACCCCGGTGCGAAAAGCAACGCACACATGCTGCATTTTTCTTGTAGTGTGAATAGGACACTTAGAAAAACCATCATTCTCTATGGGCACCCCTTGAAATTTTCCACATTTTGTCATGTTACAACCAAAAATATAAATATTTTATTGGGATTTTATGTAAAAGACCAACACAAAGTGGCACATAATTATAAAGTGAAAGGAAAATGATAAATGGTTTTCAAAATGTTTTATAAATCTGTGAAAGGTGTGGCGTGCATTTGTATTCAGCCCCCCCTGAGTCAATACTTTGTAGAACCACCTATCACTGCAATTACAACTGCAAGTCTTTTTGGGGATGTCTCTACCAGCTTTGCACATCTAGAGAGTGACATTTTTGCCCATTCTTCTTTGCAAAATAGCTCAAGCTCTGTCAGATTGGATGGAGAGTGTCTGAACAGCAATTTTCAAGTCTTGCCACTGATTCTTAATTGGATTTAGGTATGCAGTTTGACTGAATGAATATGAATGACATGAATATGCTTTGATCTAAACCATTTCATTGTAGCTCTGGCTGTATGTTTAGGGTTGTTGTCCTGCTGGAAGGTGAACCTCCTCCCCAGTCTCAAATCTTTTGCAGACTCTAACAGGTTTTCCACAAGATTGCCCTCTATTTGGCTCCATCCATATTCCCATCAGCTTTCCCTGTCCATGCTGAAGAAAAGCATCCCCACAACATGATCTTGCCACCACCATGCTTCACGGTGGGGATGGTGTGTTCAGGGTGATGTGTAGAGTTTGTTTTCTGCCACACATAGCGTTTTGCTTTTAGGCCAAAAAGTTCTGTTTTGGTATCACCTAACCAGAGCACCTTCTTCCACATGTTTGCTGTGTCCCCCACATGGCTTCTAGCAAACTGAAAACAGGACTTCTTATGGCTTTCTTTCAGCAATGACTTTCTTCTTGCCACTTTTCCATAAAGGCCAGATTTGTGGAGTGGATGACTAATAGTTGTCCTGTGGACAGATTCTCCCACCTGAGCTGTGGATCTCTGCAGCTCCTCCAGAGTTACTTTGGGCCTCTTGGCTGCTTCTCTGATTAATGCTCTCCTTGCCCGGACTGTCAGTTTAGGTGGACGGCCATGTCTTGGTAGGTTTGCAGTTGTACCATACTCTTTCCATTTTCAGATAATGGATTGAACAGTGTTCCGTGAAATTGTCAAAGCTTGGGATATTTTTATAACCTAACCAGGCTTTAAACTTCTCCACAACTTTATCTCTGACCTGTTTGGTGTGTTCCTTGGCCTTCATGGTGCTGTTTATTCACTAAGGTTCTCTAACAAACCTCTGAGGGCTTTACACAACAGCTGTATTTATACTGAGATTAAATTACACACAGGGGGACTTTGTTTACTAAATAGGTGGCTTCTGAAGGTAATTGGTTCCACTAGATTTTAGTTAGGGGTATCCGAGTAAAGGGGGGCTGAATACAAATGCACGCCACACTTTTCAGATATTGATTTGTAAAAGAAATTGAAAAATATTTATCATTCTTCCACTTTACAATTAGTTGCCACTTTGTGTTGGTCTATCACATAAAATCCCAATAAAATACATTTACATTTTTTGGTTGATAAAATCTGAAAGATTTCAAGGAGCATGAATACTTTTTCAAGGCACTGTATAAGGGTGTATTTTTAAAGTATCTTAATAGCTGTTGATCCATCAAAACTGCATGTAAGTTCATTCTGTGGGGCAGAATCGAATGTTCTCCAACTATATTCTCTGCAGTTGAGCGAATGAGGAAAATACTGCATTATGGCTACTAGACGGCACTGAGGAGCATATTTTTTTCATATGATAGCACTACTTAGTTGCCATACTGAGTTATGGCCACTAGATGGTGCTTATTGTCATAGGATGTAAGTATGCTCCTCAGCGTCATCTGGTGGCCATAATGCAGTATTTTCCACATTCACATCTTTAAATTGCAAAGAATATAGCCTGAGAACATTTGATTTTGCCCCATTCGCACAACGATTTTGCATGCAGTTAGAGCTGACAATCATAGAAATTATTCTATTATAGAAAATACAGGGGGAGACATTCGATCAACAATTAATTTTTTTTTTCTTTATAAACAGACCCCTTAAAGTTGCAGCGCTCTTTTACTTTATTTAATATGAACTTTAAAATCTTGTCAAGATATAGCAGCTTTTTAGGTTATTATAGATTGTTTGCAAGTGTGGATTTATTTTTAGGTATATTACCTGTGGTTCTGTCAGCTTCTCCTCCAGAACTACTAACCTTCACACTGGGTTTGATAGTAGAAAGGAATTCTGGGATAATATAACAGTTACTGAGTTTATTCTAATTTAGAGGTCAATACATTAAAATGTTCTATGCCAAAGTCACAAGAATTTACAGAGCAGTTGTGAATAATCCTGCATTGTGTCTAATATGTGTATTGCCTATGATCGCCAGCTCCATCTAGTGGCCAAAATGCAGTATTTTTCTGAAAATACCAAAATACTACAATATGGCTGTTAGATAGAACTGGTGATGATAGGAAATACAAATACATATTTGACACAAACGGAGATTATTCATGATGGTTGTGTGAATGCTTGAGACATTCATATAGCACATTTTTTACAAATAGACCCCCAATTGCGACACTTAAGCTGGACACATTAAACCACATTAGGGGGCCGTAAGCTCTGCCACATAAAAAATCATACAGGGATTGATTGTGCAAAGTGCTGCTGACCAGGATATATTGCACCATCTTTGTTCAAGCATCATCCAGAGTCACCATCTACTTCCTGGACTGGGATGCTGGTTTAGAGAGGACAAAATCATGTAAATCCTAGTTTCCGTGCAGTTCTTGGCTGTGTTCGAAAATGTCTAACATAGATTAGCCCCTATTGCAATCTCTCATCCTACGAATTGTTACAAAATTTCAGTGTTGCAGTCTGATTATTGGAGGGAAATGAGACTGCAGTAGACCGACTGCAATGTCACCGTCCGAAGCTCAAGAATGGTTTTAAATGATAAAAGGTGGTGCATTGTCATGTCAGAAATGTGTCCATGCACACCTGTAAAGTAGCTAAAGAGCCAACTTTAATGCCTCCAGTCTCATATCATGGACATTCTTGAGCTTATGTCTACTTAGGGAGATGACAAAACCAGCTCCATAGGTAGATGGGACATTCTTGAGCTTTGTTCTAAGAAAACCAGTATTCTTCCTAGGTAGATGGACATCCTGAAACTTGGTTCTAGGTACACCTACTCCTGAAGTAGGCATTCTTTCTAGATGGAAATTCTTCCTAGGTAGATGGACATTCTGGAGCCTAGTTCTAACAAGGGAGTTGGCAAACCAGCTCCCTAGGTAGACTTACATTCTGGAGCTTATGTCTAGACAGACAGACAATCTTCCTAGGTGGATGGTAATTCTAGAACGTACTTCTAGGTAGATAGAAAGTCTTTCCAGGTAGATAGACATCCTAGAGCTTAGTTCTAACTAGGGAGTAAGCAAAACCAGCTCCCTAGGTAAACAGACATTCTGGAGCTTAGTTCTAGGTATACCAACTCTGTAGGTATACTTTGATATTTATGTCGGTACTTTGACATTCTTTCTGGGTAAATGGACATTTTTCCTAAGTAGATGGAAATTGTGGAGCCTAGTTCTGCCTAGAGAGTTGCCAAGTCAGCTCCATAGGTAAACATGTACATTCTGGGGATTATATCTAAGTAGACCGACAAACATTCTTCCTAGGTAGATGGGCATTCTAGAGCCTATTTCTAGGTAAATGGACATTCTGGAGCTTAGTTCTAGGTAGAGCAACACCCTAGCTAGACAGACATTCTACCTAAAAAGAGAGGAGACAAATGGTTTCTTGAATAGAGAGGTCACTTGAATAAAGAGTGGGAGGTATTTATACTGGATGCCCACATCACTGCCTAGTGACATGGACATGCCAGGGTTGTAATAATGTCATGATGAGAGGAGTCACCAAGACTCGTCAGCAGGAGGCATAAACTGCAGTAGTGGTTCACTGGTCTTCTGTCCTGGAACAGGTGCTATGGAGAATAAGGTGGGGGTGGACTCAGGTGCTTCATAGGAGTTAATTTATTTTTTATTTGGGGATGGGATAGGGATGAATGTTGAGAAATTTCCCAGAGATGGGCTTTAAAACTTCCAGTATCACATGACAAACAAGGGTAAAGCTAAGAAGACAACCCAACTTTCTTGGTAGAACTGAGCTAGAGAATGCAGCACTGAGTTTAACACCAGAGCAAGCAGGAAAATCCAACTGACCATCGTATGGAGAAATGTACCTAACTGCAAATACACTACTGCTGATGGCATGCCATACATTGGTGACACTAGCATGAATTATAGCACAAATCAGGAAGAAAGCAGAGCGTGTATTTGTCTATGAAGATGCTAAGCACAGATGAACAGTGTCATCAACAGATAAAAGGAAAGGAGATGCAATTTAAAAATATTTACTCCCCTTTAATTAAAATATCAACTTAGTAGCCCAAATGCTTACTTAATGTGTTCATGTCACATGCTAGGTCCTAACTCTTCTGACTTCTAGACTAAAGAGTGGGAGGGTTAGAAGCTGGATGCCCACATCGCTGCCTAGTGACATTTCCCATTGGATCCATCAGTGGAATCCTCATAGGGTCCTAAAGACTAGAGCAGTAGTAAGAAACAGGCATAATGAGAGGCGGCAACATGATTGGTCAGCAGGTGGCATGGACTACACTGGTGGGTCACACCAGTCTTCAGTCCGGGAAGAGGTGCTATGAAGGTTCAGGTGATGATGGACTCATCATGGTGCCTCAGAAGATAGCCAGCCCAGAGATGAGCTTTAATACCTCCATCATCACATGAAGGACAAGGAAAAAGCAAGGAAGACAACCCAACTCGGTAAAATTGGGCTACAAAAGGCAGCACTAAGCTGAAAACCAGAGCAAGCATGAAGAGCCAATAGAATGTGGTATACATTAAATGTGAACACATACTGAGCGCACAACAATGTTTTGGAGCTAATATACTTCAGTTGATAGCTTGGCATGCATTGGGGACTGTGGACTGAATTACAGCACATATCAGGAAGAAGGCGGCACATGCACATGTCTATGCAGATGCTAAGCGCAAGTGAATAGCATCATCAACAGCTACAAAGACAGTGACACCATTTATCAATATTTACTTGTATTAGGGTTCCGCCATGCAGTTGTTTCAGTTTCGATATTGGGTATTTCAGTAATATGTTCTATGGTACCAAAGCAAAGGAGAACAATATTATAAAGAATCATTTATTAGGTATTAACAAAAAAATCTAAATTTCAGAACACTTATATGTCAGATGTTTTTGCATTTTTTTTCCCCTTAAAATATTTTTAACTCTACAATTTACATGTTATTTCTTGTTCATGGTCAAACGCTATACAGGCACCCCAGATTGGTGGAGCCTTGCTTTTGATGATAGAGAAGGAAAAAAATAATAACAAAAAGGGCAGACAATGTCGCAAAAACAAAGAAACAAATGTAAGCATTATATCTGTCAAAGTGTGTGAGTTCTTTGCAGCAGTTATTTTTTTATTATGGTCATCAATGTTAGAAATGAGGTTCTCTGTGTTGGAAAAACATGTCCTAATAGGATTATTAATGGTAGGTAAACTTCTAGGATATTAAAATAATATGGGCGCACAGTTGGCTACAGATATCACAAAATATTGCTGACATATAGCTGAAATGCATATGCCACCGTGGAGGACTGGTATATACTGCAATTTTTCTCAGCTGGCAATCCCTCTTCAGTAGAGATCCACAGACCAATCCACTTCATGGTAATTTACTCAGTTAAAATTCAAAGGATCTCACAATATAGTAACATTTATGTGTCAGTTTAGTTCACAAACGTCAGTTAGTACTGGTGTCCATTGATGATTGCAAAGCTAGAGTACTCTGACCAATGGCTTGACAAAGGTGGAGAAGTCTCCTAAATGTGTTTCCTTGCTACCACACATGTCCAGGAGGAGGGGAAGCTGTGGACTCAGAATTTCCCCATCTAAGAGGACACTACTACAGTGTACATTGTGCAGGATCCACTAATAGTGGACATTGGCAATAGTTCTTCTAAATCGCTACCATTAGTGGTGTCCATTGGTGTCAGCAAGCCCAGAGCACCCTGGCGAGAGGCTTGACAAAGATTGAAAAGAATCTGAAATGTGTTGTTTGGCAAATGCACATATGTCAAGGAGGAGGTAATGGGTGAACTCCGTGTTCCCCATTGAAGAGGACCCTACCACTGTGCAAATTGTGCAGTATCCACCAACAGTGGACATCAGGAAAAGTTTATAACCCAAACCAAGCCCATTACTGGGGCTGTAAAATAACTTTTTGATGGGGAAAACGGAATTCACAGCTTCCCTCCATCTGAACACGTGTGCATTAGCCAGGCAACGCATTTCAACTCTTCGTCACCTTTGTCAAGCCATTGACTAGGGTGAGCTTGCTGATGGAATAAGGTGGAGTAGTTCTCCCTGCGGCTGCTCCCAACAATTAATTTAAAGTTCTGGCCTGCCAAGGGGATTTATATTGAAGAACTTTATTTAAATTGCTGGAAGCCATGAATACAAAAGATTATTCCACCTACGCCTGGAAATGAGTAAATATTTCCCAGTCTGTCCCAAGATCCTGCTGCTTAACTAATGGGACCTGGAGAACTTTGATTTAATTTCTCGCGGTCATGGCTCCTGGAATTACAATACATGAGCCCAAAGATATTTAAAGAGTCCCCTCTCTGCCCCTGATGGGACCCAGGTCCAGTACAGAAGGGCTGGCCCTACTCCCTATCAGTGGCTCTGCTCAGATGTATGCATACACATACTAGGCACAATTTGGGCAGGAACCAATTATCCTACCAGCATGTATTTGGAGTGTGGGAGGAAACCCATGCAAACACAGGGAGAACATGGAAAATCCATGAAAGTAGTGTCCTGACCAGGACCCAAAACCAGGGACCCGACTGCTTCAAAGCAGTAGTGCTACCCACTAAGCAACTGAAAGTAACTATAAATCTAAGCTTTTATTTTAACAATTCAATCGGTATAACACAGAAGATGAACCTACAGCAATTTACCTGTAGTTATGTCTGGTTCTTTGGCAACAGAACTAATTTTTACATCAGGAATGACGGTATTAAAGATGCCTGTGATAAGATAACAGTTACATAACATCTCAATATAGTGCTATCAGACAAGGACATTTTCAAACTATGTGGAATTAAATACCACACTATTAAAAAAAAAAAAACTGAAAAAATATAACCTTCAAACATATTTCAGATAGGTAATGATAAAAAGGGGAACTGAAGGGAACTACATTTTAATTAAAACTTCAGCATCACATATAAGAGAAGGTAAAAGCTTGGCAAACCAACTCCCTAAGCTTCAGCATGTGCAATAACTGCACACCAGAGCAAGCAGGGAGACCCAGCAATACACGGTGCAAAGCAAATACTGAATGCACACCAATATACTCGTGGCACAGCACAGATTGGAGACTCCGGCATGAGTTACAGAAAGATTCAGGAAGAAGATGGAACATGTACGTGTCTATGAAGATGCTAAGCGCAACTGAACAGCGTCATCAAATAATAAAAAGAGGTGAGATTCCATCAGTATTTACACCCCCCCCCCCCTCCATTAACCTTCATCCCATCCTCTAGCTTATTGCCCCAATATATACACTAAATTATCAAAATGATTGGGATGCCTTCCTTTACACACACATGAACTTTAATGGCATCCCAGTCTTAGTCCTTAGGGTTCAATATTGAGTCGGCCCACCCTTTGCAGCTATAATAGCTTCAACTCTTCTGGGAAGGTGGTCCACAAGGTTTAAGAGTGTGTCAATGGGAATTTTTGATCATTCTTCTGGAAGCGCATTTGTGAGATCAGGCACTAAAGTTGGACGAGGAGGCCTGGTTCCCAGTCTCTGCTCTAATTCTCTGTTCTATCAGGTTGTTGTCAGGACTTTGTGCAGGCCAGTCAAGTTCTTCCACTCTCCACCCCGAACACGCTCATCCATGTCTTTATGGACATTGCTTTGTGCACTGGTGAGCAGTCATGTTGTAACAGGAAGGGGCCATCCCCAAACTGTTCCCACAAAGTTGGGAGCATGAAATTGTCCAAAATGTCCTGGTATGCTGACACCTTAAGTGTTCCCTTCACTGGAACTAAGGGGCTAAGCCCAAGCCCTACAAAAACCCCACACCATAATCCTCCCTCCACCAAATGATTTGGACCAGTGCACAAAGCAAGGTCCATATAGACATGGATGAGCGAGTTTAGGGTAGAGAAACTTGACTGGCCTGAACAGTGTACGATAGAACACCTTTGGGATGAATTAGAGTGGAAACTGTGAGCCAGACCTTCTTCATCCATAGCAGTACCTGACCTCACAGATGCTCTTCTGGAAGAATGGTCAAACATTCCCATAGACACACTCCTAAACTCTGTGGACTGCCTTCCCAGAAGAGTTGAAGCTGTTATAGCTGCAAAGGGTGGGCCAACTCTATATTGAACCCTACGGACTAAGACTGGGATGCCAATAAAGTTCATATGTGTGTAAAGGCAGGCGTCCCAATACTTTTGACAGTATAATGTGTATATTTAAAAAAAAAAAAACGCTAACCAGCCCAAGTGATCACTTGGAATTATGGAACACCAAGTCCTGACTCTTCCTACTGGATGACCACATCGTTGCCTGCTGATTTGGACACTTCCCATTGGGTCCATCAGTGGGATCTTCATGGGGTCCCGAAGACTATAGCAGGGTGTGATGATGTCATGGCGAGAGGAGGCAACAATACTGCTCATCAGGTGTCCTGGACTGCAGTGGTGGGTTCCCAGTCCTTATTCCTGAGCGGTAGACTCAGAAGTGTTTTTTATTTGGGGATGGGTTTGGAGAAGGGGATTGGGGGCATGTTGAGAATTACCCCAGAGATGTTTTTTAATAAGTCCAGTATCACATGATGGACAAGGAAAAAGCTAGCTCCCACAGTAGAACTAAGCTAAAGAATGCAACACTGCTGAGCACCAGTATAAGCAAAAAGCGCCAAACGCCATCTGGATGAACACATACTAAAGTGCTTGGAGGTAATATAACTCCTGCTTTTGATGGCATAGCACACAATGGAAGCTCCAGCATGAATCACAGCACAATTCAGGGGCAAGGTGGCACATATACAAGTCTATGAAGATGGTAAGCGCAATTAAACAGTGTCATCAGCAGCTGCAAAGGCAGTGACACCATTTACCAATATTTACTTGTTTTAATGTCCTGCCGTGTAGTTTGTTCAGTTTCCATATAGGGAGTTTCAGTAACAATATTTTCTGTGGTACCAAACCAGAAGATAACACAATTATAAGTCGTCATTTAGAAGGTATAAAAAATAAAGATTTTACAGCATTTTTATTTCAGATGCTTTTGTGGCCATTTGTCCTTACCTTATGCTACTAACTCTACATTTTACATTTTATTTGTTGGCATCAAATAGCAAATTGTGTGCCAACTGCTCTACAGGCACGCTGGATTGACAATAGAGATTTGCAGAGAAGAAAATAAGCAGGAAAAAAAATAAATTAAAAATAGTAGTAAGGACACTAAAGTCATAAAAACAAAGACAAGCAAATATAAGCATTATACCTGTCACAATTTGTGAGCTCATTGTAGGAATTATTTAATTATGCTTATCAATGCTAGAACTATGGTCCTCTATGATATTAAAACTTTCCAGTCAGAATTATATAGGGAAGGTAAACATATAGGATACTAAAAGGATATGGGCACAAAAGGGTAGAGATAAAAATAGCAAAATATAGCTGAAATTTGCATCTGCCACCATGCTGGTATATATACTGTACATATACAATACATGGCAATTTTTCTTAGCTGGCAGTCCCTCTTCCAGTGATGATCCACAAACCAAAGGCTACCACTCCATTGTAAACCATAAGTCAAAGTAAGCAAAAAGAAATGCGCATTGACATAAGCACATTAGGATCATACAATGAATTAAACATTACATATATCAGTTTTACTTATAAGCATCAGTATAAGGATAGATAGAGTCAGTAATGGTGTCCATTGATGTCAGCCAGCCCAGATTCCCCTGGGCAATGGCTTGACAAAGGTGGAGAAGGCTTCTAAATGTGTAGCCTGGCTTCCACACATACAGTATCTCACGAAAGTGAGTACATCCCTCACATTTTTGTAAATATATTATATCTTTTCATGTGACAACACTGAAGAAATTACACTTTGCTACAATGTAAAGTAGTGAGTGTACAGCTTGTATAACAGTGTAAATTTGCTGTCCCCTCAAAATAACGCAACACACAGCCATTAATGCCTAAACTGCTGGCAACAAAAGTGAGTACACCCCTAAGTCAAAATGTCCAAATTGGGCCCAATTAGCCATTTTCCCTCCCCGGGGTCATGTGACTCATTAGTGTTACAGGGTCTCAGGTGTGAATGGGGAGATGGTGTGTTAAATTTGGTTTTATCGCTCTCACTCTCTCATAATGGTCACTGGAAGTTCAACATGGCACCTCATGGCAAAGAACTCTCTGAGGATCTGAAAAAAAGAAGTGTTGCTCTACAATAAGTTGGCCTAGGCTATAAGAAGATTGCCAAGACCTGAAACTGAGCTGAAGCATGGTGGCCAAGACCATACAGTGGTTTAACAGGATAGGTTGAAAGACGTTGAGTGCACATGTTCAGCATCATATCCAGAGGTTGTCTTTGGGAAATGGACGGTTGAGTGCTGCCAGCATTGCTGCAGAGTTTGAAAGGGTGGAGGGTCAGCCTGTCAGTGCTCAGACCATACACCACACACTGCATCAAATTGGTCTGCATGGCTGTCGTCCCATAAGGAAGCCTCTTCTAAAGATGATGCACAAGAAAACCCACAAACTGTTTGCTGAAGACAAGCAGACTGAGGAGATGGATTACTGGAACCATGTCCTGTGGTTTGAGGAAACCAAGATAAACTTATTTGGTTCAGATGGTGTTAAGCGTGTTTGGCGGCAACCAGGTGAAGAGTACAAAGACAAGTATGTCTTGCCTACAGTCAAGCATGGTGGTGGGAGTGTCATGGTCTGAGCCTGCATGAGTGCTGCTGGCACTGGGGAGCTGCAGTTCATTGAGGGAACCATGAATGCCAACATGTACTGTGACATACTGAAGCAGAGCATGATCCCCTCCCTTCGTAGACTGGGCCGCAGGGCAGTATTCCAAAATGATAACGACCCCAAACACACCTCCAAGATGACCACTGCCTTGCTAAAGAAGCTGAGGGTAAAGGTGATGGACTGGCCAAGCATGTCTCAAGACCTAAACCCTATTGAGCATCTGTGGGGCATCCTCAAATGGAAGGTGGAAGAGCGCAAGGTCTCTAACACCCACAGGCTCCGTGATGTCATCATGGAGGAGTGGAAGAGGACTCCAGTGGCAACCTGTGTAGCTCTGGTGAACTCCATGCCCCAAGAGGGTTACGACAGTGCTGGAAAATAATGGTGGCCACACAAAATATTGACACTTTAGGGCTCAATTTAGCCATTTGCACTTAGGGGTGTACTCACTTTTGTTGCCAGCGGTTTAGACATTAATGGTTGTGTGTTGAGTTATTTTGAGGGGACAGCAAATTTACACTGTTATACAAGCTGTACACTCACTACTTTACATTGTAGCAAAGTGTAATTTCTTCAGTGTTGTCACATGAAAAGCTATAATAAAATATTTACAAAAATGTGAGGGGCGTACTCACTTTTGTGAGATACTGTATGTCCAGGAGGAGGGGAAGCTGTGATATCAGCATTCCCAATATAATAGGACCCTACCATCATGTACATTGTACAGGATCCACCAGCATTGGACATTCGGAAGAGTTCTTCTACAGCTCCACCAGTAGCGGTGTCCTTTGCTTTCTTATGCAGTCCTTCAGAATTGGTTTTGGTGGGACTGTAGAAGATCTCTCTCCGGTGTCCTCTGTTGCTTCATCCGGCACAGTGTTGGTGACTGTAGGATCCTCTTTGATGGGAAACACTGAGTTCACTTCCCTCCTTCTTGACACATGTGTATCAGCCAGGCAATGCATTTCAGAGTCTCCTGCATCTTTGTCAAGTCATTGGCCAGGGTGCTCTGGGCTTGCTGACAACAATGGACACCACTACTGGTCTCACTTTCGGTTGACGCTTGCAGGTTGAACCAACGTTTGATTTTATGTGGACATTCCTAAGCATCATTAAAACTTATGGAAACCCAAAATGTATTTTTCAGTATGTCTGGCATCAGGCCTCACTGATCATTTTTGTGAATCTGTCACAAAGTTTCTCATGCGCTTCTTCAGTTGCTATTGGGATTTCCTATGGCCAACTTGAGGAGCATTGCTGCTAGTTGTAGCAGGAAGTGTTTTTAATGTCAGGATCCTCAAGTAAGAAACTGCATCATATTCATAGTAAACAATTTGCTTAACAAAACTGTACAATGTGAAGCATTTTTTTTTTGGGGGGGGGGGGGGGGGTTATAGACAAGGCAAGGTTTTGCTTTGGCTTCTTGGGGTTATTGCCCTTTACCTAATGGCCTTATGAATACAACATGGATTGAGAGGAAATCATTCCACATTGAAAGAGATAATTTCTTAGACAGTTGTCACCAGAACAATTGTACCTATTGGAAGATCTCCCACCTAATTCCTGTTCTGTTGACAACTTAAACTCTTGGATTTCCCATTACATTTACCCTGGGTACAATGGTCACTGGGACAAATTGAGAGGGTTAATCTCCCTAATGGGGGCACAGACAATGATAAAAATCCAACAGAGCTGCACACCCTGCATCCAAAACTAAATTAAAATAAAAAAGTTTGGGCTTCAGATATAATTTAAGGCTCACAGGGGGAGATATACTAAAGCTAGTGAACTCAGAATCTGGTGCAGCTGTGCATGGTAGCTTCTAATTTCAGCTTGATCAATTATATTTTGGCAATAAAATGTGGAAGCTCATTGGTTTCTATGCAGAGTTGCACCAGATTTTGCACTCTCCAGCTTTAGTAAATCAACCCCACAGAGTGCTATACCAAGAGAACAGCACAATGACTTGGCGGTTAGCACTCCTGCCTTGTAGCACTGGGGTCCTTGTTTTGCATTTCTACCAGGACACCACCTGCATGGAGTTTGCATGTTCTCCATGTGCTTGCATGGGTTCCCCCCCCCCCCCCTTAGTCCAAAGACTTGCTGGCAGGGATATTGGCTCCTCTCTCAACTGGTCCTAATGTATGTACAGTATTTGAGATATGGAGCTTAGATTGATGTAAATGTACACTAGGGTAAGCCCAGTGTAAACTCGTAGCGCCAAATAAATGATTCTAAAACATTTATTACAGGTGGTTTACATACTGTACATTCACATCAGTCCCTGCCCTCAAGGAACCTTTCATTTGTTTTCATTTTTATATTTTAGGTTTATTTTATTTTTTATTTTTCATTTATTTTTTCAGTTTATTCATTTTTTTACTCATTTTTTTAACTTTTTTTATGTATTTAATATTTACTATTTTTATTTTATTTTTTATTTTTATTTTTTATTTTAATTGTTACTATTTTCATAAATTTAGGGGAACCTTTCATTAGTATATAGATCATGGAGTATGAGATTTTAATTTATTAATGGTTTTAAATTAATAACTAAATAATTATTTATTGTATTGTCCGGAGCATAACATTCTAAATGTATAACATGGCTTGTAATAATTAATAGGTAGCAATATTGCCTTTGGCTAAGTCTAGTTTCATAAACAGGAAGTCAGGTATGCAGGGTGTACATGATGCCGTGTACACCCAACAGGAAATTAACTCTGAGGTCATGTGCCCGCTAGGGTCTGCTATAAGAGGTTGCTGAGAAGCCGGAGATCTTTGAGAACGCCCACTGGAAGGGGCGAAACGCGTCGACGAGATTCCGGCCTTTGCAGCAACGTCAACGTCACATTTCGGGCTGTTGGAGCGCAAGCAGAAGTGTGTTGAAACGCACGCCACTTTTTCCTATGGTAAACACAAGGGGCTGTTGATAAAGCAGCCTCTAGGAGCTCCAAATTAACTAATCTACATGCCTATAACGTCTGATATATTGTAAGTGCATATATTTTTTTGGATTAATTTAATAAAAGTTTTGAACATACTACACTATTGGGAATCTTCTCTATCTTTCCGTGCCGAGTATTGGGAAATAGATATTCAAGGAGCCCCATCCTCCACACTTACCAGCTAAAGCTTGATAAGACCCCTATGCAGTATTGCCCAGGGGTCCATATTCTCTGGTAAGTGAATTCACTTTGGAGGGCGTGAAGCACGGAGTCACCTTGCACGACAGTCACATGGATGCTATGAACTAATGAGCACTATTCACAAACTTTCACCGGACACTTGCTTATAAAAGAAAAAAAAAGAAATAAAAAAATATTTTTCTCTTAATTTTTTTAAAGTGATTTAATTTGTTTGATTGTATCTTTCCCTACTGTGGGAATATGAATTCACTTTAATAGTTCACGAACAAGGATTGATGATTTAATTAATTTAATTTATTTAATTAATTTAATTGTAAATTAGGTATATAATTTTGGTGAGATGTACTGTCTTTAGCACTGTGTTATAGTTATCTATTTTTTGGTTACTGGGTGATGAGCAGCAGTGGAAGTTTTTGAAGTGTTAGATATTTACTTAGCGCAGGGAGGACTCTTTTAAGTAATTTATTGTAGTAATAATATACTACTATCAAGACCCTACTGAGCCATCAAAGCTTAGAAAGTACTGAAGCCAGAGGCAGCTAAGCATTTTGTCAAGGAGGTCAACAAAGGCAGACTACGTTGCCTCTTAGTACCAGAGTGGGGTGGCCCAGAAGGCAACCTAGTTGGCTGCCTAGGACCTGATGGTATCCAAGGGCCCACAGGTAGAATAGTCACCTGAATCACTTCTTCTAACAATGGAAAACCCATCAAATAAAATGTATCAGCCTACTTTTTAGCTTTATGTGGAAGTAATTTTGAGTGCTGTGAATTTACCCACTCATTTTTGCCTATAGTGGGGAAGGACTGGGCTGGGCGGCAGGGGGGTCATTTGCCCCATAGGGCAATAAAAATAATATATGAAATGAGGATTACCCCTTTCCTATTCAGACCTCAATGGGAGCAGGGACCAGGCCACAGGCTCTTCCATTCTCAACATTCTTTCCGACTGGAAGAATGAAAAACTGTGAAATGTGTTGTGTTTATTCGTGAAATGACTCAGATTACTAGCAATTAATTTGTGAGGATGACATGGTTTAGTATTTATTTAGTCCATATACATTTCAGAGAGCAGTGGTCATCTTCTTTGAGTCAACATGAATGTCCATCAGTCAGAGGCATGGTGGCACACTTTGAGATCTATTTATAAAAACGTGTTCAGTTAATGTCTCAATCATTTGCTCAACTGTCCCGAATAATCGCATATTTTCCTTAATAAGTTTTTTTCCCAATGATCGTCAGCTTCATTTCTTCATTTAATGACCATAATGCCGCAATTTGCTGACTTCGGTATCTTTGGAAAAAAAGCCCATTATGGCCACATAAAAAATTAACATATTAGCAAAACATGAGATTATTTGTGACAGCTGAGCAAATGCTTGAGGCATTAACAAAGCAAATGCTACTGGTATTGGCTCAAAGAACATTTATTTTATTTTATTTTAACTCCCCTTTTCACAAATATGAATTGTAAATTGATAACAGATTTTATTAGCTGAACAAGAAGATGACTGTTGCTCTCTGAAAACTATATGGACTCAACTCAAGAAAAAAAGTACCAAACAAAATATATAATTTTTTTTCCTTAACTAGACCCCATTTATCCCATAAGAACGTTGGTTGTGTTTGCCTCACATGCAAAAATGTCTCAGGTCCTCCCCTGACCTAAATGCATTGTGGTGGCTTCACTTCAAAAATACTTACCTGGCCCCTCTATAGGGATCTCTAATGCCTCTATAAAGAGCACTTGTCCCTATCCTTAGGGCTAGTGTCAAAGGGCTTTTGTTTCCTTCACAACTGCACCACAGCTCCCCATATGAGTCATGGGAACACAAAAGCATCTGAAGAAGATGTAGGTCAAATGCACCTGTCAATGAATTCTGAATATTCTCAGAAGCATCTAAAACTGATGTCAAAAGCAAGCCCATCTACATAGGCAATAATACTATCAAACAAAGGCATGTTGGATTAAGAGATCTATTTATCAATGATTTCACCCAACAAGCTTTTCCAATTGAATACTATGAGTAAATGTTGTGTAAATCTTGAGAAAGCACTAGTAACGAGACCCCTAGGTTTATGTAACCATCAGGCAGAAATATTAGAATATAGGATTTAACATTATAAATAGACATGTGCTGTACAATGCTATTGTACTATTAATTAGAGGTACCAGTAGCCACTCGAAAAATGGCATTAACCCGCAGTAATCCTGCTTTCTATAGAACTGGTTATCCCTACCAGCGCTTGTACCCCCAGGCCTGGAGCACAGATTTATTGAATCTGATTAATTTAGGCCTCCAGTATCAAATGACAGACAAGGAAAAGCAAGACAACAATTCCCACTTGAAGGGTTGGAATTCCAGCACCAGGAAAATGCGGAAGAACCAGGAGTATATAGAACATACTCCTAGGTGAACACATTCTGAACGCACAACAACTTAATAGGGGCCCCTCATACAAACCAGAGTTCAAAGGTTCTATTACAGGTGTCCATGTTGCTGCCTAGTGATGTGGGCGAATCCTATTGGGTCCATTATCGGGATACCAGATTCCAGCGGGGTGTGATGATGTCATGACAAAGAGAGGCAACAAGAATGGAGGCACGGAAACCAGTCCGGGTGGTGGGTCACCAGAGGTGCCACTGAGGTTTAGGTGATGGTGGACCCAGCTACATCCAAAGGTTTTTTTTTTTTTTAATTTGGAAGTGAGGTGGGTGGGAGTGATAGGGGAGATGTTGGGAATTACCCTAGAGATGGGCTTTAATACCTCCAAGATCACATGACAGACAATAAAAAAGCTAGGCAGCCAACCAAATTTTCTTGGTAAAGCTAAGCTCAAAATTCAGTTCTAAGCTGGACACCAGAGCAAGCAGGAGGAGCCAACAGAACACAGTACATAGTGAATGCTCATAGGTAAACATGTACATTGTGCATGGCAACTGCTTGGAGCTAATACACTCCTGCCAATGGCTTGGCACATATCGGAGACTCTGGCATGAAGTAGCATGTACATGTCAATAAGGGTGCTAAGTGCAACTAAACAGTGTCCCCAACCTATACAAAGACAGTGACACCATTAATCAACATTTATTTGTTTTACCATCCCGTCATGCAGTTGTTTTACTTTTTATATCAGGTGATTCAGTAACAATATGTTCCATGGTACCAAAGCAGATGATAACATTTGTCACATTTACAGTACTAGCATATATTTTTCTTTATATCAAATTTCATAACACTCAACTTTCTGAGAGCGACAACTTTTTAGCGTATGTAGGCAAAAGACACACCCCCATTACATGGGCAAAAAAAATGTTGAGGCTTTTCACACTAAAGCTGGTCGTACACAAATCAAATTTTGGCTTATCCAAAATTCAATCTGTGGATGGCCCTGCTGGCACAACCTGGCTCTACAATCTTCAAATTGAAGGTTGAAGGAACCAGACAGAAAATTGCCTGCAGTCACTATTTGGGTATTCAGACAATGGTGTGTGTCGGAAAACAAAAGATAGCAAGGGAGATGTGTCCATCGGCGTGATTTAGCGTGGATGGAGAAAATCTATTTGATCACTTTCATTCAGCCTGCAGACCGAACAAAAGAAAGCTATGCTTGGATGGCCATCTTTACAATCCAATTATTTGAGATTGGATCTTTGAGGCTGGTTGGAATTTAGTGTAACACTTTTGGTATTTAAAGTATACATTATAAATGAAGACTGTACAGTATATTAGACCAAAAAAAAAAAAAAGACAACTAAAGGAAAAAGAGGGACAGAGGGATATGATTCCAAATAAGGGACAGTTGAGAGCTATGAAATAATGTGCACTACCTTATCTCATTTTACATTGGGCTTATTTAAACCAGAACACTATTGCTCTCAGATGTTGTTGAAGAGGGTACTGGTTTTTGGTCATCCAAGGCTACCATTTACTACCCAGATGGAAATGCCGACTCAAAGATGACACATGAAATGTTCTGCCTGCAGCAGACAGATGGCACCATCTCAACCTAGTCAAAGTCACTGAATCGAGCTAAAAGATGGTTTTTTAATTAAAAAAAAAGGCGCAAAAAGCATTGTCATGTTAGGTATTTATTCAGGTGGAGCATTGTCGTTTTAGGTATTTATTAATGTAGACTTGCAAAGTAAGTGAAAGTTACACTTTAAATAATACTTCAGATGACGGGCATTCTGGAGTTTAGTTCTACCTAGGGAGGTGGCAAAACCAGCTCTCTGGGTAGATGGATGTTCCAGCTAGGAGATTAGTGCTAGGTAGACCAATTCCTTAGGTAGATAATCATTCTTCCTAGGTAAATGGACATTTTTTCGGGTAGGCAGACATTCTGGAGTCTAGTTCTACCTAGGGAGTTAAGAAAATCAGCTCCATAGGTAGAAAGACATTCTTCCTAGGTGGATGGACATGCCGTGGCCTGCTGTAGACTAATAAAGCCATCTTGGCCTAGGCAAAGTCGCTAAATAGAGCATAAGAATGGCTTTTTATTGGTAAAAGATTGGAAATGATATAGTTTCTGTATATTGTGACATGTTGGGGCTATTTCATGTAGACTTGTAGAGTTGCTGACAGGTCCACTTTATTGTGTAGTGGCGAAACTACCAGGATCGCAAAGGTGGTGTTCTGCCACTGTCGGGGGCTTCAGCGTGGTTCCTGGCCACAGGGTGCTGAGCTGAGAGCGTCTCTCTCATACACACCAGAGCCTGCACTGACAGCTCCTTCCCCCTCGCACAGGCAGAAGAGGAGAAAGTATATCTGCTTCTTCTCTCGTCCCTCTCCTCCTTTTTGCTCTGTGGGAAAGTAAGTAGCTGAATTTGATCAGAAGCAGATTGTCTCTCTCCACTCCCATCCATGTTGGGGAGGCAGGAGGGGAACTGTTAATTCAGATTTTGGGCTGTATGAGAGAGATGCTTTCAGCTCAGAGTTCTGCTGAGGAGGCACTGATAGGCAGCACTGATGGGCAGCATTGAACACTAATAGGTGGCACTGATGGGCACTGATAGGCGGCATTGATGAGCACTGATAGGTGTCACTGATGGGCAGCATTGATGAGCACTGACAGGCGGCACTAATGGGCATTGCTAAGCGGCATTGATGAGCACTGATGGGGCTGCACTGATCAGGCCATCGATGAGCAGTGCCCAGATTATCAGTGTAAACAACTGACAGGCTTACCAGTTAACGAAAGGACTGCTGATAACTGGCAAGTCTGTTTACATGTGATAAGCTGATCACATGGTAAAGGGGCGCTGTGATTGGCCCTTTACCATCATCTGTGAATAAAAGGACACAGCAGTCAAAGAATGCACTGCATACGTGCCCCAGGGGGCATGCAGGAGGCAGGGTTCTGGGAGGATGTCCATGGAAGCCCACCCGGTACTGGAAGCCAGGGGATCAGATGGAAGGGGGGGGGGTCAGAGGAGCCCCTAATTCTTTCTTGCACCGGGACCTGAAGGTTCTAGTTACGCCTCTGATTTTGTGTATCATTGATGTAAGGAATCTCGCATTTGAGGTTGTAAATTCTCAGAAGAAACACAAAAAACTCTTAGGGAAATAAAGCTATATGAAAAGAATGCCACACACATGCAAGCGTTTATACCTGTTAAAAGGTGTGGGATCTTTGTAGTAATTATTTCCTCATGCTCATCACTACTAGAAACATTGTCCTCTGGGAAAGTTCCTTCTCCAGCTGTACTGACTCTCACATCAGGTTTGGTAGTAACAAGGGATTCTGTGGTTATATATATATATATATATATATATATATATATATATATATATATATATATATGCACAGTATATATAAAACAGAGTTTATCTTTATTTAGTGCACTTAGAAAGCTACACTGTTAAAGCCCAACTGAAGTCTCACACTTTTTTATCTCTTTATAGTCCCACTTATTATTTGTGACTTTGATGGGAAATTGCAATACATATCCTTGTTTTATCTTCAAATAAACAGATTGTATTATTTCAGAGACAATAGCCACACATATTTTACAGTAGCTGGACAGTATGTAAGCATCTTAGTTATGCTGCAATTTAAGAGAAAGAGATAAGGTAGATATCTTCTTAGAATACACATTAGAGTGTATAATCTGATAGACAATAGCCACAAATATTTTTGAGTGTCTGAGCACAACAATAGGCCTCAACCTTTGAGGTGCAATGCAGGATTTTCCCTGCAGCAAACATGGTCATGTTAGGTATTTATTCATGAAGACTTGCAAAGTAGGTAAAAGGTCTACTTTAAGGCTAAGTTCACATGTAAGCGTTTTGGGGCGTTTTTGGGGTGTTTTTCTGTTCTAGGATCAGCTCAAAAACGCCCAACAAGACAAATCCTATTCATTTTAATGGCCCCCTGTTCACATCTGAGCATTTTGATGTTTTAAGCAAAACGCCCAACGCTCAAAAAAGTACATGAGCTTCTTTTTGGGCAGATTACAGGCGTTTTTATTTTTTTCCATAGGTTACTTGTCAACCTAAAAATGCCTGCACAAAAACGCCTGAAAAAACGCCCATAAAAACGCCTTAAAAAACACCTGAAAAAACGCCTGTAAATAGCAACGCCAAGATGTGAACGTAGCCTAATTGATACTTCCAGCATCAGATGATGGGCATTCTGGAGTTTAGTTCTACCTAGGGCGATGGCAAAACCAGCTCTATAGGTAGATGGATGTCTCTCCTAGGTAGATAAACAGTCTGGAGATTAGTGCTAGGTAGACAAGCCTCTTAGGTAGATGAACATTCTTCAAAGGTAAATGGACATTTTATATGAGTAGGCAGACAATCTGGAGCCTAGTTCTACCTAAGGAGTTAATAAAACCAGCACCATAGGTAGACAGACCTACCTGTTACAATGTGTGGGATCTTTGTAGTAATTATTTCCTCATGCTCATCACTGCTAGAAACATTGTCCTCTGTGAAAGTTTCTTCTCCAGCTGTACTAACTCTCACATCAGGTTTGGTAGTAATAAGGATTTCTGTGGTGATATATATACATATATATATAAAACAGAGTTTATCCTCATTTAGTGCACTTAGAAAGCAACACTGGTAAAGCCCAACTGAAGTCTTTTTTTATCGCTTTATAGTCCCACTTGGTATTATTTGTGACTTTTGATGTTAAATTTCATTACATACCCTTGTTTTTTCTCCAAGTAAACAGAGTGTATTATTTCAGAGACGATAGCCACACATATTGTACAGTAGCTGAACAGTATGTAAGCAGCTTATTTAGGCCGCAATTTAAGAGGGAGAGATAAGGCAGATATCATCTTTGAATAAACATTAGAGTGTAGAATCTGATAGACAACAGCCACAAATATTTTTGAGTGTCTGAGCACCAGAATAGACCGCAATGCAGGATTTTAGAATACTGACAGCTCCTCTGACACTCCACAAGCAGACCGACTCCACATATTATGGTCATGCCCCAAATTGGATAACTTTTGGACCCAAGTTTATACCCTTACCCAAAAATTCGCCAACCATATTATCACTCGAGACCCAGGTTTTTTCCTTCTCCATCATAATGACTTTTTAATCAAATCATACAAAAATTTGGTTATCAATCATCCACTTCAGCTCGCTTCTGTATCCCAGCCTTGTGGAAATCTTCTACACCACCCACAATTTGACAATGGCTCCTCCACATTGAGGACATCAGAAGAATGGAAGATTTAACTAGCTCTCTTAAAGTGACTTATAATGATTTCATATAAATTTGGTCTCTTTGGTTGGACTTTTCCATTTCTACGGATTACAAAAAAATAATGTCTGATACACCTTCAGAAATCTTGGAAAACCTTTAGGTAGATAACCTTTATCTATACTGTTACCTCATCGACTTCTCATGACTTTTTGAAGATTTTTTGATATCAGACTTACTTAAATCGAGAAATAACTCCTACCTTACACAACTCCCTTCTCCTTTTTCTATACGGTTACCACATCAACTTCCCATTACTTTTTGAAGATTTTTTTTATATCAGACTTCCTTTAATAGAAAAATACCTCCCACCTGATGCAACTCCCCCACCCCCCATTTCCTTTCCTTTATCCCCTTGCCTCCTTCTCTTCCCTTTTTTTTTTTGTTTACTTCCTCATCACAACATTGATGTGACACATAAACTATACTTCCACTTGGAGGCTTTTATATATATATTTTTATGACAATATGATTAATGCTTCACTTTTTTTATATAAAACCTATTCTCTACTATTTCATGTTTAACAATTTCAGCTCCTGAAGGTTTACTACCCTTCATGACCAAGCCATGTTTTGCGATATGGCACTGCGTTACTTTAACTGACAATTGCGCGGTCGTGCGCCGCTGTACCCTAATAAAATTGATATCCTTTATTTCCCATAAATGGAGATTTCTTTTGGTGGCATTTGATCACTTTTGGGGGTTTAAACAAAAAAAGACTGACAATTTTGAAAAAACAGTATTTTTGACTTTCTGCTGTAAAACATACCCAATAAAAAAATGTAAAAAAAAAACAAATTTCTTCATCAATATAGACCAATATGTTTTCTGTTACATGTTTTTGGTAAAACAAAATCCCATTAAGCGTATATTGATTGGTTTGCGAAAAAGTTATTGCGTCTATAGATTATGGGATAGATTTATGGAATGTTTATCTTTTATTACTTGTAATGGCGGGGATCAGCAATTTTTAGTGGGACTGCGAGATTGCGGCATACAAATTTGACACCACTTTTTGGGGACCAGTGACACCAATACAATGATCAGTGCTAAAAAAAAAAAAACGCACTGTCACTGTACTGACACTGGCAGGGAGGGGGCTAACATCAGGGGTTATTAAAGGGTTAAATGTGTTGCCTGGGAGTGCTTGCTAACTGAGTGGGGGAGGTGGTTTGACTAGGGGAATACAGAGATCTGTGTTCCTGCTTAGCAGAAACACAGGATCTCCATCTTCTGAACGGTGATCTGCCTTGTTTACATAGGCAGACTGCCGTTCTGCATCTCTCGGGAATGATCGCTAGGTGTCGGCAAAATCCAGTCCGCCAGACGCGCTGATTGGCGCTAATTGGCTCCCGCTGTGTCCAATTCACAGCAGGAGCAGGTCGCCCAGCCCCAGACCCGGAAACAAAAAAGACGTACTGAAGGACCACCCTGCTGCATCATATGTGCGTGGTGCGGTCCCGAAGCCGGTAAACACAGTGGGATAGATTTACTAAAACTGGTGCTCTTAGATCTTAGCTGTGCATGACAAAACCTGGAAGCTGACTGGTTTCTATTCACCAGATTTTGCACGTTCCAGTTTTAGTAAATAACCCCCATTGTGTTTTATGTATTTGTTTGACTGCTATGCTTATTGTTTTCTTCCTATGTGTCTTTCCCTTTTGACTAATTCTGTAAAAACTATTTTTAGAAATAATGTATATAAAAAAAAAAAAAAAAAAAAAGAGTACTGGCAGCTGAGGTCCAGCTGCAGGAAACATCATTTAGCATCTTTATAGTGCCTAGGCACCAGAACAGATGGCAAACTTTGAGACACAAAGAAGGATTTATCCTCCAGCAAACATTAAAATTTTGGCAGTTGAGGTTCAACCGTGATTAAATTGAAAGTTCTAGAGTGTCCCAGAGTGCTACTCTTGTATCAGAGACCTTATAGTGGTCCCTGTCCTTCGTGATCTGAAGCCTTTGTGCAGGCATTTGAGCATTAAAGACCTCATTCCTTACAAACTGCCTGCAGCAGAGGACCCAGAGTCCTCGGAGAACACTGTCCTCAACAATTTCACTACACCCGTGTATAGTTCCCAGGGTTTGGGAAGAGTGAAACATCCCCCTTGAAGCCTTATTTTATCCCCCCTTTTGCTGCCAGCACCTGGGCAATCTTCCTCCTCATATTCCTCTTCTGTTTATTGCATCTGCCTCACATGGATGGGGACAGCAGGCAAAGGATCCTGCCGGTCCCGAGACAGCAGAAAGTGCTCCTCTTATGGTAGCAATGTGGAGCCTACACAGGCTGCTTTACATAGGCAAATCAATTAGCAGGGCCCCAAAAGTAAGGTATAAAAAAACAGAAGAGGCACTGGAATTGAAGTCACTTGCTTCTGTCTGCACTGATGTAGCACCCTCCTAGGTAGGTGCTAGTGAGAGAGTATAGTTTATGGCTCTGTCTGCCTATCAGAGGAGCAGCAGGCAAATCTATATTGCTTTCTGCCTACCAGAGAGCAGGATCTGTGAATTAGGTCTGCTCAGTGTGTGATTCATTGGGTCTAGATAGTGTTTTACACTGGTCCAATAGGGAGGCATGTTGGACAGTGGGAGGAAACCTGACCAATGGGTACACAGGCTTTGATACAGTCCCGGGGATTAGCAGAGTCTCAGGGCATTCTGGGATACTGTATAAAAGCCAGGAGCACATGTGCTGCGGGGTCTTTGGCTGGTGAGCAGAGTCCTGGAGGGAGGGTGGTGGCTGCCTCCTCCGCTGTAGTGGTGGCACGTGGTCGCAGGCGGTCAGCCTGGGGATCAAAGGAACAGAACTGAACCCAGAGGTCCAGGAGAACTGACTAAAGGGGAAGAGACACTGGAGACCCTCGAAAAACAGTATCGTGAGTACAGGGGATCGTATCAAGGGGCCTGACCTGAGGGCGGCTACCCGGAGTAGGATAGTCAGAGGATGGGTGTCAGTGTGTCAAGTGAAAGGGGATACTAGGAGAGTATACTGAAGAGAATTTTGTTCATCAAGTCTTCTGGATAGAGATTTAATCCAAGTTTACCTAGTGGCAGGGTGAATCAGCAGCCTGGCTGCATCATCAGACAGGAGTCCTCATATCTTGTGAATAGTTAATCTGGAGTATCCCACTATTCCTTTCTCCCATCCCTATTTAAAATAAAACACCAAAAACGACTACAAACCCCTGGACTGATCATTGACTGAGACAAGAAGTAAAGTGTTAAATTGTGAATGCTAGAGTTGTTAACGGTAACCCAGGGGGACCCAAAAGTGTATTATCCAGCAGTCCTCAAGGGGGCAGTGCTACAATGACAAAGCACAGGTTCACTGAAGAGGTTTTAACAGGACCTCATTAACACTAATGCATAGGTATTGGTGCTCTTACTCACTTGTATTTTCTCCCTGTCAAAGCAGAATTGTCACGACAATAGGTCCCATGAAGGCTGATCTGTCTATTGCCAGAGCTCAGGATTTATAACTGGCATAAAAGATTCGGCCTACTTTGAGAAAATTCTGCCCATATATATTGTTATAGAATTAAAAAAAAAAATGACTTACTTGTTGTTAATACTTCTTCTGCAGTTGTGACTTCTGGTTGTTCTGTAGGTGGTCTTGCTGGGATAACAAAATGTAAATGTCGGTTATTATAATGTTTGCAGTGCTGCACTGGTGAAAGCAATATAAAGCAAAGGATCAAACCCACATTGCAGCAAGTTTAAAGTGGACCTAGCATCAGATATACTTTTTCATGTTCAGTGCAGCAAATTTAACCACTTCAGCTCCAGGAAGGTTTTACCCCCTTAATGACCAAGCCATTTTTTGCGATACGGCACTGCGTTGCTTTAACTGACAATTGCGCGGTCATGCAACACTGTACCCCAAAAAAACTTGATGCCCTTTTTTCCTAACAAATAGAGCTTTTTTTTTTGGTGGTATTTGATCACCTCTGCGGTTTTTATTGTTTGTGCTATTAACAAAAAAAAGAACCACAATTTACTTTCTGCTATAAAACATACCCAATGAAAAAAGTTAAAAAATCAAATGTTTTCATCAATTTAGGCCTATATTCTGCTACATATTTTTGGTAAAAAAATTAGAATAAGTGTATATTAATTGGTTTGCGCAGAAATTATAGCATCTACAAACAATGGGATAGATTTAGTGCCGGTTCACACTGAAGCGGCACGACTTTGGGGGCGACCTGTGAAGTCACGTGCACCGCGACTTCGGCACGACTTGCACGGACTTCATAAAATGAATGTCTATGCAAGTCGCCCCGAAGTAGTACAGGACCCTTTAACTATGACGGAGCGACTTGTGTCGCTCCTATTAGAACCAGTCCTGTACTACACTATGGACCGCAACGGTGCACGACTTGTCAGGCTGACCAAGTTGTCTGACAAGTCGTATTAGTGTGAATTGAGACTTATGGGCCTTTTATTTTTTTTATTGTTTTTGCTAGCAATGGTGGGACTGCAACATTGTGGCAGACAAATCTGACACTAAGTGAGACCTTTTGGGGACCAGTGACACCAATACAGTGATTAGTGCATAAAAAAATGCACTGTTACTGTATAAATGGCACTGGCAAGGAAGGGGTTAACACCAGGGGTGATCAAGAGGTTAAGTGTGCTCCTAGGGAGTGCTTTCTAACTGTAGGGGAAGTGGATGCACTAGAGGAAAAGAGTGAACTGTGTTTCAGCTTAGCTGAAACAAAAGTTCTCTCTCTTCCTCTGTGAAAGAATGGCGGTCTGCCTTGTTTACATAGGCAGACTACCGTCCTGTCATTATGCCGAACTATTGCCTCCCGCTGTGTCCAATCACACCCGGAGCGGCACTCTGGGGGCAAGCGCGTGCCCCCGACATCTCCTGCACAAAATCACGTACGTGTACGTGATTTTAGGCAGCCGGGCCACCCCGGCCACCCCTGTTAAAGAAGAACTCCAGCAAAACAACAGATGCATTGTACATGTAAATGAACCATAACCCCACTGTTAGTTAATGGTAACTTACCTCCTTTAGCTGTATACAGCAGGTTTCTGTATCTGTGATGTCACTCCTCCTCCTGGCTCTGACTTCCTGTTTCCTTCCTTTTCCAGTCCTAATGCTCCATCTCCCATGATCCTTTGAGTCTCTGGAGCTTCAGGGTGGGCTATGGGAGTCACTTGTACCAGTTCTGAGAGTTGATGTGGGTGGGTCGTAGGGTTACTGTGGGGGTTTCTAGGCCTTCATGTGGGTGGTGAAAGGTGTAAATGTGTGACACCTCCTCCTGTGTCATTCCAGTCTTGCAGCATGCCAAAGAATAAAGGCTTTCTACAAGACTACAGAAGTAGCAGCACAACTAGCTTTCAGAACAGGCTGCGTATGAAGGGGTTTCCTTCATGAATAATGCGGTGATCTGTGAGGAGGGACTTGGGAGATTTGGAATCTTCCTATAGGTATGACTGGGCGGGACTGAATGCTAATTAGGAGGTATTCAATCCCACCCACCATTAAAGCTATGAAGGAAGTTACATCATTTACAGAGTCTGAAAGACTACAAAGGGGAGTGTTACAGACTCCAGCTAAAGGAAGTAGCTGCGGAAGGAACAGTGTATCAGCAGGATATACAGAGTGCCACATGAGACAAATCCACAACTAAACCCAGATCATCAGGGGATCTGCAGACAACAGAACAACATGGAACAGAGGTCTGATCTATGCTGGGATTGATCATTCCATTCCGTTCTAGTGAAAATCAATTTGGAGTTCAGCTTTAGGTAATTTGTCAATGTAGTGCTTCCAGGTATTTATTCTCTTTCGCAAAGATCACTCTCTCTGACAATACCTCTATTTGCTTTTCTTTCCAGAGAGACGGTGCCCTCTTTGTTCAGGAATCATCCAGAGTCATCATCTACTTCTCACATATAAAGAGTAAAATAATGTATGCCAACACTCACAGAGGTACCTTTGTTTTAGAGAAATTTGCTTCATATCCATTAATAACCAGAAACACTCTATAGGCTCAGTTTACAAAGCTGCCTCATTTGGCCCCTTTCACACTGGCTTTCCAATCCGATCCGCCTGTCAGTTTTTCAGGAGGACCGGATCGGATGCTCCGTGCTCCCCTTTGGAGCGGTGGACACTGACACCCGCTGCTATCCGATCCTGTCTGTGAAATCCGGACGGATGGAAACCCTATTTTCCATCCGTCTGGAGGATTGGATTGGATAGGATCGGATGAGAATGGACAGGCGGTCCGTTCTCATCTGATCTCCCCATAGAGCAGAGATGGAGTGGTCATAAGCCTGCTCAGCGGGGATCGGCGGATCAATCCCCCGCCATCGGGCGCACCGCCCATGTGAAAGTAGCCTTAGGATTTGGATGATTATTTTTAAAAGATGGGACAGTTTTTTTAACCACTTACCGCAAAGTGACATAGGGGTACGTCGGCAGACTTTGCGGTGTTATACCGGGGTGATGCCTCTAGCTAGAGGCATCACCCCAGTACCGTTGTTTAGAGCGGGCGGTCGGTTGGCTTTCCGGTGGTAACGACCGATGCGGCTCGGGAGCCACTCAGTCGTTACCCCGGCGAGTGGGAGAGGACGCCCCCCCCCCCTAACATCACGTCCGGGTTACTCTGCTGCTAAAGGCGGCAGATTCAAAAAACGAGTGTATTAAAAAATGCAGTTTCAAAAATGGAAGTGTGGTGGAGGGGGTCTAGGGTCCCTCCATAAAGAGTACCTGTCACTGCATATTGCTGTCACAAGGAATGTTTACATTGCTTGTGACAGCAATAAAAGTGATCAGATTTTTTTTTTAAACCTGTGATAAAGTTAAAAAAAAAAATAGCACCAGCCCTTTGATGGTTGATAGTTTGGTTGACAGCACACGCAAAAGTGACAGTTAACATTCCCAGCATGCTGGGAGAGTACCTGTTTTTTTTTTTTTAAACCATTAAGTTGATAGGCTTAGTTCCGGTTTAAAGTAGATTTCTTGGATGTATCTACCTAATCTTAAAAATGCCCCCTCCTAACACCTATACTAACTAATCTGTGAAATAAAGATCTGTAAACGTACCTTTTTTCAGGCCGCTCTGGTCCTGTCACATGATCTCCCCCATGTCAGCCAGTGCCAGATGCAGGGAAGAGGAGAGAGCGCAGACAATGGCTTGTAATGCCTTGGAGTGGTGACGTCACCCATTGGCTTACTATAGCCCATACAATGTCAGCACTCCCTCCTCTCCCCTGAAGCCAACACTAGCAGACACAAAGGAGCCATTGCCCTTGGATTTCCTCCTTGACTCAACTGTGGTTAGTTGGAACAACCACAAACTGCAATAACCACCAGGAACTTTCTCAACTCAAAACAAATGAAACATTTTAATGGTGATTAATCTTTTAGAATTTGGCACTTTATCAACTTAAAGAGGTTTTAAACCCATTAACATTTTCTTTTTTTTTTTTTTTTTTCAACCTGAAAGAGAAACACATAATGAGCTAGGGTGCATCGCATACTAGCTCATTATGAAATACTTACCTTAGAACGAGTACCCGCCGTGCCGCTTACCTGTATGACGGATTGACGGGCGACATGTTCAGTCGCCCGTCTTCCGGGATCGCGGCTCCGGCCATCTGATTGGCCAGAGCCGCGGTGACGTCACTCCCGCGCGGGAGCCGATGGTCACAGCACGGGCTCTGAAGGAATGGCACCAGCGGCCGTTCCTTCAGAGCGCATGCGCCAGTGATGTCACTGGCTGCATGTAAGGTAAATATCCCCTAAACTGTGCAGGTTTAGGAGATATTTACAGTACCTATAGGTAAGCCTTATCATAGGCTTACCTATAGGTAAAAGTTGGAGAGGAGGGTTTACTTCCTCTTTAATAGAAAAACACTCACATAAATAGTGCACACAAATGTTAGTGCACGACCGTAATATTGCATTACCATTTACAGGTGTATTGTCCCCTTAAGGCTAAGACCAAAGGCGTGCGCACAGTGTGTGCAGGATGTGCCTGGGCACACCCTAATCACCTAGTGCACATTAGCATTATCCCTCTGTGTAGCAGAGGGGAGATGAGAAAGATCTCCCTTTTTACGGGCTCTGCTATAAGAGAAGTGCTTATGCACTTCTCTTTCACTGTGGCGGCAGGGAGGTCAATGTGCCAGGGCCATACACACACGCATGTGTGTTTGAGCTTTGGGGTGCACACCCTAATGCAATTGGTTTCCCACACCTATGCTAAGACCTTAGCATCATCTCACAAGCCAGTTGCCTGGCCTTTTCTGGGTAGCATGATGACGTCACTAGGCTCCGCTTCCACGCGTTTCGTCACCGCCCTACATGGTAAAAAAATGTCTGACACTGATCAGCCCCTTCTGCTGCATCTCACCTTGTGACTGGCTACAAAGTTACAATGTGCAGCCTGATCACGTAGGGGAGAGGAGACTGAGGAAGTGCTTTCTCCTGCCTGCAGCAGGCTGATGACATTATCTTAGCATAGGCAAAGTCACTGACTGGTGCTTAAGGATGGTCTTAAATGATAAAAGGTTGATCTTTTTCTGAAAAATTATACTTGTATATTAAAAATGATACTGTTGCTCTATACTGTATTCATGCAAACTTGTAAAGGTAATGAAAGGTCCACTTTAAACGAACATTCAAAGCTTCAGTGAACACGTGTACAGTATATACAAATGTGAACAAACTTTGTAATTAGACCTTGACAAAACATCACATGTCATATGCCAAAGAACATTCTGCTGGGACACATAAGGCGGAGTGCTTTTTCTAATCCTGCATAGGGTAACAGATATACAAGACACCGGTCTACCCCAGTTTACAAAGAATAAAACAGACTTCCCAAAATGTGTATGTCCAGCAGCAAAGCGGTTAAGCAAAAAGCACACAGTGTATAAAGCTGCACAAGCAAGGGATATCCTTCTAGAAATGGAATACTTGTCCAGAAGTCATTTTCTTCATTGTCCAGGTCTGTCTTGTCATTTTTTTCTGCGATACCAGAACATATAGGTTACTGAAAATCATTGCAGTAGGAAAGATTAGAAATTAAAATTTGTTAAAACTTTTAGAAACATAAAAAAAAAAAAGTGATAAAATGTTAAAGCTCAACTCTGGGCACAAACATTTTTTTATATTAATATACAGTGGCGAAAATAATTATTTGATCCCCTGCAGATTTTGTAAGTTTGCTCACTTACAAAAAAAATGAAGGGTCCATAATTGTTATCATACGTCTATTTTAAATGATAGAGAAAAGAATATCAACCAAAAATCCAAAAAAAAAACACTATACAAGAATGTTATAAATTGAGTTGCAGTTCAGTGAGTAAAATAAGTATTTGATCCCCTACCAACCAACAATAATTCTGACTTCCACAGACTGGCTACAGTATTAGCCCACCTGATACAGAGATCTGTCAATTAAGGCCCCTTTCACACAGGCGGACCGTTCAGATCCGCCTGTTTGTTTTGTTGGCGGATCTGAACGGTCTCCCCATGCATTCCTATGGGGCATCGGATGTCAGCGGAGACATGTCCGCTGACATCTGACCCGATCCGATCCATCAAATCTTGATGGATGGAAACCCTATTTTCCATCCGTCCAGCGGATCGGATGGGATCGTATGAGAACGGACCGACGGTCGGTTCCCATCCGATTTCCCCCATAGAGATGCATGGGGAACTGACAGCTGTGTCTCCGCACACAGCGCGGAGACACAGCTGTCATCCTTCTGCTCAGCTGGGGATCGGCGGATCGATCCCCCGCTGAGAAAAGCGGAGTCCGTTTGACGGACACAGTGTGTGAAAGAGCCCTTAAGAAGGTGCTCCTAATGACAACTCATTATGTGTATACAAGACACCTGTCCACAGAAGCTCTTTCTTCCATTCAAAAATCATGATCATAGGCAAGACCAAAGAGCTGTCAAAGACGTTAGGGACAAGATAGTAGACCGGTGTTCTATCAAATTTCCCTACGTATGTCATTTCCGGTGCGGGTTCGTCATGCACCAGCTGTAGCCGCGTCACACGTCCTACTGCGCATGCGCGGAATAGGTAGGGAATTTTGATAACATCGTAAGGGGTGAGGCAAAAGTCCTACTGCGCATGAGCGGGCGCATGCGCACCAACGGATCGAGCAGCGGCATCTCTTATAACAAACATACATCCGATCTCCATGGCATACACTGCGCCGAGCCCACAATGGGACAATCCTCTTCCCTACCCACACGCGCACGCCCACTGTCTCATTGGGGTCGGTGCAGTGTGGGGCATGGAGATCGAATTGTCGGGTCGGTGCAGTGTCGGCTCGGCGCAGTGTCGGCTCGGCGCTGTGTGGGCCATGGATATCGGATGGATGTTTGTTATCAGAGATCCCACTGCCCGACCCGTTGGTGCACATGCACACTAGCTCTTTTGCCTGACCCCTTACGATGTTATCAAAATGCCCTACCTATTCTGCGCATGCGCAGTAGAACTTGTGACACGGCTACAGCTGATTCATGACGAAGCCACAGCTGATCTCAACCGGAAATGACGGAGGTATGGAATTCTGATAGGGTATGGTATTCTGACAGAACACCAGCACAAGGCTGGAATGTGTTACAAGACCATCAGCAAGAAGTTTGGGAGACAACTGTTGGAGCGATTATTTGCAAATAAAAGAAAAACAAAATAACCATCAATCGCCTTCGGTCTGGAGCTCCATGAAAGATCTTTCCTCATGAGGTAAGGATGATTATGAGAAAAGTGAGGGATCAGTCCAGAACTACACAGGAGGAGCTTGTGAATGATCTCAAGGCAGTTGGGACCGCAGTCACCAAACTATTGGTAACACAATATGCCACCATGGATTAAAATCCTGCACAAGGTCCCCCTCCTCAAGAAGACACGTGTACAAGCCCCTCTGAAGTTTGCCAATGGCCATCTAAATGATTCAGAGAAGGATTGGGAGAAAGTGCTGTGGTCAGATGAGACCAAAATTTAGCTCTTTGGCATTACCTCGACTCTCTGTTTGGAGGAAAAAAAAAATGCTGACCATGACCCTAAGAACACCATCCCTACAATCAAGCACGGAGGTGGAAACATTATGCTTTGGGGCAGTTTCTCTGCTAAAGGTACAGATCGTCTTTGCCTCATTTGGGGGCCAATGGACGGGGCCCTGGATTGTAAAATCTTGGATGAGAAGCTTCTTCCCTCAGCCAGAACACTGAAGATGGGGTGTGGATGGGTCTTCCAGCATAACAATGGCCAAAACATACCACCAAGGTAACAAAGAAGTGGCTCAAGAAGAAGCACATTAAGGTCATGGAGTGGCCTAGCCAATCTCTAGATCGTAATCATATAGAAAATGTATGGAGGGAGCTGAAACTTTGAGTTGCCAAGCGACAGTCAAGAAACCTTAAGGATTTAGAGAAGATCTGTAAAGAAGAGTGGACCAAAATCCCTCCTGAGATGTGTGCAAACCTGGTAGCCAACTACAAGAAATGTGTTACCTCTGTGCTTGCAAACAAGGGTTTCTCCACCAAGTAAATAGTCATGTTTTGCTTGGGAATCAAATACTTATTTTACTCACTGAAACTGCAACTCAATTTATAACATTTGTATCGTGTGTTTTTTTCTGGATTTGATATTTTGTCTTTATCATTTAAAATACACCAATGGTAAAAATGATAGACACTTCATTTATTTGTAAGTGGGCAGACTTACAAAATCTGCAGGGGATCAAATAATTATTCTACCCACTATATTCTTTATTAGTGGCAAAGGATCCCTTTGCAAACACTGGTATTGCCTTGTAAAGTAGCAATGATATCATCACTGTGCAGTACATAGCCCTGTCCAGAGAGCAGAGCTGTGGGAGGGGTTCAGTAGGCCCCACCCTCCACAGCAAACTACAGGAGGGGTGGAGTCAAGACCAGTCACCTTGCACAAGGAGAGAAAGCAGCAGTGAGAGGTCTTTATTACAGGAAGGAAAAGTCTCAGACTGGATTGCTGCACAGACCTGGAAGAAATACACATGGCACACCGAGATTCAGAGAAGAATATTTGATTATCCCAGAGTTCAGCTTTAGGGCTCATTCACATGTGCAGCAAATATTGATGCCCCTCTGAAAAACAATCCACAGTGGATCAATTTTCAGAGCGCGCTTGACAGGCAGTAAGGAGGCCACATATCCCCTTGCAACCGGCCCCATTTACTTGAATGGGTCATGCTCTTTCATTTTTGCAAAGCACCAAAGCATACTGTGGCTGAGCGGCTGCATTTCTGTGTTTAGGTAAATGGTTGGGGGATGGCAAAACCATGGCTCAACCACCTACTTTTACCACCGTTTAGCTGCTCATGTAAACAAACCCTTAAAGTAGGTGTAAGACAAATCACTAAAATGTCATATTAGCTTGTTAATGCAATTTCAAAAATCATTTTTATTTATTTTTTTTAATCTGCAGCTCTCATTAAAATAATACCTTTTGTTATTGCCATGGAGTCATTTCCCTTCTTTTTTTCTTCTCAGTGCTGTTGATCTCCTGCAGCCTTTGTGCAACCATTTCCTATTTACATACACTCCAGTGATGGCTGCATGGCATTTCCTGGTGGCAGTAATAGTAGATCATATGTAATTTGTATCGATACGACCACTTGTTGCTTCCACAGGAAGCCCATGGGATAGGGCGACAACGCGGGAGCACATTTGGTAGACAAGGATAGAGAGTTGTCACTCTATAACAGGATGTACCTGAACAAGGCTAGATATTATTTTGAAAAAAGCTGCAGAATAAAAATGATTACAAAGACCTTTTGAAATGACAATACAATGGCAAAAGTTTATTGATTGGGTTTATTTTAAAAATCAGTTGATTACAGAGAGGAAAAGATTAGTACAAGGCAAATCAATTAGCTTTCTCATTCTTATCAGTTTAGAAGATATGTATGGTTACTGCATAATGAGCTTTACCCTAAATCAGCGGCCTCCAAACTGTGGCCCGGGGGCAGAATGTGGCCCTTCCCTTGCTTTTATCTGGCCTTTGGAGCACCATTCCTCCCACTTCTAAACTATTTCTCTCATGGACCCCAACAATGGGGCATAAATACTGCCAATGACACCAACAATGGGGCTCTATTTCTTCCACTGACACCAATGATGGGGCACTACCCTTCCATTCACACCAATAATGCATTATACCTTCCACTAACACCAATGATGTGGTTCTATTCCTTTGAGTGACACCAACAGTGGGGTACTATTCCTCCTAGTGACACCAACAATAGGGCACTATTCCTTCCACTAATAGCAACAGTGGGTCACTATTTCTTCTACTGACCCAAACAATGTGGAACTATTCCTTCCACTGACACCAATGATGGGGCACTACCCTTCCATTGACACCAATAGAGCATTATTCCTTCCAATAACACCAATGATGTGGTACTATTCCTTTGAGTGACACCAACAGTGGGGTACTATTCCTCCCAGTGACACCAACAATAGGGCACTATTCCTTCCACTAATAGCAACAGTGGGTCACTATTTCTTCTACTGACCCAAACAATGGGGCACTATTCCTTCCACTGACACCAATGATGGGGCACTACCCTTCCATTGACACCAATAGAGCATTATTCCTTCCACTGACACCAACAATAGGCCACTATTCCTCCTTCTTATACCAAAGATGACGTATTGTCTACTCCCACACCAGGACATTTTCTACTCCCACTGGCCACAGCCTGGCCCACCCATCGAAGCCTGAAGGATGGAAAACTGGCCCTTTGTTTAGAAAGTTTGGGGACCCCTGCCCTAAATAATAGGCACAATTGCCAATAGTAAGTGAATTCTAATAAAAATACAATTATTTCAAGATATGGTAGGAAAGGCCATTTACAAAACCATGAACAGGAAGGATTCATAAAAACTTTTTTTATGTATGTAGATAACTTTGAAGAACCTATTACTACATTTGTTTGTATCTATGACACCACATCTATGTGTGACCATTCTAATAAATACAGGACTGTCCCGTTTCAGGAGATATTAAGTGGATTTGGGGCATTTCTTATCGGTCAAGGAATGTTTGAACCAGCTAAAGCATGGAAATATAGAAACCGTCACTGCTGACTACACCTGTCATCCTTATCCTTGCTCAGCGTATCGCTAAGCCAGCTTTGATTATTCTTTTTACTTTAAATAATTTTTGGTTTTTGGGGAATCCCTTTTAAAACCAAATTGTATAGCCAGTGGGAAGAATAATCCTTAAACTGGTGGTCAGTGGGAAGAAGGTCCCTTAAATTGGTGGCCAGGGGAAAGAATGGCCCTTGCATAGGTGGCCAGAGGGAAGAATGTTCCTTATATTGGTGGCCAGTGGAAAGCATGGCCCTTACATTGCTGGCCAGTGGGAAGAATGTTCCTTATATTGGTGGCCAGTGGAAAGCATGGCCCTTACATTGCTGGCCAGAGGGAAGAATGTTCCTTACATTGCTGGCCAGAGGGAAGAATGTTCCTTACATTGCTGGCCAGAGGGAAGAATGTTCCTTACATTGGTGGTCAGTGGGAAGAATGTCCCTTACATTGGTGGTCAGTGGGAAGAATTCTCCTTACATTGGTGGTCAGTGGGAAGAATGCTCCTTACATTGGTGGTCAGTGGGAAGAATTCTCCTTACATTGGTGGTCAGTGGGAAGAATTCTCCTTACATTGGTGGTCAGTGGGAAGAATGCTCCTTACATTGGTGGTCAGTGGGAAGAATTCTCCTTACATTGGTGGTCAGTGGGAAGAATGCTCCTTACATTTGTGGTCAATTGGAAGAATGCTCCTTACATTGGTGGTCAATTGGAAGAATGCTCCTTACATTGGGGGTCAATTGGAAGAATGTTGCTCACATTGGTGGTCAGTGGGAAGATGGCCGCTTATATTGTTGTTCAGTGGGGCAATGCTTCTTATATTGGTGGTCAGTGGGAAGGATGGCCCTTACATTGGTGGTCAGTGCGAAGAATGCCCCTTATATTTGTAGTCAGTGGGAAGAATGCTCCTTTTATTAGTGATCAGTGGGAAGAATGCTCCATTTTTTTGGTGGTCAGTGGGAAGAATGCCCTTAAATTGGAGGCCAGCAGAAAGAATGTCCCTTACATTGGTGATAAGTGGGAAGAATGCTTTTTACATTGGTGATCAGTGGGAAGAATGCCCCTTAAATTGGAGGCCAGCAGAAAGAATGTCCCTTATATTGGTGATCAGTGGGAAGAATGTCTCCTTACATTGGTGATCAGTGGGAAGAATGCTTCTTACATTGGTGGTCAGTGGGAAGAATGCCTCCTTACATTGGTGATCAGTGGGAAGAATGCTTCTTACATTGGTGGTCAGTGGGAAGAATGCTTCTTACATTGGTGGTCAGTGGGAAGAATGCTCCTTATATTGGTGATCAGTGGGAAGAATGCTTCTTACATTGGTGGTCAGTGGGAAGAATGCTTCTTACATTGGTGGTCAGTGGGAAGAATGCTTCTTACATTGGTGGTCAGTGGGAAGAATGCTTCTTACATTGGTGGTCAGTGGGAAGAATGCTTCTTACATTGGTGGTCAGTGGGAAGAATGCTTCTTACATTGGTGGTCAGTGGGAAGAATGATCCTTACATTGGTGGTCAGTGGGAAGAATGCTTCTTACATTGGTGGTCAGCGGGAAGAATGCTCCTGACATTTGTGGTCAGCGGGAAGAATGCCCCTAATATTGGTGGTCACAGAGTCACTTTATACATAATCTAATTTGCACTATTATTATATATTATATATATATATATATATATATATATGTTTATGATGCATATGTGTTTAGGATTTTTAGTAGTGATTATCAAATCACCTCTTACTGCATATTTTATAGAGTCTAATTTTCAACTCTGTGATTATACCTGCTTATATTGTAGGGTTGAGTCATTCCCTTACACTATACCTGCCATATATAACTGCTATAGTGGGCAGCACCATTTACCTCTCCTTTAACCATTTTACTTTTTACTATATATCCTTGGATTATCGTCAGGAGGTAGTACTGCATTACTTTACCTGACAATTGCATGGACACGCAACTCTGCAGCCAAATAAAATGTATTTTATTTTCTGTGCTACAAACAAAAAGGAGCAACAATTTTGGGAAAAAAATATATTTTTTACTTTCTGCTATAAAATGTATTCAATAAAAAATGTAAAAAAAAATTCTTTATAAATTTAGGCCAATATGCATTTTGCTACATATTTTGGTAAAAAAAAAACTCCAATAAGCGTAAAAGTTATAGCATCTGCAACTATGGGATATATTTATGGAATTTTTATTTCTTTTTAATTTTTTACTAGTAAAGACGGCAATCAGGGACTTTGATAGCGGGACTGCGATATTGTGGCAGACAAATCAGACACTGACACTTTTTGGGACCAGTGACACTAATACAGTGATCAGTGCTAAAAATATGCACTGTCACTGTTCTAATGACACACTGGCTGGGAAGGGGTTAAACATCTAGGGTGATCAAAGGGTTAAACGTGTGCCTGACCAGTATTTTACTACTGTGGGGGAGGAACTTTTACTAATGGAAGGCATTGATCTATGTTTCTGCTTTGCCGGAACACAGGATCAATGCCTTCCACATTGACAGAACAGCAATCTGCCTTGTTTTTATAGACAGAGCATCGTTCTGGCTCTATAATGAATGAATGGTGGGTGCCGGCAGACATAGAGTCCGCCTGACCCGCTGTGCACATGTATGCATGTGCGCCCAATACCTGCAAATGCGCAGCGCGGCCACCCTGTAGCAGTAAATCTGCTATGGGGTGGTCGTCAAGGGTTTATTACAAACACAGGTAACAACATGGGGGCAAAAAGGCATCCAACACCTATGGTGGGCCAAATATATCCCTTCATCAAGGGTTAAAATGATGCAGCAAAAAGTATTTCTTAGACTCGCAATATAGCTCCTGTAGAGGATCTCAAACAGGACCAATAGTTACAGAAAAGGCATGCTGGTACCTGTGGCCAATTGACGCGTGACATCACTTTGCTATGGATACAGGCAAGATCATCTGTACACTATTACTTTTGCCTGAGATCTTTTCTTGGAGCTCTACATTGAATCCAGTATAGATCATTTGTGCTACATTGTGTTAGGCTCTGATGAAGAGGGATTTTGGCCCTGAATTGAGTTGGGTGCCCCTTTGTCCTCTTGTTGTTACCTGTGATTGTAATAAAGGCCATTAGACTCTTGAGATGATCATTTGGCGCTCTCCTTCCGCTCATCTCTAGAGCCATACAAACCTGACAGGGGTCCCAGCCTCTCACCACTCCATCCAAAATTACAGAAAACATTTTGGTCCTAGATACACTTTAGGAAAGCTACCATGTTTCTAGGTACACACTTACTTCTAAGGACTTTAAGTATAGTTACGTCTTCTTGCGTTATCAGTTTGCCGTCGCGGCCTCTCCCAGTGACTTTGCATTTGAAGTTCCCTCTGTCATCCATGTCCAACTTCCCAAGGGTCAAGGACACATCCCCAGAGGGTGATTTTGATATAACTGCACGGTTTCTGTACATAATAAGCGGGATATGGTCTTGTTCATCAGCCCTGTATATGATAAGATTATTTTTAGATTCCCACTCAACCTTGATCACGGCTTCATTATTCGATGCTACATAAGTGCAGGGTATGACCACCGATTCCCTTCTATAGCCCGTCACTGTCTTTTCCATGGTCAGGGAGATGTCACATAAACCTGGTTGGAGAAAATAAATGAAAATCTGTTAGCCACTTCACCTCCAGAAGGTTTTACCCCCCCCCCCCCTCCCCGTCATGACCAGGCCATTTTTTGCTGATCAGCAGTGGGCTATTTTTACTGGCAATTGCATAGACATGCAACGATGTACACAAATCAAATGTATCCTTTTTATAACTATATTTTCTGCTTTCTGTTAAAAAATATATCTACTAAAATCAAATTTCTTTGGCCAAAATGTATTTGGTTACATGCCTTTGGTAAAAAAAAAAAAAAAATCCCAATAAGTGTATATTTATTGGTTTGTGTGAAAGTTGTAGCATCTACAAATTATGGTATATATACTAGAATTTAGATGCTATAAAATGGCAGTGTTTAGTGAATTATAGTGTGACTGTGATAGTGTGACGGACAATCTGGTGCGGACACTGGCTGGGCCCAATATCTGCTTCTTACTTCACAATTTTAAACAAATGCACAACCTACCACCAGGCCCAGGATGAGGGGTGGACAGGAGGAGTGGCTGCCCCCTGGTGCCCTGGGCACTGTGATATTATGTGAGGTTTGGGGGTCACCACAAGGAGGTTGGGGGGAGGAGATTTGTGTTGGTAGAAGGAAGTTTGGGGATGCTGCAGGAGGTAAGAATTGTTCTAGGAGGAGAAGTTTGGGGAGGTGTGCTAGGAGTGCTGATTTGAAGGGGGGGTTGAATTGAGAAGTGAGATGAGGGAAGAGAATTTGGGCTAGGATGGGGGATTTATTCTAGAAAAAGTAATATGGGGGGGGGGGGGGAGGTTTGTGCTAGGAGGGGAAATTTTGTTCGGGAAGGGGGATTTGTGCTAGTAGGGAGGATTGGGGGGATTTGTGATAGGAGAAGAAATGTGTGTGGGGGGGATCTGGAGCGGGGGGGGGGGGGGCGGAGGATTTGGGCTCGGAGGGGAACATTTGAGGGGTAGAGGATTTGTGCTAGACAGGCAAATCTTTTTTTTTTGGGGGGGGGAGGGGATGAATTGTGCTGGAAGCATATGTTGGATAAGAGGATTTGAGCTAAGCATGCGGGTTAGCGCTCTGTTTTTTTTTTTTTTTTTTGGGGTAGGGGATTTTTGCTGATACATAATGGTCAAAGATCTTGGGGGGGTGATGTCAGAAACCAGAAGTGACAAGGATTTTGTGCCTCTGATTTTGGCTCTTTATTTACAGGGCCATTACTGGCCAGTGAAGCAGTGACCATCTGTGTCCGATTTGCTGGATTGGAGGGCAGAGGAGAGATCTGGGGTCTAATAGACTCCAGATCTCTCCATAAAGAGAACCTGCCATGGCACATGCTCTTAGATGGGATGTTGTTCATCCCTTGTGATATCAATAAAGTTATTTTAAAAAAATATATATTTTTAAAGAAAATAAATAAAAAAATGTGAAAAATAAATATTTTAAAGCTCCCTTGTCCCACCATGCTTGCAAACAAATGTGAAGCATGTGCGCCAGTCCCACACGCTTTTGTAAACATGGCTTGCACCACAAATGTGAAGTATCGCCAGGAATGTCAGAGCGAGAGCAATAATACTAGCTCCAGATCTCCTGTGTAACTCTAAACTGGTAGCCTGTAAAGGTTAAGAGTGTGCCTATGGAAATTTTTAGCTACCGTAATTTGGTGCTGTTTCACAGGCATACACAATTTAAAGCGTGATGTTGGGTATCTATTTACTTGGTATATCATCATCTTTTATATTTTACCAAACATATGGGTATTATATTGTTTTTTTCTGTGCATTAAAACTCATTAAAGTGTATTTCTTCCAAAAAAATTGCATATGAAAAAACTGCAGAGCCAATATCATGTGATCCAAATTTATATATATATATATATATATATATATATATATATATATATATATATATATTAGCGATCGACCGATATCGGTTTTTCATTGCCGATACCGATACTTTGGCCAACGCATATCGGTCGATATGCGCCAATATTTTTGTACATTTAAAAAAAAAAATGTTTTATTTTTTGTTCTTCACAGGTACTCTTGGGAAGGGATCTGGGGGTCTAAAAGACCTCAAACCCCTCCTCTACACTTAAAAGCATTCAAAACGCCAAGTTTGGCTGTTTTGAATGCTGTCGTTTTTTTTAATCTGGCGCCAGTACCCGGAAGTGATGTCATGACATCACTTCCGGGTTTTTGCATTGAGACCCAATCAGAGCTGAATGCGACTTTGATTGGGTCTTCGGCGGCCGTGCAGGCTGGTTGCCCGGGTCTGAAAATATATATGCCTGTATATACATATACAGTGTATATATATATATATATATATATATATATATATAAAGTTGGAGAGTTCTAAATAGTTTTCTAGCAACAAAAAATCATGTTTTTTTAAGGCCACTAGATGGAGCTGACAATCACAAGAAATAAGCATAATAGAAACAATACAGAGTTATTTGTGGCAGCTGTTCAAATGCTTAAAGGCATTTGCACAGCGATTAAAAAAAATACTCCTGTGTGTCTTTTCTGCAATTAATGTTTCTCCCTGACTGTCAACATATATGCACATGTACAACTCAGTGGTACAGTCTTGGCACTGTTCTGTGCCACTCCCATGCGCAGGAGTTGCATCACCCCGGCTGGGCCAAAGATGGCCAAAGACTTCAAACCCAAAAGAAGATTGGGTAAAAATGAAGGGCTTTTCCATGGAGAGGATCGCAAATTTGTAGTGCTGGAAGGGATCACCTTGATGGATAAGTGTGCCCTAAAGTGCAATTAAGATGTGAATACTTTGCATTATGACAAAAGCTCCTGGGGGTCCACAATTAGAATTTTTTTCTGGAATTTTACTTCTGCTATAAATATTCCTTTGAAGTGCTTTGTGATATATATGTTAAGTGCAACAAAATACCTATTTGTTATGTCAGAAATGTAGCGAAGTCCTGTGTCCTGTGCATACTTCCTGTGTTATCTCAAGCTGTGTTATCTCAAGTTCTTGGAATAGCGAATGCCAAGTTCCTCTGTAGTGTTAGGTGAGTAGTTTGTACTGGTTTGGACCAAGCATAAGTTTGGCAAACAGCCGAATTTGCAGGGCGCTTGATGGGGTGTTTGTCCGCTGAACGCTGCACAGTGCATCCTAAGCCTTGATTGGGCATAGTGAATAGTTGGTTGATAAGGAGCAGGCCGGAAAGCCGGCCGCTGCGTCCTTAACAACAGATGAGTCATCAGCTGTCAACGGGCTTCCCCCAGCTGAAAAAAAAAATTACCGGCAATAGAAAAATGTGAAACAAAACAGAGTGAGGGTGTCCCCCCCAATCCATACCAGGCCATTTGGATCTGGTATTGATTTTAAGGGAAACCGCATGCCAAAATGTAAAAAAAAAAAAAAAAAGGGTGTGGGGTCCCCCCAAAATTCGTACCGGACCCTTATTCGAGCATGCAGCCTGGCAGACCAGGAAAAGGAAGGGGACAAGCGAGCCCCCCGCCTGAACCATACCAGGCAACATGTCCTTAAAATGGGGGGCTTTGGGGGAGAGGGGTTCCCTCATCCCACCCCCCCATGTGAATAAGTATGGGGTACATTGTACCCTTGCTCATTCACCAAAAGAAGGTGTCAAAAAGAAATAAAAACACAGGTTTTGACAATTCCTATATTAGCAATAAAAAAACACTGTCCCTTGATGTTGATCAATCACGACGCCTGCCACCACTGCTGGACTAAAAAAATAAAAGTTTTACCCACAATAAAGGCTAACCACCATGTGCCTGCTCTGCGATCTGACAGTTCTTAAAATAGGTAAAGGGGCGGGGCCACCAGGTGATGTTGCCAGGTGGCTCCGCCCCTTACCTATTAAAGAACTGTTGAATGGCAGAGCAGGCACATGGCTGTTACCCTTAGTTGCAGGTGGAGCATTTTTTTTTCTTTTTTTTGGGGTCCGGCGGACATGGTCGACAATGCATCTTCTTTGGGGGACAGTGTTTTTCTATTTTTAATAAAGGAATTGTCAAAAACTGTGTGTGTGTGTTTTTATTTATTTTTGATACTTTTTTGGTGCATGGTTAGGGGTAAAATTTACCCCATACTCATTAACATGGGGGGGGGGGGAGATCTGGGGGTCCGATAAGCCCCCTGCCCGCAGACCCATACAACCACAGCCCAGGGTTGTAGGAAAGAGGCCCTTCACCCCAAAGCAACCCCCATGTTGAGGGCATGTGGCCTGGTATAGTTCAGGAGGGGGGGGGTGCTTGCTTGTCCCACCCTTTCCTGACCTGCTGAGCTGCATGCTCAGATAAGGGTCTGGTATGGATTTTGGGCGGGACAAGCGAGCGCATGTTTTTTTTTTTTCTAATTTTGTATTGTATTGCCGGTCAAAAAAATTCAATTTTTTTCTTTATTTACGTCAGTTTTGCAGCAGCAGGTTCTATGTACAGTAAAGATGTGCCACTTTTTTTATTTCACTGCTCCTGTAAAAACTGTCTTTTCTTCTTTTAATTGTGTAGCACTCTCCTAGGTAGGTGCTAGTGAGAGAGTATAGTTTTGAGCCTTCTCTGCTAACCAGAGGGGCTGCAGGTAAATCTATATTGTTCTCTGCTTACCAGAGAGCAGGATTGATTAGTGAGGTCTGCTCATTGTGCTTAATATGCGATTCATTGTGTCTAGAGAGAGTTTCACACTGGTCCAATAGGGAGGCATGTTGGACAGTGGGAGGAAACCTGACGAATGGATGCATAGGCTTTGATACAGTCCTGGTGATTGACAGAGGGCAGGTCGCCTCAGTGCATTCTGGATACTGTATAAAAGCCAGGAGCACATGTGCTGCGGGGTCTTTGGCTGGAGAGCAGAGTCCCAGGAGGGAGTGGGGCGGCTGCCTCCTACTCTGTAGCAGTGGCATGCAGTTGAAGGAGGTCGTCCTGAGGACCGGAGGAACGGATAAGAGGAGCTGAACCCAGAGGTCCAGGAGAGCTGACTGATGGGGAGACACTGGAGACCCTGGAACCACAATATCGTGAGTACAGGGACTCGTGTTGAGGGGCCTGACCTGAGAGGGGTCACCCCAAGTGTAGGATAGTCAGTGAACGGGTGCCGGCAGTGGATGGAAAGAGGATGCTAGAGAGAGTATCCTGATGAGAATTACAAGCTCTTCAAGTCATCTTAGGAAAGAGACTTAATTCCCAAATTCACCTATAGTGGCTGGCTGTATCTGAAGATAGGAGTCCTCAACCAATTATGCATAGTTAATTTGGAGAATCCCACTCTTCCCTTCTCCTAGTCCTAATTTAAATAAACACAAAACAACCAAATACCGCTGGACTGATTATTGAAATGAGCCAAAGAAGGAGAACTGAAGAACTGTATACTGGTAACTCAGGGGGACCCAAAAAGAGTGATTCTTGCAGTCCTTACTAGGACAGTGCTACAATTGTTTTTTTATTGAAGCTTAGACATTTGAAATGAATCATACATTTTACAACAGATTAACCAAGAATATTACTTGAAGATTCAAAAATGATTCCATAGCTCAGAAATGTTGTCTACAGTAAAGCATCGGAGCAATATACAAGTTGACTTTTTTTTTCCAAATGTTTGCATTAATACATGTCCCCCAGGGCAGTACCAGGGCCCCCATACCCTTTTTTATGGCCACAAACGTGCATATAAGCCTTCAAAAAGGGGACTTTTGATTTTTTATGTTCGTGTCCCATAGACTTTAATATAAGCTAGGGTCCAAACTTTTTACATGTTTTGGGAGTTCTGGTGCAAACCACACTGGGGGTGGTGTTAGCCCAACTGTATTCCTATGCTGTGGAGATGAGTGGGGTAGGGTATTCAGTAGTTTAACAAAAAACAACTAGGCAGGGCTGACACTATTAAGTCCACAGAGGGTTGTGAGCCCACAACAAGTCATAGGAACTGAGAGCATTTCTGCCAGATCAACAGGTATTTCCCTGTGGAAATAAAAAAGGGTGCGCTGATGTAAAGAAATAGTGAAGCTGCAACCAAAGATCCAAATACCTGATTTGGAATTGTGAAATGAAAAAATTGTGGTCTGGTGCGCTAAACAAGATATAAACCGCTTATGCCTTATATCTATAATGAAAATTGTTCTAAAGTACTAATACATATGTGTCATTCCAAAATAAATAAATACATCGCTAGTTCATATAAATATAAAGTGCTGGTGTTGATATCCCATTCAAAAATTGTTATTACCAGAAAGTGAATAAGTGCTTCTTATAAACATAAAAGTGCTCTGTGCATCCAGTGCGGATATAAATATCTCATCAATAGTGAAAAAATATATGAAAAAATATATACTGCATATGTGCAAAACCAATAAATATAACAATAAGTGTCCAATCCAGATGGTACGCCAGACAACTCCAAATTTATCTGGTTACAACAAACCAGAAAAAAAGTTTTATATACAGATAAATAAGTAATGGTGATTTGATCATGCAATTTCTTTTCCTCCACCTTTAATCTCCTTGTTCGGTGATTTCACTTCTAGGTGTGCTAAATTCTCACCTCAAAAAAGCCAATAATACGCCTGTATTATTAAAGCGGGGTTGGTGGTTGTTCCTCTCCTTCCTCTATTCCAGCGTGGTTTCTGAGAGCCACAATCTCCTCCCAAGGATCCGTTCCTTCCTTCCCGATGTTGTGGTGTCTATGTGGACCTTTAATAACCTCCTTTGAATGTGACCTCTTTAGTTGTATCTCTCCTCCTTGGGGCTCATTAAAGCAATGGGGCCATCATTGTGTAGTATTTTCACATTTATTAAATTAAGAAAATAGCAGACTTACATTTAAAACAACTTTCTCCTGTATGAAATAAGCCGCCGTGGGAGCTCTTTCCCCGTACCGCACGTCACTTCCGGGTTCCTACGCGTTGCGTCAAGGTATCACGTGACTTCCTCAGGGACGCAACGCGTAGGAACCCGGAAGTGACGTGCGGTACGGGGAAAGAGCTCCCACGGCGGCTTATTTCATACAGGAGAAAGTTGTTTTAAATGTAAGTCTGCTATTTTCTTTATTTAATAAATGTGAAAATACTACACAATGATGGCCCCATTGCTTTAATGAGCCCCAAGGAGGAGAGATACAACTAAAGAGGTCGCATTCAAAGGAGGTTATTAAAGGTCCCCATAGACACCACAACATCGGGAAGGAAGGAACGGATCCTTGGGAGGAGATTGTGGCTCTCAGAAACCACGCTGGAATAGAGGATGGAGAGGAACAACCACCAACCCCGCTTTAATAATACAGGCGTATTATTGGCTTTTTTGAGGTGAGAATTTAGCACACCTAGAAGTGAAATCACTGAACAACGAGATTAAAGGTGGAGGAAAAGAAATTGCACGATCAAATCACCATTACTTATTTATCTGTATATAAAACTTTTTTCTGATTTCTTGTAACCAGATAAATTTGGAGTTGTCTGGCGTACCATCTGGATTGGACACCTATTGTTATATTTATTGGTTTTGCACATATGCAGTATATAGTTCTTCATATATATTTTTTCACTATTGACAAGATATTTATATCAGCACTGGAAGCACAGAGCACTTTTATGTTTATAAGAAGCACTTATTCACTTTCTGGTAATAACAATTTATGAATGGGATATCAACACCAGCATTTTATATTTATATGAACTAGTGATGTATTTATTTATTTATTTTGGAATGAAACATATGTATTAGCACTTTACAATAATAATTTTGATATATATAACTGCTCAATAGGTGGATAGTTACACATAAGCACTTTATATAATATTCACAATAACCCTGAAGTGCATCACACTCCCCCATAACATATATATCTGTAACTGTTTTAAAGTATCAGTTTATGTGACGCAGCATAAGGGTGGTTGTTAGAAAATCCTTGATAGCGCAGGAACCACATTTCCATAATAAATATGTTGGGAGAACCATGCGGACTGCTAGTATATGTATAGGGGAACATTTGACCAATATCCGCAAAGGTTTTGTGGGGCACAGTCTCTCGCAGCATTTTGCGAGATGTCACCATAAAAATCCATAAAGATCCCACCAACCTGGAAGTCATTGTTATTGAGAAATATGTTCAGCATTGGCGAAGGATCAATATAAAAAGGTCTATATCCAGACGGGAAACTTTCTGGATATATGAACTAAAGTGTTTCCGGCCTCTAGGACATAATATTCAATGGGATATTGATGCCCATATCAATAATAGTTGATATTTCATTCTGATTAACTTTCCTTCTTTTCAGTGTATATTTCATACATCTGAGGTTCACAAGCTCATTAACAGTGTGATTATGTAAGTGCACTTTATTTTTTTAATAAAGTTTGCTGGGATAATGCACTATTGGCTGCCTATCTCTTTGCTATATGTATGGAAAAATCTGTGGAGGATGATTTTAGAGGAGTATAGGAGCCATAGGAGATCACCAAAGAGAAACCCAAGCCTATATCCACTGCTGCTGTTGGAATGAAGGTCCTTTTAAAGAGACAGACACATGCTTCATTAACATCCATCCGTTAAGGGGCTGGTTGGTTTTGTCTCTTCCACGAGGTGTAAAGGAGTGAGGGATCACTTCCACAGCACAGGGAGTTACCATTCTTGGGTGGAGTTTACTACCTATTATCCTAACCTGTTGGTAAGGAGCTAAACCTGGAGGCGGTGGGATTCACTACACATCATTTGGCAATTTTTCATTTGGATACTCACAATTGGACTCACATTTACCACTTGGATTCATAGCATTTATTTCCCTGTTAAGGGTTTCAGTTCAAACAGGATGAAAAGTCTATTGGACATCACATTTGGACACTAATATTTTTTGTTAAGGTTCACACCCTGTTTGGGGTTAATAACATTGTCACAGATTAGATCACTTGTGGGACTCACGATTGTTATATGGATTGTTGTATTAGGTATTTCCCTGTACTTGCAGGGTCTTCATAGGGGTAAAACATGGGAAATGTACATTTAATGCATGTATGTACTACATACAGTATGTTTTGTTTTTGCCCTGACATATGCTTTGATACACTTGCTGTTAAAGCAGAACTCCAGGCATAAGTACTCCGAGACCAGTGTCATGGCATCTAGGGGATCCATCCATGACAGCCTGGGCTCAGAAGAAGTGGGTTAACTGATGCTGGTCTAGTGGTGGAGAGGAAGTCATGACCATTAGAAGGTGAGTATTGCAGCAAAGGCTGCTCTTTTAATTTGAATACCGCTGGCCTCTGAGTTTTTACCTATGTAGCAAGGTTTTCAGGCCTATGGCCTGATGTGGGTCTGCCATTAGTACCGGAATCCTCTCCAGCCCATGTGAGCTGAGTCCCCAGGTGTGACAACTGAAGCAGCGACAACTCTGGCAACTTTGTTTGTATTTTTTCTATTATAAATTAAGGGGATGGGAGAAGGGAATGAGTGGGATACTCCTTTCGGCTTGAACTAATTACAATTGGGACTTCGATCCTGAAAATGCCTGTTGGCGCTTCCTTGACGCCAGCCAACACTCACTGACTTTGAGAACACTCTGTATAACAGAAGAAGTGTTGAATCCCCGACCTATAGTCCAGTAGATCCAAGACTGAGAACTGTAGAACTCCTGACACTGTTTCACTGTGTAAGTCTCTGAATACTTTCCCCCGCCTGGCACAGCTTGAGGTAGTATTTTATAGAACTCCGAATAACTATCACTGTAACTGGCACACGCAATACAATTCAGGGCCCAGACTGTAGGTGCCCCCTTTACTCCTTGATCTCTTCAGGGTCCACTGACTATGTACCCCCTTTACAACTTCAGGGTCCTCAACCTAGGTACCCCCTTTACAGCTAGCTGACACTGGATCCCAGAACATCTTCCGGAGTGGTCCCCTCTGACTTTAGGCAGACCCCTAGGGGCAATCCGCAGTACTCACGACCTGTGTAGGCTTTCCTGGGACTGGACCCCTCTCTCTCTCCGCAGGCTCTCGGCACACCGGATCCCCTCAGCTCAACTCAGCACTCTCTGGATTCTCAGGCGACACCCCGAGATATCCACCTTCCTCAGACAGGAGGAGAGACAGCCGCACTCTCATTCCTGGGACTCTGCTCCTGCCAAAGACACCGTGCCACGCACTTCCCCCCAAACTTATACCCACTCCCAGAATCCCTTGCAGCATAATCTGCCTTCTGGGGTAGTTACAAGCTGGGATGTGTCCCCTGATTGTGCTTCCCACACTGCCATATGAGAAGCCTCTCACAGGAGACAATGGGGATACTTCTCCCCTCAGCAGGCACACCTGGAAGCCCTGACACCCTAACTAGATAAATCACAGCCCTGCTGTTAGGCAGACAAGGGCCACTGTAGTTTTACCTAGCACCTACCTGTAGGGTGTTACACCTATAAAAACGAGTTCTGTTTTTTTAGGTAATACTTTCTATTGTTTTACCCCTAAATACCATATGACTAGTTGCTTCATTAAAAATGGGTTGGTTAATTGCAAGCTCTCGTTCCATCGATTCCTTTTACTATATTGCAACAGTAGGGAAAACAAAGGGCATCAATAGCATTGTAGCTGTGAAGAGCTTTGGGGCATTGTTTATAAATGAATTGGTTCTATGTCTAACAAAACTGGAAATGCTTGGGGAATTCTACAATATTATTTCCTGTTTTTAATTCTTTGGATAAAGAGCTTATATTGTAGGAAGGAAACAGAAAACGTATGCTTTATGGAAGGAGCATTCATTATCTGGTCTTCTTTAAAGAACTCTGTCCTGCTTTGCTTGCAAAAAAAATAATTTAAGTTTTATGTAACCCATAACAATGAACTTCTCTTTTTTGCTTCCCTTTTGGTCTGGTAAATATACCATTGAAAGTGTTTTGTTATATCTGTTTAATAAGTGCTAAAAATTACCCGTCGATCCTGCCAGAAATCCAGTGCTGCCTGCAGTCCCATCTCAAGCAATCTAATCAGCCATGCCCAATTCGCCTCTTTTGGAAGAATCTTTTGAATCTGACGCATCCAGGTGTGCCCATTTCCTTTTAGTGCTTTGTGGTTCTTTCTGACAGAACTTGCATCACTACTGTAAATTCACTAGATTTAGGGTTTGACAAATAGAACCCCGGAGGGCAGAGGGGGATCAGTGATCCGACATTCCTAAAAGTGTGATAGTCTGTGGATTCCTATACAAGCTTAGGTCTTTATCATTTTTGATTACTAGCAAAGGTGTGCCCATTCCAACTCTAACATTCCAACTCCCCCACATGTCTGGGATCTTTATCCCGATGACTAAGCTCCGAGGGGCGGAGTGAAACACATTAGGGGCGTGGCCTGGGTGAAGTCCAGGCTGAGTTTGCCACTTTCACACTGACTACAGGGATACTTTCCTTCTGGGTGCCCATTCCAAGTTTGCGGAGCAGTGCAGAGAATAGTGTGTGGGTGATGGGGGACAGAGGCAGCTGAGAGGATATTTGTAAAGTACACAAGCTGATTGCGTTGATGGGGTGGAATAGATGGCTATGACAAGGAGGTGTTAGCTGAGGTAGGAGGAAAGTAAGCATTGTAACCAAGAGGGTGAAATGGATAGGAGCAAAGTGCCATGCCAGCAGGGGGGGGGGGGGGTGAGATGTATGGTGGGGAGGCTGATGGAGGTTGATCAGGAGGAGATGTTGTTCCTGGGGGGAGGTGAGGTAGATAGCACTTGAACTGTGATGAGGAAGGGGAGTGGATGGGGTGTAAGCTTGGTGGCAAGGAGGTGGATTGAAGCTTGGTGGCTACAGATGAATCGAAGGAAGGCACTGTTGGTGGGGGGATTGGTAGTGAAGAATGTGGCAGTGAGTTGTTACTGGGGAAAAATTAGGTGGTTGTAGGTGTTGAGATCTCGGGAAAAGAAGGGGGGGGGGGGGGCTGTTGAGTGACACGGAGGCACAGTGACTGGGGGATAAGGGGTTGGTGATTGGTGACCTGAGAGGTTCAGTGGGTGGAGTGTGCCGCTGTGACCTGGGAGCTGAATTGGGTGTGGGGAGGATAGGTTACCTGGGAGGTGAGGTGGGAGGAGCTGTTACCTGAGAAGTGAGGTCGGTGGCAGGGAGGTGCTGTGACCTGGGAGGTGAGGTGGGTGGCAGGGAGGAGCGGTGAGGTGGGTGGCAGGGAGGAGCGGTGACCTGGGAGGTGAGGTGGGTGGAGAGAGGAGGGGTGACCTGGGAGGTGAGGTGGGTGGAGGGAGGAGGGGTGACCTGGGAGGTGAGGTGGGTGGAGGGAGGAGGGGTGACCTGGGAGGTGAGGTGGGTGGAGGGAGGAGCGGTGACCTGGAGGTGAGGTGGGTGGAGGGAGGAGCGGTGACCTGGGAGGTGAGGTGGGTGGAGGGAGGAGTGGTGATCTGGGAAGGTGAGGTGGGTGGCAGGGAGTGCGGTAACCTGGAATATGAGGTGGTTGGCAGGGAGGTGCTTTGACCTGGGAGGTTTGGTGGGTGGAGGAAGGCGATGTGACCTGGGAGGTAAGGTAGATAGCATGGAGGTGCTTTGACCTGGCAGGTGAGGTGGGTGACAAGGAGGTGCTGGGGCATGGGTGGGTGATAGAATGGCATATGCAGTGGAGCATAATCTTTCTCTATATAGAAATATACTAGCCTCCTTGTTGCGTATGTGATAGACTACCAAGAACATGTGTACTATATATTTAAAAAATTTAGATTTTTCATGTCCATGCGATTTTAGTGAATATTGGGAAATTTTAGCAAAATTCCATAATTTGAGTGAAATAGTTTGAAGTAAAAATGAAGGGCAAAATGAAGGTAGTTTTTAAGGACTCAATGAGCTTTAAACCAAAAATTCAGTTGTACCAAAAAGGTCCCATAATATACTCTTTTTTTTTTTGTCACAAAAAGAAATAAAGCAGACCGTGGAACAAAAAAGAAAACAAAAATATGTAGAGCACAGATACTAATCAAATGCACAAAAAAAAAATGCAAAACATTACCTTAAATAAACTACATTACCCTAAATGCATTCACCTTTTATTTATCACGGGCGGCTATTGATTGTTAAAAATGTACATATGGTACCATTCATATCAGTCCTAGCCCTAAAAAAGCTTGCAATCCAAGGTCGCCACTTTACATACTAGGGCCAGTTTGAATTGGACATAATTTACCTACCTGTCTTTGGAGTGCCCAAATTCTAAATAAAACATATTCGTATATATTGTATATATTTTTAAATGTCAAGCTATTTTTTTGGTTGAGGTCAGGGTTCTGTAAAGACCACTTGGGTTTCTCCACACCAAACTAATCAAGCCATGCCTTTATGGAGATGGCTTTGTACACAGGGGCACAGTCATGATGCAACAGGGAAAGGTCTTCCCCAAACTGTTACCACAAGGTTGGAAGAGCACAATTGTCGAAAATGTCTTTCTATGTTGTGAAATTAACAGGACCCTTCAATGGAGACACCTAAACTCAACTATTTGGATGGGGGGGGGGGGGGGTCCACATGCTTTAGTCGAAATGGGCAGTTTTCCCAATTAGATTATCCCCATTTGTGATAACAGAATATTATACTGAAGTAGTAAAGATTTCCCATGTGTACAAAAAAGAATTTGAAACTCACCGCTTCTAAATCCGTAGAAGAAGACAAAGACAACCAGCCACCCGGTGTTCCCCATCATCCTTCGATGTGCCATTCTACTTCCCAATACAGTTTGTGCTGCAATGACAACAAACACAGCAATGCTTCCTTTTTTGTTTTTCTCTTATTTCATCTGTTTAGGACCTCATGATTTTGTTTCCTTCCTTTTTTTGAATTCTTTACTAGATAGCAAAAAGCTGTGTTTCAACATGTCACAGATTTCAACAATTTTGAGTTCAAGACTCAGTGGCCCTGCATGTACTGTACATTTCTTCTTACATAGTGCAATATGCCTAATGAAACTTGGCCTGACCTTATTTGGCAGCCCTCCCAAATAAAAATCATACAAGAGAAGCTGCATAAACCTATCAGCAAAATGTTTTGCTTAGAACTTGTGATAATTGTCCAAAATGTTTACAGCCACAACATGGCTCAAAATACATGGATCAAAATTAGGCCAGTTCAGTAGGGACCGGCTACATTTCAATCCATATATGGGCAGGGTAGTTGTACAGAAGTTGGTCTATCAATTAAAGACTTCTGCACAACCAATCTGTCAGGTTTTTTTTAATTGGTTAGTGCTGCTGGCTATAGCTGGCAGCACTGATCAATGTATTCTGATGGTGGGGAAGTATCCCTCCCTGTCAGAATACAGTAGGCAGAAAGGAACGAGGAAAGGGGACACATTTTGATCCATGTACTATATGGGCAAGGTCTACCGATTGACTTCTGTACAACCACCCTTTTGGGTTTTTCCTATTTGGTTAGTGCTGTTGGCTATAGCGGGCAGCACTGATTAACCACCTCTGGGCCAGAAGATTTTCCCCCTTAATGACCAGGCCATTTTTTGCGATTCGGAACTGCGTTACTTTAACGGACAATTGCGCGATCGCGGGACGCTGTACCCAAATAAAATTGATGTCCTTTTTTTCCCCACAAATAGAGCTTTCTTTTGGTATTTTATCACCTGTGCAATTTTATTTTTTGCGCTATAAACAAAAAAAGCGAAAATTCTGGAAAAAAAAAAAAAAAACAATGTTTTTCACTTTCTGCTATAGAACATTCCCACCCAAAAAAATTTAAAATCTAATTTTTTCATCATTTTAGGCCAATTTGTATTCTGCTACATATTTTTGGTTAAAAAAAATCCCAATAAGCATATTTTGATTGGTTTTATTTATTTTTTTACTAGTAATGGCAGAGATCAGCGATTTTTAGCGGGACTGCAACATTGCGGCGGACAGATCGGACCCCTAACTGACATTTTTGTCACTTTTGGGGGGACCAGTGACATTACTACAGTAATCAGTGCAAAAAATATGCACTGTTACTGTAATAATGACACTGGCAGGGGAGGGGTTAACCCATGGGTGATTGAAAGGGTTAAATGTGAGCATAGCAGGTGTTTTCTAACTGTGGGGGGGGGAGGTGGGCTTGTGCAATCAACACAGAGACCTGTGTTCCTAAATAGGAGGAACACAGAAGCTCTGTGTTGGTTGCTGAGAGAACAACGATCTGCTGTGTTTACAATGACAGCCCGCCGTTCTCTCTTCACTGGGAGCGAACGCGGGTGCCCGGCGGTAAACACGGCCTCCGGTGCCGTGGATCATGACCCCTGCTGGCGAGTGGGATTGCGCGCACCCCCAGGATCGCTCCCGCGAAGTGCCGTACAGGTACGGCGATTTGCGGGACCCTGCCGCCGTATAACTGCAAGTGGTTAATATATTCTGAAGGTGGGGAAGTCTCCATCGCTGTCAGGATACAATAGTGGGAAGGAACGAGGAAGGGGGCTAAATTTTGATCCATGTATCGGCAGGGTCTACTGATTGACTTTCTGTACAACCACCCTGTGTTGAGTTCTTCCCAATTGATCAGTGCTGTTGGATAAGTGTATTCTGACGGTGGGATACAATAGCTCAGCAGGAAGGATTCTCCTATCTACATTGAATGTGTAGATAGGGGAATCGGGTCATTTTTATCATTCAAACCACTTATTGAACAAAAAAATGTATGGAATGCCTTAGGTGGAACTTTTTTTTTTGGTCAACCAGCAGACTGAATGAAAAAAACAAACTGATTCTCCCATCCACACAAAAACTTTGATTACCATAGGTGGAAGGAAAGAAAATTGCTTGATTACCCAATCAACACAATCAGTGTTGATGGGGGAATCCCTCCCACTGCACTATTGTGTTCTGATGGTGGGAAGCCTTCCCTGCTGGCAGAACACAATGATTTGTGTTGCTGGCTATAGCCGGTGACACGAATTGTTTGGGAAAAGCCTAATAGGCTGGTTGTACAGTTTTTTGATAAATCAACTTTTGAACAACCAGGTAGCCCATACATATATGGAGCAAAATTCATCTGTTTACTGCCTAACCGGATGAATTTCGATCCATGTATGGCCAGCTTAAAGCGGAGTTCCGGGCAGAAAAAATGATTTTTTTCTGAACATACCCCCGGGACAGTCAGGGCTAGCACATTCCACAATGGCTAGCCTCTGATCTGTCCCGGTTCGCACTTACCTTTTAGAAGAAATACTTACTTAGAAATTTTCTTCCACAGCGTTTCCATCTCGGTTGTGGGCAGCTGAAGCCGGCGCGGTCCTCTTCTCTGTCTTCTTCCGCGTCTTCGTGTCCCAGAATGCACTGCACCGGCCCCTCTCGTCACTTCCGGTGCGGCGCCGCATTCCTAAACAGCTTCTGGGCGGCGTCGCCCGGAAATGACAAGCGGGGCCGGTGCGGCGCATTGATTCCTGGGAGCTATGACGTTTAGCTCCCAGGAATCATCGCGAGGCAGGAAGTGACGGGGTGAGCCTCGGCGCTGGAGGAGGAAGCTGTCATAGGTGAGTATTTACGATCTTCAATAAAAAGGTGAGTAAACAAAAAAAAAAAAAATAACTATCCAATTCCTTTTCAGGTGAGGCATACCTAGCGGAGGGGCACAAAAAAAAAGAAATCTTTTTTGTGCCCGGAACTCCGCTTTAAGATTTGAAACAGAAAAAATAAAAAAGGACAACAGATAATATTATTGAAAGCTATCTTGGCGGACACTCCATCCAAAGTTTCCACTCCTCTGGCATCCCTAGATATCATACTTTCAACCCTGAGATTCGAGAATTCATTGCTCTCAGTTTAATTACCATATTTATCGGCGTATAACACACACATCAAATTTAGGAGGGAAATTTTAGGAAAAAAGCTTAAATTTGAAATAAACAGCATTGAACTTAGAACATTTTTTTGTTAAATCAAATGCAGTCTTACCAGTGCCCGTGAATGCAGCCTCATCAGCACAGTGTTCATGCAGCCTCGCCAGCGCAGCGTTCATGCAGTGTCGCCAGCGCAGTGTTCATAAATGCAGCCTCGCCAGCGCAGTGTTCATAAATGCAGCCTCGCCAGCGCAGTGTTCATAAATGCAACCTCGCCAGCACAGTGTCCATGCAGCCTCGCCAGCGCAGTGTTCATAAATGCAGCCTCGCCAGCGCAGTGTTCATAAATGCAGCCTCGTCAGCGCAATGTTCATGCAGCCTCGCCAGCGCAGTGTTCATAAATGCAGCCTCGCCAGTGCAGTGTTAATGCAGCCTCGCCAGCGCAGTGTTCATGCAGCCTCGCCAGCGCAGTGTTCATGCAGCCTCGCCAGCGCAGTGTTCACGCAGCCTCGCCAGCGCAGTGTTCACGCAGCCTCGCCAGCGCAGTGTTCATGCAGCCTCGCCAGCGCAGTGTTCATGCAGCCTCGCCAGCGCAGTGTTCATAAATGCAGCCTCGCCAGCGCAGTGTTCATAAATGCAGCCTCGCCAGCGCAGTGTTCATGCAGCCTTGCCAGGGTAGTGTTCATGCAGCCTCGCCAGCGCAGTGTTCACAATGCAGCCTCGCTAGCGCAGTGTTCATAAATACAGCCTCGCCAGCGCAGTGTTCATGCAGCCTCGCCAGCGCAGCGTTCATAAATGTAGCCTCGCCAGAGCAGTGTTTATGCAGCCTCGCCAGCGCAGTGTTCAGAAATGCAACCTCGCCAGCGCAGTGTTCAGAAATGCAACCTCGCCAGCGCAGTGTTCATGCAGCCTCACCAGTGCAGTGTTCATAAATTCAGCCTCGCCAGTGCAGTGTACATCAATGCAGTCTCGCCAGTGCAGTGTCCACCAATGCAGGGCAAAGCAAATGGCAACAGCAGCCTCGCCAGCGCCATTGAACAGAGTGGCGATATACCGGTATTTAAAAAAGAAAAGGCCAGGCAGCGCTGAGAGGCAGAGGGGGGCGGACCGGACCGAGAAGAAGTGAGGACGAGCGGCCGCTGTCATCAGAAGTCCCAGCGCCTATGATAGACGTCACAGGTCCCGCGTCCCGGCATTGGGCCACTGTGCTGTCTATCATAGGAGTCGGAACTCCCTATGACAGCAACTACTCGTCCTTCCTTCTACTCGGCCGGCCCGCCCTGCCCGCCTCCTCTGCCCTGTCAGCGCTGCCTGGACTGTTTTTTTTTAATACATCGCGTATGTTTAGGAGGAAAAAGTGCATGTTATACGCCGATAAATACAGGTATATTAAACATCTATACCACTGTGATCCCTTTCCCCTATTTTCCCATTCTATGCTTTTATGCTTTCTTTCTTGACCTACTTTTCATTTCCCCAGTCTTAGGGTTTGTTCACACTAGCTGTCGGGAGTAGTAAAACCCCATAGTTGAGCCACTTTTTACTGCCTTCCAAGCGCTAACCCCTTTAGCTGCAGAAACAGCAGTCATGAGTGTACACCTGCCACAGCCTCAGCAGGAATTATGCCCCCTGCAGCTTTTGGTGGGTGCATAGCACCCACCACACATAACCCATTTAGGGCAATGGGTCCTCTCTTGCACAATTGCATGCGTTCACGACACATGGCAGAAAAGCCCCCTTTTAGCAGATGCATGGGGGTGCCATTAATTATTAAAATGGTTGTCAAGCCTCAAGGTTTTTCACCTTAATGCATTGTATGCATTAAGGTGAAAAACCTCCTGTGCTGCAAACCCTCCCCCCTCCCCTTTCTTACCTGAGCCCGATCCAATCCAGAGATGTGCATTGGACAGATTGATTGGAGCAGGGGCCATTGGCTCCCACTGCTGTCAATCAAATCCAGTGACACAGGAGTGGGGGGCTGTCTGTGTCAAAGTACGCAGCAGTGGGACTCGGGCGCGAGTCTGTCCGGTGCACCCAGGGAAAGCCGATGAAGAGGAGGGGCCTGGATTGCCGGAGGGGCAACCCAGAAGAAAAGTTGGGGGCACCCCAGAAAACAAAAATTGTTTTGCACAGAGCAGGCAAGTATACCATGTTTGTTGTTGTTTTTTTTTTTTAAAACAAAAATAAGGTTTACAACTTCTTTAATGACACCCCAATGAATCAGAAAAATGCCCGTGTATTTGCTCGCACAAAACATAATGCAATTCCATTCCATTAAAAAAAAAAATGTCTGGGACTTCTTTCTATATGTTTCTGCGGGTAGGACAGGCCATTGAAAGAAATGGGCCACCCTACCTGCAGAACGCAGCCCGCCCAAATGTGAACCGGGGCCCAAGTCTATCACTCTCTATGTCCATATGGATTCTTCTGTTTGGATAACAAAACTGTTGAGTTGGTAATACTGTCAATATAAACGTTTGCAATAAACAAATCACACACACACAGTGATTGTAGAAAAAGCCTAGTAAAGAAGAGTGACGCTGTGTTTGCTTTTGTCACCCATTCCTGTACAAAAATCCTTTTTTTCAATTTCCCTTGCACATGATTAGGTGTTCAAAGTAAACACAGCTTTGCCTTATTTACTAAGATAAGTAAGCAGTTTTGCAAAGTAAGCACTCATATTATGACATATAGTTTTTACTGAAGGTAACCTCGCAATTGCTTTGTGCATTTTTCATCCTTTGCTGCATCTCAGTGCTGCCAACCTCATGCGGTCTATTTGCAGCCATTTCCCATCTACATGCACTCTGGTCAGGGCCGGTCTTTGGGGTGTGCGAGCTGTGCGGCCGCACAGGGTGCCATGGGCAAAAGGGGCGCCGTGTGGCCATTGCAGCTCGTACATGATCAGGCCGCACAGTGGGAGGTAAGCGGCGACCGCGGCATGGAGAGGGTTAACACAGGCCATGGTCGCCGCTTACCTCCCGCTGTGCGGCTGTGCCTGTGTCTTCTATAGCTGCAGGGACAACTCAGCCTCAGATCCGCCGCCAGTGCCCGCCACTGACAGATCCCCTCCTCTCCAGGCCAGGGACGCCAGAGGAGAGATCGTCGGCTCCCCCTCCTCCCGCCCCTTCTCCTCCTCCTCCCGCCCTTTCTTCTCGTGGTAAGCCTCCATACTAAGGTAAGTAAGCTCTCTCCTGCATCAAATGTAAGGGGGGGGCTCTGTGTGGGGGGTCTCTGATGTAAAGGGGGCTTTGTTTGGGGGGTCTTTGGTGTGAAGGGTCTCTGATGTAAGGGGGCTCTGTGTGGGGGTCTTTGATGTAAGTGGGGCCTCTGTGCGGGGTTTCTGTTGTAAGGGGGCTCTGTTGGGGGGTTTCTGTTGTAAGGGGGGCTCCGTTGGTGGTCTCTGATGTAAGGGGGGTCTCTAATGTAAGGGGGGCTAAGTTTGTAGTGATCATAAAAAAGAAAAGTCAAATGAAGTGCAAAAAAAGTGCAAGAAAAAATGTGCCGGGCGCTGGTGGGGGGCTGGGGGCGCAACAGGATCAGCTCGCACAGGGCGCTTGAACACCTAAGCCCGGCCCTGACTCTGGTGATGGCTGCATTGAGTTTCTTGATGTGGGTTTCCCAGGTGGTGAAAACAATATACAATACCTGTATAATGTGTGTTGAAACAACCCCCTGTAGTCTCCATTGGAAGTCCAGGTGACAGGGTGACAACATAGGGGCATAAATGGGAGAAAGCCTTCGTAGCAGGATCAACAGGGAATAATAAAGTGGAAGCTGCAGATGTGAAAAGATTAAAATAGGTTTTTTAAGTTGACATTTCAGGTCACATACAGTGCCTTGCGAAAGTATTCGGCCCCCTTGAACTTTGCGACCTTTTATCACATTTCAGGCTTCAAACATAAAGATATCAAACTGTAATTTTTTGTGAAGAATCAACAACAAGTGGGACACAATCATGAAGTGGAACGAAATTTATTGGATATTTCAAACTTTTTTTACAAATAAAAAACTGAAAAATTGGGCGTGCAAAATTATTCAGCTCCTTTACTTTCAGTGCAGCAAATTATCTCCAGAAGTTCAATGAGGATCTCTGAATGATCCAATGTTGACCTAAATGACTAATGATGATAAATAGAATCCACCTGTGTGTAATCAAGTCTCTGTATAAATGCACCTGCACTGTGATAGTCTCAGAGGTCCGTTTAAAGCTCAGAGAGCATCATGAAGAACAAGGAACACACCAGGCAGGTCCGAGATACTGTTGTGGAGAAGTTTAAAGCCGGATTTGGATACAAAAAAATTTCCCAAGCTTTAAATGTCCCAAGGAGCACTGTGCAAGCGATAATATTGAAATGGAAGGAGTATCAGACCACTGCAAATCCACGAAGACCTGGCCGTCCCTCTAAACTTTCAGCTCATACAAGGAGAAGACTGATCAGAGATGCAGCCTAGAGGCCCATGATCACTCTGGATGAACTGCAGAGATCTACAGCTGAGGTGGGAGACTCTGTCTATAGGACAACAATCAGTCGTATACTGCACAAATCTGGCCTTTATGGAAGAGTGGCAAGAAGAAAGCCATTTCTTAAAGATATCCATAAAAAGTGTTGTTTAAAGTTTGCCACAAGCCACCTGGGAGACACACCAAACGTGGAAGAAGGTGCTCTGGTCAGATGAAACCAAAATCGAAATTTTTGTCAACAATGCAAAACGTTATGTTTGGCGTAAAAGCAACACAGCTCATCACCCTGAACACACCATCCCCACTGTCAAATCATGGTGGTGGTAGCATCATGGTTTGGGCCTGCTTTTCTTCAGCAGGGACAGGGAAGATGGTTAAAATTGATGGGAAGGTGGATGGAGCCAAATACAGGACCGTTCTGGAAGAAAATCTGATGGAGTCTGCAAAAGACCTGAGACTGGGACGGAGATTTGTCTTCCAACAAGACAATGATCCAAAACATAAAGACAGGCCCGGAGCAAAAAAAAAAAAAATAGGCGCAGGGCCTCATGATGGGGTGGACAGGGGACACGGTTAGAAGAGGGTTAAATGGTGGGCTGTGGCCGGTGGTCAAGAGTGGGGATTGGGTAGTTCAAGGTGGGGTGGGGTCAATTGCATGGTAACACTGGGGGGGGCTTGGAAGTACCAAGCAGTGCCGCGCGAAACGTGAGGAAGAAAGAAGAATCCTCCCTGCTGTGCTGCTTGCCCCTGCTATGGAGGATTTGGACATGCTGTTTGGCTGGCTCCGGGAGGCTGCTGCCTCGAGGGGGTCGTCCTGGCTGCGGCCGCAGGTCTCCTCACTGCTCGAGGGGGGGCCTGCTGCGGAGGGGGACCGGCGTTCCCGGGCTTGGCAGTCACGGCCGCCGGAGCGTTATAGCCCTCCTGTGTCCCCCCCCGACTTGAGCGCCGATCCGGGAGCCCACTTGTGGACCCTCCAGGCTCGCAGGCCCGGCGTTCTCCTGCTGAGGCCGGCGGGGCCTCTGGGAGGAATCCCCATCCACGGCGGGGGACGTCCGGTCGGGGTGGCTCAGCGAGGGAGGCGGCTGTTCGCGGGCACCGGCCAGTCGGTAGGAGCGGCCGGAGGCTCCATCCGGCGCACGCCCAGTGCGGTGGCGGAGGCGGGAGTATCTGCGATGGACGGAGGCGGATCGGGGCCTAGTCGGAAGCGGCCCAGGCGTGCGGATGGCGGATCGTCGGCCTGTCGGCGGCAGGGGGGGGATGGCAGTCGGCCTGACCCCTCGGTGCCTTCCAGTCCAGGTCCGGAAGGGGATCCTGATGTGCCGGAGGACCGTTCAGAGGGAGAGCTGTCGGTCTAGGAGGAAGGAGAGGCTCCTGGGCCTTCGTCAGCGGGGGATGCCGGATCTGCAGCGGTGGGGCCTGGCCCTGCTTGGCCCGGTGAGGTACATGATACTCAGCCCCAGAAAACAGCCCCAGCAAACAGCAGTCTTTGGATTATTGCAGCAGTGCAGTGCAGAGTCTTGCAACACAGTATCACATCAGCACTCATCAGAGTCAGAAATGGGCTCCACACAGCACACTTATGGCTTTCAACATGGACAAAACTACCCTAGAATCCAGGCTTTCCAGTGCTTTTCCTCCTCTCAGCAACTCCATTCTGCCTCTGTGACCTGTAGTCCCACACAGTCTTCTTCTGGACAGGGGCTAAAGCCTAATGGTGGCTGTATCATTTGTAGAAAAGTATATAATCTAAGTTCTGTAAAGAAGACGTGCGGCCACATGAAGAAGTTGGATGAGAAGAAGTTCAAACTTAAACTGCATACGGGGTTCTTTAACGTTAGAGCGGTAAAGGTGTGGAACTCCCTTATACAGTTAGTGGTGTCAGCTGGGAGTGTAGATAAATTAAAAAAACTTTTAGATTTCTCTCTCTGGGAACCCAATGTACAGGGGTATGGAAATTGGAAGCTACAAACACACATGCCGTGAATTGAGTGTTATATTCAACCTTACCAACTATGTAAATAATATTTACACCATATCACAGTGCCAACTTTTTCTGCAGTAGGCATTCACCAAAAATGGTTATATATTGCTCCTTTGCTCAGAACAAAAGGTTGGATAAGCTCAAACACATGCTATGGAAAATACAACCCCATTTACTTATATGCCAAATACTGTCAAACATTCAACATTCTGAGAAAGCATTAGATGCTCTCACCGGTCCTTAGGTGAGACTTTTACTAAATATTCCTCTGATAGCCCAAACGCCTGAAACTGCTGTATGCAGTTTGGAATAACTGGCTTCATTATATTAGGCTGTGTCTGTACTATACACAAGTCGTTCTGGATGGGGTGAAAAGGAATGATTTGCAGGACTTTGTTCACTATCCTGAAATGAGGAATAATACCTTTATTTTTGGCATATATGCTGGAATGAGACATGTGAATTCCATCTGTTATAGGAAGGCGCTTATGTGTTACAAACAAAACAGAAGGAGAGACGTATACACTAGACCTAATTTATTCCACATTGCTGTTCCTTTCTGGGTAGAACATTTGTGTCGAAGGTTAACTGCAGAGAACCGCAAGTTAGCATGTGTTATGTGATTCTTTTACACCAGTCTAAGCTCGATTTGCTCTAATATCTGACCCCATGGTCAGCTCCATCTACCACCCACTCAGTTTGATTAATCTTCTGCCCAATCCATCCTTTGCCCGCTCTGTCCAACCCATCTTCTGCCATCTCTGATCAAGTCCATCTTCTATCTCTTCTGTTCGCTTAATCTTCTTTCTTCCGCACCATTTGTTTCATCTTCTTCTCATTCTGTTCATCCTCTGCTTGCCCTGTTCAATTCATTTTTTGCCGATTCGGTTTACTCCTTCTTTCTTCCTTGTTCGCTGTATCTTCCTCTCACTCTGTTCTCTTCATCTTTCTACTGTCCATTCAGGCAGAGTGTATTTTCCACTGGCCATTAGGGATGGGTGAACAGTTCAGCCCGAGCACGATTTCAGGCCGAACTTTTGCCTGTTCTGCCATTGGCCGAACACCCTGCAATGCACTGAGCGCTGCACAATGCATTCGGCATCCTGATTTGGCACAGCTTTGCTCAATCAGGGTGCAGTGTAAGCTGGTTAAGGAGCGGGGCCAGGAAGCCAGCCGCAGCGTCCTTAACAACCGATGAGTCATCAGCTGTCGATGGGTTTCCCCGCTGACAGATAATAAAAAATATAATAAAAAATGGCATTGGGCACCCGCCAGGTCAAACCAAAAAAAACGGAGTGGGGTTCCCCTCAAAATCCATACCAGACCCTTATCCGGGCACGCAGCCTGGCAGGTCAGGAAAGGGGGGGGGGGGAACGAGTGAGCCCCCCCCCTGAACCATGCCAGGTCACATGCCCCTAAAGCACCTTGCCCCCATGTTGATGGGGACAAGGGCCTCATCCCCACAACCGTGGCCGGGGGTTGTGGGGGTCTGCAGGCAGGGCCGGCCTTAGGTGTTCAGGCGCCCTGTGCGAGCTAATCCTGTGGCGCCCCCCCCCCCGCGCATTTTCTTGCACCTTTTTTGCACTTTGACTTTTCTTTTTTATGATCACCAATAACACCAACCAATAAGCCCCCCTTACATCAGAGACCCCCCCACACAGAGCCCCCCCACACAAAGCCCCCTTACATCAGACCCCTCCGTGGAGCCCCCCACATCACAGACCCCCCACACAAAGCCCCCCTTACATCACAGACCCCCACACAAAGCCCCCTTACATCAGAGCCCCCCACATCAGAGAGCCCCCCTTACATCACAGACCCCCACACAAAGCCCCCTTACATCAGACACCCCACATCAGAGAGCCCCCCTTACATCACAGACCCCCCACACAAAGCCCCCTTACATCAGACCCCCCCCTTTGGAGCCCCCCAAATCAGAGAGCCCCCCCTTACATCACAGACCCCCCTCACACAGAGCTCCCCACAAAAAGCCCCCCCTTACATTTTTTTAAAGGAGAGAGTCCTCACTTATCTTCCGCTCTCTACAGCTTTTTTTTTTCTTTAAAACCTTCCGCCCACACATCCCCGGGAGTGTGGGCGGGGCGGGAGGAGGAGAAGGGGCGGGGCAAGGAGGAGCTGACGATTTCTCTTCTGGCGTCAGTGCAGGGAGGGAGGAGAGATCGTCAGCGTGGAAGGATCAGAGCGGAGGCTGAGCTGTGTGTGATACACAGCTCGCCTCACTGCATCAGTACGGGTGACCGAGGCAGAGCCGCACAGCGGGAGGTAAGTGGCGGCTGCGGCCTGTGTTAACCCTGTCCAGGCCGCGGTCGCCGCTCACCTCCCGCTGTGCGGCCTGAATCACCTGATCTTCTGCGAGCTGTGATGGCCGCACGGCGCCCTTGTTGCCCATGGCACCCTGTGCGGCCGCACGGCTCGCACACCCCAAAGGCCGGCCCTGTCTGCAGGCAGGTGGGTTATTGGAATCTGGAAGCCCCTTTTAACAAGAGGGCAACCAAATTCCATCCCCCATGTGAATCCCTATCCATTCGCCAAAAAAGATTACAAAGTAATAAAAAGAAGAGAGAAGTTTTTGACCACTCCTTTATTAAAAAACTAAAAAAAATTGTGTCCGTAGATATATAAATCCATCGTCAATCCTGTTGCACCAAAAAAATAAAAGCACCGCCTTCTGGGACAACCTCCTGCCCAATGACTCCTCTCCACTTTGACATCTCTTATATAGGTAAGGGGCAGGGCCACCAGGTGATGTTGCATGGTGGCCCCACCCCCTTGGGATGCCACAGGCCCAGCATGCACTGGTCGGTGATGTCAGAAGGAGCAGTGCCATTGGGTGATGTAGCCAGATGGACCCACCCCTATAGAGGAAATGTCAAAGTGCAGGGGAGGTATTTGGCAGAAGGCTGTCCCAGAAGGCGGGCTTCCAGATTCAGATTAGCCTCCTGCCCACAGACCCCCCACAACCACCGGCCACGGTTGTGGGGATGAGGTCCTTTTCCCCATCAACATGGGGACAAGGTGCTCTGGGGTGAGGGCATGTAGTCTGGTATTGTTCGGGGGGGGGGGGGGCGCTCACTCGTCATCCCTCCTTTCCCGACCTGCCAGGCTGCATGCACGGATAAGAGTGTTGTACAGATTTTGGGGAGGACCCCATGCCATTTTTATTTTTTTAATGTTTCAATAGCCGGGTGCCGGCAATTGTAACAGCGGGTCAATTTAAATGTCACTCGTTTTTTTTTCTTCAGAAATGTATTTTTTTTTTGTAGCATATTCTATATATGCTACAGATGTGCATCTTTACAGGCACATTACAGGGATCTCCCAGGCACTATATTTAAAGGAATTTTCTTTTTTTTGTTGCATAATTAAAATTACTGCTCCTGAAAAAAAACTATTGTTTTAATAAAAAAATGTTTGCATTGATACATGTTCCCCAGGGCAGTGCCCAGACCCCCCATACCCCTATTTGGCCAATTACTTGCATATAAGCCTTCAAAATGGACACTTTTGATTTTTCCTTATCGGCTCCCATAGATTTCAATGCGGTTTGCAGTTCGGGTTAGGACTTTCTCCCTGTTCGGGAGTTCTGTTGCAAATTGAACAGGGGGGGGGGTGTTCGGCCCATGTCTGTTGCCCATTATTGCTGTGTCCCTCTCTTGTAAACACCACCATCTACTTACTTCCTCCCTGCAGTCTTCCTTCTTCCACATCTTTATGTTCTGCAGAAGTCACCTGCCATCAGCCTGTCCCCCAAGTCCTTCTGTGCTACCCCGACTTGAGTGTGCCCACCTAAAATGAGCCAGCTGTGTCACAGTGCATACTCTGGGAAGAGTGATGCTGGCTGGAATAAGCTGGTAGAAGGAACTCCAATGTGACACTTTTCCTTACAGTTCAGCTGCATGTTTTTTTTAGCTTTGGTTGGTTTTCCTGTCAATATTTATAGCACGAGTGTATTATAAAAACAGGCCACAATATTGCAATGAGCAAAAACAGGAAGTTTGCTAACAGATAAAACTACAGAACATGCAGATAAGTGCAATAAACAAGCTGTTATTGCATGAATTAGTTGGGAATTCGACATTCAAGATTAGACATATTGTGAATACATGCCAGCGCATGGCAGTGCCAGCGTGCAATGATTGTTTTTAAAAGTTAGAAAAATTTGGTGCATAGACTGCTACAAAGTAACTGACTTTAGAAATCCTATTCTGTGAGGTTATATACCCGTGAGAATCATGACAGCACAACCTGGCCAGACATTAAAGTAAATATAAACCTAACTACTACAATTTCAGATCAGCCATACCATGTTAGCCTCTTGAGGACCAGGCCTTTTTCTGACACCTTTTTTTTTTTTTTACAAGTAAAAATCTGTATTTTTTTACTAGAAAATTACTTAGAACCCCCAAAACGTATACGCTGCTCAAAAAAATTATGAAAACACTTTGAAAACACATCGGATCTCAATGGGGAAAAATATGATGCTGGTTATCTATACTAATATGGACTGGGTAATGTGGTAGGATCAAAAGGATGCTACATCGTTTGATGGAAATTAAAATAATCACCCGACAGAGGGCTGAATTCAAAGACATCCCAAAAATCAAAGTGAAAAAATGATGCAGCAGGCCAGTCCATTTTGCTTAACTTTCATTGCAGTAACTCAAAATGGTACTCTAGTTTGTATGGCCCCCACATGTTTGTATGCATATGTAAAGAAATCAGGTGCGCTGCCCTAGTGCATATGTGCAACATACAAAATGATGCAAACAAATAAACCAAAAATGCAATAATAATGCAAAAAAATGAAAACGTATGCAATTCGTGTAAAACAAAAAATGTCCAGAAGGTGACTAGTGATACACCAATGTGCAATAAACGTCCATGTTATAAGTCCATAAATAAAGTGCAAAAAATGGTGACATAAGCTTCCAGCTTGGGGAAAGGTGAACTGTGATTGGAAGGTGCAAAGTCCCACCACCAGCTTGGCCTCTTACCAGAAGTTAAACGTTAAGGGCATATATGAATATGACCGCTCCAAAGGTCATGCAGCCAGGTAGAAAAGTTCCCAGAAATACAGAAGGCACCCTGACACACTCGTGCTCCCTAGACTCTTACCGGACAAAAGCCAAACAAGAAGCCTGGTTCTATGGTGATGAGTGGTCCTGCCGGGGGTTACTGGACTCTAGGATGGCTGATGTAGTGCTTGTGTCCAAGAGGAACAGACCCAGTCAGAAAGCCTGACGAAAGAAGATCCTGCCAAAGGTGACTAGACTCTGATTGGCTGCTGTAACTCCTTAGTCTGGTTGACCTCAATAATAGGGGACACAACAGAGGGGACCGCAATAGTGCATTACCAACAGTAGATATTTATTAAAAACAAATGGTTGCACCTACAGTTGTGAAGACAATAATAGCGAGTTCCCTCACGGAGGAGCTGTATGGCGGGGTCCGCCTGCAGTGCAGACCGCTGCCTGGTCTAGATGTGATGACGCGGCGCCTCCTCTCTGACGCGTTTCTCCCGATAGGGCATCCACTTAGATAGGAGGTAGAGCCAGCGCCATCACTACCGCCATTATATATGCCCTGTAGCAAGTACTTCCGGGGTTCGGGACCCTCCCCTTCTTACCTGTAGACTGGCCACTTATCATACTCTTTAATAGCAATGTCCAAATCAACCAAAAGGGGATAAGGGGACTCTTGGGCATCGCCAAATATTGTTATGATGTGTGGTTACAGTCTGGAAGGTCGGGATGTCCACCGGAAGTACTTGCTTTGTTTACTTCCTGTCGTCTCATATCTATGATGCTGCTTCCTGTGCTGATGACAAGGGCATTTCCTGTGTAAGCAGAGTATGTATTCCTCTCCCCCACAGGCATAACAGCCAATAGGAAGAGGACGATCTCCACCTACTACTTAATATACAGAATATTGTTATGCCGCATATCCTCTCAAACATTCATAACATTGCAGCAAAATAGATAGGAGCCTTGAGGAACATTGAAAAACATTAAAACATACAAACTTATATTTATGTTTGTATGCATGCCTGACAAGGTCGGGGTATGTTCCTAATGAGATGGCGGATGGTGTCCTGGGGTATTTCCTCCCAGATCTGGATCAGGGAATCACTGAGCTCCTGAACAAACTGAGGTCCAACCTGGTGGTGTCGGATGGACGGAAACATAACGTCCCAGAGGTGTTCGGTTGGATTTAGGTCAGGCGAGCATGGGGGCCATTCATTGGTATAGATTCCATTATCCTCCAGGAACCGTTTGCATACTCTCGCCACATAAGGCCAGGCATTATTGTGCACCAGGAGGAACCCAGGACACATTGCACCAGCATAGGGTCTGAATGGGTTCAAGGAGTTTATCCCAATAATTAATGGCAGTCAAGGTGCCATTGTCTAGCCTGTAGAGGTCTGTATGCCTCGCCAGACCATCACTGACCCCCCACCAAACAGGTCATGCTGAACATTGTTAAAGGCAGCATAACGTTCTTGATGGCTTTTCCAGACCATTTCATGTTTTCACGTCTGTCACATGTGCTCAGGGTGAACCTTCTCTCATCTGTTAAAAGCACAGAGTGCCAGTGGCGGCACTGCCAATTCTGGTGTTCAATGGCAAATGCCAATCGAGCTCCACGGTGCCAAGCAGTGAGCACAGGACCCACTAGAGGATGTTGAGCCCTCAGGCCATGCTCGTGAAGTCTGTTTCTGATGGTTTGGTCAGAGGCATTCACATCAGTGGTCATTTTGTAGAGCTCTGGCAATGCTCATCCTGTTCCTCCTTGCAAAAAGAGCAGACACGGGTCTTTCTGATGGATTACGGCCTTTCTATGGCTCTGCCCAGCTCTCCTAGAGTAACTGCCTGTCTCCTGGAGTCTCCTCCATGCACTTGGGATTGCAAACCTTCTGGCAATGGCACGTATTCATGTGCCATTCTGGAGGAGTTGGACTGCCTGTGCAACCTCTATAGAGTCCAGGTATCGCCTCATGCTACCAGTAGTGACACTAACCCTAGCCAAATGCAAAACTAGTGAAAACAGTCAGAAAAGAGGAGTAGGTAAAAGTCAGTGGCCTTAACCTGTAAAACCATTCCAGTTTTGGAGGTCATCTGATTGTTCCCCATCTAGTGCACCTGTTAATTTAATTAACACCAAAGCAGCTGAAACTGATCAACAACCCCCTCGGATACTTAACTGACCAGATTAATATGAATTTTAGTGAACCCAAAAATAATATCCAATTTTTGATAAAATATAAAAGATGTTATGCCCAGTAAAAACATACCTAACATGTCATGCTTTAAAATCGCCTCGACCCATAAAATGGCGTCAAACTATGGTACTTAAATTTCTCTATAGGTGATTCTTTAAACGCCTTTGCAGGTTACCAGTTTAGAGAGACACAGGAAGTCTGGTGCTAAAATTATTGCTCTCACTCTGGCATTCACGACACTAACTCGCATGTATGGTGTGTTCACTGTTTACATATGCGTGCGGGACTTGTGTATGTGTTCACATTTGCATGTAAGCACACAGGGGTGCTTTAATTTTTTTTTCATTTATTTTATCCCAGACTTTTTTTTTTTTTTTTAACACACCTTCTCAAATTTTTTTTATTTGCTATTGTATTGCTATTTGCATATTATAATGTCATTTTTGTATTGCCTTTATTGCTATCACATGGGAGGAACAATGTCCCTTGTAACAGCATGGGCCAGGACAGGTCCTCTTTATGGAGAGATCTGGGGTTATTAGACCCCAAATCTCTCCTCTGGCCTCCAATGCAGTCGATCAGACACAGATCGGTCTGATTGGCTGCTTTTCTGGCCACTAATGGCCAGGTAAACAAAGAGCCGAAACCAGAAGTAAGGAAATCCTTGTTGCTTTTGGTTTCTGGGTCACAGAGAGGAAGGTACAATGCCAGTTCCTCACTCTCTGTGTAGTGCCACTGTCACCACTGGTCACATCACTCCCGGGCTCTGCGATTGGAAGGCTCTGCCAGGGGGGGTCCCTTCTGCTACTTGCAGAAGCGATCAAGTGGCTGTTTAGCCAGCTGCAACTACTTTAACCTAAGGCTGTCCGTGGACATCCTATGATATTGAAATGGTTAATTATTCTAAATCTACAGCTCTTATTAAAATAATACCTGGTGATCCTGCCATAAAGGTCCTTGTTCAGGCATATCCTGTTATAGGGTAACAACGATTTCTCCCTGTCGCCAAATTGTGCTCCTGTGTTGCTTTCCTATCACATGAGCCCCTGATGAAGCCTACAAGCTTCTTTATAAATATGTCCCTAAAACTCATTCGGTTAGGTTTGTCTACTTCAAAGAGATCATTTGATTATGAGTGAGTATCCATCACAATGCTTGGAATGGCAAGAACTCATTGGTCAGCACAAACATTAACCACTTTACCGCTGAGTACCATAGTACTACTGCGGCAAAGTGGCTCGTTATCGTCTGACGATGTAGACCTACGTCACCAGACTCCTCCTCCTGTAGGCGTCGCTCGCGCGCCGCCGGAGGCGCGCTCCCGCTGTTTTCATTCACAGCGGGAGTCGGGCCAGGGGAGGAGCAGCGGCGATCGCCGCTGCTCTGCCCCGATCGTCGGGGAATCCAGTTTGGAGATCCGCCCGCCTGTGTAAACAGAGCGGGCGGATCTCCTAAGTGACAGGGAGTGACAGATCGGAGTGTTCAGCATAGCTGAACATCCGATCTGTCCCTGGCTCACTCAGTCACCTCCCCCCACACACGTTAGTAAGCACCAGGCATACATTAACCCCTCCCTCTGCAATAAAATTAACCCCTTCCCTGCCAGTGTCATTTTTACAGTAACAGTGCATATTTATAGCACTGATTACTGCAGTAATGTCACTGGTACCCCCAAAAGTGTCAAAAATGTCAGTCAAGGGTCCGATCTGTCCGCCGCAATGTCGCAGTCCCGCAAAAAAAAAATCGCAGATCGCCGCCATTACGCGTTAAAAAAAAACACCAAAAATGACAGAAATCTTTCCCATAGTTAGTAAACGCAATAACTTTTGCGCAAACCAATCAAAATACGCTTATTGCAATTTTTTTTACCAAACATGGGTAGCAGAAAATAAATTGGCCAAAAATTTTAAAAAAAATTGTTTTTTACATCTTTTTTGGGGGGAATTTCATATAAAAAATGTTAAAAATATTGTTATTTTTTCAAAATAAACGCTCTTTTTTTGTTTATAGCGCAAAAAGTAAAAATTGCACAGGTGATCAAATACCACCAAAAGAAAGCTCTGTTTGTGGGAAAAAAAGGACGTAAATTTCGTTTGGGTATGGCGTTGCATGACCGTGCAATTGTCAGTTAAAGTCGCACAGCGCCGAATCGCAAAAAGTGGCCCAGACGTAAGACAGCAAAATGCTCTAGTGGTAAAGTGATTAAGAAGTGCTTCTTTCTCCTGGAATAGCTTATTGAAACATGAAGCCTAGATGCTCTTATCATTGGTCAGCACAGTCACGTGGCTGTGTTGACCAATGAACGCTTGCAATTGCAAGCATTATGATGGATGCCCACTTTCAGGGTGTATATTGTGGTGTATGGTGAACGGACTCCTATACTAGCAGCGTGGGGCATCACAGCTGCTATGTGCAGAGAGGTCTGGAGGGGTGGCCAGGATATTTAGAGTTATTCATCAATTTTTCATTAAAGTTAGACTTACACTTTAACCATATTGACGCTAGCTAGTATTAGTCACTTACAATTGGACTTGTTATACAGCTTTTTCAGTTTTAATGAGTGTCAGAAACATACCCCAGTAAATACAATCCACACTGGTAATTCTGTCACCCCAAAAGAAATCACGATAGAATGCGTCAAGGTTTTTGGTACCACTAAATCCCATTTATTGTTGGGTAGGGGTTTGAATTGTTGTCTAAACCCTGTGGTAGACATGATAAGATGACATAATATGTGGGTGGCAGAGGGCATTGTAGGTCCCCACATATTTTTTAGGCATGGTTGTTCCACTATGACGTAGATGGCCTTTTTCACACCTCTTGAGAACCAGTAGACATGTCACGGTAACAATACATTCACTGGCTACTTTATTAGGTACACCTGTTTCATTGCTTGGTAACGCAAATTGCTAATTAGTCAACCACATGGCAGCATTTCAATGCATTTAGTCATCTAGACATGGTAGAAACAACTTGCTTAAGTTAAAACAGAGCATCTGAATGAGAAAGAGGGGGATTTAAGTGACTTTGAACGTGGTATGGTTGTTGGTGACAGACGGGCTGGCCTGAGTATTTAAAAAATTGCTGATCTACTAGAATTTTCAGAAAACCATCTCTAGGGTTTACAGAGAATGGTCCAAAAAATAAAAAATATCCAGTGAGCAGCAGTTGTGTGGAGGAAAATGCCTTGTTGTGGTCAGAGGAGAATTGGGTAGACTGGTTCAAGATGATAGAAAAACAACAGTAACTCAAAAAAACACTTTATACAACCAAGGTATGCAGAATACCATATCTGATGCACAACACATCCAACCTTGAAGCAAATGGGCTACAGCAGCAGAAAACCACACTGTGTGCCACTCCTGTCAGCTAAGAACAGGAAACTGAGGCAACAGTTCGCAAAGGCTCACCGAATTTGGACAAAAGAAGATTGGAAAAAAGTTTCCTGGTCTGATTTCAGCTGCGACATTCAGATGGTAGGGTCAGACATTTTTCATAAACAACATGAAAAGATAGAACCATCCTGACTTGTATCAACAGTTCAGTCTGGTGGTGTAATATTGTGGGGGATATTTTCTTGGCACACTTTGAGCCCTTTAGTTCCAACTGAGCATCGTTTAAACACCATCCCTTTATGACTACAGTGTACCCATCTTCTGATGGCTCCTTCCAGCAGGATAATGCACCATGTCACAAAGCTCAAATCATCTCACCACTGGTTTCTTGAACATGACAATGAGGTCACTGCACTCCAATGGCCTCCAAAGTCACCAAATCTCAGTCCAACAGAATACCTTTGGAATGTGGTGGAACGGAAGATTTGCATCAAGGATGTACAGCCGACAAATCTGCAGCATTGCTGCAGAGGTTGAAGGGGTGGGGGTCAGCCTGTCAGTGCTCAGACCATACGCCGCACACTGCATCAAATTGGTCTGCATGGCTGTAGTCCCAGAAGGAAGCCTCTTCTAAAGATGATGCACAAGAAAACCTGCAAACAGTTTGCTGAAGACAAGCAGACTAAGGAGATGGATTACTGGAACCATGTCCTGTGGTCTGATGAGACCAAGATAAACTTATTTGGTTCAGATGGTGTCAAGCATGTGTGGCAGCAACCAGGTACAAAGACAAGTGTGTCTTGCCTACAGTCAAGCATGGTGGTGGGAGTGTCATGGTCTGGGGATGCATGAGTGCTGCCGGCACTGGGGAGCTACAGTTCATTGAGCGAACCATGAATGCCAACATGTACTGTGACATACTGAAGCAGAGCACGATCCCCTCCCTTCGGAGACTGGGCCGATGGGCAGTATTCCAACATAACAACCCCGAACACACCTCTGAGACAACCACTGCCTTGCTAAAGAAGCTGAGGGTAAAGGTGATGGACTGGCCAAGCATGTCTCCAGACCTAAACCCTATTGAGTATCTGTGGGAAATCCTCAAATGGAAGGTGGAGAAGCGCAAGGTCTCTATCATCCACCAGCTCCCTGATGTTGTCATGAAGGAGTGGAAGAAGACTCCAGGGGCAACCTATGAAGCTCTGGTGAACTCCATGCCCAAGGGTTAAGGCAGTTTTGGTGGCCACACAAAATATTGACACTTTGGGGTCAATTTGGACATTTTCATTTAGGGGTGTACTCACTTTTGTTGCCAGCGATTTAGACATTAATGGCTGTGTGTTGAGTTATTTTGAGGGGACAGCAATTTTACACTGTTATACAATCTGTACACTCACTACTTAACACTGTAGAAAAGTGTAATTTATTTAGTGTTGTCACATGAAAAGATACAATAAAATTTTTACAAAAATTTGTACTTACTTTTGTAAAATACTGTATTTTGCAAAGAATGGGCAGAAATGTCACTCTCTAGATGTGAAAAGCTGGTAGAGACATCCCCAAAAAGCCTTGCAGCTGTAATTGCAGCGAAAGGTGGTTCTTCTAAGTAGTGACTCAGGGGGGGGCTGAATACAAATGCATGCCACACTTTTCACATATTTGTAAAAAAAATTGAAAACCATATCATTTTCATTCCACTTCACAATTATGTGCCACTTTGTAGTTGTCTATCACATAAAATACCAATAAAAAAAAATTTACATTTTTGGTTGTAACATGACAAAATGTTGAGAATTTCAAGGGGTATGAATAATGACATACAGTGCCTTTTTCAAGGCACTGTATGTCATTAGAAAAGTGTGTTTTCCTATCTGTCAGGTCTTCTTGCTGTCTGTGTCCCTACTGGGAGGATTCACCCTCCTAATTTGTACTAGTGACCCCAGTCAATGAGAAAGCAATGTGAAAATCAAAATTCTACTTTTCTCACCAGAAAAGGAGGTAAAGGGAAATCTTCCAATGGGGACACATGTTATGGAACACTCACCACATTGCAGGGATTTCCTTCTACTTCCTGGACTGGCAACATATTCTGGGACAGCGGCGATGTCCGATTAAAACTTGCATCTCGAGTATAAATTAATTGTTACATTAAAAGAGTAAAAGAGCGGAGCGGGAATAGAAAAAAAACAAACAAACATATCCACTCACCTAGATGGCTGCATCCAATCTTGTAGCTTTCCCCTTCTGGCTCTACACTGAGAACAGAGATCACATGACCGCCAAGTAAAATGGACTCCAGAGGGCACTTCTAAGTGTAGGAAGAAAATGTTTATTATCAAAAAATGTAAAAACTTGGTCTTCACTGAGTGGTGACTGTCAGTTACCGGCTCTGTGTGCACCTCCAGTGCTTTCTGGAGTGTCGGGCTATGGAGGGGACAAGAGTGGCTGGCTCAGGGGCTCAGGGGGTGCTCTCAGTGGTCAGGATTCTGGGCAGATCCCAAAATTATTTTCGGGTTCCCTGGAGAGCCTAGGCTGGTTTTGTGGCGTCAGTGGACAGCGGGCTAAATCTGGGTCACAGGACTGCAGAAATAAGTGCACTGTTATGACCTCAAGGAGAAGTATGGCCAAAAGAGATTTAATCATTAGAAGGGGTCACTGAAAAGTCAGTGGCTTAGCTGCCAATCGGATGCCTTGATTTCCTCTGAAGGGCCAACACTAACCATAGAAACATTATAAAAGTTAAAGTAACTTTTAACTTAACAAGCAAAAACCTTGTGCAGCAGTCCCCCCAGCACCCCCTAATACTTACCTGAGCTCTCTCTCAATCCAACGATGTTCACGAGAGCATTGGCTTTCAGGGACTCTCCCTCCTCATTGACTGAGTGTCAGGTCTGGGCTCCTGCTACTTAACGAGCAACTCCTTTATTTCAATGCTCAGAAGCTGCTCAGCTGTCGATTACTAGCCACTCGTTGTTACTCCATTGACTCACCTGGTTACCATTGACCTGCCTCATTAGTCTAGCCTAAAGCTACAACCAGACCCTTTTTTCTATTTAGACAGCTTAGCTCATTTCCTCCTTGCCCTTGCGTGGTCTATGATCTCCAGTGCATTCGTTCCTGTGTTCCTGTGCATGGCTTGGCCTGGCTGACTTCCCTTTGGATTCCTTTTCCTGAATTTTGCTCCTCACTACGCTGACTTCTGGCTTCCTGACCACGGCTCATCTGATTAGCTGCTCTGGCATCCAAACCCCGGCTTCTGTTTTTTATTACGTTACTGAACTATTATTTTTTCCATTTGGTTAAAGGTGTGATTTAAACTGTACTTTGTCTCTGTCTGGTTTATGGTTCCTGACACTGAACCATCGGCTCCTGCTGCTGTCAATCACATCCAGACAGTCAATGAGGAGAGAGAGGGGGTGGGCTGAGTCACAGCTCTGTGTCTGAATGGACACAAAGAGCAGAAGCTCAGGAGTGTGCCTGTATGGGTGCACTCATTGCAAACTGCTTGCTCTGGGGGCATTCGACAGGAGGGAGGATTGCCAGCGGGGGACCCGATAAGAGTCAGGGTTGCTCTGTGCAAAACCACTGCACAGAGCAGGTAAGTATAACATGTTTTTTATTTTAGGAAAATGCCTTCAATATTACTTTAAGGTGCCATTATGGCCATTGTCACAATGACAGCTGGACAGGGGAGATCCTTTAAATCGGGCACTCTAGAAACCCCCATGCACAACTAGTTGATAAATAGTTTCACCAAATAAAAAAAACTCTGATTTGGAATTGAGCTGTATAAGCTAAATTTGCTTGAAAAGTTTGCATAGTTTATTGCATTTAGTGCACATTTTATTTGTGATTTTATTTTTTATGTGTTTGATCACTATTTATGTGCTTCAGTTTAAATTTTTTTATTCTACTTTTTTCATAATTTCGGTTTAACTTGTGTGTCAGAAAAAATAATATAATGAGGCTCATCGGGTTGTTTTTGTAGAAGAACAGGTGCAGGAGCTTCCAACACCCATATCACACTTACAAACCACCAAAAACCATCCTAGTTTCATCTTCCAGATTGATACAATGCTTTTCACCAAAATTACAAGATTTTGGCCAAATCTTCCAATTTATGCTGAAATTTCATTCACCCTACACAATACAAGACAAAGGAATAGACTTGAACGCTCATCTACATGCTTTTTTTGTGCTCTATTCATGACCTTAAATAAATTTGTAAATAAGTGGCAGTGGCACAAGAGTAGAATGAAGCAACGGGCTTTAGAAAGACCCAGAGAGCTCACACCCATCTAACTTCCTCAAAACCTGACAACACAAATCACAAACATGCAGATCAATATGAAACCCAATAGTAATGTGAATCTGTGGGTTTAGACTGAAAATAGAATTATCGATTATATTAAAGCAGAAATAAAATCAATAGGATCACTTTCCACCACCCTAAAGCATATCAGTTCAGATGTTTCCATTGAAAGACTGGTGATGAAGTGCCACACTAATACAACAATCATTAATGTAATACAGGAGGCATCCCCAATTTAAAGATATTTACAATATACACATATACACTTTATATATGCCTCCAGTAGCAAAAAAAAAAAATATTGTATATCATTTTTATTTCATTTTTATTTGCAGGTCTGTCCCGGGTCCCTTCATTCCGGGACAATACAGTATCCCGGAATAAAACTGACACATCGAGCAATCCAGAATGCAGGGAACAGGGGCAGACTGAGCCAACGTAGGGCTGGTGCTGGCTCCACCTTCACCTGGGACTCTACTGGCCACTGGTTGCTAGAGCCGCCTGGCATCATGTGACGTCACGGCCGCAACTCCCTGCTCAGCATTCAAAGCGGAGGAGGATTTAACTTCTTCCTCCTCCATGCCTAGTGCTCATGGGGATCAAAGCAGCTGCCCCTTGGCAGAGAATCTGGCCGGGCTGGTGGCAGAGGGGTGCAAAGCAGTGGAGCTAAATCGGCCAATCAGGTGCCGACAGCAGCTGCGTCCTTGGGTTAAGGCAGGATGATATGCCGAACCAACATATCTACACACAGCAAGCGGGCTTCCCCAGAAATGTACCATAAGTACATGTAATCCCTTCAAAGAAAACCATACAGGGCAAGTTAAAGCGTAGGTCTAAGTCAACGCGTTACAGCAAAAGGGACCCCCTTCTTCAGAACTCAATGAAAGGCGTTGACTGGTCTCCTTCATGTCCGTCAGAGCATGGAAAAGAGCTCAATTCAGCTTCTGATCCCATGGAGAAAGCAGATCATTCTCTAATGATGGGCAACAATGAGATGAACGTTGAGAGGGAGGCTTTGATTAATTCTCTCAATAAAGCTTCCCTTCTGGAGTGTTTGAAAAGGTGTATTTTAATCTTGTACAGGTTAATGGTCAGAGCAAATATGGTGGCCCTCCTGCAGACTGGTTTGGAGAGGCTCCTTCACTTGGGACAGAAATATGTAACAATCTCCCTCAAGAAATCTATGAATATAAAATAATTCCACTTTTTCAGACTGCTAGGACAATGTATGAGTTTGGTTTTAGACTGTTGTAGACTGGTGCCATACTGTGTGAGTTGGAGTGGGATCCCTGAATAATCAAAGCATGGACTAGGTCTTTAGTTGTTAATTAGCTTACATTTTAACCACTTCACATTATGCTGACCCACTGTCCTATGATATGACGTCGTGCAGGATAATGAGCTCTGGGGGGCGTGCAGAGCGGCGATCGGTGCTGCGGTGTTTCACACTGATGTAGGCTCTTTACCATGTGATCAGCTGTGACCAATCACAGATGGTCACATAGTAAATAGGAAGAGCCGTTGATCGGCTTTCCTCAGTTTGTGCCTGACGGGCACAAGTAGAGGAAAGCCGATCTGCGGCTCTCCTGACGGGAGTGTTTTGCTTGCGTATATCTAGCAAGGTTACTTTGCGGTATAAACAAGGAAGCTCAGACCTCTGCAGGGTATAAATGTACTTTTACTAAACAAAAGCATGCTGTACATACAAACTATTACAATATTAGGAACATATCACAAGACTGGCAGATATAACAATGCCTAACACATGAACAGCCTATGGTCTGTAAACAGCAGAAATACGCTTCTTAAACATACAACCCTTGAAGAATATCAAATAAATACTTGGCTCTGGTGGTTGCTTCCAATGGATCTCTGGAGCAGTTAGAAATCCTTGCTGCATCATGGCTGTCCCCACAGCTGATGATCCAGAGAGAGAGAGCGAAAGGCAAAAGGGCCCTTTCTCATGCAAATTGCTCCTTTTATAGCCCTGTATACAAAAAAACACCCACAGGATGTGGTCATATCTTTTGACCACTCCTAGGTCACTTTGCAGCAACACATGGCTGCACATCCCCCACAACCACATGGCTCATTAAATATGCAGCGGCCATTTTAAAACCACCTGTGGGTGAGAGAGATTATTACACATGTATGAGATAATTTGTAAGAAATCCACAACTGGTACGGGGGGGGGGGAGGGGGGCGGTCTGTGCTGGTGATCAGAGCATAGATTACCAGTGCAGACCCTTGGGAGGGGGGGTGCCACTAGAGTCGCCGGGGGTGCCACTAGAGCTGCCAGGGATGCCCACCATAGCCACCAGGGACGGCAATCAGGGCTCAGGGAGCCTGCCAGTGCCCTCTCCATTAGTGGCCCACTATTGCCATCTATCAGTGCTGCCCACCAGTGCCCATCATTGCCATCTATCAGTGCCACCCACCAGTGCCCATTATTGCCCATCAGTGCCCATCGGTGCTGCATATCAGTGCTGCATATTAGTGCTACCCCATCAGTGCGACCCCATCAGTGCCTGTCAGTGCAGCCTCATCAGTGCTCATCAGTGCAGGAAAAAACGTATCTATTTACAAAATTTTATAACAAACAAAAAACTTTTTATTTTTCAAACTTTTCTGTCTTATTTTATTTGTGTAGCAAAAAAGAAAAAACCTTGCGGTGATCAAATACCACCAAAAGAAAGCTCTATTTGTGGGGGAAAAAAAAGACATAAATTTGGTTTAGGTACAGCGTTGCATAACCGCGCAATTGTCATTCAATTGCAACAGCGCTAAAAGCTGAAAATTGGCCTGGGCAGGAAGGGGGTGTATCTGCCCTGTATTGAAGTGGTTAATTAGATCACAGTTTATGTTGGCTAATCCTCTTGGAGGTTCCTACGCGATGGGAATAGACTTGTATTAACTCTACCTCTAATCATTGTGTGATGTCTTGGCTAATATTTGGTTTTATTGATCATATGGTGACTGCCCTATTTTTGAAGTGTATAAAAAAAACTGTATTTCTGTTTAGTAAAGAGTCATAGCTTTGGGTTTTACCTCAAATCTTGTCTGTGTATGATGCTTGGGGTAAAAGGGCTGGTATTAGCTCTCGGCCTGCTAGAAGGGTTTGGAGGGCAGAAGCCGGTTGCCAAGCGGACCGTCAATTTCCATGTATTAATTGTATACCATGTAATGGTTTTGTTGCATGTGTGTCACACAATTTTATATTTAGTGATTGAACATATTTCAATTACCTTTTTTAAGATACCTTTTAAGTGATACCAAATTTTTAATTATAATTTTTTTTTTTGACTACTGGAGGCATATATAAAGTCCCATTAATATTTATATTGTAAATATCACTTTAGCTGTTTTGATCCATTGATGCTTGCCTAAAAGCATTGGGCATCAGGAAACTTTCCCATCCTAATAGTGCTAAGAGAAATGGGGATGAGGTCAGGGAAAAAACTTCTTAAAAATATTAGATCGTAGCTTCCTGAGAAACTTTGGAACAGTGGTTTAAATCCACGATGGAGACTACTGTCCCAGGTCACCAATGAATAACGGAGGCAAATAGCAAAAGATTGGCCTTTTGATATACAGTATATTAATTACTACTTACACTATTTAGTAATTTTAGGGGTCTATTTAGGGGTCACTGTGTAGATATATCAGCATTCGCATAACCCTTTGGGAAAAGTCCCCATAATCATGGAAATAAACTATTATACTGTTATACTGGCTAGGGCTTTTTTTTCTTAGAAAATAGGAGCAGGAACTTAACCATGACCAGCTAAAACCCACACCATCCAACCGCATCAAATAGTGTGTGTGGTCAAATTTCACTAACCATGAGGGGGAATTGCAGGGGAATTAAATACTAGGCGGGTATTACATACAGAGTGCAGATTTCGGGGTGTGTGTGTGTGGGCAGGGGGGGTTGTGCACAGTTCAGGGGTGCGCTACATACAGTAGAGTGCAGAGTTCGGCCTTCTTCCACAGCTGCTTACCTCTGCATCCCCCATCCACATCTCACTTTCACACCTCCTCAGCTCTGACCTCTGCATGCAACCCTCCTTCACCCACCTTCTCTCCCCCCTAAAAGCTCCACCATCTTCCACGTCTTACCTTTGTTTCTAAATGAAATAGAAATTGGCACAGGGTCTGAACCTAGGGTAGAAGGAAGTAGATTCCGCGCTATGGATATCTAACGGGTATATCAGAAGTATTTAGGCTGCGGCCTACCCTAAACTACAATCAGATGACTGTGTGAACAAAAAGATTATATATATGGGTAATTGGCGCTGCCTGTATTAAATATTGTTGTGTAAATCCCCACGTGATATATGTGGATATAAATGGAAGTGTCTGCAAGTGCCAATATGCACTAATAAATAGATAAAACCAACATATAAAAACAGGAATAATATGAAAAAAAATGGATTTTTGTAAAATCTTACCGTAAAATCCTTTTCTCTTAGCTCATCGACAGACGTAGTCCTCGGTGATACACCACCTTCGGGTTATGTTACCTCCGCAGGAGCAGGACTAGACAGGAAATTAAAAAGCTCTGGCCACACCCTAGGGGCAGTCCCAGAGGGTATATCCTCTCTCTCTCTGCCTCAGCAAATCAGTTATGTGAAAAAGCAGTGCTTAGAGAATTTAACCCAACCCAACTCCAAAACAGAGGGGCGGGGACTACGTCTGTCGATGAGCTAAGAGAAAAGGATTTTACGGTAAGATTTTACAAAAATCCATTTTTCTCTAGCGCTCATCGACAGACGTAGTCCTCGGTGATACACCACCTTCGGGACGTCCCAGAGCAGTATCACGACTGAGGGGTGGGAAAATGGAAATCAATCCCAATCTAGAAGGCCCAACCGGTGCCAACTAGAAGTTTACAATGCTCATCCTTAATGATGAGACTCAACCAAAAAAAGAGAAAACAATTTTTTTTTTTTTTTTTTTTTCAAACAGAAAAAAACCCTCGAGGTAGACCACCGGTCTCCTCAAATTGCGGCCTGCAAAACCTTGCGGCCAAATGAGGCATCCGCCGATGCCGTCACATCAATTTTATAGAATTTTGTAAAGGTATGTACCGACGACCAGGTGGCCGCCTTACATACCTGGACCACTGACGCCTGATGGCGAAAGGCCCAGGAAGTACTGAGCGCTCGAGTGGAGTGCGCCCTAACAGGGAACGGAGGACTCTGACCCTTAATAGAATAAGCCTGTACCACCGTTTGTCTAATCCATTTGGCAATGGTCGCGGCAGACGCAGGCAAACCCTTTCTGGGGCCATCCGTGATCACAAAAAGTGAATCCGTCTTACGGAATGATTCCGTAGCTTTCAGGTATACCCTGATTGCCCGAACCACATCTAAGGAATGCAACGCATGTTCCCGATGATGCTTGGGCTGAGGACACAAGGAAGGTAGTACAATATCTTCATTCAGATGAAAATCTGAAACCACCTTGGGAAGAAAAGATGGCTTAGGATGAAGTACTACCTTATCCCTATGAATCACTAGGTATGGTGACTGGCATGATAATGCAGCCAGTTCTGACACCCTGCGAGCAGAAGTAATAGCCACTAAGAAGGCCACCTTCTGGGATAGAGTAAGCAAGGGAATCTCCCTGATGTTTTCAAAAGGAGGTTTCTGTAGAACCGACAAAACCAAATTAAGATCCCAGGGCGGTAAGGGCGCGCGGACTGGAGGAGCCAGGTGCCGCACCCCCTGGATGAAATTCCGCACCAAGGATTTGGTAGCTAAAGGCTTCTGAAAGAAGATTGCTAATGCTGAAACTTGACCCTTGATGGTGCTCAAGGCTAGCTTCTGCTCAACCCCTTGTTGCAAAAAAGCCAATTCGAGTCACCGAATAGGTACGTGGAGGAAATCCTAAAGATTCGCACCACGCAATATAAGTCTTCCATGTGTGATAATAGACTTTGCTGGAAGTCGCTTTCCTTGCTTTAATAAGGGTAGGAATGACTGAAGTAGACAAACCTCTGTCCTTCAGTACTTGGGTCTCAATGGCCAGGCCATTAAAACCAGCGACTGTAAAGCACGAAGGTAAATTGGTCCTTGAGACCACAGACACTCCCTGAGACGAAGTTCCCACGGAACGTCTGCGACTAACATATCCAAGTCGGCCAGGCCGGCTTGAGGAGGCCAGCCTAGAATTTCTAGGACCACTGGCGCTGATTGGATCTGAACCAGGCGTCCCTAGAGCTATCTGGCCCCGACCATCCGAGAAAGTCTGGTCGTTTTCTGTTCCCACACATCTATCAGATACCTGATAGTTATCAGGAAAAGTGATCTTTTCTGGTTGAACCTCAGGGACCGAAGTCACCCGACTAGAGGCTGCTTGGCCTATCTGGTCAACCAGATCCGATTCCTGTGAGGTATCGGGACTAATCTTAGGAAAAGGTAAAGGAAAAGATCTTTTCAGGGAACGGTAACTACCGCTTCCTGTAGCACTTAAATGTTGGAAGGGAAGAATCGCACCGGTAGTAGTAGTCGATGCTCGATCTAATGTCCTGAATACCGGTGAAAACGTCCCCCCACCCTGAAACCGGGTGGGGGCGCACCTTCAGGCTGTGTACTCCTTTGCTTCGGGTTTGGCTGGGTTGGTCCCCTTCTTGAACCCTCCTGGAGGAGTCTTGCCTTTCCCGCTAGTACCAGCCGGGCGCCCTTTATGGGCGGTAAAGAAAGGTCCTCGCTTGTTGCGAGGTCCCTTAGCTTTTGCAGCCTGTGGCAAAAAAGTGCTCTTGCCCCCAGTGGCATCCTTAATGATTTCATCTAGGTTGGCTCCAAATAGACGATTCCCCTGAAAGGGGAGATTGGTCAAGGTCTTTTTGGAACCTAGGTCAGCTGACCAGCATTTTAACCACAGCACACGTCTGAGGATCACTGCTAACTTAGATGCATGCCCTAACAGGGGAGTAGTGTCCAAGGCTGCGTCACAGATAAACCGTAGCCCTTGTATGATTTGTTCCATCAAATCAGATGTCTCCTGGGGAATATCTTTTCCCCTAAGATCTTGGCGTACCATCTTCGCCCATTCCGTAAGTGTCTGGGAAACTAGACCAATAACGATTACTGGTCTAAATGCTGACCCTATCAGAGAAAAGATAGTGCGGGACTCTGCTTCTATCTTTCGATCCACCGGATCCTTAAAGGACGAAGTGTCCTCCACTGGAATAACCGTGGCTTTATTCAGCCTGGAAATAGGCGGATCCACGACTGGTGGTACCGTCCATTTTTTAATGATGGATTCCTCAAACGGATAGCGTCTAGCAATACGCTTGGAAATAGTAAAGGTACGTTTAGAATGCTCCCATTCTCCTTTAATCTGATTACCAAAACATTTAGGTACAGGAAAAGCCTTCGCCGTCTTGATGGGCTTATTAGTCCCAAAAGGCCTCTCTGTTTCAGTTGCCTCTGCCGGTAAAGCCTCAAGTTTCAAGGTTTCTTGCACTGCCACAACTAGTGCGTCCACCAATGCTTCTTCCTGAATTATAGCAAGAGAAGAAGCGTCCTCCTCACTGTCTGAGGGGGCTTTACCTGGGATAACAGCCCTTGCAGAGGAACCTGCAACTGCCGTGACCATCTCTGAATCTGGTCAGAGGTGTCAGATGGTATAGGGGTAGGCGGGGGTCGCTTCCTTGACCCCCGTCCCTGACAGGCCGCCTCCACCCGAGCCACCATAGACTCCAAAATTGCTGTAAATGACTCTATACTCTGTGCACCGGCGGGTCCCGAGGCCCCCTCGAGGGAAACAGGTGGGGGAATATGTGTGGCAGGGTCCATAATAACTCCAGTTACTTCCTGGATAATATAATTCAAAAGTAAAGAAAAAAACTTTTTTTTTTTTTTTTTTTTTTTTTTTTCCTGACCCCCAGCGCCACAAAAAAGCCCCTTAGTGTTACCTGCTTAGGGATCCCTATCGATCGAGAGAGAGAGAGATAGACCCCCAGGCTCACCACTTGATGCTCAGAGTTAAACTGCAACAGCTTACAGCGCTGTCTTGACAAACAGGAAGTCTTTTGGCTGGCTGCCCAGGAAGAAAGGGAGGCGGCTCCGCCCCTCTGCACGCCTTCCGGCGCCTCCCCCAAGCTCCACGAGGTGTAGGATCAACTCAAACATGGCCGCCCCCATGCTGGAGACACGAGGCTACGCCAAAATGGCGGCTCGTGCGATCCTGCAAGAAAAAATGGCGGCGGCCTGCTGAATGTCGGTGTGCTGCACACAACACTGTCTCTGCCTGGGGATATGGCGTGGTTGGCGGTATCGGCCCCTGGCGGACCGCATGGCCGTTCGGGAGGCCTGCTAATAGCTGGAGATCTGATTTGGAAGGCAGTCTACATGTCCGTGGCTTCTGACTGGTAGGTAGCTTATACTTAACCCATAAGATTCCCAGAATGCCACAGATTACATCTTTTAAACATGTATACAATAGATTGTTAGCTCCCAAACCAAGCCTCCTGGCTTTTTGTACACAAAAAAATCACACTCAAAGTAGGAGGATCTGTGACATGTTATAGGATAGAAAGGACTCTTTCTTACCATACCGAGAGGGGCCCGCGTTCACCACAAAACCCGTCAGAGGGAAAGGGGGAACATACTACTCACCATACCGGAACCAGGCGGGCACCAACTCCTGACAGTACCCCTCTCCACCGGGGCAGGAGGGCTGTCGACCGATACGAACGCCGTGACTCATGGTCTTTGGCGTTTCAGCGAGACGTTTAACTCGCGGGTTCAGTCCTTTTAATGGGACTTTGTCGCGGCCGACCCAGCGCGGAGCTATGGCCTGCACGCGCTCGTAGGCTGAACTGGGGTGACCACCGGATCTCAACATCCAGCCCGTCGCCCAGTTCAGCTTTCTTGCTTGAAGATCTCACAGGAACACTGGAGAAAAAGCTGTCTAAAAAAATCCTTTAAGAAAAAATTCTTGCCAGGACCTAAGATCCCAGCAAGGTGTCTAGGTCCTTACTCCTAACTAGACAGAAAATAACTGATTTGCTGAGGCAGAGAGAGAGAGGATATACCCTCTGGGACTGCCCCTAGGGTGTGGCCAGAGCTTTTTAATTTCCTGTCTAGTCCTGCTCCTGCGGAGGTAACATAACCCGAAGGTGGTGTATCACCGAGGACTACGTCTGTCGATGAGCGCTAGAGAAATCAACATTTACAAATTAGATGATATATCACAGTGATAAGAAAGTGCAATTGAGTGGTGTATATAAAACGATTAAATTAATAATGGTATAAACAATATAAAGTGCCAAGTGACAGATAGTGCTAAATAGTGCACAGGAATAGAAAACAGGTGTACTGAGAAAAAGTATAAAAAAAATACAAAGAAATTGCAATAAATGCAATAATTGTGCAAAACGATAAATTATATAATAACTGGCTGAAAAAAAATATATATAGTCCTAATGGCCAGTAATAATGTCAAATCTGTGAATAAAGTGCAATAGGTGCAATAATGTGCAAAAAGGCAATAAATAATATGGTGACAGGCTAGAAATGTATAAAGTCCTGATAGCCAGTATTAGTGATAAGAAATAGTCCGAAAACAGAAAAAAGATCCAGGAAAAAAATAAATCGGTGAATGGATGAAAAAGAATTCAGGTGACCCCGTGGTGGGCAACTGACGAGGTGCAGGGGGATCCCACTAGTAAATAACCTACTAACCAGATGTACCCACCCCACACAGGGGTATAGGGCGGGTATTAGGGTGTAGATGGAACTCTTTCCCTTCGCTCCTAACTTCTTAATAGGTCAGGAGGATGTTGGAGGCCGTCCCTGGGGGTCCCGGGTGTCACCAAAGAAAAACAGGATCTTAAGGTCCACTCCAATAGGGATAGTGGTATATGCGAGGTCCGAGGATATAGGCTGGCCACTCAGCAGTGGAGTATACAGGGCAAAAGAAAAGGCTTGATAGTGTGATACCGTAAGACTGTTTTATTGAATCAATATGTAAAAACTAGGTACTCACAATGTAACAGGGAATACAAGCGTGGTATTAGCGTCCTGGAACTGCGTTCCACCAGTATGTCGGAACCGGAAGTGATGCAATGGCGCTGTACGCGTTTCGTCATCGTCAGGCTGCAGAGGACGTCAGATGACAAAATGCGTACAGCGTCCCGGAATGAAGGTGCCCGGGACCCGGGACAGACCTGCAAAATGCAGGACTGTCCCAGGCAATCCGGGACACTTGGTCACCCTATCTGAACCTAGGTAACTATCAGAGGGATTGCAGCAGTTTTCAGTATAGAAAACTGCCAAAGATCCCCAGCAGGTCTGACCTGATGTACATGATGTGAACTGTCTGCTCACATCCCTCTCTGTCTGTGCAAAGCCCTCCTACTCCCTCCTAATCTCAGCTAAGCAGCGGGGCGGATGACAGGCAGAGGAATTCCGGGGATGCAGTGCCAGCTATAATGAACTGTGCTGCATCTGGCACAGACACAGCATAGAACAGGGAGCAGATCACTCATAATTGATTAGGAGCTGCATCCGCTATGTTTTCAAAACTTAAAAGAGAAAAGAGTGGTGAAAGTATTATGCTTGCGCCACTCTTTGCGGATTTCCCCCATTGTGTCTAATGTGCACCATCTAGTGGCCACAATGCTGTATTTTCTCTGAATCCTCTGAATACAAGATGCTGAAAATGCCAGGTTCCGAAAAGAACTGAAGTACTGAAAGACTGAAAACAGAACATGTTTGCCAGTCCCCTGACGCTCTTTTTCTGCTCCCTAGAATAAAGAAAGGCAATACATTCCTTCTATGCAAAACTCCTAGTTTATTTGTGAGGCTGTTATTATTCATGTGGCGATAATGGTAATGTCATCTACCCCCCTTCCCCTCCTTCATTTGAAACACAAAAAATGCAAGGGACGTATAAATTAAAGAGAATATATGATTAATAATATGATAATGAGAAGAGGACCTCCAAGAGTAGCCGCTGCTTGGCATCTTCCCACACGTCAAAGAGGATGTCCACCGCCTGCATGACATATTCCAGGCTGATGTGAGCAACAGAGCAAAGTTTTTCACCTCTGAGATAAAAAAAACAAAAAAAAAAAACAGACAAATATATTTACACAGAATGCTGAAAAAGGACATTTCTGGCTACACACTAAGGGGGTCAATTTATGAAAAAAAAAAAAAAAAAGAAATGTAACTATGTAAATTCTATAATCATCAGCTCCATCTAGTGGCCACAATGCAGTATTTTTCTAATTGAGATATTTCAGAAAAACACGGCATTATGGTCACTAGAGGGAGCTGACAATCATGGGAAATAAACATATTAGACGTGATACAGGGATTATTCTCAATGGGGTTTTTTTTTTTAATAGACCCCTTCATCTAATTTAAGTGTAACTCATCTGTAAAAGAAAAGCTATACACATAGTACCTGTCCCTCTGCCTGTGCCTCAGTTCTTGTAGAAGGTCTACTTTGGCTGAAGAGTAGCGTTGCTGCTCCTTCATAGATATTGTAGAGTGAGTGAGCGTCATTTCCCTAGTCAGGGTTTATTACCCTACCCTAGCAGGATCACTATATGGCCAAATGAATGTGGAGACACCACCAAATGATTAGCTTCAGGAGTTTTCAGTAAAAGTTATTATTGCTACAGCATACAAAAAGGTTTTAGACAATTGTGCCGTTCTAACCTTGTGGTAACAGTTTGGTGAACCCTTTTCTGTTCCACCATGGCTGTGCCCCTGTGTAAAAGGCCAGCTCCGTAAAGACCAGTTTGACGTGGAGGAACCTTGAAGTTATCTGCACAGAGTCCTCTACCCTACTGGACACCTTTGGGATGAATTGGAACACAAATGGTAAGCCAGGCCTTCTCATCTATTATCAGTACCTGACCTCACAAATAGGCACAAATTCCCTCAGACACACCCCAAAATATTGTGGGAAACCTTCCTAAAATAGTGGAGGCAGTCATAGCCACAAAAAGAGAAGCTTGTTTATTCTTTGCATGATTCAGAGGTGATCTCCGTTATTACCTTTTGGTTCTGTACTTTATTACTAGGTATATAGAATGATTTGGACCCATCTATAACGCCTGGGCTCGGTGTGCTGGTGATGGCTCATTGACAGTCTTGAGGTCCCCTTCTACCTATGAGGGTATTTGGGAAGGGCTTTGTTTTTTTTTTTTTTTGGTTTTGTTAAATTTGTATTTTTTAATTTTTGTACTAATTCTTTAATAAAAATCTTATGGAACAAAAAAAGGAAAAAAAAAAAAAAAAAAAAGGGGGGGATCCCCATAATAATGCCCATGCTTTTGCAATTGAATGTCCAAAACATCTGGTCCAGGTGTACTGCTCTGGTTTACAAAAACTATTGGCGACACGGTGCATTTATTTTTTTAGCAATTCAAGAAATCGGTCTTTAAGAAAACATGAAACGTTAAAAAAAATTTGAAAAATTTGTCCAAATATTAAAAACTCCATCAAATAAAGATAATATCACATACAAGTTTATAAAAAATAATACATTAAATATTTTAATATTTAAAAATTAAACATTTTAATTAAATACTTTCATATTTAATAAATATTTGAGGCACATATGTGAAAGCAGAAGTAAAAATTAACACAAAATTCATTTTTAGTCTGCAGGATGCTAAATATGACGTTTTTTCACAGTAGGCAGATCATGGAAATAAGATCATTTTTGGGAACATATGAATCAGAGAAAAATAGAGAACATTCAGCAGAAAGAAAAAAGAGGAACCTTTCATTGTTTTTCTTTTTCAGTTACAGCAGCCAATTTTGTTAAAGCTAAAGAAAAGAAAAAATCATATGTTCCTCAAGAGGAAAGGAAATAAATCCACTTTGTGGTCACGAAATGTGTTGCAAACCTAGATATTACCATTTAAAATTAAAAGTAGTGGTGACATAGACAGGTATGCACCCCAAAGCTCAAACACGTGTACGTGTGTATACTGATAGTGTCCATAGAGCAGTGGATGGTGTCAGTAGTTTTTATTTTATATTTTACTATTTTTTAAATTTTTTGTTTTATTTTTTTAGGGGCCCTGTTAGGGGGCTTTGGTGAAATATCAGGGGTCTAAACAGGGGGAATTAGGTGATTGGGGTGTGCTCAGGTACATCTGACATACCCTGTGCGCACGCCTATGGTGACATATTTACTGTGTTGTACATAGCCTGGGCAGAGAGCAGCGCTGTGGAAGGGGCCAAGCAGCTCCACCCACTACAGGCTGCCTGTAGAAAACTACAAGAGGGGGTGGAGACAAGACCAGTCACTCTGCACAAGGAGAGAGAACAGCAGTGAGCAGTCTTTATTACAGGAAGGAAAAGTCTCACACTGAATTACTGCATAGATCTGGAAGAAATACACAAAGCATACCGACATTCAAGATTACACATGACAAACTCATTCAGACAATATTTTCTTATTCTGGAATTCAGCTTTAGGCCCCTTTTACAGGAAAGGACCGATTATCAGTTTTTTCAGATGGACCCGTTCAGACCATCCATTGCTCTCTATGGAGTGGCGGATGTCAACAGGCTTGTTTTCATTGACATCCGCCGACATTCTATCCGATCCTTTCCGCTAAAAACAGATGGATGGGGATCCGTTCCCCATCCGTCTGGTGGATTGGATGACAGTCGGATGCAAATGAACAGGTGGTCTGTTTCCATTTTGAAAGCCCTATAGAGGAGAGCAGGCTGTGTCTGTCAACTCTGCATCAGCGGAGCGGACACGGACCTGTCATTTGCCTGCTCAGCGAGGATCAGCAAAGAGATCCCCCCTGCTGAGCAGCCAGACTTCGGACTTGTGAAAGGGGCCTTAAGCAAATGAACAAAAAGGCTATCATTTGAATAATTAAAAGGGGATATTTAAATAATTACAATGGACAATGGCAGATCTATCTAAAATAAATAGATTCAGTACAAGGTAGAATTGTGGAAGAGCTGAAGACCAGAAAGGACAATTAAACATTTTATTTTATAGATGGTTGTATTTGTGAACACCTGACTATTAGAGATAAGGTTTGGGTGTGCAGCAAATTTACAAACATTTGTAAAATTCTGGAAAAACTTTCTACAAAATTGTAGGAATTTGTGCTTATTTGTGAGGTCAGGATGTTGGATGAAAGAGCTGGCTCACAATAAGTGATTCAGTTCATCCCAAAGGTGTTCAGTAGGGTTAAGTCAGCTACTTACAGTGGGGATCGAAAGTTTGGGCACCCCAGGTAAAAATTTGTATTAATGTGCATAAAGAAGCCAAGGAAAGATGGAAAAATCTAAAATTACAGATTAGACATTCTTATAATATGTCAACAAAAGTTAGATTTTATTTCCATCATTTATACTTTCAAAATAACAAAACAAAAAAATGGTGTCTACAAAAGTTCGGGCACCCTGCAGAGTTAATATCTTGTACTGCCCCCTTTGACAAGTATCACAGCTTGTAAACACTTTTTGTAGCCAGCCAAGAGTCTTCCAATTCTTGTTTGAGGTATCTTTGCCCATTCTTCCATACAAAAGTCTTCCAGTTCTTTGAGATTTCTGGGTTGTCTGTCACGCACTGCTATTTTAAGGTCTATCCATAGATTTTCAATTATGTTGAGGTCAGGAGATTGTGAAGGCCATGGCAAAACCTTCAGTTTACACCTCTTGATGTAATCCCCCGTGGATTTCGAGGTGTGTTTAGGATCATTATCCATTTTTAGAAGTCATCCTCTCTTTAACTTCAGCTTTTTCACAGATGGCATCAAGTTACCATCCACAATTTGCTGAAATTTTATTGAATCCATTTTTCCTTCTACTCGTGAGATGTTCCCTGTGCCACTGGCTGCAATACAACCCAAAGCATGATTGATCCACCCCCATGCTTAACAGTTGGACAGAGGTTCTTTTCATTCAATTCTGTGCCCCTTCTTCTCCAAATGTATCTTTGCTCATTCTGGCCAAAAAGTTTGATTTTAATCTCATCGGTCCTCAGAACTTGTTTCCAAAATGCTTTAGGCTTGTCTATATGTTCATTTGCAAAGTTCAAACGCTGAATTTTGTGGTGAGGACGTAGAATAGGTTTTGATTGACTCTTCCATGAAGACCATATTTGTACAAGTATCTCTTCATAGTGGAATAGTGTACCACAACTCCAGTGTCTGCCAGATCTTTCTGGAGGGATCGTGCAGTCAAACATGGGTTTTGAATTGTTTTTCTCACAATCCTGCGAGCTGTTCTGTTTGATATTTTTCTTGGTCTCCCAGATCTTGCTTTAACTTCCACTGTTCCTGATGACTGCCATTTCTTAATTACATTCCGAACAGAGGATATTGACATCTGAAAACGCTTTGCTATCGTCTTATAGCCTTCTCCAGCTTTGAGGCGTCAACTATTTTCAGTTTCAGTTTTCTAGACAACTGCTTAGAAGATCCCATGGTGCTGATTGTTGGGGCAAGGTCAGATGAGTCTGGGCATTTAAAACCTTTGAGATTGACATCACCTGGTCTTCCCAGACGATGATTGAGAACAATCCATGACACTGGCAGGTCTCAGCCTTGCAAAGGGGGCAGTGCATATATAAATTCTGCAGGGTGCCCAAACTTTTGCAGACACCCTTTTTTTGTTTTCTGTAATTTTGAAAGTGTCAATGATGGAAATAAAATCTAACTTTTGTTGACATATAAGAATGTCTAATCTGTAATTTGATGCCTTTTGGAGATTTTTCCATCTTTCCTTGGTTTCTTTATGCACATTAATACAAATTTTTACCTGGGGTGCCCAAACTTTCGATCCCCACTGTATGTTGGATGAGAAGACCCGATCCTAGAGGAGTTGAGGTCAAGGCTCTGTGCAGGCCAGTTGAGTTCCTCCACACCAAACTGGTCAAACCATGACTTTATGGAGCTGGCCTTGTACACAGGGGCAGTGTTCATGCTGGAAATTAAAGGGCCTTCACCAAACTGTTACCAAGAGCACAATTTCTAAATATCTTTGTATGATGTAGCATTTTCAGTACCCTTCACTGGAAAAAACAGAAATCCTTTCTTTAGAGTAAAGGGGACGCATACTTTTGGTCATAGTGTACAGGAAAGTAAGGTAGACTGTATCTGAACAGCACAGTGTAACAGCACTCCGCACAACCTTTCAAACAATCCTTTCCCTCTCTCTGATCACTACCTTATTAGTTTCACTCTCTCCCTCTCCTCCACCTCCTCTCCCTCCAGCTACCTTACAGTTACCCGCAGAAACCTATGCCATCTCAACCCTTCCCTTCTCTACTCTGCTACCCACCACCTCTATGACAAAATCGCACCCCTGTCCTGCACCAACCTAGCCACTTCTGTCTACAACGCTTCACTCTTAGCCTTCCTGGACACACTGGCCCCTCTCCCCACACACCGAATCAGGCCCCGACCCTTCAACCTTGGCAAACCGATAACACTAGAAGTCTGAAAAAGCATAGCCGTGCTCTGAGCGCCTATGGCGTAAGACTAGGTCTCAGAAGGATTTCAACCAATATAAATCTGCCCTCCAAAAATACAATTCCAGTCTCCACACTGCCAAACAGGCCTATTTTATCACTCTCATTAACAGCCTGTCATCACGCCCCCATCAACTCTTCGCTACCTTAAACTCCCTACTCCGTCCTCCACTACCCCCTCCCACCGACTCACTCACTGTCCAGGAGATCGCCTACCACTTCAAACAGAAGATTGATACAATTCATAAGGAGATCGTTGCTGTTCAGATACCTTCCATGCCTTATGCTTCATGCCCACAGGTGCGATCATTACTTCCCTCATTCAACCTCGCCACTACAGATGAGGTTGCTAAACTACTTGCTAACGTCCATATAACCACCTGCCCTCTGGATCCTGTTCCCTCGCAAACGATACGTTCACCTTCTGGCCCTATTCTACGCTCTCTAACCCACATCTTCAATCTCTCCCTCTCTTCTGGCATCTTCCCCAACTCTCTAAAACATGCACTAGTCAGCCCCATACTTAAAAAACCCTCACTGGACCCAAACGATCTGAACAACGTACGCCCTGCTCCCCTTTTCATCCAAACTCCTCGAACGCCTAGTCTACAAACGACTGTGCGACCACCTTGCCGAGCATAGCCTCCTTGATCCCCTTCAGTCTGGATTTCGGCCTCAACACTCCACTGAAACTGCTCTCCTAAAACTGACAAACGATCTACTAACGGCCAAAACCAATGGACACTATTCTGTACTCCTACTTCTGGACCTTTCTGCTGCCTTTGATACGGTTGACCATCCCCTCCTCCTCAAAAAACTCCATGCCTTTGGTCTCCGTGACTGTACTCTTCACTGGCTATCTTCCTACTTATCCAACTGCACCTTTAGCGTTATGTACAATTCTACTTCCTCCTCTCCTCTTCCATTCTCTGTTGGGGTCCCCCAAGGCTCTGTTCTTGGACCCCTCCTATTTTCAATCTACACCTCCTCTCTGGGTCAGTTGATAACCTCCCACGGCTTCCAATACCATCTCTACGCTGACGATACCCAAATCTATCTATCCACCCCTCAGCTCTCTCCCTCAGTCTCCTCACGTATCACTAATTTACTATCAGATATATCGGTCTGGATGTCTCACCACTTCCTCAAACTCAATCCATCCAAAACCGAGCTTTTTCCTCCACCACATGCCCCTTCCCCTGATTTCCCTGTCAATATCGATGGCATTACTATCAGCCCATCCCCGCATTCCAAGTCCTTAGGTGTTGTTCTGGACTCTGAACTCTCCTTCAAACCCCACATCCAATCGCTGTCCAAATCTTGCCACCTCAGCCTCCGCAACATCTCCAAAATACGCCCCTTTCTAACCAAAGACACAACAAAACTCCTAGTTCACTCCCTGGTCATCTCGCGCCTCGACTACTGCAATTCCCTTCTCATTGTCATACCTCTACACAGGCTATCCCCCCTTCAATCCATCATGAATGCTGCCGCCAGACTCCTCCACCTTACCAATCGCTCAGTGTCCGCTGATCCTCTCTGTCAAGTCCTCCACTGGCTTCCGCTCACCCAACTAATTAATTTCAAAATACTTACAACATCTTACAAAGCAATCCACAGCTTAGCCCCTAGTTACATCACTAGCCTAGTCTCAAAATACCAACCTAATCGCTCTCTTCGTTCCTCTCAAAACCTCCTGCTCTCTAGCCCCCTCGTCATCTCTTCCCATGCTCGCCTCCAGGACTTTTCCATAGCCTCTCCAATCCTATGGAACTCCTTACCCTTATCCCTTATCTGTCCGATTATCTCCTACTCTATTAGCTTTTAGGCGATCTCTGAAAACCCTCCTTTTCAGAGAAGCCTATCCTACCAACACCTAACAACCCATCCCCCACGGTTATTGCCTTTTGTTTCACTTGACCCGCCCTTCTAGATTGTAAGCTCTAACGAGCAGGGCCCTCTAGTTCCTCCTGTTTTGAACTGTATTGTAACTGTATTGTCTTCCCTCACATTGTAAAGCGCTGCACAAACTGTTGGCCCTATATCAATCCTGTATAATAATAAAAATAATAATAATAATCTGAAGGTATCTGTTGTAGGAACACATTGCAGTGGTACCACATTTGTTGTATTCTTTCAACAGCCCCTCTGACAACAAATCCACAATTTATATGTTGTATTCGGAGAATTTAAAAGCAACCACTGAAATCTCATATAAGCTTTTACATGTTTACGTAATTCATTTAGTCACATTACATTTTTTAAATCTGAAGCATTCATTAACCATTTAAAGACAGCATGGGATACATTGACTGACAATTACTCAGTCATGCAACACTGTACCCAGATTAATTTTATGTAATTTTTTTTAGACAAATAGAGCTTTCTTTTGGTGGAATTTAATCACCATTGGGTTTTTTTTTTTTACGATGTAAAGGAAAAAAATACCAAATATGAAAAAACCTGGTATAAAAGTTTTCAAATAAATAATCTTTCTTTCTTCACAAATTTAGGCCAATTCTAAAATGTCAAAAACGAAACTAATAGCTTTACATAATGGAGCAACATTCACACGCGTAAGACACCCAACATTAGTGGTGATTGATTTTTACAAATAAAAATACACCTTGGCACACTGGTACTGACTAGTATTCCATTGTTTCTCTTCTCCCTCTGTTTCACTCCCTCACTTAGCTAATGTGACCTTAGTGCTGATGGACAGGGGCAGGGGCAAACAAGGATGCTATGTTGTTCTCAACCATGACGTCATTGGTTGTTACGACCCCCGCGGTTAGATGGTTGTAATGGTGCACAATGAAAACCTGTGGCTTTGTGTAATTGAAAAGCACTCCATCCACCTGCTGACTGAAATACAATTTTTGGGCAATTTTTTAGGAATTTTGCCAAGGCACCCCTGAATAAATCTGCAGACACCCTGGTTGCAAAAGGCTGAACTATGGTTTATATATTTGAAATTTATCAACACTGATGTTCTGAATGTCAATCTCATTTCTTGAGGCTCCAAAATGCCAGAAACTGCCCAAATGAACCCTTTCTGGAAAGCAAGACACTCCAATGTATTTTGTAAGGAGCTTGGGGACCTTTTTGAAGTTGTAAAATCTTGGCACAATTTTTTCAAAACTGTAGGGTTTTTTTCCATAGAGTTGTCATTTTGACAAGTTCTCACGCACAGCATAGGAATACCTACAACTACATCCCAAACACATTAATGTCATCCTTCTGAGTATGGGGATACTACACGTGTGAGACTTTTGCACAGCTTAGAGGCACAGAGGGGCCCGAAATCCAAGGAGAACCTTCAGACTTTTAAAGGCATACATTTAACATCAGGAGACTAATGATGAAGATTGCCTCTCTTGTATCTAATGCTCAAGCACTCCTGGAAATGGAACAGATGGTGCAAAGATACAAGAGGGACATGAGTGCCAGAAGATGTTGATTGCAGAGCATTGGACTGGAGATGTCAATAAGGAAGATCTAGCAGAGCATACGGCCAGAAGTGTCAGTCGAGGGAACAATGGAACCATGAGGGAAACCATCAGAAGTTAAAGAGGATTGGGCCACAGGTTCAAGATGGCAGAGTCCACACAGACAATTCTAGCTGGTTCTAGATTAGTCCAGAGCTGGCACTAAGTGACTGCATGGAACAGAATAAAAGGCAGTAACAGTCACAGAGAAAGCCGGGGTCAACAAAAAGCAGGCAGCACAGTCCCATTCACAAGCCAAATTAAGGTCATGGATCAACCAAACGTCAGGAAGTAGGAGGCAGCGCTGCACTGCTGTGGCTAGTGATTAGGAACATTTTTTCTGGCTGCACAGGTCTCATGGCGCTGGGACACGTATGATGAACAGGAACGTTGTTACTGGCAGCACTAGGAATGGTGTGGCACAATGGTCATCCGGAGCACTGTTGAGGCTTTACTGGCCTGATGACACTGACACCAGTGTGGCGGTGATCAGGAACACTGTTGGTGGCTTACACTGCTCTGGTGACAGTGGTACAGGTGTGGCAAAGGATTAGGAACATGTTTGCTGGCTTACAAAAGTCTGGTGACACTAGGCCTGGTGGTGGTTATCCACAATGCTGTTGGCTACACCAGTCTGGCATAGTATGGACACAATCATGAACACTGTTGAGGCTCTACTGGTCTGGCGAGACTGGCGTGGTGGCAATCAGGAATACGGTTTAACCTTCACTTGTCTGGCAGTGATCAGAACAGCTGTTGCTGGCTGCACAGGTCTGGCAATGCTGGAACTGATGTGAGGGCGATAAGGAAGACTGCCACTGGTGTGGTGGTGATAAGGAATGCTGATACTGGCTGCACTGGTCTGGTGACACTGGGAATGGTGTGGTGGTGATCAGAAACACTGTTGCTGGCTGCCCTGGCGACACAGGCACCGGTGAGGCAAGGATCAGGAACGCAGTTGCTGGGTTACACTAGTCTGGTCATACTGCCACTGGTATAGTGTTGGTTTAGGAAAACCATTGAGGCTGGGCTGCACTGGTCTAGTGACACTGGCACCAGTGTGACAGCGAACGGGAACAAAGTTGCTGGCTCACACTGACTGAGTGGCACTGGTGTAGCTAGTAATTAGGAACATTTTTGCTGGCAGGACTGCTCTGGGGACAATCAGGAACACTGTTGTTGGCTGCACTGGTCTGGCATCACTGGCACTGGTGTGACGGCAAAAAGGAACATTGTTGAGGCTGCACTGGCTTTTGGACGCTGGCAATGGTGTGGCTGCAATTAAAAACGTTGTTGCCGGCTGAATTAATCTGGTGCCGCTGAGAATTGAGTAACAGCAAATTGGAAATACGATTTGTCGGCTGCATTGTTTTGGCAACACTGGCACTGGTGTGAACATTGCTGCTGGCTTGTACTGGCAAGGAAGCAATCAGGAATGCTGTTGCTGGCTTACACTGCTCTGGTGACACCAGCTACAGTGTGGCTGCAATTAGGAACTCGGTTTCTGGCTTACACTGCTCTGGTGACACTAGCCCTGATGTGGGTGGCGATCAGGAGCACTGTTGTTGACTGCACTGGTCTGGTGACACTAACTCTGTTGGTGGTTAGGAACACACTTTTTGTCCTACACTGGTCTGGTGACATGGCGATCAGAAACACTGTTGCTGGCTTACACTGGCCTGCAACAGCTGGTTGCACGGGCCTGGTGTGGCGGTGATTGGGAACACTGTTGCCAACTGAACTGGCGTAGCAGTGATCAGGAATGCTACTGACGGCTGCACAGGTCTGGCTGTGATCAGGAACATGGTTGCTGGCTCCACTGCTCTGGTGACACACTTACTGGTGGAGCAGTGATCAGGAACACTGTTGCATCCTGCACTGGCCAGGCAGGGATCAGGAACACTGTTACTGGCGTACATTGGTCTGATAACAGTGGTACTGGTGTGGCTAGCAATTAGAAACATTGTTCCTGCCTGCAATGCTCTGATGACATTCCATTGGCACTGCTGAAGTGGTGATCATGAACACTAGCTGGCTGCACTGGTCTGGCAACACTGGCACATTTGTGTCAGCACTCAGGAACACTGTTGCTGGCTTACAATTGTCTAGCGACAGTGGCACTAGAATGGCTAGCGATTAGGAACATTGTTGCTTGCTGCATTGCTATGCTGATACTGGCACTGGTGTGGCAGTAATCCAAAACACTATTGCCGGCTGTATTGGTGACACTGGCACGGGTGTGGTGGTTATCAGAAATGCAGTTACTGGCTGCACTGAGCTGGCGATGCTGGGAATAGTTTAATGGCAATCATCAGGGGGAACATGGTTGTTGGCTTCACAGGTCTGGCAATGCTGGAACTGGCTGCCAAATTGCCACTGGTAGTCTTAAAGAGAAGCCTGCATAACAGTGCAGGAGTACAGGTACGGGTACAAAGAATTATCACACTACAACAGTTAGTGCCTGAACAAGGACCTTAATGGCAGGACCACCAAGTAATATATAAAAGAAAGTTCCAGATTTAACCACTTGCCAACTTGCTAATCACTTGTGTCCACGCTTCGCAGGATAACGTACAGTATATATGTGATCCTACATTTCTGGGTATGGGGCGCAAATGCGAGCCACCGGGGGCTCACTCCCGCTGTAACCCTTTGACCCCTCCTGATGTAAATCCCTTCCCAGTCAGTGTCATCAGTACAGCGATAGTGTATATTTTGTTTTAGCACTGATCACTATTGGTGTCACTGGTTCCCAAATAGATGTTAGACAGACATCCACAGCAATATTGCAGTCCCACTATAAGTAGCTGATCGCCGCCATTACTAGTAAATTAAAAATCATTGTGATTGAAAAATACACACCGCACTGGAGGGGGAGCAATCTGAGGAGGTCTATATCCAGGAGGGAAACCTTCTGGATATATGAGCTCAGGTGCTCCAGGCCCCAGGGACTCAACATAGAGTGGGATATAAACGCACATATAAATAATTGTTGATCCCCTTTACCATTGGGCAGGTTTTAAATGCTATCAAACAGAAGTCTATATTGGTCCCATTATACGATGGAGGTTTTAATAATCCAAGTAAGATGGATTTCCTATATATGTGTCACCCTTTCCTACTGCGCTCCTTAATGTGTATATGTAGGACAGGAAGGAAAGTGTCTACTTCCGGTGTCACTAGGACCGATATACAAAACGACCCATCTAATATAAATTTTAGTTGTTTTTAAACATAATAAAGTGTTTTTAGATACATCAGTTTTACATATGGATTGTTTTTATATAAACTTTTTATCTAGATTGATATCAGCCAAGCATTTGAAAAAAGACCTGCCTTGCAGACACCGAAAGTATGGCAGTCTGCTTCATCCTGTATAAATAGAACGGAAGTGACGGTGCGCAGGTACTCCTGTCTCAGTCGAAGTCCAATCGGAAGAAACCGGTCAGATTAGGAGGCGCACACGTCACACAATACTTGCGGTCCGTGCTGCAGCCGGACGCAAGCCTCGTCAGGAATTCCAAACGTCAATATATATATTTTATGCTGATTTCAAGACATCTTAACTGTAAGTGCAATACTGCTTGTTAAATAAACATCTAAAGGGTAATACACTATTAGTCCTTGTTCCCTTTGCTATATGGTGGAGCTGGAGGCGTCAGCGCTGTTGCAGTGACAGACCCTGTGTACTGATTGCTATCTGCTGGAAGCATCAGGGTTGTTGCAGTGACAGACTCTGTGGATCTCAAAGAGAAGGGGAGGCAGTGCCTTTGCAGATACAAGCGCATACTGATTGCTATTTGGTAAGAGGCCAACCCAGGTGTTTTGCACGAGGTGATTGTTTGTTCACTGAGGAGATCGGATTTTGTACAGCATATGAGTTTATTATTTGCACCTTACTATTTTTCCGTTCGGTAAGGAGGAATTTCACTTGGTGGTGGATACACTTCGGATGTGGAATTGATTTGAACTTTTTCACTCACCTGTCATCATTTATTTATGGACACTTATGCAAAGTTGTGTTTTTATGCACATTGATTATTAACATATCTTTTGTATATTTGAATTTGGTCATATGTTATATTTTTATGCATATATCTATTGTTGTTTAGCACACCCCAATACATCACATTACTAGTAAAAAATTAATAAAAACTCGATAAAAATATCCCATAAGTTTGCAGACGCTATACCTTTTGCTCAAACCAATCAATCTACACTTATTGGGATTATTCTTTTACCAAAAATATGTAGCAGAATACATATTGACCTAAATTGATAAAGAAATTAGATGTTTTACATGTTTTTATTGGATGCGTTTTATAGCAGAAAGTAAAAAAAAAAAGTACTGTATATATTTTTTTTGTTTATAGTGCAAATAATAAAAACCGCAGGAGGTGATTAAATACCACTAAAAGAAAGCTCTATTTATGGGGAAAAAAAGAACATAAATTTTATTTGGGTACAGCGTGCAATTGTCAGTTAAAGTAACGCAGTGCCATACCACAAATGGCCTGGTCATGATAGGGGTAAATCTTCCGGAGCTGAAGTGGTTAAGAAGATTGAGAATTAAAAATTCATTAAAAAGTTCTAAGATATTTAGTCTCATTTAAATAGAAAAATTAGCGCACACTTAAAGCATATATGATTCTTGCTACATCAGCCAAAATGTGAATTGTCACGGATGTGCAAAGGCAGAGAAGAACTGAACTTGTAATTTAGAAACACCGATGACATACCACAACTTTCCCACTTCTCATAATGTGGTCACTTGACACATTAGAGATGCATAGCAGAAGATCCTCTTACGCAACTCTACAAGCCAATGGCATAATTTGGGATTGTACTTCCATTCACACAATTTCATACAGACATGGCAAAAGCCAAAAGGGTGTAATCATGAAATACCTGACATAGTGAGATAAACATGGCATTTGTTTAACCACTTGACCTCCGGAAGATTTACCCCCCCCCCCCCCCTCCCTTTATGAGCATTTTTTGCAATACAGCACTGCGTTACGTTAACTGACAATTACGCGGTAATGCAACACTGTACCCAAATAAAATGTATGTCCTCCCCCCCACAAATAGAGCTTTCTTTTGGTGGTATTTGATCACATCTGCATTTTTTTTGTTCTATAAGCAAAAAAAAAAAAAAGGCCAATTAAAAAAAACAAAACATTTTTTATTTTCTGCTATAAAACATATCCAATAAAAAATTTTAAATCTTCATAGATTTAGGCCAATATGTATTCTGCTACATATTTTTGGTAAAAAAAATCCCAATAAGCATATATTGATTGGTTTGCACAAAAGTTATTGCGTCTACAAACTATGAGATATTTTTATTTTTTTACTATGGCGGCGATCAGTGACTTATAGTTGGCCTGCGAAATTTCAGGGGACATTTTGACACACAACACATTTTTGGGAACCAGTGACACTAATGCAATGATCAGTGCTAAAAATATGTAGAGAAAAAGCGAATTAAAAAGGATTAAGAGAGGTGCATGGAAGCCAGCCAGCCCCCAGTCTGATGTACTCACCCTCCAGTCTGCCACCAACCAAGTAGACCTGTCTCATGATATAAAGAACAGGGGTTTAGTTGACACGCATTTGCAAACGCATGTGTAAGCTGCAGAGCCACGACACGGCACCCTGTTTTATCTGCAGTCCTAACACTTTTAAATTTGAGTGTCTCCACTCTGGGAGAACATGGCTGCTAATGGATGGATAGGAGGCAGGTGAGAAGGAGCAGCCCAAACTTCCCCCAACCCACCTCCATCCATGACTGGTCTAGTATCTCAAAACTCTAAATAGCAATGTTCTTAAGATGGTACAAACTGAAAACGACCAGCTGAGAAGCATACACCTCCAACCCCTTGGTGGATGCAGTGTAAAACACAGATTGGGACTTTATATGAGGCAATTTGCCTGTATAGCACAGTGCCTCCATCCCTAATTTCATAAAATATTTGGGACTTTACATGAGACATGCAGGTCATGCTATACACTCAAATTTAAAAGTGTTAGGACTGCAGATAAAACAGGGTGCCGTGTCGTGGCTCTGCAGCTTACACATGCGTTTGCAAATGCGTGTCAACTAAACCCCTGTTCTTTATTTATATCATGAGACAGGTCTACTTGGTTGGTGGCAGACTGGAGGGTGAGTACATCAGACTGGGGGCTGGCTGGCTTCCATGCACCTCTCTTAATCCTTTTCAATCAAAACAACTTTATTGGTGTACTGAAAACATCCAATATAAAGTACAGACATTGCAAAGAATTGTCGTGCTACTGCAGTAGCACCATAAAATACAGTGACATACGCGATCATAAGACAAGTAGACAGATAAGCAAGTACAGCTTACATTTACAAAGAATAAGAAAAAACACCCCCAAAAAGCTCACAGTTGTCATTCAAACTATACATCAAAGGTTACGAGTTGCAAGTATAGGATGAATTCAACCACCTATCCCAAACCTTTTTATATTTGCCAGGACATCCTCTATTATAAATGATTTTCTTGTACGGAAGAGTTGCATTAACTTCCCTGATCCACAGCACCAAGGAGGGTACAGTCTGCTGTATCCACACTCGAGCCAGGAGTTTGCGGGCTAGAAAAAGTGTTTCTTGTAGAAATCTAATTGTGTGTTTATCTAGATCCTCATCCGAAAAAAGCCCCAAAAGGCACATCCTGGGGTCAAGAGATAAAGGAGCACCCATCCGATCGTGGAGGAACTGGACCACTTGTGCCCAGTATCCACGCACTCTCGGACATTGCCACAGGAGGTGGTTGAACGTGCCAGTCTCCTGTAGGCATTTGGGACATTGGGATGTCTGGGTGGGGCAGAAATTAGCCATACATGCAGGGGTAAGATAAGCTCTATGAAGAATACAGGCTTGAGTGAACCGGTCAGACATTTTAGGAGAAGCAGTTTTGGCACACAGTAAAACATCACCCCAGTTCTCATCTACAACCTCCCCCAGCAACGGCTCCCATCTGGCCTTTAGGTCATAAGCGAATTTGGTGGCAGCAGGAGTCACCAGCATATCATATAACATGGTAATCAGGCCTCTCTTAATCCTTTTCAATTCGTTTTTTCCGATACAGGGATGGAGACGCTGGGCATACCTGCTGGTGTCTCACTTAAAGTCCCACATAGCCCACATTGTAAAAATATGTACAGTTCACTGTATTAATGACATTGGCTGGATCCCTAACATCAGGGGCGTTTAAAGGGTTAACTGCATGACCTAACGTGTTTTACTATACTGTGTGGGAGGTGCTTTTACTAGGGGAGGAGATAAAATGTATTTCCTGCTTTGCAGAGACACAGGATCCATCCCTTCCCTCCTGGCAGAAGGGCGATCTGCCTAGTTTACATAGGCAGATCGCAGTTCTTTGTCTCCGACGATCGGCTAATGCTGGAGGACATCGGTACCATGCAACCGCCAACTGACTTCCACTGTTTGTATTCACAGCGGAAGCGACCTGCCGGGCGGCACGCATGCGCGCCCTCTACCTGGAAGTGTCGGATCACGTATCCGGCTCCTTGAGCGCAGGGACTGAGGTGAACGTACAAAATATATAAATGCTATATTGTCAAAAGTATTGAGATGCCTGTCTTTACACGCACATAAACTTTAAAGGCATCCCAGTTTTAGTCCATAGGGATCAACATTGAGTTGGCCCACTCTTTGCAGCTATAACAGCTTCAGCTCTTCTGGGAAGGCTGTCCGCAAGGTTTAGGAGTGTGCCTATGGGAATGTTTGACCATTCTTCCAGAAGTGAAGAATCCAAAATTTTGCATGGAGCTCCAGACCAAGGACGATTAATGGTTATTTTGTATTTATTCCATTTGCGAATAATCACGTCAACAGTTGTCTCCTTCTCACCAAGCTTCTTGCTGATGGTCTTGTAGCCCATTCCAGTCTTGTGCAGGTCTACAATCTTGTCCCTGATGCCCTTTGACAGCTCTTTGGTTGTCTTGCTTACGATGGTTAGGTTTGAATGGAAGAAAGATTGCGTCTTTTATACACATAATGAGTTGTCATTAGGAGCACCTTCTTAAAATTGACAGGACTAATCTGTGTACCACATGAGCACATACTGCAGCTAGTCTGTGGGAGCCAGAAATATTGTTGGTTGGTAGGGGAATCAACTACTTATTTTACTGTATACCAAAAAAGTGAAAAATAAAAATAATCTCACCTAGCAGCTCTCAACTCAGAAAAGTGCACACAATATATGTGAACAAAATAAACAAACAATTGAATCAATATATGTGTTCAAATAATCACAGAAAATCCAACCCCAAAATTAATTGAACAATAAATCAAGTGAAAAAAATCTGTGAAAAAATGTCAGTGAAACACACATTAATAAATCAATGTATAACTAAAAGTCCAATAGTAGGAAAACTAAAAGTCCAATAGTAGGAGAATAGTGATATGTAATGATTCAGTGAGATTCCAGTGTAAGAAACACACCAACAAAGTGTCCACCACCTTTGTGCTCCACTCCCCTCAGCTAGAACACTCACCCCCACTTTTTGCCCTCCACTCTCATGGATAGGGCTGATCACGCTTTGGAATATGCACCACTGCACAGGATATAGGGAATAATGGATCCTTGGTGATTCTCAAGATGCCGCTCCACATATACCATAAAAGGAAGAGGAGAGCCAACTAGTGCAATAACGTATGAACTAGTTTATTCCATTTAAAATCCACTAATATGCACGTACATGGGATATAAATATGCAAAGCACATCATAATCAAGAGTGGGGATCAGGGTGCTCACTTGCTCCGGAAGCGTGATGTACCAGCGTTTGGGTCCAGGACTCTCCGGTGAGACACCGCCGCTCACCTGATCAATCACCAGGCACGTTGTATGTCCATGTCCCTGACGTTTCGTCACTTACTGACTTTTTCTGAAGGGGGTCGAAAAAACTTATTTTACTGACTGAACTGTAACTCATTTATAACATTTGTATCCTGTTTTTTTCTGGATTTTTGGTCGATATTCTGTCTCGATCATTTAAAATACACCCATGATGATAAAAATAAAAACATGCTTAGGGTCCTTTCACACGAGCGATCCTATCAGATCCAGCTGTCAGTTTTTTAGGCGGATCTATGAGGCAGCGGATGTCAGCGGAGACATGTCTGCTGACACCCGCTGCCATCCGCATCCGATCCTGTCCGTGAAATCTGGACGGATGGAAACCCTATTTTCCATCTGTCCAGGGGATCGGATCGGATGAGAGCGGACATGCGGTCCCCTCTCATCCGATTCCCCCATAGAGATGCATGGGGCTCTGACAACTCCCTCTCCGCACGCAGAGTGGAGAGGGAGCTGTCACCTGCCTGCTCAGTGGGGATACGTGTTTACGATCCCCTGCTGAGCAGCACGGATCCGCCTACGGGGGCGGACCGTGTGAAAGGACCCTTTATTTCTTTGTAAGCGGGCAAACCTACAAAATCTGCAGGGGATCAAATAATTATTTTCCCCACTGTATATATGTGAATTCTCACCTCTGAGTGACCTCTCCCCCTCTTCACTCCTCCGCAAGGAGCGCCCTTGTTTTGTGGAGAGCTTCTGACCTTAACCTCTTAAGGGCTGCCCTAGAAGAACTTTTACTGCTCAAGGGTGGCACCTCTGCACCGGATCACGTATATATATATATATATATATATATATATATATATATATATATATATATATATATATATACACACACATGATCCAGCTCTACCGTGTAGGCTTTTTCTTATGTGATCACAGCAGAGTCCAGCGGTGGGTACCACAGACGTGATGTCCGCCGGCACCAGCCAAGTGAACAGCAGAGAGGCAGCATGGCAGTCTGCCTATATAAACAAGGCAGATTGCCGTTCTGACAGGAGGGAAAGCATGGATCCATGTCTTGCCCTAGTAAAAGCACCTCCCATACTGTAGAAAAACACTGGCTAGGCACACAGTTAACCCTTTGATCTCCCCTGATAACCCTTCCCCATTAGTACAGTGACAGTATTAGTGCCACTGGTCTCCAAAAAGTGTCAAGCGTCAGTTAGGGTCTGAATGTCTACCACAATATTGCAGTCCTACTTTAAGACGCTGATCATCACCATTACTACGTAGTAAGAAAAAAAAAATAAAAATGATTCCATTGTTTGTAGACGCTAAAACTTTTGCGCAAGCCAATCAATATGCGCTTTTTTGTTTTTTTACCAAAAATATGTAGCAGAGAACATATTGACCAAATTTACGAAGAATTTTGATTTCTTACATTTGTTTATTGGATGTGTTTTATAGGAGAAAGTAAAACAGTTGGCCTTTTTTCGTTTATAGCGCAAAAATAACAAACACAGAGGTGATCAAATACCACCAAAAGAAAGCTCTATTTGTGGGGGGAAGGACATCAATTTTATCTGGTTACAGTATTGCATGACAGCGCAATTGTCAGTTAAGTACTGCAGTGCCGTTTTGCAAAAAATGGCCTGTTCATGAAGGGGGGGGGGGGGAGGTAAATCTTCCTGAGGTCAAGTGGTTAAAGTGATTCTAAACGCTTTTTTTTTTTTTTTTTAAATAGCAAACATGACATGTCATCTATCTGCTCTGTGCAGTGGTTTTGCACAGAGCAGCCCTGATCCTCCCCTTCTTGACTCCCGCATTGGCGCTCCTAGCTCCTTCCAAGTGCTGCCAGAGCAGGCAGCTTGCAAGCCTGGCCTCCCTGTGCACCACTATTGATTGAAGCAGTGTGCATGGCATGTGGGATCACTGGGGAACAAGACCATTGTGCTCTGTGTTAGGGCAGAGGTCCAGCTCCCCAGTGTGCTGTCAACAAAGGTCTTCGGTCCCTTTCACACAATCATTCTGATCAGGTTTTTAGGCGGACCTGACTGGACGGTCCATTCACCCCTATGGAGCCCTTCCCCTCCGTTTAGGAGGATCAAAGGTAGTCCTGTGTAAACTGACCTGGCCACCCATAGAGCAGAGCGGCTCTGTCCCTATTTGCTCTGCACAAGTGATGAACCCGTCATCTGCCCGCTCTGCTCTGATCAGCAGGGGGACCTGCGAGTGGATCTCTTGCTGATTGGAGTGGAGTCCACCTCGTGTGAAAGGGGCCTTATTGTTTTAAGCAGTAAAAATAATAGGTGTTCTAATCCATCTCCACTCTATTCAAAACTAAAAAGCGTTGACTTTAGTTACCCTGTAAGCACTAAAAATAATGAAAAAGGAACACTCTTTTATACTTATTATGCAGCCTGATTGCAGATAACGATAAATAAGCAAAACTTCAATTGGGCCTTAACAAATCTTGCGCCTAAACAATTTCCTGTACATGTAGAGTGACACCAGTACATATGTAGAAAGATGATCCGCACACCGATCTTATCAGCAGTTGTGTTTTGTGGTTCCTGAATAAAGATGAAGATTTTTTAAGAGCAACTATCGGTGTGCGGATCATCTTTCTACAGAGTGACACAAATAAACTGACTTTTTCTAGTGAAAACTTGAAAAAAGCCATTAGACTTTAACCACAAGGATTTTAAATGTAAGAGATCAGTCCTAAAAAAAACCTAAACTTTTGAAGACACATTTCTTATTTTCCGCTTCTCTCTCCCTGCCACTGCTATTACCGGCTGACAAAATGACTTTGTATTATACAGCAGGAATGTGCATTTCAATTCATACATTGCATTTTTACAATTTTTTTTAAATGCATTCATTACCTATATTGCTTTTTTCCATTTCAGTTTTATTACCTTTCTTCAGTTTTATAATTTTAGTCATTTAAACAGGACAAGTTATAGAATAAAATGTGCATTTTTTATTTACATTAGAACAACTTTTTAAAACACAGAAAATGCAATACTTTTTTTTTACCTTTAGATTCCACAGAACATAAAATAATTTTTGCAAAAACAAAATTGCCAAAATAAAGCCTAGTTCCCCCTCCTTCCAAAAAAAAAAAAAAAAAAACACCCAAAATAATGTATTTGATACTTTATCTTAAAGCAGAACTAAACCCTCCTATCCTTTACAGTCAAGGAAGCTGCCATCTTGGTCTTTTTGATCTACAGTTGCTTTGGAGCTACACATGTGACCAGTTATGACAGTAGAGAGCACATTCCAATGTGTCAATTATTGTAACCGATTTATGAAATAATTAAGTCAATGAATTCAAGGGTTAGTTCGCCTTTACCATAAAACTGCATATGCAGACAGGGGCACTTGCTATAGGCTTAGGCCGTTTACGTACCTCATGAAGCCTGGCTGGAAAACTCCCAGGATGTTGCCAAGCGTGGCCCAGCTATAAAGCCCCGTACACACGTACCGATCGTCGTCATACAAACGTTCGTCTTTTCTCCCCGGGATGTCGATGTCTGTTGAAAAGTGCAAAGACAGCACAAGAATGTTGTCCGCCGACTTCAGCTGACTGCAGAAGTGATGTCATGTAATGGTTAACTTTCCCTGTGTTTTTTCTTTTCTGAGCATGCCCAGTCTTGCAAATCTGCGGTCTGTCGGCAGAATTCTGTACTGACTGGCGAACAATCGTCCGTTCTGGTGTCGGTATACAAAAATTTTCATGTTTGCAAGAAAGACTCTTGTCCGCAGAATGTGCGCAGACAGCTGTCGGAGGCACCATACTAACAAGCCTACAATCGGCAGATCTTTCGTCCGCCGACGTTTGTATGACGACGATCGGTACGTGTGTACGGGGCTTAACTGTTCACCCCCACCATCACAGGAGTGAGTTCTCAAACTGAAAACTCAGAGCTACTGTATCAAGGGAGAATAAATGTATGTGAGGTGGTTTGAATCCGAGAAGGAGCTCACTCCTTTGATGGTAAAAGTAAGTGTCGGTTCACACTAGGGTGACACGAATTCGGGCGAGTTATGCCGTCGCCCGTGCACCGCGACTTCGGCGCGGCTTGCAACGACTTCACATAATGGAAGTCAATGCAAGTCGCTCCGATGTCGCCCCGAAGTAGTGCAGGAACCTTTTTCTAAGTTGGAGCGACTTGAGTCGCTCCTATTAGAACGGTTCCAATTGCACAGCACGGTCCGCTACTTGTCAGGCGACCAAGTTGCCGGACAAGTCGGAACAGTGTGAACCAGCACTAATAGCTGAGTCTCTCTTAGCAACATTCTAGCAACATCCTGGGAGTTTTCAGGTCAGGTTTTATGAGGTACTTAAATGGCCTACACCTATAGCAAGGCCATTATTCAACTAATCAGAGATGCACAGTTTGTTTTCATCCCTCTTTTCTGCATAGGCAGTTTTCGGTAAAGGTGAAGTACGCCTTTAAGTTCCGCTTTAAATGACCACAAATTAATGCCAAATAAACAGGTCCATAGTGGAAAGGCAAAAATGACTGGTGAATAAAGATTACACACAGGTATAGGAGCTGGGTGGATAAGATATATAAAAATAAATTTAAATTGTAGTAAGTTACAAACCATTAAACACTGCAAGAAAAAATTATTTTTGCCAACATAGCCATGTGCACTTTTTGCCAACGTAGCCAAAGGAAATAACATTAAAGACCCATAACTATAAATCAGGGGTCTCCAAACTTTTCAGTACGAGAACCATTGTGTTTACTATACAAACATTTTGGGCCGAAAAAAAAGATCAGATTTATAAATCAATAAATGATAAATGAATACGTTTTACACGATTCTTCTTTTGGAGCCATCCTGATAGGATTTAGAACAAAAGAGAACACAATTAAGTAATACAAAACAAAGTAGAGTCCCCTTTGATCAGGATCCCCATCAGAGTCTTCCTTACATCAGATTCCACTTCAGGTATCCCGTCTCATATCACAGTCACCTTTAAAGTCCCTCCTTACATCAGGGTCCCCATCAAAACCCCCCTCACATCAGAGACCACATTAGAAACCGCTCTACATCAGGGTTACTATCCATCAGGGTTACTATCAACATCTCCCTTACATTAGAGTCTATATTACAGTCCCCCTAACATCAGGGTCCCCATCAGAAACCCCAGTACACTGGGGTCCCCCATCAGAGTCCACTTACATCAGGGTTTCCATTATAGTCTCCACCAGAAACCCCCTAACATTAGGGTCCCCATCAGAGCCTTCCTTACATAAGAGTTGGCCTTAGGATTCCCCTCTTAAATCAGGGTCCCCATCAGGACCCACCTTACATCAGATTTGGCCTTAGGATTCACCTTCCTAAAGCAAGGTCCCCATCAGAACCCACCTTACATCAGAGTTGGCCTTAGGATTTCCCTCTTAAAATTAGGGTCCCCCATCAGAGCCCATCTTACATCAGATTCCACCAGAATCCCATCTTATATCAGTCACCTTTAGAGTCTCCCCTTACATGAAGGTCCCTATCGGAGCCCCCCTTTACATCAGAGTTGGCCTTGGGAGTCCTCCTTACATCAGGGTTCCCATCAGAGTCCCCTTTAGAAACCTCTTGACAACAGAGTTCCTATTAGCATCCCCTTATATCAGAGTCCACATTAGAGTCCCCACTTACATCAGGATCTCCATCAAAAAAACCCTAACACGAAGGTCCCCATCAGAGCCTCAGCCCTCCTTACATCAGACTGCACTTGCAGAGTCTTCCATTACAGCAGGGTCTGTGGCAGAGACCCCCCTTATAACAGATTCCCAATCAGGGGTCCACCCTTGCTTACAATTACATTAAATCATTCTGATCCTACAGGAAAGCATTTCCCAGCATTTAGGTTAGTCCGTATGTGTGCCCAACATGTACTTTTCCTTTAAGGTCCGCTGTGAGCTTCTTCCCTGAACTTCCAGGTAGGGGAGCGTGCACATAGAGCTCCTCACAGGGAGCAAGACACTTTGCCAATCAATTTATCAGGAGGAGGGTGGAGCAGAGGGGTGGCTTGCCACAGTAGGCATCTGTGCCGTATTAGTGGACGCACACAGCAGAAGATACATTCGGCTGCAGTCCCAGCTACAGTCCCAGCTAGGAGTGCACACACAAAGATGGCCTCATGGGACCCTACAAGGGGATGGAGCCACTCCAAAGCAGGGACTTGAGCAGCCAGCATTTTTACTAAATCAGCAACTACAGGTTTTAAAGCTGAATTCCAGGAAGTCATCAAGTTTGTAAAAATTGCAGGCATACTGCGAGTTAAGTTCAATGAGGTGCCTGCCACCTAGTAGACTAATCTCTATTATTCACATCTGACAAGCTTACTGTGCGCCAGGCAAAATAACTTCCAGAGCTCTGACGCTGCTTACTCTGGTCTCAGTTTCTGCAAGAGCAGAAACATTGAACCACTATGCCTGCCCCATACCCACCTTCTGCCCATTCACAGAAACCTTTGTATTATTTGAACATCGGGCAGGCTTAGTTGCTTTGTGTGCTTCTTTCCTCTCACAGCCGAGTGTATCCTCGGGAGTACAATAAACCTGTCTCATGTAATTTATAAAGCTAAGTGCTGGAGAGGACATGCACCGAATTGGACTTAAGGTGGTTATAAAGGCACAAGGTTTTTTACCTTCATGCATTCTATGCATGAAGGTAAAAAACCTTCTGTGTGCAGCAGCCCCCCAGATCCCCTAATTACTTACCTGAGCCCCTTCTCGATCCAGCGATGTCCATGAGAGCTTTGCCTCTCTGGGGACTCGCACTCTGGATTGACTTTTGGCAGCAGCAGGAGTCAATCACAGCCAGTGAGCCGATCAGGGCCAAACTGCGGCTCCATGTGTAAATAGAAACAGAGCCGCGGGTCGGGAGCGTGCCTGCTTGGGTGCCCCCATAGCACAGCAGGATGGAGGAGCCTGGAGCGCCAGCAAGGAACTAGAAAATAGGAGGATCTGGGCCTCTCTGGGCCAAACCATTGCACAGAGCAGGTAAGTATAACATGTTTGTGATTTACTGGGGACTCGCACTCTGGATTGACTTTTGGCAGCAGCAGGAGTCAATCACAGCCAGTGAGCCGATCAGGGCCAAACTGCGGCTCCATGTGTAAATAGAAACAGAGCCGCGGGTCGGGAGCGTGCCTGCTTGGGTGCCCCCATAGCACAGCAGGATGGAGGAGCCTGGAGCGCCAGCAAGGAACTAGAAAATAGGAGGATCTGGGCCTCTCTGGGCCAAACCATTGCACAGAGCAGGTAAGTATAACATGTTTGTGATTTAAATAAATAAATATTCAAGGCTTTAGTATCATTTTAAACGCTTTTTGCAAAGTTGCTGAATTCCTGGAATTACGCTTTAAGATGAAATACCTAGCAAACCTGGTAAGAGCTGAAGTCACCAACACTATATGTTTTTACATTTTAGGGTTTAACAACACTTTAAAGGATGTCTACACTGAATGCACAAAAAAGCAATATATTGCAGTTACCAGTCGGATGTGGTGGCTTCATTCGTTTTTTTTTCTTTTACTTTATTTTCAGCTGGTAATCCTGCCAGTAAAATACTTCCTAGAGTGACAATACTCACTCATTGCTCCATATCTATAGAGGAATAACATTGCCACCCTAGGACAGGACACCTTCCTCTCTCCTCCGCTCCATAACATACAGAGAAGGGTCAGCAGAAGCAGGGAGCACAGATGTTTTCCTGGCAGGATCAATAGGATTTTATTTATACTAACTGATCGCGTGGCTTTCTAAATCATGCAACTAAAAACTTCCATGTGTACCCAACCTTAGGACACCTTCCATTCCCTATGGCTTTAATGAAGGTTGGGACCATGATACCACAAGCAAGGGTGGCTAAAAGAAGCCTTTCTAGACCTCAATCTTGGTATTGTTTTTTTGTTAATTTTTAATGTCAAAAGAAGTAACACTCCTGTAGAAAGTGAAAAAAATACTTTGATTTCCTATGACAAAACCTTATTGCATACATACCAGCCCCGAGTGGGAACAGTTCATATATAAAATAGTCTTCGTAGAACAGCTTATAATTTGACACAAAACACGCCAGGTACAACCTCCCTACAATCAGAGTTCCTCGGCTTCTTTGGCCTCGTCAATCAGTTTGTTGACAGGGCTAAGGACGAACAAAGGTAAAAGTTCCTGGTGGCCACTAAAATCTTCTGCCAGCAGGTCTGGCTCCTTGCTGGAGCTACACCCTGGAATATTGTCATCCTGCATTGCTGAACCGCCTACGTATGCGTCGTCTCCCATCGTGGTCAGCAGATTAGCTGGGTCTATCGCATCTGTTCCATAGTCGCTGGAAGGGAGATCGAACAGGGAGACCAGAGGGTTTCCCGTGTACTGCATTAGCTGCTTGTCTGTAAAATAAAAGACACACAATGTAAACCTGCTGTGTAGTATACAACAGTCTATTCATTTGTTTAACATAAATGCAGGACCTTCTCATTGCAAGCCAGAGGGAAGGAGACACCGAATGCAGCGGCAGAAGATTCCAGCACCTAGCAATTTATCACAGGCACTATTAGGCGGAAAGATCCCCAATCTGATGGCGCCCAAAAAACCCCAGCCCTGACATCAGCATGAAAACAAACATGGGACATGGGAGGCTGCACAGGGGGGAGCGACTACTGAACACTATTGCCAAGTCGTATACAGTGCTTTGCGAAAGTATTCGGCCCCCTTGAACTTTGACCTTTTGCCACATTTCAGGCTTCAAACAAAGATATAAAACTGTAATTTTTTGTGAAGAATCAACAAGTGGGACGCAATCATGAAGTGGAACAAAATTTATTGGATATTTCAAACTTTTTTAACATATAAAAAACGGAAAAATTGGGCGTGCAAAATTATTCAGCCCCCCTAAGTGAATACTTTGTAGCGCCACCTTTTGCTGCGATTACAGCTGTAAGTCGTTTGGGGTATGTCTCTATCAGTTTTGCACATCGAGGGACTGAAATTTTTGCCCATTCCTCCTTGCAAAACAGCTCGAGCTCAGTGAGGTTGGATGGAGAGCGTTTGTGAACAGCAGTTTTCACTTCTTTCCACAGATTATAGATTGGATTCAGGTCTGGACTTTGACTTAGCTTATTTGTGAACCATTCCATTGTAGATTTTGCTTTACGTTTTGGATCATTGTCTTGTTGGAAGACAAATCTCCGTCCCAGTCTCAGGTCTTTTGCAGAGTCCATCAGGTTTTCTTCCAGAATGGTCCTGTATTTGGCACCATCCATCTTCCCATCAATTTTAACCATCTTCCCTGTCCCTGCTGAAGAAAAGCAGGCCAAAACCATGATGCTGCTGCCACCACCATGTTTGACAGTGGGGATGGTGTGTTCAGGGTGATGAGCTGTGTTGCTTTTACGCCAAACATAACGTTTTGCATTGTTGCCAAAAAGTTTGATTTTGGTTTCATCTGACCAGAGCACCTTCTTCCACATGTTTGGTGTGTAACAACACTTTTTATGGATATCTTTAAGAAATGGCTTTCTTCTTGCCACTCTTCCATAATGGCCAGATTTGTGCAATATACGACTGATTGTTGTCCTATGGACAGAGTCTCCCACCTCAGCTGTAGATCTCTGCAGTTCATCCAGAGTAATCATGGGCCTCTTGGCTGCATCTCTGATCAGTCTTCTCCTTGTATGAGCTGAAAGTTTAGAGGGACGGCCATGTCTTCGTAGATTTGCAGTGGTCTGATACTCCTTCCATTTCCATTTCATATTATCGCTTGCACAGTGCTCCTTGGGATATTTAAAGCTTGGGAAATCTTTTTGTATCCAAATCCGACTTTAAACTTCTCCACAACAGTATCTCGGACCTGCCAGGTGTGTTCCTTGTTCTTCATGATTCTCTCTGCGCTTTAAACGGACCTCTGAGACTATCACAGTGTAGGTGCATTTATACGGAAACTTGATTACACACAGGTGAATTCTATTTATCATCATTAGTCATTTAGGTCAACATTGGATCATTCAGAGATCCTCACTGAACTTCTGGAGAGAGTTTGCTGCACTGAAAGTAAAGGGGCTGAATAATTTTGCACGCCCAATTTTTCAGTTTTTTATTTGTTAAAGTTTGAAATATCCAATAAATTTCATTCCACTTCATGATTGTGTCCCACTTGTTGATTCTTCACAAAAAAGACGATTTGCCTATAGTTCTACTTTAAAGCCAAGATAGAAGCCAGCCAGTCAGCCAAGCTAATATTCTTGTCAAAATGGTCATCATAGATTCCCACAAAACATTATATAAATCCTTTATGTGAATATACAGTGCTTTGCGAAAAGTATTCGGCCCCCTTGAACTTTACAACCTTTTGCCACATTTCAGGCTTCAAACATAAAGATATAAAACTGTAATTTTTCATTTTGGATAGAGCAAGGTTATTTAATTATTACACCTGTAAAGGTTTATTTTTGCCATGTTTGCCCCATTGTAGAAATTTACCTTTACTTTCTGTCCCAAACTGAAAGTGAGAGGAAATCCCAATAATAACAAAATTTGGGGGTTTTTCATTTTACTTTCAATGATAATGGTAAAAACACAGGACAAATAGAGGGTGAATCGCTCCAGCGTGGGACAACAGACAGCAATAAACACTGACAGATGTTCTAATACATCGCCTCTCCTCCACTCTATCCAAAATGAAAAATCAAAGTTTTGCCTTTAGTTGTACTTGAAAAAGGTTTAGACATTATATTAATATTTTCTTTTCTTTTATGAAGAAGTAAACTGCACTACTAGTTTGATGTCATACTATTTACTGTTACTTCTAGTAAATAGTGTTGTTTCTGCTATGCTATTTTCAGACTTTCCTATATGTATGCAGGGCTTGCAGGCCATGCCAGGGTCCAGGAAAGTGTACTTTAAGAGCAGATGAAAATAAAAATGATTCCTTAATTGACTGCTTGTTTTTTTTTTTTTTTATATAAAGTTTTGAAAACCATTGGGCAGTGGGCTGGGCATGGGCAGTAATCGTGATGCATAGTGGAATCAAATCGAATCGTTGACAAGATAATCGTAATCGAATCGAGAGACCAGTGAAGATGTGCAGCCCTACTGGGGACTGTAAAGAGATTTGAGTAAAAAGAAAAACCCTTGAAAATGTCCTGAAGTCGGAACCGGAACAATCACCCCTTGAAATAAGTCTTGCACTGCCCCAAAGAGACCCTGTAAGTGATCTGAGGACAAGCGCAGGTTGGAAGGGAAAAAACCTTTCCGGAGAACAAGAATGAACTCGATCTTGTAGCCTGACCAAATAACTTTGCGGACCCACTTGACCTGTACCAGGCAGGTCCATGGATCCGGAAACCAGCGGAGATGTCCCCCCACCCCAAATACAGGTGAGGGCGCCCCTTCATGCAGAGGCAGCCTTGTTTGCAGGTCTGGAAGACCCCACTTGTGGCTTGCCACACCAGGTCCTCTTGGAACCTCGGGTGGAGGCCCTGACTTTTGATCCCTAATCTTGAGATCCTGAGAGACAAAGAGGCCGTTTAGTAGTCGAGGAGAATGGCCCACGTCTACGACGGGGGCTCCTTGCCCTTGGTAGCCTGCGGAAGAAGAATACTCTTCCCCCTGTGAGACCCTTAATGATGTCATCCAAGGAAGCTCCAAAAAGGCGACCCCCTAAAAGAGGGAGATCAGATAAGGCCTTCTTCTAAATCTAGCCTGCAGACCAGCATTTCAGCCAGACAATACGCCAAAGGACCACTGCTGATACAGACAGCCTAGAATCAAAAAAAGCCGCATTCAAACTGTAGCCCCTGGACCAAGTGGTCCGCCAGCTCTGCAAAGACAGGGGGAAACTATTCTCCCTCCAGGTCCCGGCGTAAAAGCTTAGCCCACTTGGTCAGACTTCGCAACACAAGGGCAATAGTAATTACCGGCCTAATTGCCGAACCAGCCAGAGCGCATCCGCCCTCTTATTAGCTGGACCTGTAAAGGTCGGGGGCTTCTCAACAGGGATGAAGGTAACTCAATTTGACCTGGAAACCCCCGAGTCCCACTACAGGTAGGACCCGTCCACATTTTACGCAGTAAATCCTCATAAGGATACCGCAAAAAAACAAATGCCTAGCAACCACTGTGGTTTAGACAACCCGGCTGTTTGTGACAATGTTGTCAAGGTAAGCGAAAAGAGGAACACCCTCGCTGCTTTGGAGAGCCTGTGGGTGCCAAAAGGAACCAGTGCCTCCGACGCAGAATCAGCCGCAACTTCCATTTTTAAAGTTCCGCGCACTGACACAAATAGTGCATCCACCAGCGCCTAGTTAAGCGTGGCTAGAGAAGCAGAGGAATCATCCTCACTATCTGAGAACTCTGAGAATAGGACGCCAGACAATGGTCCACAAATGGACCACCTATATTGGACCCCGCAAAAAACAAGGGGGTCGCCTTCCATAGAGAACATAATAGGACATAGCCCCCTTAAAAGGGGGCCGCTTGCAGTGACGTGGACGTGCAGGCAGGGTACCCTTGCTAAAACAGGGCAGAAGCCCCAAACAATAATGGCGGCAAGACTGGCATTAAAAATGAAGCGCCCCCACAGTGCCACCCGATCCAAGGGAGGTGCCAAGCTGACCAAAAGGCCCAGCAGGCCGCAGTTGGTCTAAATTTTTGGGCAGATCCGGCCGCCTGAGCTGCATACCCGTAGATGGTAAAAACATTCACTCCCCAAGCCCAACAACCGCCGCAGGGAGCCCAGAGGACCTCCCTGCCCTAGTCACTAACCCCCAGGTAGGCAGGGAACCCTGCTCAACCCCCCATTGCGCACTAGAAAAACCGGCGTGGCCAGTCCGGCGCCACCAGAATCACCAGATTTTGTTCCGAGGCCAAACTGCGAAGGAACCTGGACAACAACTGAAATCGGAGGAAAGGCATATATCAGATGATACTGATGCCAAGGCACCACCAGCACATCCGAGGCGTCTGCCCGTGGATCGCGCGTTCTTGCCACGAACCTTTTTGTTTAGCCGCGACGCGAACAGATCCACATCCGGGGATCCCCACTTCGCACACAACATTTGAAATACCCCTGGGTGCAAGGACCATTCCCCCTGGTCCAGGGACTGGTGGCTCAGATAATCTGCCTGCCAATTCTCCACACCCGGAATGTGAACTGCTGAGATCGCCGGGACATGAGTCTTGGCCCAAGACAAAATGCTGGTCACTTCCTGAGCCGCCCGGGCACTCCTGGTGCCCCCTTGGTGATTGATGTACGCCACCGCAGTGGCATTGTCCATCTGCACCCGTACAGGGCGGCCCTGAAGACGATCCGACCAATGGAACAAGCACAGCTTGATCGCTCTTAACTCCAAAATGTTTATCGGGAGGGAGGAGTCCTCCTCCGACCAAGTGCCCTGGGCAGACAGGTTGCCCAGTATGCCACCCCAGCCTGACAGGCTGGCATCCGTGGTTATCACTGTGCACAGAATTGGCCGGAAAGATTTTCCGTCCGACACCGCCAGGGACTAAAGCCACCACAAGAGATCCATTCTGGTTTGGCGACTCAGAGACACTCTCAGGTCCAAGGACTGAGGCAGTCTGTCCCACCTGGCCAGGATCTCCGCTTGAAGAGATCGCGTGTGAAACTGTGCAAATGGTATCGCCTCGAAGGTTGAGACCATCAACCCCAGGGACCGCATACAGGTCCTGAGTGATGAGGATTCGTTGTCCCTGAGGTACCCGACCTCGTTCTGTAGGGTCCGGAGCTTGTCCTCCGGCAAGAACACCTTCGCTTGAGCAGAGTCCAGAACCATTCCCAGATACGGGAGATGAACCAAAGTCGACAAGGTCGACTTCTGAATGTTGATGGTCCACCCGAACTCCTGGAGCGTCTGGACCGTAGTGGACAGATTGCGTAACAGGCTGTGACTGGCACTCGATCTTATCAGATCGTCCAGATAACCCAAGACCGCAATGCCCTGTGCCCGCAACAGGCCCAGAACAGGCGCCAACACTTTGGTAAAGGAGCCGAAGCGAGACCGAAAGGTAACGCCACAAACTGGTAATGATCCTCCGCGATAGCGAATCGGAGATACCTCTGATGACCGTCGAAAATGGGGATGTGCAGATACGCATATTTTAGGTCTATAGAGGCCAGGATCTCCCCCGGATTCAGGGAGGCCACTACCGAGCGGAGTGATTCCATGCGGAATTTTGAACGCGCACAAAGCGGTTCAGCGCTTTCAAGTCCAGAATCGGACGCACTTTGCCCTCCTTTCTGGGCACAGTGAACAGATTTGAATAAAAACCCCGAAACCTGTCCCGATGAGGCACCGGGACGATCACCCCTTGGGCGAGGCGATCCTGCACCGCCTGATGCAGGTCCTGCAACCGTCCTGGGGTCAAAAGAAGATTTGAGGGAAAGAATCTGTTCGCCGGCCATGAAAAATTCGATCTTGTACCCTGACCGAATGATTTCCTGAACCCACCTGTCCGTGATACGGAGCAGCCAAGGTTGGAGGAAACCGCGCAAATGTCCCCCCACCCCTGAAACGGGTGAGGGCGCCCCTTCAGGCAGAGGCATACTGAGCCGCCGACCCAGCCTGGCAGAATCAGAAGAAAAGGAAATTCTAGGCCTTTTCCTAGCAGCACGTTCAGACATCAGCACATCCATTTTTGACACCAAAGTTGCCACAACAGCAGCCAAATTAGTGACGGTAGAGGATTCAGAGGACCCTGAATCCCCCACCAAAGCTGGAGGAAATTTGCTGTCCTGGGATTCCATAATAGAAATACGTTTTTTTTTTCAACTGGCCCTTTAAGTGCGCTGCGGACCCCCACAGCACACCGCTATCGATACTGTGAGACACAGACCCCCCGCAGGGACAAAACTGACCAGGAAGTGTAGCAGGATAAGAAAGGAACAGCAGGACAGACACCCCACAGTGTGTTACCAGCTTCATCGGTCGGCTCTGTGAGAAAGAAGGAAGTGATGTCACCGCTGGAGGCTGAACTAGGCTGCAGGCCAAGGGAAAATGGATGCCTATAGAAACTAATGGGAGGCTTCGGCAAGATGGCCGCCGACATGTGCTCTGAACGATCGTAATGCCACACGCAAGATAGCGCTGCAAGGCGCCAAAATCACTACATAGCATGCTGTAGAAATGCCCACAATGAAGCCAGCATGCTGCCCACACTTAAAATGGACCGGCGGTGTTTAACCCCGCAGCGGTCGCCGTATGCGTCTGCACCTCCAAGCACCCAAAGTGACCTTAGGAGAGGGACCCCCAAAAACCCCACACAGCACTGCTGAGAGGGAATAAAAAACCCCCGCAGGGACTGGATCAGGGAGCCCAAAAACGCACAGTCATAGGGGACACCACAGACACACAGGACTGCCGACCCCAGACAGAGGCCCCTCACAGAATGTACTTACCTGTACCCGATGGCGTGGGGTGCCTCATATCAAGCGGGAAACCGCCCACCCTCAGATGGCAGGGGAGTGCCGCCAGCCAGAACGCAGGACACTAGAAGTGCACGGACGAACCAATGCTGTGTCCAGTGAGGTAGCCACCTCACATGGCTGCATCCCTGATGGACAGGGATGGGTCGTTTGTGAGGCCGGGGCGAACACATAGCCTGCAAAACGCTCGATGGCGGGCTGGGGTTCCATCTGACCTGGAGAACCAGGACGGCCAGTCCGATTCCCAGCTCCGCAAATGCCGTCTTCATCCGAAGATCCACTAACTAGTGCTGATAAAATAAACAGCTAGCAATGTAAAGAAAAAAGACATCTTTTGAAAATAAATCATAAAAGAAAAAAGAGGAAGGCTGAGACAGTAGCTCCAGCACAGGGAAGCCTATCCACTTCTAAGCTAGGCAGAAGACAAAACTGAATTGGGATGGCTATTGCAGGGGGGTATTGGACTAGAAGGACAGCCCCCATGGGTGTGACTATGTAGATTAATTGTTCTTTTACAAGTCTTATGCCTAGAAACTCCTGTGGAGATGAAATCAATACCCCATAAGTGAAGACTGTATGAGTGGGCAGCGACTGTCGGAGGACGTAAGAGAAATGTGTTTTTTTCCCAGCAGCGGCGGGTTTACTACCACTTTAAATGATTCGGATGATCAAACTAATTTTAATATTGCACAAAGATAACCCGAGTAAATGCATAATGCAGTTTTTAAATGATGATTTCATTTGTTAAGGGAAAAAAGCTGTTCAAACCTGCCTGGCCCTATGTGAAAAAGTAATTGCCCCCTAAAGCTAATACCTGGTTGTTCCACCCTTGGTGGCAACAACTGCAGTCAAGAGTTATCGATAACTGGCAATGAGTCTCTCACAACGCTGTGGAAGAATTTCGGCCCACTCTTCTTTGCAGAATTGTTTTAATTAGGCCACACTGGAGGATTTTCCACCATGAATGGCCATAGCATGTCAATCAGACTTAAGTCCGGACTTTGACTAGGCCACTCCAAAACCTTCATTTTGCTTTTTTTTCCCATTTTTTAAGTCATTTAGAGGTGGACTTACTGGTGTGTTTCGGATCATTGTCCTGCTGCATAACCCAAGTGCATTCGAGGTCAGAAACCGATGGCCGGACATTTTTATGGTAGAGTGCAGAATTCATGGTTCCATCAATTATGGCATGTTGTCTGGGTCCTGAAGATGCAAAGCAGCCTCAGACCATCACACTACCAACACCACGTGTGACTGTTGATATGATGTTCTTTTTATGAATTGCTGTGTTAGTTTTACTTCCAAAAAGTTGAATTTTTGCCCATAAGTCTTGGGGATAATCAAATTGTTTTTTGGCAAATGTGAGACGAGATGTTGTTCTAGGCTCTTTTATGACCTCCTGAATGAGCGGTCATTGTGCTCTTGGAGTCATTTTAGTCGAGCGGCAACTCCTGGGAAGGTTCGCCACTGTTCCAAGTTTTCTCCATTTGTGGAGAATGGCTCTCACCCTGGTTCACTGGAGTCCCAAAGCCTTAGAAATGGCTTTGTAACCCTTTTCAGACGGATACATATGAATGACTTTGTTACTCATCTGTTCTTGAATTTCTTTAGATAGCGGCATGTTGCATTGCTTTTTGAGATCTTTTAGCATGCTTTACCTGGTCATACAGCTTCTATTTAAGGGATTTCAACATGTCTGGCAGTATTATGGTCCTCCAATGCTGCTGAATTAAAACATTTCTGCAAAGAAGTGTAGCACCCTCCTAGGTAGGTGCTAGTGAGAGAGTATAGTTTTGAGCCCTGTCTGCTTACCAGAGGAGTTGCAGGTAAATCTATATTGCTTTCTGCCTATCAGGGAGCAGGATCTTTTAGGGAGGTCTGCTGTGTGCGCTCAGTATGCGATTCATTCAGTCGGAAGAGTGTTTCACGTTGGTTCAATAGGGAGGCATGTTGGACAGTGGGAGGAAACCTGACGAATGGGGTGCATAGGCTTTGATACAGTCCTGGTGATTGGCAGAGGGCAGGTCGCCTCGGTGCCTTCTGGGATACTGTATAAAAGCCAGGAGCACATGTGCTCTGGGGTCTTTGGCTTGAGAGCAGGATCCCGGAGGGGGCGGCTGCCTCCTGCTCTGAAGAGGTGCCATGCGGTCGCAGGAGGCCGTCCTGAGGAATGGATGAGAGGAGCTGAACCGAGAGGTGCAAGAAAGCTGACTGAGAGGGTAGACACTGGAGACCCTGGAACCACAGTATCGTGGGACTTGTGTCAATGGGCCTGACCTGAGGGGGGCCACCCCTAAGTGTAGAATAGTCAGTGGGCGGGTGTCAGCAGTGGAGAAGAAAGAGGATGCTGGTGAGAGTGTCCTGAAGATAATTGTCAGTTCCCCAAGTCGTGTTAAGGAAAGAGACTTAATTCAAGTTCACCCATAGTGGCAGGGTGAATGAACAGCTGTATCGAGTCCTCAAACATGGTCTATAATTCAAACTGGAGTATCCCACTAATCCATTCTCCTATCCCCCTATTTAAAATAAAACCAAAACAACCACCAAATACCCCGTGGAGTGATTATTGGAGCGAGCCCAGGAAGGAGAAAGAACTTGAAACTGCCATTAATGTATGCTGGTAACTCAGGGGGACCCATGGAGTGAAATCTGGCAGTCCTTATGGGTGCAGTGCTACAGAAGAATGGCCCAGAATTCCTCTACAGCGATGTGAAAGACTCATTGCCAGTTATCACAAACTCTTGATAGCAGTTGTTGCCGCCAAGGGTACAACCAGTTATTAAGTTTAGGGGGAATTACTTTTTCACATAGGGCCATGCAGTTTTGGACAGCTTTTTACCCTTAATAAATGAAATCCTCATTTAAAAACTGCATTTTGTATTTACTCGGATTATCTTTGTGTTATCTTTGTGTAATATTAAATTTATTTGTAGATCTAAATCTTTTAAGTGTGACAAGTATGCAAAAAAATTAATCAGGAAGGGGGAAAATACTTTTTTACAGCACCGTATGTAGAGATTCTAAACAAATCAACTACTGTAGTTGAAATCATGTATTTGTGCGATCAAATTATAAAATGGATCACCTTTGTTCAAATGGTCATTGCTGATCCGTAATGCAGCATCATCCTCATTTTCCTGCAGGTCCTGTGAATAAAAGTAGTACAACATAAGTTTGTACTTACACCCAATCTGTCTACAATTTGTCATTTGCGATCGTTACATGAGGCGATGTAACAAATCGTATATAAAATATAAACTTACATTTGCTGTGCTGGGGTTTGGTTTGGTCACGGGATTATCTGAGGATGACAAGTCAGGTTTAAAAAGCTGCAAAAAGTTAAAGAGATAAAAGAAGACTTGCCTTCATGAATTACCTTATGTGAACTCCGGATTTCTAGACCCAACCAGAAATACAAATATGCAAGGCTAAGCTGCAGTTGGCTATTCCAGGTTTTTCTAAGCTTGTATTTCAGACATGCTCATTAGGTTTTAAAGGGACAAAAATTATACATTTCACAGCAACATTCCCCAACTACAATAGCAAAAAAAAAAAAAACATACTAATTCCATCATACATTAGCCTAACCCCAGGGTTAGCAAACTAACTCCAAAACTCCAAAAATCAATTCTTCACTCATTATCATGACTTTGCATGGTTGCAATATATAAAGATCCCCCCCCCCCCCCACACAATATTTTGTGTCTGGCCTGGTACCCTCCTTTATTCTTGCCTAGGTAAGCATGACGTCTCCTCCACATCTGCAGCCTCCAAGCATATTAATGTCACATTACCCAGGAGGTTTCAGGTTCCTTGCAACAGAGGACAGACACAGCACTGGAGGAGGGGAAGCTGGTGCACATCATGAGGGGTCTGGCTGTCCGAACCCAGAGGAGACAGCTCCTGATGATTATAGCATGGGACCTGGCATGCCAGCTGTCAGAGAATGCTTTGCATTCCTTCCCAACATACAAAGCATTCTCTAAATCATGTGGCCCTTGCACCTCTCCTGCTGCTGCGGAACCCTCTGTCTCTGCTTCCACCTTGAAAAAGGAGAACAGAACTCCTCCACCAGATCCTGCGCTTCTCTGTGAAGCCCCCCCCCCAAAAAAAAATCTCAGCAGTCAGCAACAAATAGGAGGAGGACAGAAATGCTCCTACAGGTCCTGCACCTGTTTGTGCAGCCGCAGTACCCTCTTGTCTCCATTGCCCCTGGTCCCAGCATTCAGCAGACTCTGGCAGCTGACTACAGCCCTCCTCCAGACCCTGCATTTTTTGCTTCCCAGCTCCATCCCTAACTTCTTGCCTGCAGCAGCAAATGTTAAGAGGGGTGCACTGTGATGTAAATGAGGTTAGGGGACTCTTGACTTCTTAAAGGGGGTGCTTTTGATAACTGATGCAAGGGGGGGGGGGTTCCCAGGACATGTAGCCTTACAGATACAATCCGCAATGTGAGAGCAACCATCATGCTGATGCGGCCCGCAATTAAATGGATTTGGAAACCCCTCCTATTGGTCACCTGCTGCCGCTTTACCAACCTCTGTACTTATTGAGAAATCTGCACTTCTATGGCCATCCTAAATCCTTACTTTGGGAATTTTAACACTCATAGAATGTTATACATTAGAGAAAAGCAAATATTAGAAAATAATTAGCAATGAACTGGTAAAGTACAACAATTAGCATTTTTTTTGCAACCTCCTTCTCACCTCATCAATAATATCAGTATCCACATTGAGTTTCTTTTTGCATAACATAGTCTGTAGCTCTTCCAGACTAGCATCAATACAGCTCAGGAAGTCTTGGATTTCCTCTCTAATAAAAAAGGACACCCCACAAACATTAGCATTAAGTGGCATATATCAGATGATTCCAAAAAAATGAGGCAATAATAGTGAATTGTGATCTTAGACAGAAGAAAATGTTCTCCATTAGGTTGGATATGTTAACAAGAGGACTAACATTCCTAGAGATAAAATAAATCTGTAGATCCAAAAAAATAGAAGGTGCTGGGCACCCCATTAGCTAGCCAGGTGCCAAAACCAAACCCTCCTGGAACAATAAAGCTTCACTTATGAAGGATCTGCTGCTTTCCTTGCCGCTAACGGAACCGGGAGTGACAAAATCCTCTTCACGGAGAGGGAGGAACAGCATTAGTTGAACAACATCAGTCCCACCACCCGTAGAAGTTATCGAGTAGCTGTTCAGCCACTCTAAACACTTCTGCTAAACAAAGAATTGCCGGCCGCAAATTTTATTATCGGGATGATGTTTGCACTGCAGGTTTAACCACTTCAACCTATGGACGTCCTAGGGTACTGAAGTGGTTAAAAGCTTCAACAAAGCTTGCTGAAAGCTCTGCAAATGCTCTGTCAAAGCATGTTCAATGCTCTGCAAGATGCTGTTCACACACCCATACTAAATCTCATTAACGCGAGTCTAACGTCCATAATAACGCTATAGGAGCATTTGTTAAGCGGAGTTCCAGCCATTTTTATGTTTAATAAAAGTCAGCAGCTACAAAGTGTAGCTTCTGATTTTTTTTTTTTTTAGATATTTTTATTAACAATTTTAAGACATACAAAGTAGTAACATACAGTGTATTCTTTGAATCGTAGCAGTAATAAGTTTGAACATAAAGAACTTGTATAGCAGTAAACGTTACAAACCGGTATAAGTATCGGGTGATAGGGGTGGGGAGAGGGAGGTAGGGAAGGTGAAGGAGGCTGGCTTATAGCCTTGCATGGTACGCTTCTGACTTTTAATAAACACACACTCACCTGCCCCAGGATCCAGAGATGCAGCCGCCCGAAGCCTCGGTTCTATTCCTTTTCTCCCTGCGGGGTCGGCATCACTAGTGTGGGCACCTGGCTGTGACAGCTTGGGGCTTCAGAGCCGGGTGCGCATTGCGCGATTCGTGCTGCGCTTCCTTAGTGCCCGGGCAATCTTCTGGGGCCTGTGTCATGTCCCAGAAGATTGCAGGGAGGGAGGGGGAGAGGAGAACTTCCGCCAGGAAAGTAGGAGCGGGTACCTGTCAAAATTAGGTACCCACTCCTCCACTCCAAAAAAATTACGTTAAACTTCAGGGGGTCAGGAGTCCTTAAAGCGGAATTTCCACTTTTGGGTGGAACTCCGCTTGAAGCGTTAAAAAATATAGTCAAGTGTAAACAAGCTCTAAGGCTAAATTCACACTGGCATTAAAAGCAGGCATTTGAGGGGGCGTAAACAACCCTCCCTAAACGCCTATGCAAATGATACAATGGACAGCACACAGTGCTGTTCACATTATCAAAACATATAGCGTTAGCGTCGCGTCATTTTTAAATTGAAGCCTCAAGTCAGGAGGCGTTTGAAGCCTTTCAAAGCCACCAATTCAAGTCTATCGTAATGATTGGCGTAGTTGCGTGGTGTTAAAATTTGTTTGTTTCCTGTAATATCACAATCCATTGTGAAGCAGTTTTAACACGCCTAAACACTCAGGAAAATGCTTCAAAACTGCGCATAGGGCGTTTGGGAAGAATATTTAACTCATCCTTAACGCTTGTAAAATGCCAGTCTAATGCCCATACTAAAGCTCATTGATGCCAGTCTAACGCCCATAACAAAGCTAATTAACGGCAGGCCCATACTAAAGCTCAATGACACCAGTCTAGCGCCCAAACTAAAGCTCAATGACGCCAGTCTAATTCCCATACTAAAGCTCATTGGCGCCAGCCCATCGCCCATACTAATGCTCATATAAGCGAGTCTAACGCCCATACTAACGCTATAGGAGAACTTGTTAGGCATTAGAAATTTGATATAGTGTGAATAAGCCCTAAGGGTAATTACACCAAAGACGAGATCAGTATTGCTGCAAAATCGGCTTTTAATCAGTTAGGCTAGCCATACATGGGTTCGAATTTGGAAAGAATTTTCTTTCGAAAATCTTATCTAATAATTTTTGTTTGCATTTCGCACCATTAGTGGGCTGCTGCAAAGGCCGATTTTCGTACAGTCATCGAATTTGAGTGATCGGGCATGTTGTAAAATTTTTGAAAAAGGAGCGATTTTCTAATCAATGATGGAAGAATCGTGCGAGAAATCTAATCAAAAAAGAAACGTGCATGATTGCAAGAAAAGAAAATTCCCAGAAAGAAAAGAAGATTCCCAGCCACAAAAATTATTTTCTGTAGCAATATAAAGTGAAATTGAAGTCTTGGCCGGTCGAATTTCAAAATCAATGGTGGCACCATCAAATCACAAAACACACAAAATTTCTGATTTGCGAAAGAATGTTCTTTCAAAATTTCGACACATGTATGGCCAGTCTTAAACTGAATAAATATTTTTCCTACTTACCGATATAACAATTCATTGTTGCTGGCTGCATTATTCTCATTCAGAATAGAACTGATCATGCTATCGGCATCCTCAGAAGAATTTGCTTGCACTAAATCCAGCGCTAGTCCTTCTTCCACTGCAGAGCTACTGGGGACTGGATTTTGCTCAGCCAAGGACTGCAGCTGTAGAACTGAATCATCAATGATAATCTCCTGCACTGTTTCGCTGTGAAAGAATAAAAAATAAATCTGAGTTTTATAGCTTACAAATGGGACATTTCACGTGGTGGGTGCACAATTGGGGTAGACTGATTACTGGTGCGGCCAATTTTCGGGGGCCGATATTTACTTTTTTTGAAGAATCTATCAGTCACAAACTTACCGATGTTGCTTCAAGGGGTTGTACCGGGGTGATGCCTGCAGCTGCCAGTAACGTTTTTTAGAGTAGGCAGTCGGCTTTCTTGTAATAACAACTGATGCGGCTAAGCAGCCGCTCGAGTGTTAATACAAGCATCAGGAAGGGACGTTCCCTTTCTGCCACCTTCCACTCCTCCGCCCGGGTCTCCCATCCCACTGGGAAGCCCGAGCGACCAGCTAGCACCATCCACCGGCTGGCCGAAAGACCTGAACAAAGGCAGAATCGGCTCTGATCGGGTCTCCGATATAGTAACCTAGTAGCCTTAAAGGTGGCAGATTTAAAAAATAAAAAATAAAGACAGTATTAAAAACAGCCAAACTTGGCACTTTAAATGCTTTTAAGTGCAGCGGAGGGACCCCAGATCTCTCCATAAAGAAGTGTCTGTCACTGCCTATTACTGTCACAAAGATGTTTAAAACTTAAAATGTACAGAATATCTGCACCTGATATCGGCTATCTGCCTGGAAGGCAGGCGAAAAATCGGTATCAACCCTGAAAAAACAATATTGGTTGACCCCTAGTGCACAATACCCACAACTGCTATCCAGTGATCTTTTACTGAGCCACTGTCATCAATACATAGTCCCAGTGTGTGAAGCACATTTAGCAGTCCATCTGAATGCCCAATCCACCTTTAAGAGATCATGTACATGGACATGGCCTTCCTGCTTTTGAAACGCACATCAAATGCAGATCAGCGAATTCCTGCTAACTTCAATGGAGTTGTGTGGATGACAGTTCAGAGGCTGTTTGACCTGCTTTGTGTTTCACTTCCTCGGATGCAGCAGCTCCTCCTGAGGTGTGTTTGCATTGCAGACAGGTTGAATGCAGCTTTATCCTGTCAAACACTGTAATTAGCATGTGAACGCATGTGCCTAAGCAGTGGTGTGTTTGAATGGAAATGGCTGCATTTATCAACACCCATTTACACAAGTCCTTACTAACTCTAAAAGACTTTGCAGCACCGCTCCAAGCAGGAGTGTATGATGTTTTCCCCCTCAGTCCTCATGTATAGAGGTGCCGGTGTTTGAGTATCACAATCAGCAGCAACAATGACCAGCATTGATGAACACTGCTCTCCCTCCCTACCCATAGAAGATATATTAGACGGCCTTAGCCAGCGCTCCTCTGCTGACCACTCCCCCCTAATGTGATTCGCCCCACCCAGCAGGTCTTGGTCTACAACTAAGCCCCGGTGGGCAGCGCGAAATGCGTCAATTGTGTGGTCAGCAAGGGCGCATTGGCTGGGGCCATCTAAATATCTTCTATGGGTTGGGAGGGAAAGCGGCGTTAATTGATGCCCATAATCACTGTTTGCTAGGGGAAGAAAATGGTATAATCCTACCACTTTATAAAACTCTGGTCCGGCCGCATCTGGAGTATTCTGTCCAGTTCTGGTTGCCAGGGATGTGTTGGAGCTGGAGAGAGTCCAGAGAAGGGCAACTTAACTAATTAGGGGATTGGAGTACCTTAATTATGAAGAGCGTCTGCAATCGCTTGATTTATTCTCCCTGGAGAAGAGACGCCAGAGAGCAGACATGATAGCAATTTATAAATACCTCAATGGTGATCTCAGCATAGAAAAAAAGCTATTCAGTCGAAAGGATTGCATGAGGACTCAAGGGCATACAATGCTATTAGAGCTCAGCTCTCAAGGCAGTTTGCTGAACCTGGCTTACAGGGGGACCATCTGACTTCCAAAGTCTGCAGGTCAGTGAAAACAACAAATGTTTTGTAGGAAGAAACACAATCTAAACTGAGGGGCAGAGGGAAGGGTGGGGCCTTTTAACAACTGTTGATTGATTGTCTTTCTGGTAGGAGGAGCCTATCATCTCTCATGTTGGGCTGTCCTGGAAGGCGAGGAGAGAAAAAAGCTATTCAGTCGAAAGGATTGCATGAGGACTCGAGGGCATACAATGCGATTAGAGGAGAAGCATTTTAACCTCAGGCAACACAGGGGGTTCTTTACTGTTATAGCTACAGGATTGTGTAATTCTCTACCACAAGAGGTGGTTGCTTTCAAAAGACTCTTGGACATACATCTCAATGATCAGAACATTGAGGGGTATGAGAGATGATTACGGCCACACACACCTACACAGGTTGAACTGGATGGACTATTGTCTTTATTCAACCTCAACTACTATGTAACTATGGGAAAAAAAAAAAAAAAAAAAACCTGTAAAAGGAATAAGGCTGTCCCGCTGCCTGTCCTTCAGATCTGTACTCTTTCGTAGAGCTACAATGACTAGCTTCAGAATTTGACCCCTTTGGATGCCACATCACTTTCGGATGTGATGGATGCTGCACTTTTGCCGTTCCACCCAATGGCCAATACATGACCACAGATCTGCAGGGTCGTATCAGTGAAGTTGTGGTCAACAGGGTAAACTACATTGCTGCAGTAGGTGGATGAGACATCAGATACACCTGAGGGGTTGGCTGCTGAAGATTCTTTGGCCAGTGTGCAAAAAAGGGTGAAGATCTGTATAACCTTTAAAGCTGAATTCCAGGAATTTAGCCACTTTATAAAACCTGACGGCACACTAGGAGTTAAGTCCAAGGAGTTGCATGACATGTATCCCTTTTATTTATATTCAACATGTTTATGGCTCTGCCGCAGCATACACAGACACGGGGCTGCGAGAGAGAAGAGAAAGGCACACAGAGCAGCAATGCCTGCCCCTCCCCGCTGCTGAATTCATTCACATAATACAAAGGCTTCTGTGATTGGGCAGGGGGAGGGGAGGAGCAGGCATAGCAGCGGACTCGAATATTGAAGATGCTTAGACTTGAAACATCAGCATCGGGCTTCCAGAAATACAGCGATAGCTGTATTCCTGGGAGTGCAATAAAACTGTCAGATGTAATATAATGGAGATAAGCCCAGGAGAGGTCTTGCACCTCCTTTGACTTAACTCATAATATGCCTTCACTTTTTACAAAGGAGCTGAATTTCTGGAATTCAGATTCAAAGCAGTTGTTCTCAAAGTCTGTGGCACCACCACCAGAGTGTCCTATGGATGGCATGACTGAATAGGCACATATTTAGTGCCCAGAGTGAACTGAAAGGGCAGCAGTCATATGATGCAGCTCTGTTCACTAGAGCTCAGCATGAAGAGAAAGGGAGAGAAGCCACAACATAGAACAAAGGTATCCACATTCTGGCAGCCACTGCGTTATCTGAACATCCTGTTATTGCAAGGATTTGGGCATAGCAACGGGCATCCAGACCCTATAAAATGTGAGTGTGCTACGGATGGTGTGAGTATTGTTGGGGCAACTATATGTAAGAACGAGACCTTATTTTATTATGTTTAAACTAGGACACTGCCTGTACCCAGGTTCCTTCAGTTTTTACCTATGCATGCAGTTGCTGTTTAAGTAATATCTATTTCTTTCACTTGAATTTAATTCTATTAGACATGACAAGTAAAAATTTCATATCCAAAAGTGTGTGCAAAAATATGAACAATTACAGAAGGAGTTTCTCTCCCTAAATTTCTAACATTCAACAGTAACATAGGTGTAAAGGACCATTGGTCCTAAACATTGTCATATCAGTATATAGTTAATTACCAGCCTTGTCTGGAGATGCAATGGGCTTTGTTTTGTGAAAAAGACTTTTAACTAGGGGCCCTTAAGCTATAGCAGTGTAGTCGTCCTTAGGACCAAAAATAAGTACTACTCTTGCTCGAGGGCATAAAAAGAAAAAGAGAGAAGGGCGGTGTTTTAGCGGAGAGAGTAAGGAGAAAAAAAGAGAAAAGAAGGATTAAAAAAAAAAAAAAAAAAAAAAAGGGGGGGGGGGGAAAGTATCAGGGAAAGGCCACCTTTACTTCAGGTATATTGATCTATAATATATAGTTATAACTCCAGAAAGCATGTAGGTGGTTGTGTTAGAGGGAAATAATCTAGCCAGGACTAAGTTATATCAATTTAGTCACTTGGCCACCGAAAGGTTTTACTGGCAATTGTGTGGTCATACCAAACTGTACCCAAATTAATAAAAATAATTTTTTTTTACAAAAATAGAGCTCTCTTTTGGTGGTATTTGACCACCACGGGGTTTATTTTTTATTATAGCAGGTAAAATAAGCATTAAACACGTCACCATTTTTCTACATTAATATATTTCTGAAGGTGCTTTTGAAATGAAATGTTCATCACAAGTCTGTAACAATGGGGTGATGTGCAGTGTCATATGACCTCCGAACATAATGTGTATTATGGCATCCAGAGAGTTCAATTGTGGTCTATACTATATTCTCCCAGTATTTCACAGGCTCTTCAATATTCTCCCAGTATTTCACAGGCTCTTCAGCAATGGAGTCTTGGGTGGTGAGCACGCATACAGAACATGGCGGTTGAATGCCTTACTTATTTTTTTCTTTCAAGCAATTGTACTTGCTAATTCTAGGTCTTTCTGAAGCTCTCTACAAGGGTACTTGGCTCTTGGACAATGCTTCTAATAATTATTTTTACTCCTCGGTCAGAAATCTTGCGAGAAGATCCTGTTCGTGGCTGGTTTATGCTTAAATTATATTCTTCCATTTCTGGATTTTGGCCCCAGCAGTGCTCACTGGAACATTCACAAGTTTAGAAATCCTTCTGCAACCCATGCCATCAGTATGTTTTGCAACAATAAGGTTTGCAAAGGTCTTGAGAGAGCTCTTTGCTTTTACCCATCATGAGATGTTTCTTGAGTGACACCGTGGTAATTAAACAACTTTTTATAAGCCATTGGTTGAGACTGAACCAGCTGATATTATTTTGCACTGACAAGGGGCAGGATTGCTTTCTAGTTACTGAAAGATTTCAGCTGGTGTCTTGGCTTTCCATGCATTTTTTCCTGCATTATTCCAGTTTATTAAACATAACTTAATTTCTAAACGTATTTGTTTTGGTTTCTTTGTAGGAATGGATTGCATAGGTTGTTACAGACATGTGGTGAAAATGTCTTATCAACAGCACCTTTAGAAATATATTTAACTAGAAAAAAATGGTGATATGTTTAATACTTTTCTTACCCGCTGTATATGAATGAAAATAGAAAAAAGATTATAAAATTGCTGTTATAATATATCCAAAAAAATTAAATATCTTCATACATTTAGGCCAAAATGTATTCTGTTACACGTCTTTGTTAAAAAAAAAAAAAAAATCCCAATAAGTATATTGATTGTTCTGTTATAGCGTCTACAAGCTATGGTATATACTGGAATTTATGCAGCTATAGAGGCTATACTGGTTGTGATGGTGATCAGCAACTTATAGTGCGACTGTAATAGTGTGGTGGCCAATCTGGCACTAAAAGACACTGGCTGGGAGGGACACTAATACAGTGATTAGATATAATACTGTACACAGAACTAATGACAATGGCTGGGAAGGGGGTAACATTAAGGAGCAATCAAGGGGTTAACTTTTTGCCTAACAAGAGTAATGTGCGCTGCTTTTACTAACAGATCTGTCTTTTTTTTCCAAGAAGAAACAGCCAGCTCGCTGGTCTGTGTACACAAAGTTTTGTGCGTTTGTAAACGCAGAACTCTGCTGTGATTGGACACAGCTGATCAGCAAGTTTCAGCCGAAATGATTTGTTGAAACCTGTTGACAAACTTGGGCGGTGTCCAATCGCAGGAAGGGGTGCGTACATGCGAGCCCCAAAACGTAGAAGAAAGCCGGCAACGTATATGTACGTTGCCATGCATACACCTGTCGCCCACTCGCTGTATATTTATTGTGGGCGAGTGTGCAAAATTTGGCCCATGTTATTTCTCATGCCTGTGATATATGACAGATGTGAAGGTTGATCAGCTTCCAATATTGGGCACAACAAAAAAAAAAAAAGCATGAGAACCACTGTTTTACAAGGGTGGGGCCTATTTTTATATATTTTTTTTTTTTTTAGCGACTAGGTGACTTTAATGCCCATATCGGCTTGTTCCACAACCAATATTTGAGTGAAAACAAACCAGTACATACTCATTGACGTCTGCTGCAATGGGTGTTGCTGGTTGGGCTGTGAAGTCTTGTGTTTGCTCTGAAGTTTGTAGGATGGGTTCAGATGTGCCTTCTCCGGGGCTAAAAATCTCATGGATTTGCAGAGTGCTTTCTTCAGAGTTATCAGAGTGTTGGGAAGAAAGGAGAACCTAAGGAACCCACAACAGAAACGGGAAAATGATTAAAACGTTTATACATGCTTATATTTAATCTGTAATAAGCTACTGCACACATTTTTTTTTTTTTAACAGAAAACCTAAAAAGCTTAACAAAGATAAGTGTGTACAGTAATTGCGGTGTTCCTAAACCACCACTCTAAACCTAGGCGTATCTAAACCCAATAACTGAAATGTATTCTATTGCAGCTTAACAGTCCTTAGACGTGGTGGCCGCATTCGTTCTTTTTCCAGGCTAAAAACATTTTTCGGCAGAGAGAATAACTGTTAAGAGAGAGATATGGGCTTTCTTTCCCTGTAAGCTGCTAAAAAATAAAAAAACAGTTACATTTCCGGAATACTGGGATTGCTGTTACATTTGCAGGTTTCCTTAAAGTGGAACTTTAATCAGAAAATTAAGTCCTGCTAGATCACTTCAGGCTGGCCCCTTTTTCAGATATAGCTATATGTAAAACATTAAAAAGAAGAAGTGTCTATATGCTGTAAAAACCAGTAATGCACTGTCTCACCCTGCTCTGCACATGCTCAGCTGCTCACTATTTTTTAGGTATTTTTAGGCACTGCCCAATTTGTAGAGGCCGATCTTCTGACAGCCTTAGTCTAAGTTCACACTAGCGCGACGTCAAAATCGCCCGACTTTGAAGCCGCACTGCACAGTGCGACTTTATCACGGCTTGCAAACAAATTTGTTAACAGAAGTCAATGCAATTCGCCAAGTGGTGCAGGAACCTTTTTCTAAGTCGCTCCGATTAGACTGAATGGGGCACGACTTGTCAGGGGACTAAGTCGCTTGACAGGTCGCCCAAGTGTGAAATCAGCGTTAAAGTGGAATTAAACCCTCCTGTCCTTTACAGCCAAGGAGGCTGTCTCCGTTTGATCTGCAACTACCAAGGTGCTGCACATTTCTGCTCAACCCCCCTTTTAAGAAAGGTCAAGACCCCAGCCCCCGAAAAAGAGTGAGGGAACACTAATCGACTCACACCACAAAATGTACGCTTTCCAGGTAGGATGGTGGATCTTCCCAGTGGTAGACCTCCTAGCGTTCAGCAGTGTCTAATCACTGACCCAGTCAAACCTCTATCCTTCAGCACCTGACTTTCAACAGCCAAGCCCTCAAAGCCAGTGACTGTCAAGCAGAATGGAAGATTGGCCCTTGGGACAAGAGATCCTCCCTGAGAGGAAGTCTCCAAGGGACTTTGGAGACCAGCTGCACCAGGTTGCCCTACCAAGACCAGCGGGGCCAGTCCGGGCCCACTAGAATGACCAGAATTCCTTCTGCCTCGATTCTGTGCAAGAGCCTCAGCAGAAGCTTGAGGGGAGCAAAAGAGAAGATCAGGCAGTACTGGCCCCGCGTGGCCACTGGAGCGTCTCTGGCGTCTGCCAGTGGATCCTGTGACCTTGCCACAAACCTCTGAACTTTTCTGTTGAGCCGTGACACCAACAGATCCACCTTGGGATTGCCCCACCGAAGACATACCTGATGAAACACGTGTGAAGGGACCACTCCCCTTAAAGCAGAGCCTGACGACAGATAATCCGCCTGCCAGTTTTCCACTCCCGGAATGAGTATGGTGCAGAGGGCCGGAAAGTAGTTTCTGACTACCTCCAGAGCTGCCAACACACTTCTTGTTCCGTCCTGGTGATTGACATAAACCACTGTTGTGGCATTGTCTGACTGAATCCGCACTGGAAACCCCCAGAGACGATCCATCCAGTGATCCAGGCACAGCCTGATCGCCCGGAGTTCCAGGACATTTATCGGTTGTCTGGAGTCTTCCAGTGTAGAAACACCCTGACCAGAGTTACGACCCAGGACACATCCCCACCAGGACAGACTGGCATCTGTGATGACCACTGTCCAATAGAAGGGCAGAAACTATTTATCCTGTCGAAGAGCAGGAGAGCGAAGCCACCAGACCGGTTCCCCAGCTCAGCCGGATTTGATTGTCTAGAGATTTCGGACACTTGTCTTATTTGACCAAGATCTCCCTTTGCAAGGACCTTGTATGGAACTGTGGAAATGGAACCGCCATGAAGGTAAGTACCATCAGGCCCAGCGCCCGCATGCAAGTCCGGATGGATGACTATCTGCTGGGCAGCAGGAGATAAATTGCAGCATACAACTTCTTGAGTTTGTCCAGAGCAAGGAACCCTCTGGCTAGAGCTGAGTACAGAGTCAGACCCAGATAATCCAGTTTTCTGGATAGAATAAAAGCAGACTTCTAGTAATTCAGAAGCCAACCAAACTCTCTCAGGGTCTGTATAGTGATCTCCACATCGTCCATCAGAACCGCAGAGGACTCCGCTCGCAAGAGGAGGTCATCCAGGTAACCCAGTACTGCAAGTCCCTGCTGATGTAGCAATGCCAGAACCGGAGCCAACCAACACTTTTGTGAAGACCCGAGGGGGCGTAGGTGGGACCAAAGAGTAACGCCACAAACTGATAATGCTTTCTTTGGGAACGTGAACAGGTTCGAATAAAAACCCTGAAACCATTCCGAGGCCAAAACCGGGACAATCACACCCTAAAGCAGCAGGTCTTGTACCACCCCAAAGAGAGTTTGCAATCGGTCTGGGGACAGGCGCACATTGGAAAGAAAGAAAGGACCTTTTCGGAGGGTAAGAACTAAACTCGATCTTGTAGCCGGACTGTATCACTTTGTGGACCCATTTGTCCTGCACCAAGGTGGCCCACGGGCTCGAAAACCAGAGAAGACATCCCCCCACGGGTGAGGGCGCACCTTCATACTGAAGGAGCCTTGTCCACGGGCCGAGAGAATTCTGCTCTTGTCTTTCCAGTCTAGGTCCACTTGGAGCCTCCCGAGGAAGACTTGAAAGGTATTGAACCCTTGTCAGAGGACCCTGAGGGATGAAAAAACTTCTTGTGAGCCGAGAAGGACAGGCCACATCTGCGACGAGGTTCCTTACCCTTACCAGCCTGTGGAAGAAAAGTGCTCTTGCGTTCTGTGAGACACCCTAATGATGTCATCCAGGGTAGCACCAAACAGGCGATCTCCCTGAAAAGGAAAATCAGTCAAAGCTTTTTTTAGAAATCTGATCCACAGACCAACACTTTTGCCAAAATATGCGCCTAAGTACCACTGCCGAAACAGACAGCCTAGAAACCAGGGGAGCCGCATCCAAAGAGGCATCACAGATAAACTGCAGCCCCTGGACCTTTAGCCCACTCGGTCAGAGTTTGCGATACCAGGGCAATGGTGAAGATCACCCTAAGTGCCGAACCAGCAACAGTGAACCTATTGTGGGCCACAGCCTTGGGTTTTCTGTCAGCCGGATCCCTAAAGGCCGGCGATTCCCCAACCGCAGTCATGGTCGCCTTATTCAAGCTGGAAACAGGGGGGGTCCACCACCGGTGGAACAGCCCACTTTTTAAGGAGGGGCTAGTCAAAGGGGTACCTCATCGCAAAGCGTTTAGGAACCACAAAAGGGACATTTAGGACACTTCCACTCTTTGGCGACAAATCTGTCAAGATAGGAGGAAAAAAGGAAAACACATTTGCCACTCTAGATGGCTTGTGAGTGTCAAAGGAGACAGCCACCTCCGCCGCATCAGCTGCATCCTCCATTTTTAAAGTTTCACGCACAGACACAATCAGTGTGTCCACCAGCGCCTTTTTTAGTGCAGCTACAGGTATGGAGGAATCATCCTCACTATCAGAGAAGTCAGGGTGAGTGGCTGCAGACCCCACAAGATGGGCCACATCCCCACCCCACCAGAAAGGCATCAGCTGCACCAGGATAGCACTTGCTCCACGTGCATCCAGGGAAAGGAAAGACCCAGGACTCCGCATCAGAGGAAAAGGGGGGGGGGCCCAAATGCGAGATAGCCGCCCAGAGGCTCATCTGTAATGGCTGCCGCTCTGTAGTATGCCGGACCAAAAAAAAAAAAATGGCAGTCGGACTACACAAACATAGCCTAAGACTAGAACAGGCTACAACAAAATGCCCACCGCGTGCGGCTGCATGAGGTTCCAAGAAGGGATCCCTTGGGCTTAGGCATGAAACTTGAGGGAAGGGGGGGAACCAGGCACAGGGCCACAGAGGTACAGTCCCCCCCAGCCTATAGCCCAGTTGCGGGCGGCATACCCCCCCCCCCTTCCCCAACACAGCACCATACCCCAGCCCCAGACACATCCCAGACCGCCACACTATTGGGGAGGGGGGGGGGGGCTAGATGACCGAAGGACCACCAGAAAACAGGGGGCCTAATGGGAAGGAAGGAAACCCAACCGTGTCCATCCCAAAACCCTGGGGGGGGGGGGGGGAGGGGGCGGGTTTGCTACTCAGCATACCGGGAACCAGGCAGGCACTGCTCCAGATAGAGCCTCCTTGCCATCGAAATGGGGAGGCTGTCGGCCAAAGGAGAGCTGAAACCCGGTCGCATGCGACCTTGCCTATCAAGTGGGGCTATCTCGCAGCCGACCTATCGCGGAGCTGTGGTCTGTGCGCACCTCGCTGGCCAGACTGGGGTGACCACTGGCTCTATATTATCCAGTCTGTCGCCCAGTCCTGCAATTGATTGAAGATCTCGCAGGAAAAAAAAAACAGGAGAAAAAAAGGGCCATTTAAGAAAAAAAAAAAAAAAAGGGAAAAATTGCCAGGACCAGAGATCCCACTAAGTCCTTACTCCTGACTAGGCAGAAAAGAACCTATAAAGAAAAGAGGACCTATAGCAGAGAGGGGTAGTATATTACCTGGGACTGCCCATAGGCGTAGTACATTTTTTTCTGCCTAGTGTCCTGCTCCTGTAGGTGGCAGGATAACCCAATGGTCAAGAATCCTAAGGAGCTGTGTCCGTCAACGAAAGAGAAAGCGTGTTTTTTTTTTTTCAAAATTAGCGGCCTTTTTTTGCTCAGAGCGAAAAAAAATAAAAACCGCAGAGGTGATTAAAAACCACCAAAAGAAAGCTCTATTTGTGGGAAAAAAAGGACATTATTTGGGTACAGCGTCGCACAACTGCACAATTATCAGTTTTTAACAAACAGACACTCACCTGTACCAGGATCTAGCGATGTGCTCACCCAAGCCCTTCTTTCTATCCGTGTTCTGTCCCCGGCGGCAGCAAATCAACTGTGGGAACTCAGCTGTGACAGCTTGCGGCTTCACAGTTGGGTGCGCACTGCGCTTTGTTAACCATTTGCTAACCACCCTATAGCAGTTTTACTGCTAAAGGGCGGCAGCTGCACGCCGGATCACGTATACAGTATGTGATCGGGCTCTTCTGACTTGCTACCTCTCCTTACTGTATGTCCGCTGGTAGTCGCCGATCATCCTGCAGAGTCAAGCCTTGCAAACTTGTATCACTGACGCCTGATGGCAAAAAGCCCAAGAGGCACTCAGTGCTCTAGTAGAATGCGCCTTCACTGGGAAAGGAGGAACCTGACCCTTTAGTGAATAAGCCTGAACCACTGTCTGCCTGATCCATCTGGATATAGTCACAGCAGACGCAGCCATTCCTTTGCGAGGTCCTTCGTTAAGGAAAAAGAGTTCGATTTCCTGAAGGGTTCAGTGGCCACCAGGTAAACTCTTAATTGCCTGAACCACATTTCGAAGAACAGATAATACCAAATTAAAATCCCACGGAGGCAAAGGGGATCGCCTCCGGGGGGCGCCATATGATGCACCGCCTGAATAAAAGTGTGAATCAAGGCATGCATAGCTAAAGGACGTTGAAAAAACACAGCCAAAGCCGACACTTGGCCTTTGTTAGTGCCCAAAGCCAAATGCTATTCAACCTTATGAAGAAAGTTCAAAACCCTAGCTACTGAAAACAAGCAAGGGTGCACTTTCAGCGATTCACACCATGAAATGTATGATTTTCAGGTATGATGATAGGTCTTCCTGGAAGTAGACTTTCTGGCCTTCAATAGTGTAGGAATCACACAGTCAGAAAGACCTCTATCCCGCAATACCTGGCTTTCAGCCATGCTGTTAAAGCCAGCGACTGTAAAGCTGGATGGAAGATCGGCCCTTGAGACAGCAGATCTTCCCGGACAGAAAATCTACAAGGAGCATCAGCGACCAACCTTACCAGGTCTGTGTACCAAGACTGGCGAGGCCAGTCTGGGGTCGCCAGAATTACCGGAATCCCTTCGGCGTCGGCCAGAGGATCCCTCAACCTGCCTACAAACCTCTGAACCTTCTAGTTGAGTCAAGAAGCAAACAGGCCGACGTCGGGTGTCCCCCAGCGGGCACACAGGAGGTGAAACACCTCTGGGTGCAGGGACCACTCCCCCTGATCCATCCGCCTGCCAGTTCTCCACACCTGGAATGTGCACAGCAGAGAGAGCTGGTACAAACTTTTCTGCCCAATCCAGGATCTCGGCCACCTCCCGGGCTGCCAAGGCACTCTTGGTGCCCCCTTGATAATTGATGTACGCCACGGCCGTGGCATTGTACGATTTATTCCGGACCGGGCAACCTTGCAGAAGGAGCCGTCCAATGACTCAGACAGAGCTTTATCGCTCTGAGCTCCAAGATATCAGCAGCTTGGACTCTTCCACCGTCCAGGATCCCTGGGCGCAGAGCCTCCCCAGCACTTCTCCCCAGCCTGACAGGCTGGTGTCCATAGTTACCACCGTCCAATACAACAGAAGGAAGGACTTGCCTTGGCGTAATGCTGACGAATGAAGCCACCATAGAAGAGCAGACTTTGTGTTGCGACTCAACCGAATCAAATTGTCCAAGGATGTTGGATCCTTGTTCCACTTTACGAGAATCTGTAAGGGTCTCATGTGGAACTGAGCAAACGGAACTGCTTCGAAGGTTGATACCATCAGACCCAAGGCCCGCATGCAAGTCCGCAGAGAGGACAACTGGATCGCCACGTGCAATTTTTGAAATTTGTCCGGGAGAAGAAAGACCCTCGCCAAAGCAGAATCCAGAGTCAGGCCCAGATAATCCAGTCTCATTGAAGGTATCAGGGCAGATTTTTTCAAATTGATGTTCCATCCGAACTCTTGCAGTGTTCGGACAATGATCGTCAAGTCGCCCAACAGTGCTGAGTGCGAGTCCGCTCTCAATAGATCGTCCAAGTACCCCAGTACCGAAATCTCCCGTTGGCGCAGTAATGCCAACACTGGGGTCAGACCAAAATGATGATGCTCTTCCCCAATAGCAAATTGGAGAAAACGCTGGTGTCCAGCGTAGATAGGGATGTGTAGATATGGGTCCTTGATATCTATGGAGGTCAAAAGGTCTCCTGGGTGTAAGGACGCCATTACCATGCGAATGGACTCAATTCGAAACCTGTGTACCCGCACAAAGCGGTTAAAAGCCTTGAGGTCCAGGATCGGACGCACTTTACCTTCCTTCCTGGGCACAGTAAACAGGTTTGAATAAAACCCCTGAAAAAGGTTCCTGTGAGAGGGAACCGCCACAATCACCTTTTGCGACAGCAGATCTTGTACTGCCTCTCGGAGATCCTTAATAAGGTCTGGAGATAGGTGCAGATTGGACGGGCAGAACCTATCCGAAGGTCAAAACCAGAGTTCGATCTTGTACCCTGATTGGATCAGTTTGTGAACCCATTTGTCCTGAAACAAGGAAGTCCATGGTTCCGGAAATAAGTGAAGACGTCCCCCCACCCCAGAATCGGGTGAGGGCGCCACTTCCTGCAGACGAAGATTTGTCTGTAGATCCGGATTTGCCTGGCTTCAGTTTACCTTACCATGTTTTCTTGGTACTCCCAGAAGACCTGAATGGCTGTCCTTTTTCTTGCAACCCGGAGGCACGAAAAAGCCGCCGCTGAGCAGTAAAAGAAGGCTTAAGGAGGATTGAGGGAGAAGAGTAATATTCCCACCCGTAAGGCCATCCAGGGAGGATCCTAACAACCTCAGAAGGTCAGAAAGAGCCTTTTTGGAAGCCTGGTCCACAGAGTAGCTCTTTAACCACACCATGCCTCTAATAGCAATCCCCATAGCAGACACTCTGGCCACCAGGGGAGCCGCATCCAGCTATGCATCACATATATACAGCAGGGCTTGAGCAATTTGATCCATGAACTCAATCAGCCCCAGGGAGAGCTGTTCCATTTCCAAGACACCTTTAAGTAACTTCACCCATTCAGTGACGTTTGCGACACCAAAGTGGTCACAAAAATTGGTTTCAAAATTGAGCCCGCTAACACATGTAAAATGATGGGACAGAGACTCAATCAGTCTATCAACGGGGTCCGAAAAGGCTGGGGATTCTTCCACCGGGACCACAGTAGGCATATTCAGTCTGGAAACTGGATGATCCACCTTTGGCAGCACGGTCCACCGAATGGAAAACTTATCCGCAAAGGGATAATGGCCATTTTTAAAGTTTCTCGCACTGAAACTATAAGTGCTTCCACCAATGCGCTTTCCTGCGCAGCGGCTGACGAGGAAATGTCCTCTTCGTCATCAGAATGCGATGACATAGAGTTACCAGAGTGGGATGCGTCTGCGGCGGCCATATCTGCCTCAGAATCTGAAGATATAGCAGAGGGAGGCAAAGGCAAAGGGCGCTTACGGCTAGTGTTACTTTTTAACACTAAATCCACTTTTGACACCAGGCTTTCCAAAACGGCTGTAAAAGCCGACAGGGGCTGTGACCCAGAGGGTTCCGCAGCTGCACTGAGGGGGTCTGTAGGTGAAATTTTGTCCTGGGACTCCATTTACACTGAAAATAAAAAGATGCGATCGCACCGCTGCACTAGTGGTATAGCAAGTCCCAGCCCAACACAGTGTCAGCAGTGTGTGTGGAAACCTACAAGAGACCCCAAAAAACATTACCAAACCAATCAGGAGGTACGCAGGAATGATCTATACAGCAGAAAGAACGATCTGACACAGGAAATGAAAAGCACCTGGGTCATGCCTAGAGTATCTAGTAGTGCCTTTGCTGTCAAGCATAGTGGACTACAAGAAAACTGCCACCCCATGCATTCCTATTGGGAAATTTAAGAAAATGGCTGCCCATGCATTACAATGAAGAGATTCTAACATTAAAGCAGAGCAAGTCTACAGCAAAATGGCGGCCCCCACGGCACGCCATGCAGTCTCCAGGACCCCTGGGGGGGGGGGGGGGGGTCAGCAGACAAAGGCATCGGATGGTGCCCAGGAGGGGACCCCCCCAGAAACCCCCCCCCTAGCAGAACCGCCGCAGCGGCCACAATATATCCGCCCCCCAAAGGTAGGGACCTGTTATGTGTGTGTGTGGGGGGGGGGGCTGGTATACCTGAGAGGCCAGGAGAACCGAGGGATAAACGAGGGTCTGACTATTGCACGGATGGGGCCCAAGTCCACCACAGAATTGGGGGGACACTTGCTCACTATACCACGATATCAGGTGGACGCCGCTCCAAAACAGACTACTTCCCACCCGGGGTGGGGGTGCTGCCAGCCAGGGGGTACGCTGCGACTCAGGGTGTTCCAGGTCGTTCGCGTCCCAGCGAGACGGTCCACTAGCGGGCTCGTCCCCGTCCAAGGGGGCTCTGTCATGGCGAGGCCTAGTGCTGGACTGTAACCTGCTCACGCTCGCTGGCTAGGCTGGGAAACCTTAAGGATCTAGAATATCTAGTCCGAAACCCAGCCGGCTGTTGCTTGTAGTTCTCCAGAAACTCTACTAAAAGAATAAATTAAAAAAAGGTTCCCAAAAATTAACAGCTAAGTTGTATTGTATGTACTGTATTGGATGATCAGATTGGGCCATAAGGAGGGTGTTGCCAGCTAAAGGCTTTCTATAAAGACTAGTAATCGCTCGATCGTGGGTGGAAGTAAGAAGAACATCTAAAAAGCACACCGGATGATCATTCATGAAGCCCATAAAGTTTTTATCATTCGTGTTTAAGTGGGCAAGAAACGATTCAAGGCCACCCACATTGCAATCGCAAATAAACAGCAAATCGTCTATATATAGAAAAAATAAACGTATATGCTGTCTAAACGGATTTCTATCTCCAAAGATGTGGGACCACTCCCACCAACCCATGTAGAGGTTGGCGAGTAGGGCAAAAACTTCGCCCCCATCGCAGCCCCACACCTCTGGAGATAGAAAGAGCCATCAAATGAAAAATAATTGTGTGACAATAAATAACTCAAAACTTCTAAAATGTATGCGACTTGAGTGGGTGGTAAGGCTGAAAAATGCTCTAAGTAAAAAGAGACCGCAGAAATAGCAAGGTGATGTGGAATACACGAATACAGACTGGCTACGTCACAGATGATCCATGTATATCCCTGTTTCCATACAACATCTTGCATTATCGTTAATAGAGGTTTTGTATCCTTAAGAAAACTGGGTAGGGACATGACTAAAGGCTGCAATTGGCCGTCCAGCCATTGTCCCAATTTCTCATTTAAAGACCCTATACCTGCCACAATAGGTCTGCCAAATAAAGGATCAAGACCTTTGTGGGTCTTAGGAAGATGGTGAAAGATGAGTATAATGGGGTGTGTGGGTATCAAAGCCTCTGCTTCTCTAACACTAAAAATGCCCAAATATACACCCTTCTGAATTAAATCATATAACAAACCTTTAAACAAGGTTGTAGGATCATTACTAAGTGGTGTATAAGTGTTACTGTCGGAGAGCTGTCTTAGAGCTTCATCACGGTACATGCTGGAGTCCATAACGACAACCGCCCCGACTTTATCAGAATTCTTGATGATCATTTTGATTAAGCACATGGTGTGAAACGCGTCAGCTGATCTAGTTTGTCCTGTGTGTTTGATGTTGGACCTTTGATTCTGCAATAAAATCAAGTTTTTCCTACTGCTGGAAGTGCCGCTTTCTTTCTACAAAGCATTTTCCTGCCTAGTGTCCTACTCCTGAACGGAGCAGTATAACCCAATAGTCAAGAAGATATGAAGCTGCGTCTGTCAATGAATGATAGAGAAAATGGCCTGGTCATGAAGAGGGGTAAATCTTCCAGAGCTGAAGTGGTTAATGGTCCCCAGTATTCTGGAACTTGTGCACGACATTTTCCGTTAGCAGCCGTCCCAGTTTTAAAAGCACATCAAAATTACCCATAATTTACATTTTTACATCTGAAAGATTTGTTAGATTAAGTTCCATAAAAACAGGGAAATGCAATAAAAGAATGAATGATATCAGAGGTTGTTTACAAGTAGCACTTTTTCTTATTTCTGAATATGATAAGTGCAAATTTCTTACCTCTTCCTCCACACCCTCAGGAAACTGCAAAACATTTCGACTGTATTTTGGAGGAGGAGAAGACGAGGTGGACTCCAGCGTCAGCTGTCTGGAAATAAAAGAAAAATTATGCATGAAGGACAGAGAAGTGATCAGTGTAGGACTCTATTCATACACTTCTTGTCATTATCAATTCAGATTTTTCTATTATTAACATAAAAGGCTGAGATTTGGGATTGTGTGGTTGTTCATCACACGGCATTGCATTGTTTTCAATGTAATATCTAGAATCAACAAAACCGATTACATCATAAATGTGGGTTCTGTTTTATGTATTTTTTTTATTGTTGCAGCACAGATACAGAACAAGCTGTCTTGTGTACAAATGTTGGCAAATACAAGACTACTAGAGCAGCCTTTCTGAACAAGGGCTCTGTGGAACCTTAGGTTGTACCCTGGGATCCTGGCCTCATATCTTTTTAGCAAAGAGACATTCTCCTGACTGATGATCAATGTGAGGGGTCCCTGATCTATGGATCACCAATATAAGGGGATTCTAGTGCACTGATCACCAAGCTGATGGGGGAGCCCTGTTGCACTTGACTACCAATGTTCCTTTCTCCAATGGACTACCTAGTTGAGGTGGTCCTTCTCCACTGACCACTACTGTAAATAGGCCCTTCTCCACTGACCACTAATTAAACTGGCAATACATCACTAACTCCCAAGGTAAGGGGGCCCTTTTCTGCTGATCAAAGTGAGAAGGGCCCTTTGCCACTTAACCACCAAGGTGGCAGGGAATCTTCTCCCTTGGACTACCCAGGTAAGGTGGTCCTTCTCCACTAACCACCAATGTAAAAAGGGACCTTCATCATTTGCCAATAATGTAAGGGCCCTCCTCCCATGGCCACCAATCCAAGGGGGTCTCCTCCCCTGACCACCAATCCAAGGGGCCCTCCTCCCCTGACCACCAATCCAAGGGGCCCTCCTCCCCTGACCACCAATCCAAGGGGCCCTCCTCCCCTGACCACCTTTTTAGGGGGCCCTTGATCTGCTTTGGATGTCAAAAATATAAAATTATTATTTCTACAAATTACTCATGATGATATTTACTAGGATTCCCAAATTGTTTCATGGGTTCCTCGGTAAAAAGAAAGGCTGTATTACAGAGAGTTTCTCAACTAGGGTCCTCCAGTACCACAATGGGTCATGACGTGAGGTCTTGATGTTCCAGCAGAGGAGACCCATCATTTATTTATCCACGAATATTTAAAAAACCCTCAAACTAAAAACTGCCGTTATGATTCTTCAACAAAGAGGAGAACAGGAATTACAGATTGATCCTCGGTTCTATCACATTAGGTTCTGTGATGTTAGCATAATGTAGAAATCAGTCGTATATAAATACCTTTTTCTTTTTGGCGCCATTACAATGTTTCCTCTCATTAGGCTCAAAATGAACTGAAGGATCTAAAAGAAACAAAAAATATATAAATTGCTAAAAAACGAGTGGGTAGAGCAGACTGAGCAGTGGCAGAAGACAAGAGGATCAGTGGCAGGACAACGCTGGATCCTCTGAGTATCTGAAATGTGCACAACAGACCACCTAGTAAGTAGAGCCAAAAAAATAAAAACTGGGGGGGTGGGCAGCATCACTACCACCCACTACAGACTGCCTGCAGAAAACTACAGGTAGGGGGTGGAGACAAGACCAGTCACCTTGCACAAAGAAAAAGAGCAGCAATGAGGGGGTCTTTATTACAATTAGGAAACACTGGATTACTGCACAGATCTGGAAAAAATACACAAAACACAAATGAGTCAAGAAGAATACGCATGACAAATGTATTAAGATAATAATTCCTCCTCCCAGAGTTCAGCTTTAACCACTTGCTGACTATGACTACCCTATAGCACTTTTACTGCCACACACACACACACACACATATATACATACATACACTATCCTGCACTTCTTCCTGCAGGGGGCGCACACGTGCTAAAGGCGGGGAGTTTCTGCTGTGATCATTCACAGCAGAAGCCGATCTGCGGGCCCTGGGGACTCGATGTAAACATGGCATATCTCAGTTCTGACAGGAGGGGAAAGGACCAATTCTATGTCTCTGCAAATCAGGGACTGGAATCCATCTCTTCCTATAGTGAAAGCAGCACAAAGTGTACACAAAAACACTTGCTAGGCACACATTTAACCCTTTGATCACCCTAGTTGTTTAACCCAGCCTTCCTTAACCGGTGTGCCCCGGCACACTAGTGTGCCGCCAGAGGTCCTCAGGTGTGCCGCGGGATCATGGTAGAGAAGGGCTGTCAGATGAGGCCGATCTCCAGATCCCCTGCCGAACTGTACATCAGCACTGCGAGGGAGCTCCGTCAGCCTCAGGAAAGTGAAAGTAAAGGGAGGGGGGAGTGTGCTGTGATCTCTGCCTCCCCCTACAGTGCAGTACCCGGCTATGTAGGGAAAGGTATTGTACTAGAATTTTTAAAGTGTGTGTGTATGTATATATAGTGTGTGTGTGTGTGTGTGTGTGTGTGTAAGCATGTGTGTACATGTGTGTGTTTGTACATGTGTTTGTATGTGTGGGTGTGTGTACATGAGTGTGTGTTTGCACATGTGTTTGTATGTGTGTGTGTGTACATGTATACATGTGTTTGCATTTGTACGTGTGTGTGTGTTTGTATGTATCTATATGTGTGCATGTATACATGTGTATGCATGTGTGTGTGTGTGTGTGTTTGTACATGTGTTTGTATGTGTGTGCATGTGTCCATGTTTCTGTGTGTGTTCATGTATACATGTGTATGCATTTGTATGTGTGTGTGTTTGCGCATGTGTCTGTATGTGCACATGTGTCTGTATGTGTGCATGTATACATGTGTATGCATGTGTGTGCATTTGTACATGTGTTTGTATGGGTCTATGTGTGCATGTATACATGTGTATGCATGTGTGTGTGTTTGTACATGTGTTTGTATGTGTGTGCATTTGTATGTGTGTGTGCGCATGTATACATACATGTGTATGCAGGTGTGTTTGTACATTTTTTTGTATGTGCGTGTATGCGTGCGCGTGTGTGTGTGTATATATATATATGTTAATTTTAATCCTGACCCCCCATTCCTGTACTGTCAGAACTGCTTTTTAGGGCTCGTTTCTGATAGCAGCAAGGGCTGCTGCTCCTTTGAAAATCAATCCTTGCTTAGATCACTTTTCAGAGGCATTTGGCAGGCGGTAAAGAGGCAATATGTTGCTTCTCACCACCTGTTTTAAGCCCGGAAATGCAGCACCACCACACCGTAACCATGCACACAGTTGCAGGGTGGTTGCAGTGCAGCCCCATTCAACCTGGGTATACCTCCAGCTGCAGCCACCACATGTGTACATCCCCAGATGCTGCCTCTGCAGTTAAAGGGGGAGCAGCTGAGGGTAGTAAAGACAGCTCAACCATGTGGTTTTACTGCCCCTCCAACCTGACGTGAACAAGCCCTGTGTGGATGTGTGCTGCGTGTAGGGCTTCAATGGGCTTCCCTACCAGCAGAAATGCAGGGAAAGAAGTTGCTGACCACTTTTTTAAACTTGTGCAGCACCCAAAGCACCCCATGTTTGCCAAAGTGTGGGGTGCCATAAAGAATTAATGATCCCCCTAAAGAGCCAGACATGCGGTCCAAACTGACGCGTTTTGTCACTTCCGGTGACATCCTCAGAGTTTGACTGAGTCTGAGGACGTCACCGGAAGTGACGAAACGCGGCAGTTTGGACCGCATAGCGTCATTACGTCATGTGAGTGGAACGCAAGCCGGAAGTTAGCTCGCCACTCTGCGAGGAGGACACGCAGCCCGCACTGCTGACCACCAGTGATTTGTCATTTCTCCTGCATTTGAACCCGATATATGGGAAGTAAACTATTTTAATCTTAATACTACTACACTATTTGGAGCCTTTTTTCTCCTTTTCCTACCACACTTGGTAGTTTACCCCGGAGCCTAAAGGAGCCGTCACCAGCCCATAGGACCACAAAGGGGAAACCTATTCAGCCCAGGGGGCTAATAAGCTCGAATGGTTCTAATGCCATATGGCATATAGGACCCACTAGATCCGGTAAGTGATCCAATCTATTCACTCACACGAGGCAAGGAATCGATGATATGGCCAATCACGCCTGAGCACTTGCACCTTCGAAATTTTGAAGACTCACTTTCACTGAGGACTTTACTAATATTTGAGCACTACAGTCACTGTTTATTCTGGACTATTCATAATTCATTCATACTATAATACTGTTGATTATATTTGTTTCTACCATTTTTATATCTATATGATTTTTTATATTTTTTATATATATCATTCACCAAGTCACTTATGCACACTGTGGCACCTATTTAATTATTTATTGGGAGTTTTGATGATTAGTACTATTTATATTTGATAACTTGATATTTTAACTTATATTTATACCACTTTTTATTGATTGATTATTTATATGTACCACAGAGATTGGCATGGATATTGCTATCCAATAGTGATTAATTAGCAAGCGCTGTATTTGGTCTTTTCGATTAGACCATTCATTTTTCAGTCTACCCTTTATCCTACAGCAGCTGCTCATTCCATTTATTTACTTCTAGGTACACAGGTTATTTGCATACATATATTTTATTATAGTTCCTTGGCGCGTGGAATATACTTTGTATATTTTTTTTTTACAGAAAGTAAAAAATGTTTTTTTTTTCAAAAATGGTCGGCCTTTATGTTTATAGTGCAAAAAAATTAAAACCGCAGAGGTGATCAAATACCTCCAAACGAAAAACAGGACATACATTATATTTGGGTACAGCGTCGCACGACTGCACAACTGTCAGTTAAAGTGGACGTAAAACCTGTAAACTTGTACCTAAGAGGTAAGCCTATAATAAGTCTTACCTGTAGGTACTATGAATATCCGAGATATTCTCACTGCATGCAACTGGTGATCTCACCAGTGCATGCGCTCTGAAGATACGGTATACCCATGCCTTCCCTTCAGAGCTTTGTGCCGTGTCCCACACATGTGCTCAGGAGTGACAGCATGGCTGGCATGGGTAATCACATGGCCAGAGGACACGAACGCAGAAGGAAGACCAGGTGAAGATTATAGCGCCTGTCGGCGCGGCGCTGCAGGGCTTCGTTGTAAGGTATTTCATAATGTGCTAGTATGTGCAGTGGTTTGCTGTATCATGAAGGTGTAGTATATACACAATACAAGAATAAACCAGCTACTTTATTACTGGTGTGGAAAACAACAAATATGACGCATGTCAGCTCACCTTTGTAAGAAGTTTTTGTTGCTGGTTGTGTTTCCTTCTGAGTGATGACACCTCCTTCCAAAGCATTTCATTTTCCCTGCAAATAGAACATATTTTATACAGTGATGTAGTAGCTAACAAGAGGATGGGGGGGGGGGGGGGGGTATGAGAAGAGGAGGATTGGGGCTGCTCTGTGCAAAACCACTGTACAAAGAAGGCAAGTAGGAAACGTTTGTTATTATTTCAAAATATTGAACGTTTATAATCACTTTAGTGCCGGTTCACACTTGTGCGATGCGGGAAGGCTGCGAATACGCAGCCTGTTCCCGCATCGCATCTGCACATCTGGCAGTTCACACTGCCATATGCGATACGCAGGGGGTGTCAATTAAATGTAAACGACACCCCCAGTTTGATCGCATTTGACAGTTTGCACAGGATCGGATCGCACAAGTGTGAACCACTGTGTGATCCGATCCTGATGCGGCTGAAAAAAGGGTCCTGTGCGTGTTTGCTGTGGATACAGTGCGGATTCAGCCATACAAAGTGTATGGCTGAATTCGCATCCGCACAGGAGATCGCATGTAATGAAGGAGCAGTGCACTCGGAATTACATGCGATCTCGCAAGCCGCACATATGTGAACCGGCATTTAAGTGATTGTAAAGTCTTGTTTTTAAAAAAAAAAAAAAAACATACCGTAAAATACTTTCTTTTTATGATCATTGACGGACACCTGATTCTTCTTAAACATTGGGTTATACTGCCCCCTACAGGAGGACACTAGGCAGGAAAAAGCTTGACTACGCCTATGGGCAGTCCCAGGGGGTATATACTAGTGATCGACCGATTATCAGCACGGCCGATATATATCGAGGGCCGATATGCACTTTTCCCCAATATATCGGAATCGGTCCCGGAAGTTACCAATATTGTGCGCGGCGCACACGTGACGTCATTGACTTCTAAGACCACCTCCCACGTTTCGGACAGCATGTGGAGCTGTAGTCCGGTTACGGTGCCAGCCAGCCAGCCAGCCACCCACAGGTCCTGGCCTCAGCCACCCACCCATCACAGGGTGCCAGCCAGCCACAGCAGTTTGCCAGCCATCGACCCACAACAGGGTGCCAGGCCAGCATCAAGACACCCACCCCACAACAGGGTTTCAGCAAGCCAGCCACCCACAGGGTGACACCAAGCCAGCCACCCACAACAGGGTGACACCAAGCCAGCCACCCACAGGGTGACACCAAGCCAGCCACCCACAACAGGGTGACACCAAGCCAGCCACCCACCACAGTGTTCCAGCAAGCCAGCCAACCACAACAAAGTGACACCAAGCCAGCCACCCACAACAGGGTGACACCAAGCAAGCCATCCCCAACAGGGTGACACCCAAGCCAGCCACCCACAATAGGGTGACACCCAAGCCAGCCACCCACAATAGGGCGACACCCAAGCCAGCCACCCACAACAGGGTGACACCCAAGCCACTCACACAGCCAGGCGTCAGCCACCAACCCACAACAGGGTGACAGCAGCCAGCCACCCCACAACAGAGTGCCAGCAAGCCATTCACACTGCCAGGCATCAGCCACCGACCCACAACAGGGTGCCAGCAAGCCACCCACACTGCCAGGCTTCAGCCACTGACCCACAACATGGTGCCAGCCAGCCACCTATACTGCCAGGTGTCAGCCACCGACCCACAACAGGGTGCCAACAAGCCACCAACAGCAGGCCAGGGTGCCAGCAGCCAGCCAGCCATTTCTTTAACCTTATTGTCTCTTTCAAATTGCAATGGAGATGGATGAAGACAGAAAAAGTAAAAGTGCGGTCTGGGACTATTTCTGGTCTCAACCATCTCCAGGAAAAGAAGCAGTGTGCAACACATGCACAAATATAAGCATGGGATCAGTAACTGCAAAAAACAAAAATAAGTCAAACTTTTGGGCCCATCTAAGAGTTCATCATATTGAATTATATCATGCATCACAGAAAAAACTAAATTAATATCAATGTGATTTTGAAATACCTCCTCCACTATCCCAGGTAACAATAACATATGTTTCAGAAAAAAAAAAAAAACAGGTGTCAGAGTAATCACAGAGATGATGGTCACTGATAACCAGCCATTTACAATGGTGTCTGACTCAGGATTTAAAGCAGAGTTCCACCCTTAAAAGACACTTTGCCCCATCTGCTTGTTCTGTGTCACCTGAAAAAAAAAAAAAAAAAAAAAAAAAAAAATGGATAATCATGATTTTTTTTTTTCTTTACTTACCTTGTTTTAGAAGAAAATATACTTACATTACTTCCTCTTCCTCCCTCTGCGGACACGTCCGCCGCCATCACTTACTTCTTGCATTGATTCCTGGGAGCTGAACGTCATCGCTCCCAGGAATCAATGCGCCTGCACCAGCCCTGCTCGTCATGTCTGGTGCAGGCGCGTCATTCCCTGCTAAACAGCTTCTTGGCGTGCAGGAATGACGCGCCTGCACCGGACATGACGAACGGAGCCGGTGCAGGCGCATTCTGGGACGAAGAGGACGACAAAGAGGACGCGCTGGCATCAGCTGCCCACACCTGAGATGGCAGCGCTGGTAAAGACATTTTCAATGTAAGTATTTCTTCCAAAAGATAAGTGCGACCTCGGACAGTTCAGAGGCTATCCATTGTGGAATGCACTAGCCCTGACTGTAACGGGGGTATTTTTAGTGAAAAAAAACTTTGAGGGTGGAACTCTGCTTTAAGCAGTTGATATCCATACTTGAGCCAAGGTACACACTGAAAAGTGAGAAGTATTATCGAAGGCTATTGTGCAACCAGAGAATGCTGGTAACTCACTCTCATTCACGACTGACTGGTCCGGAGGAGGACAAACAGAGTCACTAATGAATCTTTCATGCCATGTCATTGATAGCTGATGGACAAAAAGGCAATTGGTCTTGAATACAAGTGATGCAAGGATCCCACACTGGGGAGTACAGTAGGGAAATGTTTCTAGGCATGCTTGAAGAATGGGGAATCACCAGAGACCGAGTGATGCTTGTGCTCCTTCGAGACAGCGGAGCAAACATGCGGAAAGGAATGAGGCATGTTGATATGTCAGACCTCAGTGTCATGGCACACGACACCCTCTAACTTTCAAATGATGGTCTGTCAAGCCAGAGAGCTTTGAAGTATGAAGAGATTAAAAATGTTGTGCTGGCAAGTTTTTTGAATCCTCGATACAAGAACCACGCTTTCTCTTCTGATGATGTATTGGCCAAGGCAAAACAATGACTGACAGAAGATATTCACAGGAGGTTCCTGCCGAAAAGACAAGTCCAGAACAGCATTTTTAAAATCTGAAAGAGCAGCATGCTGCAAAAACAGAAAAATGTCCAAAAAGACTACAATGAACAGAAGATAATCTTATTCATCGTGGTCGAATTGATCATTACATTTTCAGTGTTTTATTGGGGCCTCATGCAGAGGATTCTTATGAATCTGCAATAATGAGCTTGGATGATGAACTTCATCTCTTTTTGAAGGAACAGGTAATTGACAAAAGAAGTGGTGATCCTCTTCAGCGGAGGAAAGAAAATGAGGCACGCTACAAAAGACTTGCTTCCTATGCTAGAAGATACCTCTCTCTCTCTCTGCTCCTCTGTCCTCCTCTCCTCTTGTACCAAGTGAGCATGTTAATGAAGTGGCAGATTATATGAAAAAAACAGGTGAACATGAACATGCTGAAATGTTCTACTTTCCTATAATATTGTTCTACTTAACTGGGTGTATTGAAAAGTGTAGTAATACTAGTGTCCACTCCAATCCACTGTCTAGCTTTTGTCTAGCAGTTTTGCACTGACTACAGTAGTTGTTAAAATCATTGCAGTGAGTGCACTACTGCAACAGTAGTCCACTGACTCTAGTCCAATCCACTGTCTATCTGTTGTCTAGCTTGTTTCTAGCAGTTTTGCTGCCACTGACTGCACTGCTGCAGTAGCTTGTTTCTAGCAGTTTTGCTAATACTGACTGCACTGCTGCAGTAGTGATCTAAAATTATTGCAGTGAGTGAGTGCACTACTGCAGCAGTTTATGCATCATTTACAATCAGGTGATGTGAAACTGATGTCCCTGCAAGTGCAGTTTTCCTATCAGTTTTCATGCAGGTAATGTGTGAAGAATAAGCCCTTAATGTTAAAAAAGTTAATAAACAAACATTAAAATGTTCAGTAACAGATTTGTGTCGAAGTTTGTGTTTATTTTGCAAAACTTTAAATATACAAAATACCGGCCGATACCGATATGCGATGGCCAGAATATTGGCATCAGTAACGAAAAAACGATATCGGTCCATCCCTAGTATACATCCATTCTCAGCTATTGGCACTCAGTTTTGTTACAAGCAGTGTCAGAAGAAAGCCAACTCTGCAGAGGGGTGGGAGCTGTGTCTGTCAATGAACATCAGAGAAATGGATTTTATGGTAAGTCAAAAATGCCAATTTTCTCTTTCGTTCATGGACGGACACAGCTCCGGATTCTTCTTAATCATTGGGACGTCCCAAAGCAGTGTTAAACATGAGGGGTGGAAAATTCCCAAGGCTAACCATATCCAACCAGGTAACATAGAGCTCAGCCATAAACATCTGGAGCCCACCTGAAAAAACAATATACCCTCAAAGAGGACCAGGTCCTCTAAACAGCAGCCAGCAAAACCTTGCGGCCAAAAGAAGCGTCCGCAGATGCCAACACAACCACTTCACAAAATTTTGTAAAAGTGTGCACCGACGACCAGGTGGCCACCTTGCAAACCTGCATCATTGACGCTTGAAGACGGAAAGCCCAGGAGGCACTAAGCTCCCTAGTAGAGTGCGCCTAAACAGGGAAAGGAGGAACCTGACCCCTGCCGCAACATGCCTGACCGTCTGATCCATCTGGAAATGGTCGCAGAAGAAGCAGACACCCTTTGTAAGGTCCGTCTGTGAGCACAAAATAGAGAGTGACTTCCTAAAAGTCTTCGTAGCTGCTAGGTACACCCCAATTGCCCGGACCAAATCCAAGACATGCAAGGCAATTACCCTCAGATATTTAAACCTGGGACACAGGGAAGGCAACACAATATCTGCATTCAAATAACAGTCAGAGACCACCATAGGAAGGAATGACGGAAAGAGGCAAAGGACCACCTTATCCTTGTGAATCATAAGGTGAACAACAGGATAATGCTGTCAGTTCCGACACCCTGCATGCAGAGGCGAAAGCCACCAAAGAAGGCCATCTTCTGGGGCAGCGTAAGCAGGGAACCTCCCAAATATTTTCAAAGATAAGCTTCAGTAGAGCTGAAAGCACCACATTAGGATTCCAGGGAAGCAATGGAGCCCGCATTGAAGGAACCAAATGTCGGACACCCTGAAGAAAATTTATGCACCAGGGAGTGTGTGGCCAAAGGTCGTTGGAAAAAGACCGCCACCCGATACCTGGCCCTTGATGGTACAAGAGGCTCACACCACGCAATGTACGTCTCTACAATGGTAGATCTTCCTAGAGGCAGATTTCCTAGCTTTTAACAGCGTAGGAACCACCAATTCAAACAAACCTTCATCCTTCAGCACCTGGCATTCAACAGCCAAGCCATCAAAGCATGCGTGCTGACACGTGTGTTCGCCTTTGCACGCAAGCATGGGGCATAAAATTTTTTTTTTTATTATTTTTACACTGTCGCTTTAATTTTTTTTGTTATCACTTTTACTGCTGTCACAAGAAATGTAAACATCTCTTGTGACAGCAATAGGTGTGTGACAGGTACTTTTTAAGGCGAGATCTGGAGTCTATAAGACTAGAAATCCCTCCTCTGCCCTTAAAAGCATCGGTGTGATCAAATGCTTTCCATTTTTTAAAATGGTGCAGTTTACATCGGGGTAAACCGGAAGTGATGCAAGGTTCCCTATATCAGAGGCGAAAAGAGCTGTTCTGGTCTTTGTTCGCCTCTATGATCAGCCGATCAGGTGTCCCAGTGGGACAGGGCTGCCTAATAGCTTAGATGGGAAAAGATTAGTCAGTCACATGACCACTGTGATGGGCTGTCACCGTGGTCACATGATCGGCAGCAGGTCCCACTGGCTATCATTTGCGTGGGCTACGGTATTTCACAGCTCAGTCTCTGTGCTGGGAGTGTGTAATGAAGTGGGGAAAGTTAGTTCGTTCATACCGCCTCATGTTTTCCAATTTTGCATCCATACTATTTTGAACATCTTTTAGGTCTTGAAGTTCAGCAACAACCTTCTGCAATTCCTCCTGTGATAGGTGAGGGTCTTCAGGTTTTACGGAAGAGGAGATCTGTCAATTAAAAAAAAAAAAAATGTATTCACATATATTCACATTTCAGCACGCACATGGAAGACCAACTTACTTCCTTACAACCCCCCACCGTCTAAATACAAATCGCTTTAAAAAGCCCCAAAAAAATGATAAAAAAAATTAAAAAAAAAGATCTTTTTCTCTGATGTCCATCGATAGACGCAGCCTCATTTTCATGTGCTGAGTGGGTTATGCTGCCACCTGCAGGAGTAGTCTAGGCAGCACGTTAGTACAAAGCTTTTAACATATACACGCCCACGGGTCTGTCCTTCCAGGCATAACCCCTACTGCCACAGCCCAGCACATCAGTTTAGTTGTAAGCAGTGAAGACAAAAGAACCATCCCCAATCAAAGGGGCAGGTGCTGCGTCTGTCGATTGGACATCAGAGAAAACGATTTTACAGCAAGATCTTACAAAAATCTTATTTTCTCTATCGTCCATCCACAGACACAGCCTCATCTTCATGAGCTGAGTGGGACGTCTCAAAGCAGTACAGGCATGAGGGGTGGGAAAAACGCAACCAGACAGTATCGTCAACTCCAAGAGGCTAAACCTAGCCAATCGGGCAACATGGAGCTCAACCAAACAACAGGAGCTCACCCGGGCAAAAGACCCCTAAGAGAATAATAAAAAAACATTCTCTTATTAAAACAGCAGCCAAAAGAGGCCAACAAATCCACCTTGTAAAATTTTGTAAAAGGTGTGCACAGACAACCAAGTCGCTGCCTTACAAACATGTATAACAGAGGCCTGGTGGCCAAAAGCCCAAGAGGCACTCAGCGCTCTAGTAGAATACACCTCCTTCTCTAGGCAGAAACAAACTGATGTGCTGGGCTGTGGCAGTGAGGGTTATGCCTGGAGGGACAGCCCCATGGGCTTGTATATGTTAAAAACTTTGTACTAACGTACAGCCTAGACTACTCCTGCAGGTGGCAGCATAACCCACTCAGCTCATGAAGATGAGGCTGCTTCTGTTAATGGATTAATGGATGATAGAGAAATGTTTCTTTGTGTAGCACCCTCCTAGGTAGGTGCTAGGGAGAGAGTATAGTTTTGAGCTCTGTCTGCTTACCAGAGGAGCTGCAGGTAAATCTATATTGCTCTCTGCCTATCAGGGAGCAGGATCTATTAGTGGGGTCTGCTCATTGTGCTCAGGATGCAAATCATTCAGTCTGAAGAGTGTTTCACGCTGGTCCAATAGGGAGGTGTGACTGTACTAACCGTCACTATGAGTGAAAGACAGATAATGGTTTGGATTGCTTCAAGTGGGACAGTAATATTTGTCAAACATATCTTCATATAGAAATATCAAGATTTAATACCACCTTACACAGTGTATTCCATGTGCTTGTCTGTGAGAGAGACACACAGACTGTCATTGGCAGACTTGCCTATTGTTTGTGTATTGGGAGGGAATGTGGATTGTGCCTGCCTCATTGTTAAATGTTAATGACCTCACATTGTTCTGTCTGCCTTAAGATACGCTTATTATGGGATGTATATGTGTATGTGGATTGGCTGCTAAGGTGTAGGGGGAATTGTCCCACAGTGTGTATCTTTGTGTACAATGTATGAGAGTGTAAAACTCTGTTTTCATTGGATTGTGAATGTCAGGGCCTGTTTTAACAAGGTCCACCTGGGCGGTAACCTTGTGTGCGAAAACTGTATAAAAGTTTGTTTCTTGTTCAATAAAATAGAGTTATACTTCACCCTCAATCTAAAGTCCTGTCTCTCATTGGGGGGAATATGCTACAAAGGATTGCTGTGTCCTTCATACTCCCTTGGATAATCAATAAGCTCTTGTAAGAGCTTGTGTAAGAGCTTGTTCCTGTTCCTGCTGCACTCTCTGAGGAAAGAGAGGTTCACCCACGGGAACCTGGAGCCTTGTCGTTGGTCCAGGGTGGGTAGGAGACGGCGAGACCCTAACCAAGCTGCGGCGGTTTGTGGGGTCTGAAGTGGTTACGGTGTCTGGTGGAGTGCTCGGAGCCTTCGGGAAGCACTAGGAGCATCCGTCAATGGAGGTGTCCGATTGGGGTGCCGGTTGATCCATTACAGGAGGCAACATTGTTGGACAGTGGGAGGAAACCTGACGAATCAGTGCATAGGCTTTTGATACAGTCCTGGTGATTGGCAGAGGGCAGGTCGCCTTGGTGTATTCTGGGATACTGTATAAAAGCCAGGAGCAGATGTGCTGCGGGGTCTTTGGCTGGAGAGCGCAGTCCTGGAGGGAGGGGGCGGCTGCCCCCTCCTTTGTAGAGGTGTCATGCGGTCGCAGGAGGTCGCCCTGAGGACCAGAGGAGCGGATGAGGGGAGCTGAACCCTGAGGTCCAGAGCTGACAGAGGGGAGACACTGGAGACCCTGGGACTACAGTATTGGGAGTACAGGGACTCGTGTGAAAGGGCCTGACTGGAGGGGGGGGCACCCCTGATTGTAGGATAGGCAGTAGATGGGTGTCAGCAGAGGAAGAGAAAGAGGATACTGGGGAAGAGTGTCCTGAAGATAATTGTCTGTTCACGAATCGTCTTAAGGGAAAGACTCAATTCAAATCCATCCATAGTGGCAGGGTGAATCAACAGCCTGGCTGTATCCGAAGATAGGAGTCCTCAACAAGGTCTATAGTTAAACTGGAATATCCCACTATTTACTTCTCCTATCCCCATTTTACAATAAACTACAAAACAACCAAATACCCCTAGACTGATTATTGGAGTGAGCTGAAGAGAAGAAATTAGGAACTTGTATCTGTCATGACTGTGTGCTGGTAACTCAGGGGGACCCGCAGAGTGAATAACTTGCAGTTCTAACAGGGACAGTGCTACATTTTCATTAAAATTCATTAACCACTTCAGCTCCGGAAGGTTTACCCCTCATGACAAGGTCATTTTTTGCGATATGGCACTGCGTTATTTTAACTGACAATTGCGTGGTCGTGCGACGCTGCACCCAAAAAAAATTGATGTCCTTTTTTTCCCCCCACACATAGAGGTTTCTTTTGGTAGTATTTGATCACCTCTGCAACAAAAAAAGACCGACAATTTTGAAAAAAAAAAAAAACAAAACATTTTTACTTTCTGCTATAAAACATATCCAAAAAATGAAAAAAAAAAAAAAAAAAAAAAACGAAATTTCTTTATCAATTTAGGCCACTATGTATTCTACTACATGTTTTTGGTAGAAAAAAAATCCCAATAAGCGTATATCTTATTTTTCTTTTTTACTATTAATGGTGGCGATCAGTGACTTATAGCAGGATTGCAACTTGCAGTGGACAAAATTGGACACTAAATAACTCTTCTGGAGGACCAGTGACACAAATACAGTGATCAGTGTTAAAAAATGCACTGTCACTGTACTGACACTGGCAGAGAAGGGGTTAACATCAGGGGAGATCAAAGGGTTAAATGTGTCCCTAGGGAGTAGGGATCAACGAATATAGTTTTTTCAGGGCAGATATCGATTTTCCGGCCACACTTCAGGCCGATAGCCGATATTAGGTGCCAATCTTCTGCACATTTAAAGTTTTCAATTTTTACACTCTTTTTAAAAAAAAAAAGTTTGATCGCTTTTATTGCTGTCACAAGGGATGTAAACATCCCCTGTGACAGTAATAGGCAGTGACAGGTACTCTTAATGAAGGGATCTGGGGTCTATAAAGACCCCCAAACCCCTCCTCTGCATGTAAAAGCATGCAAAACGCCAAGTTTGGTTGTTTGAATGGTATAATTTTTTTATTTATTTATTTATTTTTTTTAATCTGGCGCCTTTAAGGCTACAGTACCCGGAAGTGATGTCATGACATCGCTTCTGGGTTTTTACAGAGAGCCGAATGCGGCTTAGTTTGGGTCTTTGGGCAGCCGTCGGACGTGCCGGCTGGTCGCTCGGGTCTCCTGATGGGACAGGAGACCCGGGCGAGCTGCGGAAGGCGGCGGAAAGGCATCGGTTGTCTTTACAAGAATGTTAACCATTGACACTGAACAACGGTACCGGGGTGAGGCATCACTCTGGTACAACCACTTGAAGAAATATTGGTCATATCGGCAAGTTTGTGGCCAATACCAATACTTAAAAAAAAAGTGAATATCGGCCTCTGATTATTGGTCCCATCGATATTCGGTGGATTCCTACTAGGGAGTGCTTTCTGTGTGGGGGGTGCTTGTACGCTGGGAAGACAGAGATCCGTGTTCCTGCTTAGCAGAAACACAGGATCTCTGTCTTCCCTTGTCAAAGAATGGCTATATGCCTTATTTACAGAGACAGACCGCTGTTTTGCCTCTCTCGGAATGATCAGCGGGTGCCAGCGAACATTGGGCCCGCAGGACCCGCTGATTTTCTCCCGTTGTGTCCAATCACAGCGGGAACTGGTCGCCAGTGGCACGCATGCGCTCCAGAAACCTGGAAGAGGCGATCACGTACAGGTACGTGATTACGCCTGTAGTAGCCACTACCCAGCAGTCTATGTACATGGGGAGGTCAGGAAGAGGTTAAAGTGTATTTTTTCCCCCTAATATTGCGTTTGAAAAATTGCTGCGCAAATACCATGCGACATAAAAAATTACTAGGGTCTCTGCTATATATAAATGTTTGAGGTTCTGAGTAATTTTGTAGCAAAAAAAAAATAATTCTGATTTTTACATGTAGGAGAGAACTGTCAGAATTTTCTCGGATGGCAACTGGTTGAAACAACCAGCCTTCACAAAAGGTTGAATAGAGGACTACTCTCCCTTTACCAGCACAGACAACATATTTTGTTGGAATTTATCATATACTTTTAAAGCATAATTTAAAAGAAACAAAAAAGGAAACCTCACCTTGCGTTTGATATGTTCTAAGAGTTCTGCTCTTCCTTTTTTGAAAAAAGGGTGTTGGAATTCAATGGCGGAGCTGCGGTCCGATCTCATGAGCCCGCTCTCCAGACTCATCACCTTTCTGAAGCCATCTAAAAGGGAAGGGCAAAATGGACTTTAAAATAATGGGATTCTTGAATAGACAATGCCAGATATAATAGGACTAAAAGCTTCTTGATATAGAACTTTGTTCAGAATGCACCGATATGAAACGTGAAAAAAATAGGATTTTTGACTTACCGTAAAGGACACAGCTCCTGGCATTCATAACCATTGCGTTACACTGCCTCCTGCAGGAGTAGGGCACTAGACAGAAAAGAATTCTGGCTACACACATGGGCAGTCCCAGGGGGTATACTTCCTCCCTTTGCTATAGCCACTCAGTTTTGTCACAAGCAATGTCAGAAGAATAATAACTCCACAGAGGGGTGGGTGCTGTGTCCGTCAATGAAAATCAGAGAAATGGATTTTACATCAAGTAAAAAAAAACATTTTCTTTTTTTGTTTACTGACGGACACAGCTCCAGGTATTCATAACCATTGGGACGTCCCAAAGTGTTAAACATGAGGGTTGGGAACAACCAAAAACTTCCCAAGGCTAAACATTAGCCAACCAGGCAACAGGGGCACAACCAAAACAACTGGAGCCCACCTGAAGAAAACGATACACCCTCAAAGAGAATCAGGTCCTCTTAGCAGCAGCCTGAAAAACCTTGCGGACAAAGGAAGCATCCACAGATGCCAACACATCCACTTTATAAAAATTTGTAAAAGTGTGCACCAACGACCAGGTGGCCGCCTTGCAAAACCTGCGTCACTGACACTTGATGACGGAAGGCCCAGGAGGCACTAAGCGCCCTAGTAGAATGCGCCTTGACAGGGAAAGAACATGACCCCTGATGGAATAGACCTGAACCCACGTCTGTCTGATCCATCTGGAAAATGTCAAAGAGGAAGCGGACAACCCTTTGCGAGGTCCATCTGCACAAATAGTCTGACTAGAAAGACTCCGTAGCTGCCAGGTACACGCTTATTACCCGGACCATATCCAAGGCATGCAAAGCAATTTCCTTCAGATGTTTAGGCCTGAGACAAAGAGAAGGCAACACAATGTCTTCATTCAAATGAAAATCAGAGACAACCTTTGGAAGGAACGACGGACAGGGGCGAAGAACCACCTTATCCCTGTGAATAAGGTGGACAGGATATTGCCGCCAGTTTCGACACCTTGTGCGCAGAGGTGATAGCCACCAAAAAGGCCACCTTCTGGGACAGCGTAAACAGGGGAATCTACCGAATATTTTCAAAGGGAGGCTTCTGTAAGGCGGATAAAAAGCACCAAATTGAGATTCCAAGGTGGAAACGGAGCCCGTGCTGGAGGGACCAAATGTCGGACACCCTGAAGAAAGGTAAGCACCAGGGAGTGTGTGGCCAAAGGTCATTGGAAGAAGACCACCACGGCCGACACCTGGCCCTTGATGGTACTCAAGACCAACTTCTGACCAAACACCCCCCTTGAAGGAAGGTTAAGATCTGAGCCACTGAGAAAGAGCGAGGATGAACCCCAAGCGACTCACACCATGCAATCTACGTCTTCCACGTACGATGGTAGATCTTCCTAGAGGTAGACTTCCTAGCTTTCAGCAGTGTAGGAATCACCAATTCAGATAAACCTCTATCCTTCAGCACCTGGCATTCAACAGCCAGGCCGTCAAAGCCAGAGACTGTACAGCAGTATGGAAGATCGGTCCTTGGGACAGCAGATCCTCCCTGAGAGGAAGCTTCCAAGGAATGTCGGCGATCAGCCGCACCAGATCGGCGTACCAAGCCGGACGAGGCCAGTCCGGAGCTACCAAGATGACCGGAATCCCTTCTGCCTCGATCCTGCGTAGAAGTCTTGGCAGAAACTTGAGAAGGTGTAAATCAGCCGATAATGACCCCACAGGGCATCCAGCGCATCTGTGACGTCCGCCAGAGGATCCCTTGACCGAGCCACAAAACCTCTGCACCTTTCTGTTGAGCCGAGACGCCAACAGATCCACCTTGGTGGTGCCCCACCGGAAACACAGCTGATTAAACACCTCCGGATGAAGGGACAACTCCCCTTGGTCTAACGCCTGCCAACTGAGGTAATCCGCCTACCAATTTTCCATGCCGGGAATGTGTACTGGAACGAACCGTTCTGACCACCTTAGAATGCCGGCTACCTCCAGAGCCACCAGGACACTTTTTGTGCCCCCTTGGTGATTGACATAAGCCACGGCCGAGCCACTGTTATTGAATGCGTACTGGACAACCCTGAAGACGATCCATCCAATGATCCAGACAGTGTCTGATCGCGCAGAGTTCCAAGACATTGATCGGTCCAGCGTCCAGATCCCCTGAGCAGAATGCTTGCCGAGGTCGCCTACAGACAGGCTGGCATCCGTGGTGACCACTGTCCAATACAAAAGGAGGAAGGATTTTCCCAACCGAGGCAGGAAGCAACCACATCAGGGAATCCCTCGTTTCCGGCCTCTGCCGGGTCTGATCGTCCAGAGACTGCAGAGTCTTGTTACATTTGGTCAGAATCTCCTTTGCAGGGACCTCGTATGGAACTGTGAAGACGGAACTACCTCGAAGGTAAACACCATCAGGTCCAGCACCCTACGCAAGTCCAGAGGGAAGTCCATCTGTTGGACAGCAGGAGGCGAATTGCAGCCTGCAATTTCAGGAGTTTGTCCAGAGGAAGGAGCACTCTGGCTAAAACAAAATGGTGGCCCAGCGTGGCACCATGAGGCATACAGGGACCCAGGTAAGAAACCAGGCCTTCAGATAGGATGGGAGGCCCTGGCAGGAGCCCCCACCAGGTACAACCCTCCCCCGCACAGTCGATCGTCCATTTGCCAGCGGCGCAAACCCCCCCTGGGCCCCATCACTAGTAAGCACCCTGCCCCCTCACAGAAACAGTGGCCAGACCACCCAAACGTATGTGGAGGGGAGGGGGCGGAAGTGAGGGACTCGGCAAGGGGGGGTGCCTGCAAGAACTAGGGGAACCCGAGGGTCTGACCATGCCAAGGAGGGGCCCACGTCCACCCCAAAACCCTCCAGGGGGAGAGGGGGGACAGCTACTCACCATTAGGGATGTAACGATATCGAAGATATCGCAATATCGTATCGTCGTGGTCGTCTCGATATCGTCGTGGTCGTGTCTCGATATCGTCGTTGGGTTACAATATTATAGACCAGAGTTTAAGGATTTTTTTTACTCTTTTTTTTTTTTTTTTTCTTGCAATGTAGATATTTTGATCTTTCTGATGAAAAACGTGAACATAAGCTAAATGATAGGTCAGTGTTTTTTTTAAAGGCTTTTTGACTATTTTATTTAAGTTTAAGTTATGTTCCTAAATACCAGTTTTAAAAAAGGCTGCCTTTATTTGCCTTGCACATTTAAACCTGACTTAACTTGATCTTTGTTTGCACTTAAGGGAATTGCCTATTGTTTGTTTACAATTGTTCTAGCTGCTTCTTAACTTGAACATTGCACAGAAGAATCAGTTATGCAACCAAATATTACTATACAGAATATTGATGTTCCTGACTACAACTTGCACTTTAAAAGCACTATGTGATCAGTGTTTTATGTTGTCATGGATCCATAAATACAACAATAAATTGCCTGTTGACTGGCAAAAGCAGAATAAATGTCGGTATTTTTTCGCTATTATCATCACAAACACTATCATGAGCTATTTAACAATACCATGAGCTTTTCCACAATATCGCAATAAATATCGTACCGTGAGGTCAATATCGAAATTGTATCGTACCGTGAGATTTTGATATCGTTACATCCCTACTCACCATACCAGGATCCAGGCGGGCAACATTCCAATCAAAACCCCTCTCCATCTAAATGGGGGGCTGTCGGCCAGGAGGAACGATGCGACTCGGGCCGAGACCTGGTCATACACGACCAGTGGGGCTATGTCGCAGCCGACCTAGCGCAGAGCTGAGGTCTGCACGCGCTCCCTGGTCAGACTGGGGTGACCACTGGATCTTGATTATCCACCCCGTCGCCCAGTCCAGCAGTTGATTGTAGATCTCACAGGAAAAATCCAGGAGAAAGAATTTCTATCTAAAAGAAAAACATTTTGCCAGGACCAAAGATCCCAGCAAGAACTAGGTCCTTACTCCTGACTAGGCAGAAAAACCAACTGAGTGGCTATAGCAGTGAGAGGGAGTATACCCCCTGGGGATTGCCTTTGGGTGTAGCCAGAATTATTTTCTGTCTAGTGTCCTACTGCTGTAGGGGCAGTATAACACAACGGTTACGAATACCAGGAGCTGTGTACGTCAATGAACGAAAGAGAAAAAAAAGAACGTGATGTTCAGAATATTAAAGAAAAAAAAGAAAGAAAAAATCCTAATCACTTCTTCCAAGAAAAGCACAGCTGAGCACTATTATAGTATATGACAGCTGCCTTCCCTGGCTGACTTTACTTCTACACAAAGGAAGTCATACCATTTCAAAGCCACATGTGTTCTAATATATAGAGGAGGAATCTGTAAGCATTTACTTTGTGACTGCAAATGATCTTATTAAAGCCAAACTCCAGCCAAGAAGTTTAAAATCTGAAGTTTAATCTTAGATTTTGCATTGGTTCCTACTGGAAATGGCAGACTTAATACAAGAGCTGGTCAGAGATTGCAGGCAGGACACAAGAGCTGGTCAGAGACTGCAGGCAGGACACAAGAGCTGGTCAGAGACTGCAGGCAGGACACAAGAGCTGGTCAGAGACTGCAGGCAGGACACAAGAGCTGGTCAGAGACTGCAGGCAGGACACAAGAGCTGGTCAGAGACTGCAGGCAGGACACAAGAGATGGTCAGAGACTGCAGGCAGGACACAAGAGATGGTCAGAGACTGCAGGCAGGACACAAGAGATGGTCAGAGACTGCGAACAGGATGCAGGAGAACATCAGTGATTGTAAACAAGCTATAGGAGTGGTCGGAGACTAAGGACATGCTTTAGGAGACAGCCATAGACTGGAGACATATTACACGAGACTGCTAAAAACCACTGCTATAAACAGAGCAATAGGAAAAATGGGATTTTTGACTTACCGTAAAATACATTTCTCTGATGTTCATTGACGGACACAGCTCTTCATCTTCATGATCGTAGGGTTATGCTGCCCCCTTCGGGAGTAGGATACTAGGCAGAGAAATGCTTGAGCCTATGGAGCAGTCCCTGGGAGTATACCCTCACTTCCTGCTATAGGTATTCAGTTTTCTAACAAGCAGTGTCAAAAGAAAAAAACCCAACTCCAAAGAGGGGCGGGAGTTGTGTCCGTCAATGAACATCAGAGAAATGGATTTTAGTCAAAAATCAAAAATCCCATTTTCTCTTTCATTCATTGAGGGACACAGCTCCTCATCATCATTATCGTGACCGTAGGGATGTCCCAAAGCAGTGTCAAACATCAGGGGTGGGAACAGCAGAAAACAAACTTCCCAAAGGCTAAACATAGCCAACCAGGTAACATGGAGCTCAACTGAGAACAACTGGAGCTTACCTGAAAAAAAGAAAAACCCTCTGTTTTAACAAAAACACTGCTGTTTTAGAGGACAATCCTCTAAACAGCAGCCTGCAAAACTTTGTGGCCAAAAGAAGCATCCGCAGATGCCAACACATCCACTTTATAAAATGTTGTAAATGTGTGCACAGACTACCAAGTGGCTGCTTTGCAAACTTGCACCACTGACGCCTGATGACGGACAGCCCAGGAGGCACCAAGCGCCCCGAGTAGAGTGTGCCCTGACAGGGAAAGGAGGAACCCTGTGTGCCAATATAATAACAACCAAAAAGGCCACCTTCTGGAATAATGTAAGCAGGGGAATCTCACAAATATCTTAAAGGGAGGTTTCTGAAGAACTGTCAACACCAAATTGAGGTCCCATTGCGGCAATGGAGACCGTCCTGGGGGAGCCAAGTGTTTCACTCCCTGGACATAAGTACGCACCAAGGAGTGTGAGGCCAATGGACATTGAAAGAAAATCACCGAGGCCGGGATCTGGCCCCTGATGGTACTCAAGGCCAAAGATTGCTCAACCCCTCGCTGGAGGAAAGCCAAGAACCGAAAAGGAGCGAGGGTGAATCCCAAGAGACTCACACCATGCAATGTACGTCTTCCAAATACGATTGTAGATCTTCCTAGAGGTAGATTTTCTAGCCTTTAAAAGCGTAGAAATCACCGAATAAGACAACCCTGTATTCTTCAGCACCTTTTTTTTTTTCAACAGCCAGGTGGTCAAAGCCAGCGACTGTAAAGCAGGATGGAAGATCGGTTCTTGAGACAGCAGATCTTCCCTGAGAGGTAGTCTCCAAGGAACATCGGTGACCAGCCGTACCAGATCGGCGTACCGAGCCGGACGAGGCCAGTCCGGAGCTACTAAGATGACGAATCCCTTCTGCCTCGATCCTGCGTAGAAGTCTTGGCAGAAACTTGAGAGGAGGGAAGGCGTAAATCAGCCGATACTGACCCCACAGTGCATCCAGCGCATCTGTGACGTCCGCCAGAGGATCCCTTGACCGAGCCACAAACCTCTGCACCTTTCTGTTGAGCCGAGACGCCAACAGATCCACCTCGGTGGTGCCCCACCGGAAACACAGCTGATTAAACCCCTCCGGATGAAGGGACAAGATCTTCCCTGAGAGGCAGTCTCCAAGGAACATCGGTGACCAGCCGTACCAAGACCGTCGAGGCCAGTCTGGAGCCACTAGAATGACTGGAATCCCTTCTGCCTCGATCCTGCGAAGGAGTCCCGGCAGAAGCTTGAGAGGAGCAAAGGTGCATATGAAATGATAATGACTCCAGGCAGCCACTAGGGCATCTGTGGCGTCGGCTAGAGGGTCCCGAGACCGGGCCGCAAACCTGAACTTTCCTGTTGAGGCGAAAGGCCAACAGATCCACCAGAGACACAACTGACTGAACACCTCCGGATGATGGGACCACTCCCCTTGGTCCAACGCCTGTCGACTGAGATAATCCGCCTGCCAATTTTCCATCCCAGGAATGTGTACGGCCGAGAGGGCTGGAACGACCCGCTCTGCCCAACTTAGAATGTCGGCTACTTCCCGAGCCGCCAGCACACTTCTCATGCCCCCTTGGTGATTGAAATAGGCCACGGCCGTGGCATTGTCCGATTGAATCCGTACCGGAAATCCCTGGAGATGAACTGTCCAATGATCCAAGCAAAGCCTGATCGCTCGGCGCGCCAGAACATTGATCGGTAGTATGGACTCCTCCAGAGTCCAGACCCCTTGAGCACAATCCGTGGTGGGGACGTCTCCCCACACGGACAGGCTGGCATCTGTTGTGACAACCGTCCAATACAGGGCAAGAAAGGATTTTCCCTGAGGAAGTGCCAGAGAACGAAGCCACCAAACCAGGGACACCCTTGTTCTCCAGCTCAACATGATTAGATTGTTCAGAGACTGAAGATCCTTGTTCCACTTCACCAGAATCTCCTTTTGCAGAGATCTCGAGTGTAAACAGAACCACCTCGAAGGTAGACACCATCAGGCCCAGCACCCGCATGCAAGTCCGAAGAGATGACCGTCTGCTGGACAGCAGAGGCCGAATCGCCTCCTGCAACTTCTGAAGTTTTGCCAGAGGGAGAAACACTCTGGCCGAGGCCAAGTCTAGAGTCAGTGCCAAATATTCCAGGCTCGTGGATGGGACCAGAGTGGACTTCTGAAGATTCAGAATCCAACCAAACTCCCTCAGCGTTTGCAGAGTGATCTCCAAGTTGGCCAACAGGGAAGTCGAAGACTCTACTTGCAAAAGCAGATCGTCCAGATACCCCAGTATCGCGATCCCCTGCTGATGCAGTAATGCTAGAACCAGGGGCCAACACTTTTGTAAAGGCCAGAGGAGCAGAGGCGAGACCAAAGAGTAAAGGCCCGTACACACGTACCGATCGTCGGCATACAAACGTCGGCGGACGAAAGATCTGCCGATTGTACGCGTGTTAGTATGGTGCCTCCGACAGCTGTCTGCGCACAATCCGCGGACAAAAGTCTTTCTTGCAAACATGAAAATTTTTGTCTGCGGACACCAGAACGGACGATTGTTCGCCTGTCAGTACAGAATTCGGCCGACAGACCGCAGATTTGCAAGACTGGGCATGCTCAGAAAATTAAAAACACAGGGAAAGTTAACCATTACATGACATCACTTCTGCAGTCAGCTGAAGTCTGCAGACAAAATTCTTGTGCTGTCTTTGTGCTGTCTTTGCACTTTTCAACAGACACCGACATCCCGGGGAGAAAAGACGAACATTTGTATGCCGACGATCGGTACGTGTGTACGGAGCTTTACATTACAAATTGATAATGCTCCTCGCCCACGACAAACCGGAGGAAGTGCTGCAATTGTGGATGTGAAGGTAAGCTTCCTTGATGTTGATGGATGGGAGAAAGTCCCCCTGATGTAGGGATGCTACCACCGTGCGAATGGACACCATTCTTAACTTCTGTACCCACACAAAGCAGTTCAGCACCTTGAGGTCCAGAATTGGACACACCTTGCCCTCCTTCCTGGGAACCGTAAACAGGTTTGAATAGAAATCTTGAAAGCGATCATGTAGCCAGATTGAACGACTTTGTGGACCCACTTGTCTTGAATTAGGAAGGTCCACAGGTCTAGAAAACAGCAAAGACGTCCCCCCACCCCCAATACGTGTGAGGATGTCCCTTCATGCGGAGTAGTTTTTGTCCCTTGCCCTCCTTCCTGGGAACCGTAAACAGGTTTGAATAGAAATCTTGAAAGCGTTCCGACATAGGAACCGGGACAATCACTCCTTGAGACAACAAGTCTTGCACTGCCCCATAGAGATTCTGTAAGCGATCTGGGGATAAGTGCAGGTTGGAAGGAAAGAACCTTGCCAGCGGGTATGATCGAAACTCGATCTTGTAGCCAGATTGAACGATTTTGTGGACCCACTTGTCTTGAATTAGGAAGGTCTACGGGTCTAGAAAACAGCAAAGACGTCCCCCCACATCCAATACGTGTGAGGACGTCCCTTCATGCAGAGGAGTTTTTGTCCGCAGGCCTTGCAGACCCCACTCTTGGTTTGCCCGACCAAGACTTCTTGGAACCCCCAATGGAGGCCCTGAAGGGTTTTGATCCCTTGTCCTGAAATCCTGGGGAATGAAAAGGCTGCTTGTGAGCAGAAAAGGAGGATCCTCTCATCTCTAATCAAATCCTCCCTTCCTTGTGCAGTATTCCAATACCACCCCATTCCAGTGGATTAGCCAATGATACTTTTTACTTTGTGGGTAGCAGTATCCAGATACCTCCCATCACCCACCCCCACAGAACAGTGATATGTGGATAGAGCTCATTTGGCTCCCCAAATCATTTTCAAGTGGCATTAAACAAATTAAAATTTTTCTTCTTTTTTTTTTTTTTAATGGGCCGCCTGCAGGGTTATGCCATAATGTTCTAGTATGCACTGTATACCAGCACATATTGGCAGACTTGCCTGTCAAATGGAGCCCTCCAGCGCCACATGCTGTTACTGCTCTTGGGCGCTTCCATCTTCCTTCTTGGTTCAGTCTGTTTTCGGCAGCTTGAATGGCCTGGCCATTATGACATCACTCCTGAGCATGCGCATGGAAGTTACATCAGCACAGCGAGGATGCTGTAAATGTGGTCTGAGCTACTCATTCATGGTTTAGAGCGCATTACTTGTGACTTCAATACAGTATTTAAAGTGTCCCTTCCCCCCAAGGCTGTAGCCCAATATATCACAACATTCCTTGCTTGCTGTGGCTCTAACCAACCCACCCTGTCAATGCAGCAAATACCCAACACTGATCTGACACTTTACTAAGGGAACGAACTCTACCACCCATTCCATCAACCCCACTGTGTCCACACAGCAAGCCCTGGTTCACATGTATGCGGCTCTGCGGGAATGGCAGCCCATTCGTGCAGGGAAAAGGTTCACGCACCTTTATTATAACGCGGAAGCATGGAAAAAGTGGCCACATGGAAATCACACCACACTTTTCAGTGCGTGGGGGTGTCATTAAAGTGGAAGTAAACCCATCAATTTAACAGTTTCAAAAAACAGTTACATTACCGCCACGTGCTGGGAATGTAACCGTCACATTGGTTGTACTCTCAAGTCTCAACCAAACCATTCAATGGCTGGTGTCATAACGAATCACATGAGCAGCATCATGGCAGTTGAAGATTTAACAGAGGCCAAGATGGCAGCTTCCTTGGCTAAAAATGATAGGGGGGTTTACTTCCACGTTAAGTGTTAATGGCACCCCGAACGGTTTTTATGCAGCTATGGGAATGCGTGCAATCTACAGGCACTCCTGCACCCGCATATATGTGCACGCAGCCTTTTACAACTCCTTTATATTAGTACTTCTGCATGCAGTTTGGGTTATACTTACACATGTTCAGCTGGCGGATGAAGCTGGATAGATTGTTGTGTTTGAAATACTTGGGGAGAGTTTCTTTAGAAAACCGCTGGTCGTCCAAGATGCAGAAGTTTTGGCCATCCTTTAGGAAGAAAACAAGAAAAAAAAAAAAAAAATTAACCCAAAGAGGTGAAGGTGGCGCACATAAAATTACAATATCTCTAAAAGGTCCAGAAGCTCCCCTCTTTCTCACACAGACCTCCATCTCTCTATAGAACACAGGAGGCACATGGAGGTCACTGCAGAGCTTTAAGAGAATGATTGAGGTGGCTGTGTGAGCAGCGCCCCACACAAGGCCAGTTCAATCTGCACCATGTTACACCCCATAAATAAGGGTGTAAGGCTGACCAAAGAGATGATCAGGGAACTTCTTTATTTCTACGGTAAACCGGCTTTAGTCCCAGGCTACCTGGTGGAACGGGAGAGCCCGGAAACACAGCGGGAGGTGGAGGATCACCTTCCTCCACATGTAAAAGTAATCCAGTGACTACTTAGCTCCTCTGATCGCTTTTACATTATTCAGCATCTCCTGCTGAAAAAAAAAAAAAAAAAGATCCTCTTATTGACAACCATCTGACTAGTTGCTGAATGTTCTTGATAATGGAAAAAAAGGGGGGCATCCGTCCCAATTAGTTAGCATACTTAGGCCACAAGGGCCGAGGAGGGGAGAAAGAGAGACTTTGATGACGCCAAGACATAATATACAATTCTATACAAAGAATTATTTATAAAAAAAAAAAAAATACAACTTTTATTGGCAACAAACCATAAAAATAACCCCAAAGACGGGGGGTAGATAGGAAACATAAACCCATGTATCATATTACAACATAGACTTAACAATATAGATACATATCAAGGTGCAATCCCAAAGAATTTTGTCCAAAGCCCTGACACGTTTCGACTTGCTAGTCTTCCTCAGGGGAAGATTGTACATTGAAGTCACATGAGTTTTTTCCAAAAATATAAGCAACATATTCAGAGATATACATACATCACAAATCATAGTAGAGAACATACAATATCAAAAAGTTTTTTTTACCAAACAACAAGGTTGCAAAAATAACAAATTGTGCTGGAGACCCAACCATAGAGTGGACCAAGATGGAACTGCCCTCCATTACCCTACAAGATCCCAAGTGCAAGGGACAAAAAGATAGCAGCTCAAATCCGTGCGCCCATAATAAATATCCCATTATATAGTTAATACAGAATGTTTGCAGCTTAAAGAGCCGCATATACATATATTTACAGAGAGGTTGCAAAGTCCCTGATGACAAAATTCTTTGGAATTGCACCTTGATGTGGATGTGTATACATATTGTTAAGTCTATGTTGTAACATGATACATGGGTTTATAGGTTTCCTATCTACCCCCAATCTTTGGGGCTATTTTAATATGGTTTGTTACCAATGAAACTTTTATTGTTTTATAAAAAGATTCTTTCTATACAATTGTATATTTTGTCTCGGCGTGATCAAAGTCCCGCTTTCTCCCCTCCTCGGCCCTTGTGGCCTAGGTATGCCAAAAGATCCTCCTCTTCTCGTTTCTTCCACCAGCGCTCCTGGCTCCTCCCCCTTGACCAGTGTGCCTAATAGCAAGCTGTTTGCTATGGGGGCACTGGTGCGTGCTCATTTCTGAGCCCTTCTGTGTCCATAAGACACACAGAGCTGTGGTTCGGCCCCACCTCCTGCTCTCTCCTCATTGGCTCACTTGGCTGTGATTGACAGCGGTGGGAGCCAAATACACCCCCCCATGGTCCCCAGCCATCTCTATGACCCTCGGAGGCCAAAAGCGACATCACAACGTTACTTCTGGCTCTGGCAGATGTAAACACTGATGTTTTTTTTCTACTGGAAAGCCTAAGAACAATTTTTTTTTTTTTTTAATCCCAGGCTTTCCATCATAAAGGAGAGATGTGGGGTCTCAGAGGGTGACATGTTACGTTTCTATTTATTTGGCGTAACATCATCTCTTATAATTTACCAAACAATTTGATATTATACTGTGTTTGTGTGCACTGAAATTAAAGTGCATTTTTTCCAAGTGCACTAAAAATACATGTTAGCGTATTCCGCAGGATCTCAGTATCGGAAAAAAAAAAAATAATAAAGTTTGGGGGTTCTATGTAATTTTATAGCAAAAAATGCAAATTTTATCTTGTATGTGAAAAATTTTAAAAATAACTCCGGACAGAAGGTGTTTGACCTCCGGTAGTTTTACCCCCTTCATGGCCAGGCCATTTTTTGCAAAACGGCACTGCGTTACTTTGACAATTGCGCGGTCATGCAGCGCTGTATCCAAATATAAGTTATGTCATTTTTTCCCCCACAAATAGAGCTTTCTTTTGGTGGCATTTCATCACCTCTGGAGGTTTTTATTTTTTGCTATAAAACACATCCAATAAAAAAAAAAAAAAAAATTTGCAAAATCAAATGTTTTCTTAAATTTAGGCCAATATGTATTCTGCTACATGTTTTTGGCAAACAAAATCCCAATAAGCTTATATTGATTTGGTTTGTGGAAAGTTATCGCGTCTACAAACTATGGGATATACCTCTATTTATGGAAATTTTTATTTATTTTATACTAGTAATGAAGGCGAATAGCGACTTATAGCAGGACTGTGATATTGCGGTGGACAATCAGACACTAAAAATATGCACTGTCACTGTAATGACACTGACTAGGAAGGGGTTAAACATCTAGGGCGATCAAAGGGTTTAATGTGTGCCTAGTCAGTGTTTATGTGTACTGTGTGATGCTTTTACTAAGGGATGTGCTTTGCAGGGAAACAAAATCCAGCACATCCTAGAACTGCACGATTCTAGATAAAATTAGAAACACAATTTTTTTTTTTGCTTAGAATAAAGATCACGATTCTCTGCCTGTCATATTATACAAAAACATTGGGCTAACTTTACTGTTTATTTTATTTTTTTTTTAATTCCGTAAAATGTATTTTTCCCCAAAAAATGTGTGACATAAAATATTGCTATGACCGCCATTTTATTCTCTAGGGTCTCTGCTAAAGAAATATATATAATGTTTGGGGGCACCTTTTCCCCACAGGGGTGAATGGAGCATCCCATCAGGTCCGCCTGAAAAACTTACAGGCAGACCTGATCGGAAAGCCCGTGTGAAAGGGGCCTAAAAGAACCAAATGATACATTGTAAAACATGTTTATAGTCATCTCCCAGCCTGAAAAATGTTGATAAACATTTGGATGCTCTTTTTTTTTTTTGACAGCTGTGAGTGAGCAGAGAACTGGTCTGCATTGTATAAATCCTGGAAATGCCAAGTTAAGATCGTGAGGCGGGTTGAATTGAGATCGCGATTTTTAAAAGATTAATCATTCAGCTCTAGCACATCCCCACTGATAGGCAGAGCTCCGTCTAGCCTGTCTCCTCACCGATCGCGGGTGCCGGTGGACATCCATTGGCCTGCACCCGCTGATCGGCATGTGCTGTGACTAATCACAGTAGAAGCTGTACGCCCCTTACCTAGAAGAGAAGAATTATGTGTATATATAAATGATTCTGCACAGAACAGCCGCCCTGCTATAGGTCAGCTGGCAAGTAGTAAAAAAAGAAGAAAAAAAAAAAGTGAATTGGTTGGGCTATGCCTGTAAAGCCGAGTTCCATGGCAGTGGTTTGCTGTCCTGATCCCATATGAACCCATTTTCAGGCTCCATAGTTTTGTCACTGAGAGATAAAATCCTCTATTCATGAATAAACGGATCTAAAAAACCTTATAATGTCCCCTCACAGCACTGAAAATGTTTGTTACAACAGCCGCAGTACATGACTCATAGGAAGGCGATGTATTTCCATAGTGTAGCTATTGCCTAAAGCAGGTACGCTTTCAGAATGGTATGCTGTGATTGACACCTTCTGCGGGATAATTCATGCCTGAACCCGCTCAATCACAACGTGACGCTGAATTATCTGAGCTCTTTACCAGCAGTGCGGCTCTCTGCATTCACCGTTTTCCATTATGTTCTGTCAGAATATATTATATATATATATATATATATATAGATATATATAAAACCTTTAACTCTTTCGCCATGAATGCGAGTACTATGTCATGGCAGCTCCTTCATATAAACCATCTCTCGGCTGTTATAGCGACCAAGAGATTGTTTACACCAGGGGGTAGGTGACCCCAGGACTCCAGCTATTTTGGAACTACAAGTCTCACCAGCAGCTAGGATCCTGGTATAACCACTTGTTGGCCAGGACATTTTAATATGTACATCATTTGGCTGCCCTTCTGCACTGTGAACACAAGAGGTCGCTCCCTTGGCACGGGCGCCATTCAGAAAATGCTTAGCATAAATTGCAAAGTGTTCTCTGGTTGAACAGGCTGCTCAACATGCGATGCATGAACAAACCACTCATTCACATGGGTAGAGTACCTGTGTAAATGATCCCTTAACCCCTAGGTGCCGACTGACGCAAATATGTGGCCTTTCGTTGGCCGGGCCTTGGCACCGAGAGGGCCGCAATTTTTGCGTGCTTTACTGCCAATAGAGCTGTGCCAAGAGCGTGCGCCCTGCTGGTGGCTCACAGAAAGCTAGCAAAAGCAATCACAGCAGTCATAAGCCCCGCCCGGAATACCAAACACCAAGGGGTTAAAAGATGTATGGGGTTTTTGTTTTTTCGGAATCATACTTACCTAGGTGGATGCAGCATCGGTCCGATGCTGCATCTGTCCCCCCCGCAGGCTCTAACACTGTGAACCGAGCGATCAATCACCACCGATCGCTCAGTTCTCAGAGCTCCGTAAGCAGAGAGCTGTCAGTCACTACTCTCTGCTCTGCCCCCCCCCCCTCACTCACTTGAGCGCTGGTCTGTGGAGGGGACAGGAGTGGCAGACTCAGGCTCTCAGAAGCTGAGCTGGGGGCCGGTGCAGGCATGTGGGCGGATTCCGACTATATGGTCGCCTGCCTTCCCGAGTCTGGACTGGCTCTGCGACATCAGCAGAGAGTGGACTTCAACCCGCTGTGTGCAGAAAACAGGTCATAGGAGTGCAGAAGGAATTGCACAAGTGGAGTACAGCCAAATGAGCTTTTACACGTTAAAAAAAAAACCAAACACCAAAAATGACATAAATCTTTCCCTTAGTTAGTAAACGCAATAACTTTTGCGCAAACCAATCAAAATACGCTTATTGTGATTTTTTTTTACCAAAAATATGTAGCAGAAAACAAATTGGCCAAAAATTAAAAAAAAATTTGATTTTTACATTTTTTTTGGGGGGGAATTTCATGTAAAAAAATGTGAAAAATATTGTTATTTTTTCAAAATAAACGCTCTTTTTTTGTTTATAGCGCAAAAAGTAAAAATCGCACAGGTGATCAAATACCACCAAAAGAAAGCTCTCTTTGTGGGAAAAAAAGGACGTAAATTTAGTTTGGGTACGGCGTCGCACGACCGCGCAATTGTCCATTAAAGTCACGCAGAAAGAAAAAAAAAAAAATCGCAAAAAACCCCCTGGTCAGGAAGGGGGTAAAATCTTCCGGGGCTTAAGTGGTTAATTTTTTTTTTTTTTTTTTTATATATATTTTCAACAGCTTTGGGGGGGGTTGCTGAAATATTAAGGGTCTAAACAGACTCCTGATGCCTCACTTTTGAGATTCTTTAATCCCTTTGTCTGCAGCCTCAGCAGCACTACAGACTGAACGAACAGGAAGCGCTCTGTAGAGAGACTCCCTGTTCACTCACAAACTGACACATAGGGAACGCAGTTTACTTGTTTAGTTATGAATGAACATAGGAATGATCAGTACCCGCTCACTCACTGTTCATTCAGGCAAATGAAGGGGCCAGTAAACATGACATCCCCACTTCACTCACCCTCCCCCGGCCATCTGGACACCGATCAACCCTGATCCTTGCAGGAGCTGGCAGTCGGTAAGAAAGAGAGGAGCAGAAGCTACCAGCAGTTTGGGGGCACGTAGGGTGATTGGAGCTACAGGAACTAGGGGGTTCAATTGTGGAGCGTAGGTGAATAGAGCGGCAGTGGGAAAGGTGGGTTGGGCCCAATTACTGGAACTGACTCCCCCTGCAGCAGCTGAAGCCAGAAGGAGGGAGAGAGATTGAGAAGCTGGCTGTGCTGCAGAGGGATCGGTTCCAGTAATTGGACTGTAAGCTCTAACGAGCAGGACCCTGTGATTCCTCCTGTATTGAATTCTATTGTAACTGTACTGCCTGCCCTTTCATTTTGAAGCACTGCGCAAACTGCTGGTGCTATATAAATCCTGTATAATAATAATTGCCCCCCCTGTTGAACTTATGAGGCCCAGGCCCTGTACAGGAGAGCTGGTGCTAGACTCTTATCAGAGGTCCTACACTGACATCCGGTGCAGTATTTTGAGAAAAGGGCGAGGGATTAATTTTCCGTGTTCGCACATTTGGCAGGCCGTTGAAACCAATAGGCTACCCTACACGTGGCACGCTTGGTCGCACTAGTAGGTGTGAACTAAGCATTACAGTGTTTCTAAGGAGTTGTCTCCACTCCTGCCCAAAAAAGCTGTTGTTACAGAGGCCTGCGATCTCCACTATGAAAATTTTCAGCTGGTGATTTCTGATAAAAGGGATCCGAGTGGCTGATTAGCCGCTGGTTTATGTCATGGCTTAATCCTATTACAAGGGATGTTCACATTCCTTCTAACAGGAATAAAAGTGATCAAAAAATTAAAAGGAAAGTGCAGAAAATAAAAATGTAAAGCCCCCTATCCCCTCGAACGCATATGTAGATCGCGCCCACATATGTAAACATAATTCAAACAACACAAGTGAGGTATTGTTGTGAACATTATAGGGAGAGCAATCATTCTAGTAATAGTCCTCCTCTGTAACTCTAAACTGGTAACCTGGTAACATTTAGAATTTAGCCTACGGGGATTTTTAAGTACTGAAGTTTGGTGCCATTCCACAGATGTGTGCATTTTTTAAGCGTGTTAGGTATCTATTAACTCGATGTAACATATTTTTTTTTTTAATTAATAAAAGTGTTTTTTTTTCTAAAATATTTGGGCAAATATCATTTGACATAAAACATTGCAACAACTGCCATTTTATTCACTAGGGTCTCTGTTAAAAATATGTTTTTTGTTTATGGGTTCTGAGTAATTTTCTAGCAAAAAAAAAAAAAAAATGATGATTTTTACATGTAGGAAGTTTTATATATATATATCGCTATGTTGGTGATGTATGTGTAATTTTGTTGTTTTTTTTTTTTTTTTTTTTTTTCAATAAAGCTTGAACAAATTTTCTTTTATACACTGCTGTTGGACCTCAACTGAAGCTACTGCTGTTGAGAAAGCCTCTATTGGCTCCCCTGAATCGACTACTTTACTCACTTTTAGGTGCGTTTGGCGTTTTCTTTTTCATCCTGTAAACGCACTTCTACATTAGCCTTTATGTCTGTGCACGCATAGCTGTTTACAGGTGTTTTAGAAAAGGAGCGATAACAGGCTGACAAAAATAAAAATCATCATCAGCGAGTTCAGAAGAGGAGCGTTTGGAGGAAAAAACGACTGATGCGTTTAGCACTTCATTCCAATGGCCACACTTTGCGATTTGGAAACGCAGGCAGAATCACTGCGACTCTACCCGTGATTCCAATTCACGTGGCAAAATGTGTGACATGCACTTCGGTGCCATTTATTCCCAAGGACACCCCAAAATGTGTTGTTATTTTGCCATGATGGTCCCATGACAGAATCCTTTACTGGTTCCCGATCGCCCTATAGCAGATTTAATGCTACAGAGCAGCCGTGCTGCGCAGGGTCACAGATATATACACGATTCTGCACTTCCAGGCTTCAGGTGTGCCGCTGGCCGCTCACTCCTTCTGTGATTTTACACAGTGGGAGCCACAGACTAGATGTCCGCCGGGACCCGCCGATCGTTCAGTACTCTGGCAGAATGACAGTCTGTCTACAGTATGTAAACAAGGCAGACTATCATTCTTCGAGTACAGAAGACATGGATCCTGTGTTCTTATGAAACAGGGACACTGATCCATGTCTTCAAACAGTAAAAGCACCTCCCCCACAGTTAGTAAACACTGCCTAGACACACATTTAAAGGCAGAAGGACTTCTTCTCTTAAAGCGGAGTTGTGGCCTCAAAAATGACTTTGGGCCATCCGCTTGCTGACATTAACCTAAAAAATAAATGGATAGTCACAATTTTTGTTTTGTTTACTTACCTTGTTTTTGAAGAAAACATACTTACCTTCCTTCTACTTCCTCCCTCTGCGGCCCGTGCCGTCACTTCCTGCTTGCGATGACTCCTGGGAGCTGAATGTCATCGCTCCCAGGAATCAATGCGCCTGCACCGGCCCCGCTCGTCAGTTCCGGTGCAGGTGCGTCATTCCCTGCTAAACAGCTTCTGGGCATGCCCAGAAGCTGTGCAGGGATGACGCTGCATCACCGGAAGTGATGGCGGGGCCGGTGCAGTGCATTCTGGGACGAAGAAGACATGGAAGAGGACACCCTGGCTTCAGCTGCCCACACCTGAGATGGCAACGCTGGACAAGAAATTTTCAAGGTAAGTATTTCTTCTAAAAGGTAAGTGACACCCGGGAGTATTTTTTTCTAAAAAAAATTTCCGAGGCCGGAACTCCGCTTTAATGCATTGTAGGTATTAATATAAAAAAGCTTTCTGTGTGCAGCAGCCTCCCTCACCCCCCCCCCCAAAACTTATCTGAGCCTCGTCTCTATCCAGCGATGTTGCGGGAGTGTCTCAGCTGCCCGGGATTCCCCTCCTCATTGGCTGAGACAGCAGTGAGGCGCGATTGGCTCCCGCTGCAGTCAATCAAAATAATTCAGCCAATGGTGAGATTGAGGGGGCAGGGCCGGGTCGCAGCTCCGTGTCTGAATGGACACAGGGAGCTGTGACTCGTCTCAGGTGTCCCCATAGCAAGCTGCTTACTCTGGGGGCACTCAACAGGAGGGAGGGGCAAAAAGGGACCCGAAAACAGGAGGATCGGGGCTGCTCTGTGCAAAACCACAGCACAGAGGAGGTAAGTATAACAGGTTTGTATTTTTTCTTATAAACAAGACTTTACAATCACTTTAAACCCCTTTATCGCCCCTGTTAACCCCTTCCCTGCCAGTGTTAATACAATAACGGTGCATATTTTTAGCACTGATAGTAATGTCACTGGTCCCCCCAAAAGTGTCAAAAATGTCAGTTAGGGGTCCGATCTGTCTGTCGCAATCCCACTAAAAATCTCTGATCGCCGCCATTACTAGTGAAAAAAAACAAAATATCCCAGTTTGTAAAAACCAATCAATATTCGCTTATTGGGATTTTATTTACCAAAAACATGTAGCAGAATACATATTGACCTAAACTGATAAAGAAATTAGATTTTTTTTTTTTTTTTTTTTACATTTTTTATTGGAATGCGTTTTATAGCAGAAATCAAAAAATGTTTTCTTTTTGTTTTTTCTCAACATTGTCACTCTTTTTTGTTTATAGTGCAAAAAATAAAATCCGCAGAGGTGATCAAATACCACCATAAGAAAGCTCTATGTGTGTGAAAAAGAAGGACATCAATTTTATTTGGGTACAGCGTCACATGACCGCGCAATTGTCAGTTAACCACTTTAGCCCCGCTCACATTGCTGCTACTGCGGCAATGTGGTTCGTTATCATCCAGCGACGTAGACCTACGTCGCTGGACTCCGCCCCTTGTGGGCGAGGCACGCGCACCGCCGGAGGCGCGCTCCCGCTGTTTTCAGTCACAGCGGGAGTCGGGCCAGGGGAGGAGCAGCGGTGATCACCGCCGCTCTTCCCCGATCGTCGGGGAATCGAGTGTGGAGATCCGCCTGGTTGTGTAAACAGAGCGGACAGATCTCCTAACTTCCTTAGTGACAGGCAGTGACAGATTTCAGGGTTCAGCATAGCTGAACCTGCCATCTGTCCCTGTGTCACTCAGTCACCTCCCCCCACACACGTCAGTAAGCACCAGGCATACATTAACCCCTCCCTCTCCAATAAAATTAACCCCTTCCCTGCCAGTGTCATTTTTACAGTAACAGTGCATATTTATAGCACTGATTACTCTAGTAATGTCACTGGTACCCCCAAAAGTGTCAGTCAGGGGTCCGATCTGTCCGCCGCAATGTCGCAGTCCCGCAAAAAAAAAAAGAAAAAAAAAAATCGCAGATCGCCGCCATTACTCATAAAAAAAAAAAAAAAACACCAAAAATGACAAAAATCTTTCCCTTAGTTAGTAAACGCAATAACTTTTGCGCAAACCAATCAAAATACGCTTATTGCGATTTTTTTTTACCAAAAATATGTCGCAGAAAACAAATTGGCCAAAAATTTTAAAAAAATTTGGGGGGGATTTTATATAAAAAAAATGTGAAAAATATTGTTATTTTTTCAAAATTTTCATTCTTTTTTTGTTTATAGCGTAAAAAATAAAAATCGCACAGGTGATCAAATACCCCCAAAAGAAAGCTCTGTTTGTGGGAAAAAAATGACGTAAATTTAGTTTGGGTAAGGCGTCGCACGACCACGCAATTGTCAGTTAAAGTCGCACAGCGACGAATCGCAAAAAAGTGGCCTGGACTTAAGACAGCAAAATCCTCCGGTGGTAAAGTGGTTAAAGTAACGCAGTGCTGGATCGCAAAAAAATGGCCTGGTCATGAAAGGGGGTAAATCTTCCAGAGATCAAGTGGTTAAAAAACTGAGCAAGGCTGGTGACTGAAAATACAGCAGGAGACTCTCATGGGACAAACGCTTGTTGAACAGAGAGCGAGCTGCCCTATGTACAACACGCAGAAACACGTGAAAATCGCTACGCGAGATCTGGACAGGGCCTGAATGAATGATCTATATACGGAATCCATAAACGCTTGACTCTCCCTAAACGCATGTGCAACGATGCAGCTTTAGGCGCAGGTGCCAGATTCTCCGAGAGGGCAGCGCCGTGACAGGAACAGAGAGGGAATCTTCCAATGGGGTTCTGGGGTTTCCTCATACTTCCTGTTGTGGCTATGGGACAGGAAGTGAAGGAAAATCTCCCCAATGGGGACACTACAATAAAAAAAAGGAAAGCTTCCCGGCTCTATGCTATTCAAAATGTAAAATAAAATTAAAGTTTTGCCTTTAGTTGTACTTTAAGCTGATAATTGGTGGTGGGGGAGGGGAGAACATGGCGGTCAGACCCTAAAGAGATCCTGTCACTGCGCTCTGAGATGGTGACACAGTCCTATGTCCAAACTATGGCCCTCCAGCTGTTCAGGAACTACAATTCCCATCATGCCTAGCTATGTCTCTGAATGTCAGAGATATGCAATGCATCCTGGGAATTGTAGTTCCTGAACAGCTGGAAGGCCATAGTTTGGAAACCCAGCTTATAGGAAGTGTCCCCAACTAGTATAAAAGCAAGTCCCCCCCCCCCCATAGGACATGACGAGAGACAGAGAGTGTGTGTATGTGTGGCAGTGTTGTGGTTACCCAGCTCCAGGTGATGACGTCACTGTTGCTCGGGTCCTCCAGCAGCGCCCAGAGCTTCATGAGGAAAGCGGGGACCGGGGAAGAGCCGAGCGGGGCAGAGGGCTCGTTCATCCTGACACCACAGAGAGAAGAAGGGGGGATCTCCTCACACCGAACGATACTGGGAACACCGACTTCCGGGACACGCACTACCACACCCCCTCCACCGATCCGGGGACACGGCTGTGATTGGCTGGGGGGAGCGCTCCGCCTACCATGACACATTCCTGGGAGTGTGGCCAGGAGGCTGATAATAACTCAGTGAGAGGGGGTGGTAGGATTTGTGAGAGGGCGTGATCGAAAAATGCACGGTAACTGAGAGGGGGTGTGGCCAGGAGGGCTGAAAGCTTTGTCAGGGCATGTGGATGGGAGGCGCATGGCTTTGCGAAGAGGCGTGGCCGGCTGTGAGGGGGTGTGGTCGAGAAGGCACAATTTTGGGAAGGGGTGTGAGGGGCGTGACCGAGAAGTAGTGCACGGCTCTTTTGAAGGGGGGGAGAAGCACACGGCTTTGTGATGGGGTGTGGCTGGCCTTGAGAGGGGGTGGGTCCAGAAGACAAGGCTAAGCCTGGCCATACATCATATCATTTTCTCTACCACTTTCTTGAAATTTACCTTTAACCACTTAAGCCCCAGCCCTATTTCGGACACTTTTTGTTTACAAGTTAAAACCAGTATTTTTTCCTAGAAAATTACTTAGAACCCCCAAACATTATGTATATTTTTTTTAGCAAAGACCCTAGAGAATAAAATGTCAGTCATTGCAAATTTTTTTGTCACGCGATATTTGCGCAGCGGTCTTTAAAACGCCATTTTTTTGGAAAAAATTTGAAAAATCACATTTCTCTTACGTCCTCCGACAGTCGCCGCCTCTTCATATTCGTCACATATGGGGTATTAGACTTTGCTCCGAAGGAGTAGCTAGGCAACAGAATATGTTAATAAAGCTTTTAACATATCCAACATATCCCACCCTCAAGGGGTGGTCCCCTCAGTCAATACCCTCCTACTTCCTGCAACCATATCTCAGTTTTAATGTCTAGCTTGTCAGGAGTGGCTGGCTCTCTCTGTGCTGGGACTTTATGTCCCAGACTCTTTCTTCTTTTTAATATTTTGTTTGAGTTTTTCTCTCTGCTTTTACTTAGCTGTTGTTTTGTCAGCGTTAGTTAGTTCTTCGGACGAAGAGGATCATGCGGACTGGGTCTCGGGCTGATCCCCCTGGTCGCAGGTCGTGGGTCAGTGGCTTCCCAGTCTGCCATCGAGCGTTCAGCCAGGTAACGCTCCTGGCATAGTGAACGACCCATCCCTGTTCGGTGCAGGGATGCTTGGTGAGGTGGCTACCTCACTGGACGCTGTGCGGTTTCTTAACCCACGTTCGGAGCGTCTTGTATGCGACTCTCCCTGCCTCATGTGTAGCGGCTTGTTCGCCTGTGCGGGTCCCCCACGCCATGTGAGGTAAGTGTATTTATGTGGGGACCTGTCTGTCTGGGGGGGTGTCAGTCTGGGACTGTGTAACCTGCCTCTATTCACACTGCTTGTCTCCCTATCTCTCGGCTGCATGCTGTGGGCTGCAAGGGGGGGGGGGGAGTTGTGTGGCACTATGGGTGTCAGCATGATCAGTGTGGAAAGCTGTGTGCTGTGGGGCATGTTTTATGGCATGTTTGGGCACTTACAGCGATCGCTGCGGCGATCGGTTCTGTTTTTTTACATACAGACATGTGTGCATTACTGCACTGTGGAGCGACGGTTTTGGCGCCAAAAGACGCCATTTTGCCTGCCCTCGCTCCGGCCGCATGGTTTACATGCACGGCGGCCATTTTCTTGTAGCCTCCATAGGCTTACATAGAGCGCCCTGGCAGCATCACTTCCTCTTCCCAGGAACACCGATCGAGGCAGCAGCAGCGGCGAGGGTCTCCTCAGGTTTTATCCTTCTGTTTCTGCTATCCATTGCCTGTGTTCAGTTTACATATCCCTGTGGGGGTCTCATTGTGCTTGAGTGTGACGCGGTGGGCTGCGCTTGCCGCGCTTGCTTAAAGGGGCAGTTAACCCTTGGTTGTCTGGCATTACAGGGGCAATGGATTCTCAGGAGGGCAAATTTCCTACAGTATTGGTGGAAAGCCAGGGGACCGCTGCTTCCCCCCCAGGGGGGGATTTAGCCACTATTGTGGCTGGCCTTGCTGCTCAGGTGCAAATGCTGGTGGCTGCTCAATCTACCAAAAGGCCCAGAGTTGTGCTCTCCTCTGATTCTGAGGGTGAAGGTGATGGGGCTGTTCTAGCAGGGGCTTCCCTATCGGGGTCCCGCTCCTCTCTTGATCTAGTGGGGTCTGAGGTGGAGGCTGAAGTTGAGGGGGTTGATAATTCTCCCCCTGGCTCGCCTGAAGAGCTTGCAATCTTGGATGAGTTGATTGCTTCTATTAAGCAAACGCTGCGTTTGCAGGACGAAGTGTGTCCCCCCGCTGCCTTGGCGGCTTATGGGACGCAGAGGAAACGCAGGACGCCACAGGTTTTCCCTTGCAATGCTGATTTTCAGCGCGCTGTTAAGGATCAATGGCGCGATCTGCGCAAACCTTTTGCGGTACCAAGTAGATTCAAGCTGCGTTATCCTTTTTCACCTGCTACTGATGAAAGGTGGTGCGTGCCTCCACCAGTGGATCATGCGATTGCGGTTTTGAACAAAGCCACTGCGATTCCTGCAGAGGGTTCACCCATTTTCCGTGATGCCACAGATAGGAGACTGGAGTCTCTGGCCCTTCATACGTATTCTGTTACGGGTTCTATGCTTAAAGCTCTGTTTGCTTCTCTCATGGCGGCCCAGGCGATCGCAAGTTGGACGCAGATGCTTAGGCGCGTCTTGGTGGCCGACTCGGCCTCGCCGGCGACCCTGGATATGGTGGATCAGATCCACCAGGGTGTCATGTGTCTGTGTGATGCGGACCTAGACCTGATTGCGTTGGCTGCACGGGTGCACAGTGTGGCGGTGTTGTCTCGCCGCCTGGTTTGGTTAAAATGTTGGTCGGTGGACCAATCTTCGCGTAAGACCTTAGCCAATCTGCCTTATGATGGGTCTCGCCTTTTTGGGGAGTCCCTGGATGTGTTGATTAAGGGAATCACCGGGGGTAAGAGCACTCTCTTGCCTCATTTCCCCAAGGCTAAGGGGGCTTCTGGGAAGAAGCATGCTAATTTTCGGCCCCCTCAGGGGTCCTTTCGTGCCTTTCGGCCGCACTACAAGGGCAAGCCGTTCAAAGGTCAAGGCTCTCAGAAGAAGCCCTGGTCTGGTAAGCAGAAGTCCGGCCAATCCGGACCTGCAGCCCATAACAGTTCGGCCTGAAGGGGCGCCCTCACCCAGTTTTGGGGTGGGGGGACGCTTGCTCGGTTTTCTTCAGCCCTGGTTGGCCCGTGTGCGGGACAGATGGGTTCAGGAAATCGTTCGGTCTGGTTACAAGATCGAGTTTCTCTCTCGGCCGGAGAGCAGATTTTTTCCTTCAAATCTTCAACTGTCTCCGGAGCGCCTGCGGGACCTACACCTGGCGGTGCAGGACCTGAGGGCTCAGGGAGTGGTGGTTCCGGTGCCTCATCGGGACAGATTTCGGGGGTTTTGTTCAAACCTGTTCACCGTGCCCAGGAAGGAGGGCAAGGTTCGTCCGATTCTGGACTTGAAGGCTCTGAACTGCTCTGTGCGGGTTCGCAAGTTCCGCATGGAATCCCTGCGGTCGGTGGTGGCTGCCCTGGTTCCGGGGGAATTCATGGCCTCCATCGATTTGAAGGATGCGTATCTTCACATCCCCATCTTCGAGGGTCACCAGAGGTACCTTCGATTTGCCATTGCGGAGGATCACTACCAGTTCGTGGCGTTGCCTTTTGGCCTCGCCTCGGCTCCGCGGGTCTTCACCAAGGTGCTTGCACCGGTTCTGGCGTTATTGAGGGCCCAGGGCATTTCTGTCCTGGGGTATCTGGACGACATTCTGGTTCGGTCTGCGACCAGCCAGGGTCTGGAGCAGGACCTGTCTGTCACGATGCAAACTCTGCAGGAGTTTGGTTGGACGATAAATTTTCCAAAGTCGGCACTGAGTCCGTCTGTTCGTCTTCCCTACCTGGGAATGATTTTGGACTCGGTGCAGGCGAAGGTCTTCCTGCCGGAAGACAAACTCAGAACTCTTCAGGAGGAAGTCAGGTCCCTCCGGGACGTTCCGCACTCGTCTCTACGGACGTGCATGAGATGTCTGGGATTGATGGTCTCGGCCTTCGAGGCGATTCCCTTCGCCCAGTTTCACACGCGGGGTCTCCAAGCAGAGATCCTGTCCAAGTGGGACGGGCGACCTCAATCTCTGGATCTTCAGATCTCGTTGAGTCATCGCACCAGAAAAGACCTTCTGTGGTGGCTCCAGTCCCCGATGGTGTCCGGGGGCAAGTCGTTTCGTCCTATCTCGTGGACGGTAATCACCACGGATGCCAGCCTGTCGGGCTGGGGTGGTGTTCTGGGCGTTCTGTCCGCCCAGGGAACTTGGTCGGAGGGGGAGTCCTCCCTTCCGATCAACATTCTGGAATTGCGTGCGATAAGTCTCTGTCTTCGTCGCTGGACGGACCGGCTGCAGGGCTGCCCGGTTCGGGTGCAGACGGACAATGCCACGGCGGTGGCCTACATCAACCACCAAGGGGGCACCAGGAGTGCCCGAGCGGCTCGGGAAGTGGCCGACATTCTGTCTTGGGCCGAGACTCATGTCCCGGCGATAACGGCGGTTCACATTCCGGGGGTGGAGAACTGGCAGGCGGACTATCTGAGTCGCCAGACCCTGGATCAGGGGGAATGGTCTCTCCACCCGGCTGTCTTCCAGATGTTGTGCGCGAAGTGGGGTCTTCCAGATGTGGACCTGTTCGCGTCACATCTCAACAACAAGGTGAGGAGGTTTGTGGCACGGACGCGCGACCCTCGGGCAGACGCGTCGGACGCGTTAGTGGCCCCGTGGCATCAGTACAGACTGATGTATGCGTTTCCACCGATCCAGTTGCTGTCCAGGTTCCTTCGCAGGTTTCAATCGGAACGCAACACGGTGATTCTTGTGGCACCGGACTGGCCTCGCCGGTCCTGGTACGCAGACCTCGTGAATCTGGCGGTCGACGCCCCGTGGCGTCTGCCTCTTCGAGACGATCTACTGTCTCAAGGACCGATATACCATCCTGCTTTACAGTCGCTGGCTTTGACAGCCTGGCTGTTGAAACCGAGGTCCTGAAGGAGAGGGGTCTCTCTCCGGAGGTCGTTCATACTTTAATCAACGCGAGGAAGTCTTCCTCTGGGAAGGTTTACTACCGTACTTGGAAGGCCTATTTTGCCTGGTGTGAGTCCAGGGGGTTTTCACCCCGCACGTACTCGGTGTCCCGTGTGCTGTCTTTCCTTCAAGCGGGTGTTGATCAGCGCTTGGCGCTGGCTACGATAAAGGGTCAGGTGTCTGCTCTGGCCGTTCTGTTTCAACGTCCCGTGGCATCCAACCTTTTGGTTGGCACCTTTATTCAGGGTGTGCGGCATCTGGTTCCTCCTAGGAGGGATCCTCTGCCCCCTTGGGACTTGAATCTCGTGCTATCTGTGTTACAACGTGCTCCTTTTGAACAGATCAGGGAGATCTCGTTGTCTATGTTGTCCAAAAAGGTCGCCTTTTTGGTGGCGATCACTTTGGCTCGCAGAGTGTCGGAGCTGGCGGCTTTGTCCTGCAAGTCTCCGTACTTGGTTATTCATTTGGATAAGGTGGTCTTGCGACCTAATCCTTCCTTCCTTCCGAAACGTGTTTCGGAATTCCATCTTAATGAGGACATTGTCTTGCCTTCGTTGTGCACGAAGCCTAAACATCCACAGGAGGTGAGATTGCACTCTTTGGATGTTGTTCGGGCGATCAGGGTTTACCTTCGATCGACTGAGTCTTTTCGTAAGACGGACTCCTTGTTTGTTCTTCCGGAGGGTCCTCGGAAGGGCATGGCGGCTTCGGCCTCTACCATCGCAAAATGGATCAGACAGACCATTGAACAGGCCTATGCCTTGCAGGGGAAGGTTCCCCCTGTGCCTGTGAAGGCGCACTCTACTAGATCTCTGAGTACGTCTTGGGCCTGTCGTCATGGGGCTTCTGTAGCCCAGGTGTGTAAGGCGGCGACTTGGTCGACCGTGCACACTTTCACAAAATTCTACAAAGTAGATGTTCGGGCATCGGCGGATGCTTCCTTTGGCCGCAAGGTTCTTAGTGCGGCTGTTCCCTAGGGTCCCTTGTTGGGGACTCCTGGCTGTTGGGATAAGTTTTGTATCCCCTGGTTTTTGCCTTTTCCTGGGTTGTTGCTCCTGTTGAGCACTTGTTTTTTGCTGTTGCCCAGCTGGTTTCCTTCCTTTGGTAAGGTTCCTTTCTTGATGTGGAAACTGCGTTGCCTTTCGGCGCGGATGTGTTTCCCACCCCTCATGTTTGCACTGCTTTGGGACGTCCCCATATGTGACGAATATGAAGAGGCGGCGACTGTCGGAGGACGTAAGAGAAAACTGAATTTTTGTAAAATCTTACCTGTAAAATTCCTTTCTCTGAGTCCTCCGACAGTCGCCGCCCCCGCCCCTCTTTTGGGGTTTGGTTGTATACTCTACTGCTATTCCACTAAAACTGAGATATGGTTGCAGGAAGTAGGAGGGTATTGACTGAGGGGACCACCCCTTGAGGGTGGGATATGTTGGATATGTTAAAAGCTTTATTAACATATTCTGTTGCCTAACTACTCCTTCGGAGCAAAGTCTAATACCCCATATGTGACGAATATGAAGAGGCGGCGACTGTCGGAGGACTCAGAGAAAGGAATTTTACAGGTAAGATTTTACAAAAATTCCGTTTTCACTGCATTTAAAAAATACTAAACAGTAAAGTTAGCCCAATTTTTTTGTATATTGTGAAAGATGATGTCACGCCGAGTAAATAGATACCCAACAAGTTACGGTTTAAAATTGCGCCCCCCCGTGGGATGGCGACAAACTACGGTCAATAGAGATCTCAATCTGCAACGCTTTAAATTTATTTAACGGTTACCAGTTTAGAGTTAGAGTGTAGCTCTTTTTTTAAATTATTGCCCACGCTCTGGCGATCGCGGCGATACCTCACATGTGTGGTTTGAACAGCGATTTCATTCGCGGCTCGACTTGCGTATACGTTTTTTTTTGTACGCGAGCTAACGGTGACGGGGGCGGCTACATTTTTTTTTTCCTATTTATTTTTTCTTTTTTTTTAACTTTATTACAGGTTTTTAAAAAAAAAAAAAAAATCTGATCACTTTTATTGCTGTCACAAGCAATGTAAACATCCCTTGTGACAGCAATATGTAGTGACAGGTAAACTTTATGGAGGCATCGAGGGTCTAAAAGACCCTCGACCCCTCCACCACACTTCCCTGTATGCAAAACGCCAAAAACGACATTTTTGCATACAGCTGTTTTTTCAAATCTGCCGCCTTTTGCAGCACAGTAACCCGGAAATGACGTCATGGACGCCGCCTCCGGGTTACGTCATCGGAGACCCGATCAATGCCGTTTCTGGCATTCATCGGGACTCCATCCAGCCGGCGGACGTGCCGGCTGGGTGCTCGGGTCTCCCGGTGGGACGGGAGCCCCGAGCAAAGCCACGGAAGGCGGCGGGAGGGGGGGGGGGGACGTCCCCTCCCGCTCACCCGGGTAACGATCGAGCGGCTCCCGAGCCGCATCGGTCTTTACCGACGGAAAGCCGACCGTCGGCTTCAAACCACGGTACCGGGATAATGCCTCTAACTAGAGGCATCATCCCAGTATAACCCCGCAAAGATACCCGACGTACGGGTACGTTAGTATGCGGTAAGTGGTTAACTATGCAGTACAAAGGCCTGCCTAGCCTAACTGGATACAAGTGAAAGTGTTGTTTAGCTTTGATCTCATACTATGTGGTTTTTGGTAAATCGAACAGAAAATTGTACAAGGTAATTGAACATGTATGGCCAGCCTTAGATGTGTGGGCGGGAGATATAGAGGGGGGGCGTGACCGAGATAATTCTCTAACCCAGCAGTCTGCAATCTCTTTTCAGTCAAGTCGCCCTTTAGAACTGTGCGTAGTCCTGGGGCACACCAGTCTGAGGGCTCCTTCACGCCAGGAGGGGCGTCCAAGTATGCGCTTTTTTACGCATGTTGTATTTTTTGATGAGCGCAAACATTTTGCTAGATGTGTGGGGTGAGAGAATTCCCCAAAGAGAAGTATGGGCTTTGGTTATTTCCAGAATTCTACTCACCCAGGTGGATGCTGCATCTGTCCCCCGGCGCCTCTGCACTGAGAACCGAGCGATCGAACACCACTGATCGCTCAGTTCTGACAACTTCCCGAGCAGACAGCTGTCTCGATTCCCATAAAGGTGCTTCGGATTGCGGGCAGAATTGCCAGTACAGGAACTTCTTTTGGAGCGACAGGCGTCCCACGGTTCTGTTTGCGATTTTACTGCGATTTCATCGCTTGACAATTGCAGAAAAATCGCACTGCGTTTGGGGATCCATTGCAGGCCACGGGAATCGCACAGGCGTCCCGCGACTTCCAATGGTTCAGAATCGCGGCGATCATTTTTAATAAATTTGCAAAGATTTCAACCAAACTTCTTTCACATTGTCATTATGGGGTATTGTTTGTTGAATTTTGGGGAAAATAATGAATGGAATTCATTTTGGAATAAGGCAGAACATAACAAAATGTGGAAAAAGTGAAGCGCTGTGAATACTTTCCGGATGCGCTGTACAACCACAGGAACCCGTGTGTACAAAATCGCATGTTAGGGTTAAGGGCTAGGCTTCCTAAAAAAAAAAAACTGCACACTTGCGTTTTTGTTGTGGGTCCATTGCAGTCTATTACACAAAAAACGCAATTTGCTGTGGGAAAAAAAACGTCCCTGACCCTTTCCATAGAGCGCACCGGCTCAAAACACACAGATGTGAACTAGATCCATAGGAAACCATGTTAACCACTTGCCGACCGCTCACTGAGCTGGTACAGCGGCAAAGTGGCTCGTTATCGTCCAGCGACGTAGACCTACGTCACTGGACTCCTCCCTCTCTCTGCGGCGCGCGTGCGCCACCAGAGGCTCGCTCCCGATGTGACTGAATACAGTCTTCCCCGATCGTCGGAGATCGAGTGAGGAGATCCGCCCGCTTGTGTAAACAAAGCGGGCGGATCTCCTATGTGACAGGCAGGGACAGATTACAGGATTCAGCATAGCCGAACATGCCATCTGTCCCTGTGTCACACAATCCCCTCCCCCCACACACGTCAGTAAGCACCAGGCATACATTTAACCCCTTGATCCCCTTTAAAGTTAACCCCTTCCCTGCCAGTCATTATTACAGTAACAGTGCATATGTATAGCACTGATTACTGTAGTAATGTCACTGGTGCCCCCAAAAGTGTCAAAAATGTCAGTTAGGGGTCCGATCTGTCCGCCACTATGTCGCAGTCCCGCAAAAAAAAAAAATCGCAGATCGCCGCCATTACTAGTAAAAAAAAATAAACAATAAAAATGACATAAATCTTTCCCGTAGTTAGTAAACGCGATAACTTTTGCGCAAACCAATCAAAATACGCTTATTGTGATTTTTTTTTTTACCAAAAATATGTAGCAGAAAACAAATTGGTCTAAAATGTTAAAAATTTTGATTTTTACATTTTTTTGGGAAATGTTATATATCAGAATGTGAAAAATATATATTTTTTTTCAAAATTGTCGCTCTTTTTTTTCAAAAATTAAAAGATCGCACAGGTGATCAAATACCACCAAAATAAAGCTCTATTTGTGGGGGAAAAAAGGACATAAATTTAATTTGGGGACAGCGTCACACGACCGCGCAATTGTCCGTTAAAGTAACTCAGTACCGTATCACGAAATATAGCCTGGTCAGGAATGGTGTAAAATCTTCCGGTCTTAAAGCGGTTAAAAATACGCTCATTGGGAATTTTTTTGTCAAAGACATGTAGCTAAATACATTTTGGCCTAAATATATGACAAAAATTGAATATATTGGATATTTTTTAACTGTCAAAGTAGAAAATGTCAATTTTTTCACAAAATTTTCGCTCGTTTTTTATTAATATCGCAAAAAAAATGAAAAGCACAGAGGTGTTCAAATACCACCAAAAGAAAGCTCTGTTTGTGGGAAAAAAAGGACGTAAATTTCGTTTGGGTACAGTGTTGCACGACCACGCAATTGTCAGTTAAAGTCACGCAGTGCCAAGTTGCCTGGACGTAAAGCAGGAAAATCCTCCGGTGGTAAAGTGGTTAAATGAAAAAACGCATTGGTGTGAACCAAGGGTAAGAGTGGAATTAATCATTCATTGACGCGGGTGTGTCCGTTACACACACATTTTTCTCTTTCACACAGATCCGATCCGCTGGACGGATGGAAATAGGGTTTCCATCCGTCCAGATTTGACGGATCGGATCGGATGTCAGTGGACATGTCACCGCTGACATCAGATGCCCCATAGAGATGCATTGGGGTATCCGTTCAGATCCGCCTAAAAAACTGACAGGCGGATCTGAACAGTCCGCCTGTGTGAAAGGGGCCTTAGTGCCGGTTCACACTGACTTGGTCGCCTGACAAGTCGCGCTCCATGCTGTGCAATGGAACTCAATGGAACTCAAGTCGCTCCGACTTAGAAAAAGGTTCCTGCACAATTTTTTTTTAAAGTCGGAGCGACTTGCATTGACTTCCATTATGAGAAGTCGTTGCAAGCCGCGCCGAAGTCGCGGTGCACGGGCGACTTCATTAGTCGCCTGAAGTCGGGGCGACTTCGAGTCGGATCAGTGTGAAGCGACACTAATACATTCTTTTCCTCTGGCTACAATGCAATGTATCTTTTTCTCCATTCAGGAGAAAGAGATTACAGGGGCAGGTTTAACCACTTCCATACCGCGCCACATGTAAAAGCCATAATTATTTGGCTAGAAAATTACTCAGAATCCCCAAAAATTATATGTTTTTTTTAGCAGAAATCCTAGGGAATAAAATGGTGGTCATTGCAACTTTTTATGTCACACGGTATTGCGCAGCAATTTTTTAAACGCATTTATTTTTTGGAAAAAAAGCTTCACGAATTAAAAAAAAATCACTAAAGTCAGCCTAATTTTTTTGTTTAATGTGAAATTTGATGTTACGCCGAGTAAATAGATACCTAACATGTCACACCTTAAAATTGCGCACACTTGTGGAATGGCGCCAAACTTCGGTTCTTAAAAATCTCCACAGGCAACACTTTACATTTTTTTTACAGGTTACCTGTTTAGAGTTACAGAGGAGGTATTGGGCTAGAATTTTAGCTCTCACTCTAACGTTGGCGGCGGTACCTCACATGTGTGGATTGAGCGTCGTTTACATATGTGGGTGCGACGTACGTATGCGAGCACGCAGGGACAGGGGCACTTTCATTTTTTCTTTTTTATTGTTAATTTTATTTTTACTTTGACACTTTCCCTCTATTTTTTTTTTTTGGATCACTTTTATTCCTATTATAATGAATGTACACATTCCCTTGTAATAGGAATTGTGCATGACGGGTCCTCTTTATGGAGAGATCTGGGGTGAATAATGCCCCGTACACACGTACCGATTGTCGGCCGTAAATATTCGGCCGACGACCGATCGGCCGATTGTCGGCTTGTTAGTATGATGCTTCCGACAGCCGACAGCGCATTTTCGGCCGAACAGAATCTGTCGTGCAGGCATTAAAATTTTTGTTGGCCAACACCAGAACGGCCGATTGTTCGCCAGTCAGTACAGATTTCGGCCGACAGACAGCAGATTTGCAAGACTGGGCATGCTCAGAAAAGAAAAAAGACAAGGAAAGTTAACCATCACATGACATCACTTCTGCAGTCGGCTGTTGTTGGCTGACAAAATTCGTGTGCAGTCTTTTGCAGTTTTCAACAGACACGACAGCCCTGGACAAAAGACGGCCGATCGTTCGGCCGGCGATCGGTACGTGTGTACGAGGCTTAAGACCGCAAATCTCTCCTACAGGCTGGAAAAAAAAAAAAAAAAACACATCTCGGCTATCAAGCAGTATTTATAACTTATGACATTATGACATCACACCCAGGCCTACGAGAGTCATAGAGACTGCCGGGGACCATCTGGTCTTCGGTATTCTTTATGGTGTACTTCCAGCACTGGCGGACTCCTTCTCCGGCTCGCCGATCGCATAGGCAAGGCGGTGGAAGCACCAGAGGGCGGCGGAAGATGTCCCCTCTCACCGCCTATAAGAGCAATCAAGTGGCTGAACGGCAGAATCGCTGGTTAAAAAAAATGATATCTAAATGATGCCTGCAGCTACAGGCATCATTCAGATATCTCCACTTAAAGCCCAGGACGTCAGGTGGCATCCAGCGGTATGGAAGTGGTTAATGCGTGTAACAGCTAAACAGAGGCTATTATAGTGATCATGTGATTACTCGCCAATAATCCTAGCTCCTGATCGGTCGTTCAAGGCCTGGACCTGACATTTCAATGAATATTCAATGAAGTCCTCCGATTGGATTAGGTGGAGAAGTGGGGTGGTGCCATCACAATCTCCACTTTATCCAATCAGAGAATGCCTTGTATTCATTGAGAATAAAAAAAATAAAAGACAGTCCTTGAACGGTGGAGGTGCTGAGTGCCTCCTGTCCTCACTAAGCAGCACAGGACCCAGAAGACTGCTACGGTCACTGTAGTAGTGCTGACTACTCCACTTCCAGTTGTCCCTTAGATATGAGAAATCCATACCGGAGTCTTAAGGCCCGTACACAGAGTCGAAATTTGGCCGGGAATTTTCGTCCGACGACGATGTGCCGATTTTCGGCTTGTTAGTATGATGCTTCCGACAACCAACTCCGACTTTTCGGACGAAAAAATCCTGGTGTGCAGGCTATAAAATTTTTGTCGAAATAATTGAATATCCGCGCTACCAGAAAACAACAGCCAGCATTAACCACAATGCGATACAGAAAATATATAATTAAAATGCAGCGCTAAAAATAACTTATGTATATATGTGTAACAATAAGTAAAAATAGGAAAGTCCAATTCAAGATGATATATGGAGTTATCCAATCCACCAGCAACACCTTGATGTGTATAAGTCCGAAAATTCGGTGACTAGACCAGTGAAAACCTCCACCACACACAGGATAGCCAATTGGCCTCTTACCGGATAGATATGACCACTGCTTTCACAGTGCTCATCAACGCCTTATGTCTCAAACTGGACAATCCACCCAGGAAAACGCCAATAGAAACTCCCCAGGGATCCAGGTATGGAGTCCGGCAACAATCAGGCAACACCACTCCCGAGTATAAGAATATAAAAACGGGGGAAGGCCATAGTGAAGTACGTTTTCAACATGTGTAAGTTTATTTAGATTAGAATACACTCACCGAGTATATACTGTATGCATATAAGACCTTTGATAAAAACTTCAAATACAGGAACCACTCTGCAGTGGTATACTCGTTCCAGCTTCTGACGTCGACGCTCGCTGATACTCCATCTACATGTTTCGCAGGCAACTGCGTCATCACGGGGGGAGTGGTCAGCGTTAGAAGACGTCATTAAGTATTGGCTGAGTCCGGAAGGGGAGGAAAAAACTTCTAACCCGCCCACTAGCGTCACGTCGGAAACAGGAAAAGAACCCTCTGGAACGCATAAAGGAAAGCAGAAGGGGTTCCTGAACCGCAAGCTCTATGGGCGGTGAACCGGAAGCAATGTAAGCCTGCGGAAACAAAACAAAACTTCGCCATGGGAGAAAAACGAAAACATACCACGGAATATGCACAACTATAATTTTTGTCGACCGTCAAAACACGTCCGATTTTCGTCTCATTAGTACAGATTTCGATGGGGAAAAATCTTATGAGCAAGACTAGGCATTCTCAGAGATGAAAGAACACATAGAAAGCAATCCAACACATGACATCACTTCTGAAGTAGAATTCTGTCGTGCGGGAAAATTCGTGTGCAGTCTAGGCACATTCCAACCAACAGACACCACTCTGGACAAAAGACGAACGAGCGGTCGGCGGAAATTCGTTGCGTGTGTACGAGGCTTTAGTATTAGCCACTTGAAGACCTGACTTTTTCTGGCACTTTTTGTTTAAAAGTTTAAATCAGTATTTTTTGCTAGAACCCCCAAACATTTATACATTTTTTTTTTTTTTTTTTTTAGCAGAGACCCTAGGGAATAAAAAAGTGATTAGTGCAAATTATTTTATGTCACACTGTATGTGCATACAGGTTTTTCAAACACAATTTATTTGGAAAAAATACATTTTAATGGATTAAACAAAAAAAAACAATATATACCCCAATTTTTATGTAACATGTCTTTATGGACCTTGCTTTGCACACTGGGGCGCAGTCATTTTGGAACAGGAAGAGGCCATCCCCAAACTGTTCCCACAAAGTTGGGAGCAGGAAATTGTCCAAAATATCTTGGTATGCCGACATCTTAAGAGTTCCCTTCACTGGAACTAAGGGACCAAGCCCAACCCCTGAAAAACAACCCCACACCATAATCCCCCCCCCCCCCCCACCAAATGATTTTGACCAGTGCACAAAGCAAGATCCATAAAGACATGGATGAGCGAGTTTGGGGTGGAGGAACTTGGATGGCCTACACAGAGTCCTAATACATAAATGATATTTGGGGTGGAGGAATTTGACTGGCATGACCTCAACCCGATAGAACACCTTTGGGATGAATTAGAGTGGAGACTGCAAGCCAGGCCTTCTTGTCCACATCAGTGCCTGACCTCACAATGCACTTCTGGAAGAATGGTCAAACATTCCCATAGACACACTCCTAAACCTTGTGGGCAGCCTTCCCAGAAGAGTTGAAGCTGTTATAGCTGCAAAGGGTGGGCCAACTCAATATTGAACCCTACGGATAAGGACTGGGATGCCATTAAAGTTCATGTGTGTGTAAAGGCAGGCGTCCCAATACTTTCCGTAATATAGTGAGTGTATAGCCCCGTACACACGTATCGATCGTCGGCCGAACGATCGGCCGTCTTTTGTCCAGGGCTGTCGTGTCTGTTGAAAAGTGCTAAAGACTGCACATGAATTTTGTCGACCAACAGCAGCCGACTGCAGAAGTGATGTCATGTGATGGTTTACTTTCTGTGTGTTTTGTCTTTTCTGAGCATGCCCAGTCTTGCAAATCTGCTGATTGTCGGCCGAATTCTGTTCTGACTGGCGAACAATCGGCCGTTCTGGTGTTGGCCAACAAAAAATTTAAAGCATGCACATCAGATTCTTTTCGGCCGAAAGTGCGCTGTCAGCTGTCGGAAGCATCATACTAACAAGCCTACAATTGGCCGATCGGTCGTCGGCCGAATATTTACGGCTGACAATCGGTACGTGTGTACGGGGCTTATGTGAACCGGCTTCACAGAAAAGGCTGCAGGTTCACATGTCATGCGAATTGGATGCTGTTTAAAACGCATCCTATTTGCATACATGTGAACTAGGGCTTATGCAGAGGTTAAAAAAAAAAAAAGAATGAAAAAAATTTACCATTATTTTCCAGCACTGTCTTAACCCTCTTGGGCATGGAGTTCACCAGAGCTTCACAGGTTGCCACTGGAGTCCTCTTCCACTCCTCCATGATGACATCACAGAGCTGGTGGCTGTTAGAGATCTTGCGCTCCTCCATCTTTCGTTTGAGGATGCCCCACAGATGCTCAATAGGGTTTAAGTCTGGAGACATGCTTGGTAGACTCTCGAATACCTAAATGGTGGTCATCCTTGAAGCCCCAGTTCATTATTTCATTTTTTCTACTTTTTGGGGTGATGACCCCCAAGTTATCCTTACAGCCTTTTGGCTTGTTGTTCCATCCCCACACTACATTGTTATGTATTGTTATTCTGGGGACACACTTATGAATTATTTCCATCCACTCATACTACTCTTCCATCCCTTTTAACCTCAATGCACGTCACTTTCTTTTTTTTTTCCAAAATGCTCACCCCCACCCAACATCCCAGCCCCCACCACCATCCTCACTCAGATACCTTGGTTTCTTTCTTCATCCTACAGCCCTGCCCTTTTCATATACAACCCTTGGAATGTTTTTCTAGTTTGATTATTGGATGAATGCATTCATGAGAAATCATTGCGTATATCCATATGCATGTATTCCAAGATTGCCATTAAATTTGATTTGCTACGTTCAAGGCAAGGTTATCCTACTCCAATCATTTGCATATCCTTTCCTTTCTCCAAGAGCATTTGTGTTTTGTATTTCATGTAGCAGAATTTCCAGCATTGGTGCCGGGGATGGGTCTGCCAGGGTTACCGCTAACACCAACAGCACATTTAAGCTTGTTGCCCAAGTGTGAGAACTGAGACAATGAACAGTCCGGCATCTTTGGTTTTTTGTTTATTTTATATGGGGATGGGAGAAGGGAATGAGTGGGATACTCCTCTGGCTCAACTAGTTACAAAAATGGGACACTTGAGAAAAAAATGCCTTCTAGCGCTGACTTGGCGCCGGCTGAATGCCGACCACCGCTTACTGGCGCTTCTGAACACTGATTTGCTATTACTGAACTGAAACTGACATCTGACACTTCGTTTAAGCTCCGTACACACGTTCAGATAATCGGACGACTTATCGTTCGCATTTTGTTGCATGATACTAACATCGAATTCAACAATGCGTACAAACCGTATGATTTTTGTTGTGCGATTCGGGAAAAGCTTCCTGGATGCTTAGCTACGTACAAGATGGTGCAAAACTAAAACAATGGCAGACAGGCTTTTTGCGTGTTTCTGATCATGCGTGGTCTTTGTCGATTGATTTTTAGCTGACGCATAGTGTACTGATGAAACGATTGTCGTTCGCGGGGCTATCGTACGACTGAAGTTTTGCTGTTTGTCCCTTCGGATTTTGTTGGACCAACTGTCGTGATCAGCTATCGAAAGCTGTGTACTAACGATCAGATTATCGTGCGATCAGGTCGAAAGCGAGTTTTATCGTACGATTATCGGAATGTGTGTACGGGGCATTAGCTCAAAAGTCCTTTGCACTGCTTCCTCCAGTTATCCCTGACTGAAGTAGCCACTTCAGGGCCCATCCGCTGGCGCCCCCTTTACTTTACTCTTCAGGGCATACACTGGCACCCCCTTTGCTACACTTCCACACCGACTAGCTAGCTCCTGGATACCTCTGACCTTCTCCAGAGTGGTCCCCTCTCCTAGGCAGACCCCAGAGGCAGTTTGCAGTACTCACGACTCAGAATGCTTTCCTGAAACTCTTCCCCAACAGCTCCGCTGGTCCTCAGCACACTGGATCCTTCTCTGCAGCTCAGCTCAGCCCGGTATCCCTTCAGGCAAGCCGCCTGGGACACCCGTTTCTTCTGACAGGAGGAGAGACAGCCGTCACCTCCCTCCTGGGACTCTGCTTCCCGCCAAAGACCATCTGACATGCGCTCCCCACAGACTTATACCCCCTCCCAGAATGCTGTGCGGCAGAATCTGCCCTTCCAGGATGTATACAAGCCCTGGTGTGCTATTGGCCAGGTTTCCTCCACTGCCCAATGTGAGCCCTCATTGGGAAACAGTGGGAGACTCCCTAGCACAACAGGCACACCTGGGAGCACATGTCAGCCTAGCTGAATCATATGGCCCTGCTAATAAGCAGGCAAGGCCCCACTATAACTTTACCTAGCACCTACCTTGGAGGGTGCTACATTCATTTTACTCAAGGTAATTTAACTTTAGAACACCAGATGATAACATATGCTTTTCAATTTAAGGAGACAAAGTATTCTAGAGTTGACTTAAAGCGGAGTTCCGGCCACAAAATTGACATAATCGATTTTGGGCCATCCACTTGCTTTTGGTCACCTGAAAAAGAAATGGATAGTTACGATGTTTTTTTTGTTTACTTACCTTGTTATTGAAGAAAAATAGAAAAATATACTCACCTTACTTCCACTTCCTCCCTCTGCGGCCGTGGCCCGCACCGTCACTTCCTCTTTGCATTGATTCCTGGGAGGTGAATGTCATCGCTCCCAGGAATCAATGCGCCTGCACCGGCCCCGCTCGTCACTTCCCGGTGCGGCGCCTCATTCCCTGCTAAACGGCTTCTGGGCATGCCCAGAAGCTGTGGAGGGATGACGCGACCGCACCGGAAGCGACGAGCGGGGCCGGTGCAGGCGCATTCTGGGAGAAGAGGACAGGGAAGAGGACGCAGAAGAGGAAGCGCTGGCTTCAGCTGCCCACATCCGAGATGGCAGCGCTGGAGAAGAAATTTTCAAGGTAAGTATTTCTTCTAAAAGGTAAGTGCGACCCGGGACAGTACAGAGGCTATCCATTGTGGAATGTACTAGCCCTGACTGTCCCGGGGGTATTTTTATTGAAAAAACTTTTTCGTGGTCGGAACTCCGCTTTAACTCCCCATTAACCACTTAAGCCCCGGAAGATTTTACCCCCTTCCTGACCAGGGGGTATTTTGCGATTCGGCACTGCGTGACTTTAACGGACAATTGCGCGGTCGTGTGACGCTGTACCTAAACTAATTTGGCGTCCTTTTTTTCACACAAACAGAGCTTTCTTTTGGTGGTATTTGATCACCTGTGCGATTTTTTGATCATGCGCTATAAACAAAAAAAGAGCGTCAATTTTGCAAAAATAACAATATTTTTCACATGTTTTTATATGAAATTCCCCCAAAAAAATATGTAAAAATCAAAACTTTTTAACATTTTCGGCCAATTTGTTTTATGCTACATATGTTTGGTAAAAAAAAAATCGCAAAAAGCATATTTTGATTGGTTTGCGCAAAAGTTATCGCGTTTACTAACAAAGGGAAAGATTTTTGTCATTTTTGTTGTTTTTTTTTAAACGCGTAATGGCGGCGATCTGCAATTTTTTTTGCGGGACTGCGACATTGGGGCGGACAGATTGGACCCTTGACTGACATTTTTGACACTTTTGGGGTTACCAGTGACATTACTACAGTAATCAGTGCTATATATATGCACTGTTACTGTAAAAATGACACTGGCAGTAAAGGAGTTAACTCTATTGGAGAGCGAGGGGTTAAGTGTGTCCTAGGGGCGTGCTTCTAACTGTGATTGGCTGTGGCTGTGTGTGTAAGAACAATGATCAACGGTCCTACATAGTAGAACCGTTTGATCATCGTTCTTTCACAGGGAGAACTGACAGGCGGCTTTGTTTACACTAGCCGCCTGCCTTTCTCCCGCTGGCACGGGCGATCGCGAGTGCCTGGCGGACATCGGGTCCGCCGGGCGATCGCAAGTGCCCGGCGGACATCGGGTCCGCCGGGCACACGCGCGGGGGGGTCCGTGACTGAGCGGGAGCGCGCCTCCGGCGGCGCGCACTCGCTCCCCACACCCTTACAGGCTAGCGACGTAGATCTACGTCGCTTTGCCTGTGAGGGGCTGACTGCCGACGTAAACCCAAATTGCAATCTAGGCCCTGACGAAGGGGGAATCTAATAGCCCTTAGGCTCCATTCACATATAGGCGTTTCGGATCACGGGCAGAATTGCCGATATTCCACCCGCGATCCCGAACTATTGAAAGTCGCGAGACACCCGTGCGATGCCACCCCAAACGCGGCACGATTTTACCGTGATTGTTGTCCGACCAATCGCGGTAAAATCACGCAAACAGAATCGTGGGACACCTGTCACCCAAAAAAAGTACAAGAATTTCTTTTTTGCGTGATTTTACCACAATTCGTCGGGCGACAATAGCAGCAAAATTGCGCCGCATTTGGGGTTCCATTGCAAGTCACTGGAATCGCACGGGCGTCCCACGACTTGCAATGGTTCTGGATCGCAGGCAGAATCATGGCAATTCAGCCCGCCATCCGAAACATTTATATGAAAATGGAGCCTAAACGTGGTGGATTGTCATCTTTGGACTTCTCTGAATAAATAATTATTTTATTATTATACAGGATTTATATAGCGCCAACAGTTTGTGCAGCACTTTACAATGTTGGGCAGACAGTACAGTTACAATAAAATTAAATACGGGAGGAATCAGAGGACCCTGCACCTTAGAACTTACAATGTAGGAGTAAGGGTCAAGTGATACAAAAGTTAATAACTGTGGGGGATGAGTTAATGGAGAAAATAAGAATACAGTTTTCTCTTTCGTTCATTGACGGACACAGCAACATATCTTCATTAGTCGAATGGGTTATGCTGAGCTTCCTAGGAGTAGGACAGTAGGCGCAAAAGGGTTAACGAAGTTAACAGAGCTTTAACTACACCTATTGGGCAGTCCCAGGGGGTATACTCCCACTTCCTGCTTCTAGGATTCAGTTTTTTTCTGCCTAGTCAGGAATAAGGACCTTGCTGGGATCTCTGGTCCTGGTATTTTTTCCTTTTAAACTGAATTTTTTTCTTCTTTTATTATTTTTTGTTTCTGTAAGAACTACAATCAATTCAGTTCCTGTGATAACTACAATCAACTGCCGGACTGGGCGACAGACTGGATATTCTAGATCCTTAAGGTCTCCCCAGTCTGACCAGCAAGCTTGTGCAGGCCTCAGCTCTGTGCTAGGTCAGCCGTGACATAGTCCCATTAGACGGGAACTGGTCTGCGAGTGAAACACCTCACGAGGACGTACACGATCGTCGCGGCCTGAGTCGCAGTGTACCTCTAGCCCGCAACACCCCCCATTGCAAGAGATGGGGAGGTGGTTTGCCCAGAGAGGTCCATGAGTGATAAGTAGTGTCCCTCCCGCTCCCTTTGTGGTCCCTCGGGGTGGACGTGGGCCCCTCCTTGGGATGGTTGGACCCCCGAGTTCCCTTCCATTCCCCCAGCCCCTCTAACAGTCACGGTGGTCTTTTGGCCCCAACCTACCCCACGTCCCCCTTCCTGGGTGAGGTAGGAGCTGGCTTTGCCACTTGCTCCGGTAAGGAAGGTGGGGGGGTGGATGTGGTTGTTGCTGACCGAGCTGTCTGGATCACACACAAGGGCCTATGAGCAAGTTCCTGGCCCCCTGGGGGTTGGTGACTGGGGCAGGGATGTCCTTTGGGCTCCCTGTGGTGGTTATAGGCTGGGGGGGTGTTTCAATGTCTCATCATCCGCAGGTCTTCGCCTCACGAGGCTGGATCGGGCCGAAAATTTCGTCCGCGGCTTTGCGGCCTACGCGGGTGTTCGAGGGCCTGACCAAGCTGTCCGAGTGCCTGACCAAACTGAGCGGATAGTACTGCCGACGAAGCGCCTCACATTGCTGGACAGGGCTTTGCGGCCTACTCACGGCTGACGGAGCTGGCTTTACGAGTGACTGACCAAGCTGTCCGAGCGACTGACCGGTCTGTCTGAGCTCCTAACCGAGCTGTCCGAGCTGTTGATCACACTAACAGAGCTGCCAGCGGACTCGCATCCGGATCGGGCCCCAAATTTAGGCCGCAGCTTTTCGGCCTACTCGCGGCTGACTGTCCGAGCTGCTGACCAAGCTGACTGAGCTGTTGACCAGGCTGTTGGAGCTGCTGACCGGGGTGATAGAGCAGCGGACGGGCGTCCACCTTCCCCCTCACCCTGCCTGCGCATCTGCGCCACGGCGGGCCCCCCCTTTCCCTTTCTAAGGGGCTATGTCCTTTTACTGTATGTCCTTTATGGTGGGCGACCCTTAGGTATAATGGGTGGTCTTTTTGTGGACCTTTATCTGGCATCTCCTTGCGGGACTGTGGTCGGCGACCTCCCCTGCTGGTTATGTTCTTAGGGTGAGCTTAGCATATAGCGACTCTACAGGGCTTTGCGGCCTACTCACGGCTGACGGAGCTGGCTTTACGAGTGACTGACCAAGCTGTCCGAGCGACTGACCGGTCTGTCTGAGCTCCTAACCGAGCTGTCCGAGCTGTTGATCACACTAACAGAGCTGCCAGCGGACTCGCATCTGGATCGGGCCCCAAATTTAGGCCGCAGCTTTTCGGCCTACTCGCGGCTGACTGTCCGAGCTGCTGACCAAGCTGACTGAGCTGTTGACCAGGCTGTTGGAGCTGCTGACCGGGGTGATAGAGCAGCGGACGGGCGTCCACCTTCCCCCTCACCCTGCCTGCGCATCTGCGCCACGGCGGGCCCCCCCTTTCCCTTTCTAAGGGGCTATGTCCTTTTACTGTATGTCCTTTATGGTGGGCGACCCTTAGTTATAATGGGTGGTCTTTTTGTGGACCTTTAGCTGGCATCTCCTTGCGGGACTGTGGTCGGCGACCTCCCCTGCTGGTTATGTTCTTAGGGTGAGCTTAGCATATAGCGACTCTACTGGGTCTGCGTCCACGCACTTTGGGTGCTCTACGGTGAGAATAATTTCCTATTTTTACTGCAGCTGCCTTCCGCAGATGCATGGGGGTGCCATTAATTCCTAATAGTCCCCCGACGCAGCTGGCAAACATGCATGTGTTTGCAGCCGGCAAAATGCAGGGTATCGCAGTACCGTGTGGTTTGGGGCAGAGAGAGTTTAGAAATTGTATCTGCACTATTTTTGCATGCGCATGCAAGGGCACTGGTGAATGCACTGATTGTATCAGTGCAGGAAACTTTAAACATGGTGGTTGCAGCTGCTGCTGCGTCAGAGGCGCCGGTCCCTCTGGGCCCGCAGATCCGCTTAAAAACGGTAAGGTATTCACTTTTCCTGCCTACTGTGACAAAATTATTGCGAGTCAGTGGAGTTGTTCTAAACGCAATATGGCGGTGTTTGAACGTTTCAGTAGGTGTTATCCCTTAAAGAGTCTGTTGAGTACGTGGGCAATCCCACCTGTGGTGGACTCTCAGGTTTCCAAGCTGGATAATTCAGTCCTATTCCTGGTAGAGGAGTCTCCGGTCTAAAAGATCCTTCACATGTCTTATGTGGCCGCTTCGGTCCTTTGGCCGGTGTTCACCAGAGCATCAGTGTCCCTGACTTTCCCGGGTGGGCAAAGCTTTTGCACCAGGTTCTGGAGTGGGAACAGATTCCTCCTGCTTTTGCAGAGCTGGTGGACTACTTGGTCAAGGGGCTGCAGTTAGTCTGTGATGCCTCTCTGGATGCGGCTCCTTCAATCTCTGCAATCTCTGGGCTGTCTGTGACAGCAATGATCCTTAGGCGCACGATATTGCTAAAATGCTGGTCTGAGGACCAGACTTTCCAGATGACCTTATGTGATCTTCCCTTGGTAAGGAATCATCTGTTCTGAGCCTCCCTGGAAAGATCTCCTCTGGAGGTTCCATGAGGGCCTGGCCTGGTATGCCGACGGGGCCTTCCAGACCTGCAGACAAACACCCCTTCAGTCTGAAGGGGCGCTCTCATCTGTATCTGGGGTGGGGAAGGATGTCTTCTTTTTCCACACCCGTGGATCTCCCTGATTCAAGACAAGTGAGTCCATGAGCTGTTTTTGGCCGGCTACAAGATCGATTTTCTGTCTTCTCCTCCAGAGAGGTTCTTTCACTCCAACCTGTCTTTTTTCCCAGATTGTCTGCGAGGTCTTTTCATGGCGGCGCAAGCCTTGCTACTATGATCAAGATATGATACTACATCAAGGGGATCTTCTGGCCTTTATCGCTATTAAGGACGCTTACCTTCATATTCCGAGATCTGTCAGTCTTCCGCGTTTCCACCACTTGCCTTGGGTGAGGAGCATTATCAAGAGGTCTCACTTCAACCCCTCAGGTTTTTTGCTAGTGCGGGCCCTAGTGTTGGCATTGTTGTGCCAGCATGGGATTGCAATACTGGAGTAACTGGATGATCTTCTTCTGCGAGTAGAGTCTCCAACTGCTCTAAAGGACAACCGGGTGATTACTGTGGGGACTCTGCATGAGTTTGGTTGGAAATTAAATTTCCAGGTATTGGCTCTGGTTCTGTCCAGCTAGTTAGACTATCTGGGTCTGTTCTGGACTCGGGCTCAGCCAGGGTGTTCTTCCCATGGGACAAGTTCTAAACTCTGTCCACGGGAGACATCTGCAAGGTAGATTCTTGTCATGTGGGGCAAGAATCCACAGTGTCTAGACACTCTGATCCTGTTGAGCCAGGGTACGAGAGGGTCCCTGACATGGTGGCTTCGCTCTCTGGGGCTTTGACAGGTAAATCTTCCTCCCTCTGTACGAGACCGATGGTCACCACCGATGCCAGCCTGTCCGAGTGGGGTGGCATTTTTTGGCACGGTTTGTGCTCAGGGGATCTGGACTCAGGAATAATCCAGACTATCGATCAATATACTGGTCACTTCTTCCAGAGGTGTTTCATCAGTTGTGTCTTCAGTAGGGTACTCCCGAGGTGGTCCTGTTGACCTCTCGTTTCAACAGGAAGGTGCTTGGGTTTGTGGCACGGTCTTGGGATCCTCTGGCCGACGCCACAGACGCACTGGTGGCTCTTTTGGGACCAGTATCGTTTGATGTATGTATTTCATCTTCTGGAACTTCTGCCAAGACTTCTACGTAGACTTGAGGCAGAAGAGATTACGACCATCCTGGTGGAGTCTTTCTTTTAGAAGAGATCTGTTGGCTCAAGGGCCAATCTTCCATCTTGACTTACAGTCGCTGGTTTTTGCGGCTTGGCTGTCGAAAGCCAGGTGTTGAAGGCTAGAGGGTGGTCGGAATCGGTAATTCCCATGCTGCTGTAAGCTAGTGAATCTACTTCTAGGTAGTTTTACCATTGCGTTTGAGAGTGTACTTTGCTGATGTGAATCTCTTGGGATTCACTCCTGCTCCTTTTTGATGACTTGGATTTTGGCCTTCTCTCAACGAGATGTGGAGCAGTGTCTGGCCTCGGGTACCACAGAGGGCTAGGTTCGGCCTTGGCATTTTCTTTCATCGTCCTTTGGCTACATTTTTCTGTGGTTCGCACCTTTGTTCGAGGGGTTCGCCACTTGGATTCCCCAGTGCGTTTCCATTGCTCTTGTAGGATCTCATTTTGGTGCTGTCGGTTCTTTAGTAACCGCTGTTGGAAAATATTCACGAGATTCCTCTGCTTACATGTCCCAGAAAGTGGTCTTCTTGGTGGCTTTTTCTTCTGCATGTAGGGTGTCGGAGCTCGCAGTTTGTCTTGTCGTTCATCTTGCTTGGTGGTTCACGGAGAGAAAGTGGTGCCCCGGCCCTGCCAATCATTCTTTCCAACAAACAGAGCTTTCTTTTGGTGGTATTTGATCACCTGTACGATTTTTTGATCACGCGCTATAAACAAAAAAAGAGCGTAAATTTTGCAAAAATAGCAATATTTTTCACATATTTTTATATGAAATTCCCCCCCAAAAAAATGTAAAAATCAAAATTTTTTAACATTTTCAGCCAATTTGTTTTATGCTACCTACGTTTGGTAAAAAAAATCACAAAAAGCGTATTTTGATTGGTTTGCGCAAAAGTTATCGCGTTTACTAACAAAGGGAAAGATTTTTGTCATTTTTGTTGTTTTTTTTTTAACGCGTAATGGCGGCGATCTGCGATTTTTTTTGCGGTACTGCGACATTGCGGCAGACAGATCGGACCCTTGACTGACATTTTTGACACTTTTGGGGTTACCAGTGACATTTCTACAGTAATCAGTGCTATACATATGCACTGTTACTGTAAAAATACACTGGCAGTGAAGGGGTTAACTTTTTTTGAAAGGGAGGGGCTATGTGTGTCCCTAGGGGCGTGCTTTCTACTGTGATTGGCTGTGGCTTCAGATATATGAAGAGTGATCAACGGTTCTACATAGTAGAACCGTATGATCATCCTTCATACACAGGGGAGAATGACAGGCAGCTTGTTTACACAAGCCGCCTGACTTTCTCCCTCTCCCCCGCCGATCGCAGAGTGACCGGCGGACATCGGGTCCACCGGTCACACGCGCGGGGGGGTCCGTGACCACGTGGGAGCGGGAGCGCGCCTCTGGCGGAGCGCGCTCGCTCCCTAGACCCTCACAAGCTAGTGACGTAGCCCTACGTCACTTTGCCTGTGAGGGGCTGACCGCCAACGTAGATAGTCGTGCGGCGGTCGGCAAGTGGTTAAAATTCTTGCATTGTACATTGACCCACTCGGAGTGGATTTTTTTTTTTTTTTTCTCAAGAAAAGTAGATGTACACTTTAAAAGCCTGAAGCACTCAGAAGATGATGTATTCCTTGATTACCTAATACCCAGACATGCACTGTCCGCGAGAGAAGATATTAGGTTTCTTGAAGAAACAAAGACCTGTAAAAGTATATTCCTTTTTTTTTCTTATACTGTACATATTACTCACCGGGTCTGCATGGAGAATCTTTGTTCAGATCATTGAATGCTTTCATCATCTTAAAGTATATACTTCACTTTGTTCACTATGCACCTTCAACTCCCACATCATACTTGCAACAAGCATTTGAAGAAAAGGGCAAAAAATAATACAAGAGAGGTTACATAATTAGTTATTATTGTTGAAGCCACAGATATTATATGAAACACGATTCTAAGAGTTGTAGGAAATTACTGACTTCCTTGTTCCTTCCAATATAGAACATAAAAACTCTACAAATGAGTCTTCCAGCTCTATTTTCCAAGAAAGCCAGCTGTTACCTTCAGTTTTATTTTCAGAACTGGAGAGCATGCTAACTGCTTGTACAGGTTCTGATTGTACTTTTTTCCAGATGCCTTGTTTAAAATGTATAGATCATATCGAATATATACTATATTACCAAAAGTATTGGGACGCCTGCCTTTGCACACACATGAACTTTAACCACTTAAGCCCCGGAAGATTTTACCCCCATTCCGACCAGGGGGTATTTTGCGATTCGGCACTGCGTGACGTTAACGGACAATTGCGCGGCCGTGCGATGCTGTACCTAAACGAATTTGGCGTCCTTTTTTTTCCCACAAACAGAGCTTTCTTTTGGTGGTATTGGATCACCTGTGCGATTTTTTGATCACGCGCTATAAACAAAAAAAGAGCGTCAATTTTGCAAAAATAACAATATTTTTCCCATTTTTTTATATGAAATTCCCCAAAAAAAAAATTTAAAAATCAAAAATTTTTTTACTTTTTCGGCCAATTTGTTTTATGCTACCTATGTTTGGTAAAAAAAATCGCAAAAAGCGTATTTTGATTGGTTTGCGCAAAAGTTATCGCGTTTACTAACAAAGGGAAAGATTTTTGTTATTTTTGTTGTTTTTTTTTTTTTTAACGTGTAATGGCGGCGATCTGCGATTTTTTTTGCGGTACTGCGACATTGGGGCGGACAGATCGGACCCTTGACTGACATTTTTGACACTTTTGGGGTTACCAGTGACATTTCTACAGTAATCAGTGCTATATATATGCACTGTTACTGTAAAAATACACTGGTAGTGAAGGGGTTAACTTTATTTGGGAGGGAGGGGCTGTATGTATCCCTAGGGGCGTGCTTTCTACTGTGATTGGCTGGGGCTTGAGCTGTATGGACACTGATCAACGGATCTACATACTAGATCCGAGTGATCAGTATCCTAACAGCAAGGAGAATGACAGGTGGCTTGTTTACACAAGCTGCCTGACATTCTCCCTCTCCCCCGCCGATCGCCGAGTGACCGGCGGACATCGGGTCCGCCGGTCACACGCGCGGGGGGGTCCGTGACCACGCGGGAGCGGGAGCGCGCCTCCGGGGGCGCGCGCTCGCTCCCTAGACCCTCACAAGCTAGTGACGTAGCCCTACGTCACTTTGCCTGTGAGGGGCTGACTGCCGATTAGGCAGTCGGCAAGTGGTTAATGGCATCCCAGTCTTAGTCTGTAAAGTTCAATATGGAGTTGGCACACCCTTTGCAGCTATAACAACTTCAACTCTTATGGGAAAGCTGTCCACAAGGTTTAGGAGTGTGTCTATGGGAATGTTTGACCATTCTTCCAGAAGCCCATTTCTGAGGTCAGGCACTGATGTTGGATGAGAAGGCCTGGCTCGCAGTCTGCACACTCATTTATCCCAAAGGTGTTCTATCGGGTTGAGGTCAGGACTTTGTGTAGGCCATCCAAGTTCCTACACCCCAAACTCACTCATCCATGTCTTTATGGACCTTGCTTTGCGCACTGGTCCAAATCATTTGGTAGAGGGGGGATTATGGTGTGGGGTGGTTTTTCACGGGTTGGGCTTGGCCCCTTAGTTCCAGTGAGAGAAACTCTTAAGGCATTGGCAAACCAAGACATTTTGGACAATTTCATGCTCCCAACTTTGTGGAAACAGTTTGACGATGGCCCCTTCCTGTTCCAACATGACTGTGCACCAGTGCACAAAGCAAGGTCCATAAAGCAAGGCCCGGAGTAAAGGAAAAAGAAAACCTAGACGAAGGGCAGACATGACAGGGTTAAAAGGGGGTTTGGAGCAGTGGCGGCCCATGCATAGCGGGCGCCAGGGCGCCGCCCCCCTACCCCTAAAAAAAAGAAAAAAAAAATTACAAAACGTACAAATAAAGTTGTACAAAAAAAAAAATTGGGTTCGCCGGCCTCGCCGAAGAACTGGTGGCTAGGGGGGGGGTGGGGGTGGGGTTACGTTCCAGAAGAGGAGCCGATTGGCTGCCTTCTGAAGTTCTGGGGCGTAACCTGGTCACAAGTGTATGCGATTGGACACCCCCACTTTTGGATATCCTGGCTGTGATTGGTCCAGTCTACAGCCTGGACCAATCATAGGAGGACATCCCCGGGACCTGGTGACGTGACGCCTGGGGGCGGTGCACCACCCCAGCGTCACGTGATCACCTTCCCGCCCGCCGGTACAGGAGAGCCACCGCCGCGCCCGCAGGCTGTGAGAGGAGTGCAGACTGCAGAGTGTGGTCGCCATCGGGGCTCGGTCGGAAGAACAGGAGAGAAGAAGCACTGCAGCCGTCAGTTTTACTGAGTGACTTGAGGTAAGTTCGTGATGCCTCGGGGGGGGGGGCCCCACACATGTCACTGACAGGCAGCTTTGAAGGGGGCACGCACGCACGCTGAACTCTGCATTGGGGCAATTAGCTGGTCACAATATTGGGGGCACGCACGCACGCTGAACTCTGCATTGGGGCAATTAGCTGGTCACAATATTGGGGGCACGCACGCACGCTGAACTCTGCATTAGGGGCAATTAGCTGGTCACAATATTGGGGGCACGCACGCTGAACTCTGCATTAGGGGCAATTAGCTGGTCACAATATTGGGGGCACGCACGCACGCTGAACTCTGCATTAGGGGCAATTAGCTGGTCACAATATTGGGGGCACGCACGCACGCACGCTGAACTCTGCATTAGGGGCAATTAGCTGGTCACAATATTGGGGGCACGCACGCACGCTGAACTCTGCATTAGGGGCAATCAGCTGGTCACAATATTCGGGGCACGCACGCACGCTGAACTCTGCATTGGGGCAATTAGCTGGTCACAATATTGGGGGCACGCACGCACGTTGAACTCTGCATTAGGGGCAATTAGCTGGTCACAATATTGGGGGCATGCACGCTGAACTCTGCATTGGGGCAATTAGCTGGTCACAATATTGGGGGCACGCACGCACGTTGAACTCTGCATTAGGGGCAATTAGCTGGTCACAATATTGGGGGCATGCACGCTGAACTCTGCATTGGGGCAATTAGCTGGTCACAATATTGGGGGCACGCACGCACGCTGAACTCTGCATTAGGGGCAATTAGCTGGTCACAATATTGGGGGCACGCACGCACGCTGAACTCTGCATTAGGGGCAATTAGCTGGTCACAATATTGGTGGCACGCACGCACGCTGAACTCTGCATTAGGGGCAATTAGCTGGTCACAATATTGGGGGCACGCACGCAGGCTGAACTCTGCATTAGGGGCAATTAGCTGGTCACAATATTGGGGGCACGCACGCATGCTGATCTCTGCATTAGGGGCAATTAGCTGGTCACAATATTGGGGGCACGCACGCACGCTGAACTCTGCATTAGGGGCAATTAGCTGGTCACAATATTGGGGGCACGCACGCACGCTGAACTCTGCATTAGGGGCAATTAGCTGGTCACAATATTGGGGGCACGCACGCACGCTGAACTCTGCATTAGGGGCAATTAGCTGGTCACAATATTGGGGGCACGCACGCACGCTGATCTCTGCATTAGGGGCAATTAGCTGGTCACAATATTGGGGGCACGCACGCACGCTGAACTCTGCATTGGGGCAATTAGCTGGTCACAATATTGGGGGCACGCACGCACGTTGAACTCTGCATTAGGGGCAATTAGCTGGTCACAATATTGGGGGCACGCACGCACGCACGCTGAACTCTGCATTGGGGCAATTAGCTGGTCACAATATTGGGGGCACGCACGCACGCTGAACTCTGCATTAGGGGCAATTAGCTGGTCACAATATTGGGGGCACGCACGCACGCTGAACTCTGCATTAGGGGCAATTAGCTGGTCACAATATTGGGGGCACGCACGCACGCTGAACTCTGCATTAGGGGCAATTAGCTGGTCACAATATTGGGGGCACGCACGCATGCTGATCTCTGCATTAGGGGCAATTAGCTGGTCACAATATTGGGGGCACGCACGCACGCTGAACTCTGCATTAGGGGCAATTAGCTGGTCACAATATTGGGGGCACGCACGCATGCTGATCTCTGCATTAGGGGCAATTAGCTGGTCACAATATTGGGGGCACCCACGCACGCTGAACTCTGCATTAGGGGCAATTAGCTGGTCACAATATTGGGGGCACGCACGCACGCTGAACTCTGCATTAGGGGCAATTAGCTGGTCACAATATTGGGGACACGCACGCACGCTGAACTCTGCATTAGGGGCAATTAGCTGGTCACAATATTGGGGACACGCACGCACGCTGAACTCTGCATTAGGGGCAATTAGCTGGTCACAATATTGGGGGCACGCACGCACGCTGAACTCTGCATTAGGGGCAATTAGCTGGTCACAATATTGGGGGCACGCACGCACGCTGAACTCTGCATTGGAGGCAATGAGCTGGTCACAACATTGGGGGCACACACGCACGCTGATCTCTGCATTGGGGGCATCATGTATGCTGGTCACAACATTGGGGGCACGCACGCACGCTGATCTCTGCATTGGGGGCACCATGTACGCTGGTCAATGCGTTGAAAGGGGACCTGTACTGTGGGGTTTGTGCTAGGGGGTCTGTACTGAGGGGTTTGTGTTAAGTGGTCTGTACTGTGGGGTTTGTGCTAGGGGGCCTGTACTGTGGGGTTTGTGCTAGGGGGTCTTTACTGTGGGGTTTGTGCTAGGGGGCCTGTACTGTGGGGTTTGTGCTAGGGGGCCTGTACTGTGGGGTTTGTGCTAGGGGGCCTGTACTGTGGGGTTTGTGCTAGGGGGCCTGTACTGTGGGGTTTGTGCTAGGGGGCCTGTACTGTGGGGATTGTGCTAGGGGGCCTGTACTGTGGAGTTTGTGCTATTGCTAGCAAACAGAGAAATATGAAGGGCGCTTCTGCTGATCTTCTAAAAATGCTGCTTATCCATTCCCCACTATTAAAAACTATGATATGCTAGGAGAAGTGACTGCTGAATAATTGAATTCTTCTAAATGCATACTTGTAAAACACGTAATGACACGCTAAACATAAAGTGATCTTTTTACAGAGTTGTCTTAAGTGAAATTGTACCAGGATCGTGTTATGTGGCCAGCTTAAAGCAGAGTTCCAGCCATTTCTGTGTTTATTAAAAGTGTATCTGCTGACTTTAAGGCCCCGTTCACATTGCCGCGATCCGACTTGGGGGGGTGACCTCCGAGGTCGTGGTGTGAGCAGCGCGCCGCGACCTCGGAGCGGCCGCCACGGCCTGTCACCCACCCGCTTAGTGGGGATCAGCGGATTGATCCCCGCTGAGCAAGCGGAGTCTGTCAAACCGGATCCAACCCATGTGAGGCCTTAGTCTTAATGATACTAAAGGTAAATTAAAAATAGACAAACAAGTTATACTTATGTGCTCTGTGTAATAGTTTTGCACAGTGGACGGACACGGCAGGAGAGAGCGGAGAGGACCGGCAGAGAGCGGAGAGGAGACCGTCACCGGACCGGAATCGGATCGATCCGGGACCAGACCACCACCGGTAAGTAAGCGGTGCCGTGACACATTCATGTGAATCATTTACAAAATGACCATAAAGTGCAAATATGTAAATCAAGTGCAATAGTGCAAATATGGAATGGGAATGGGATGTGCAACACAAGGGAGGTAAAAACAATGAAGACGGCATCCAATGGTTATAAAAGGTAGGAGGGGTGTCACTTAATGTCTGAAAAAAATTGCCATGTGCAAAAGAATTAAATTTAAAAATAACTGTAATCTTCAATAGCACATATAACAATAGCCCATCAAGAAAAATATAAAAGGAATAGTCCTTAATTTGTGCTATCCTGTGTCCCTTCACCAGTGTTATCTGCTGGCACAAAAGTGCTCTGTAGTAGCTCACCTCAGTATTTCTTGGATAAGAATCATAATAGTAAATATATCCATAAATTGGTTGTGCTACTGTTCTACCACTAGATGTCCCTGACACATCTGTTCCCAAACCCAAAGTATATTTGGTCAGCCCTATCTTGGGCTTGTAATGTCCACAATACTACGGATCGCTTGTCCTCATACGTTCATATGGAGGGATGGAAAGGAAGCTCTGATAGTGTAGCACGTTTAATACTTTATTAAAACAAACAGCATTAGCAACTCACATTTAAGAATAAAAAGGCCCGGCGGTGGCTCAGGCTAAACTGCTCCTGATGGTTGTAACATTACTTCCGATGTTCTCCGTCTACGCCCAAAGCCCAGTAGTAAGATGCTCTACCTTGGGGTTCTTCCTTAACACCTGCAAAAAAATGGGGGGAGGAGGGAGTATGGGGATGAGAACCATGGAGTATGGGAGAAGGGCAAAAAAGTGGAGGTGGGTATGAGATGGGGAATGAGTAGAGAAGAACTGGAGTGAAACTGGGGGACCCTGGTCTGTATAGGGGTAAAAAAGGGGGAGGATTTGTGCTGGTATGAGGGAAGGGGGAACAGAGGCAAATAGCTGGAGGACAAGGGGACTGGAGAGGGGTGGTCAGGGATGGGCATGGGGAATACTGTCAGCTGGTATGGAATAGCTGCAGTATAAAGCAAATGGGCTGGGTGGTAGGGTGGAGGAGAGGGGGTGATCTCCATTGACTAGTAAAGAGACAGTGTTGGGGGTTGTGCAGGGTGGGGGATCCCAGCCATTTGCAGTTTTTGTAGCTCCTGGGACACACACCTGCATGAAGGTGAAGTGTCTGCAGAGGAGAAGACAGGGAAGAGGCTGTAAATCTGCAGGGCTGCTAGATGTCAGCAAACTGTCTGGGCTGGGAGAAGGGAGCAAAGGATAACAATGATCTGGAGAGAGACAGTGTGACAGCCAGAGATGGATGTAAGGATGAAAGGGAGCAGGACAGAACAGTGGCCAGGGAGGGAGAGGGCACTGAAGACTGCTGAGAGACAGATAACAAAATGGACCTGTAGCAAAGCCGACCAAAGCGAGGGGAACTGTTGGCAGAACACTGCGGAGACAAAACTTCAAGGGCCTTCCATGCACCTAGAACCCCTGGGCAGTTCACAGAAGTGCCTGTGCATTAAGAAAGCCCTAGGAAGGGGCCAGTAAATTAGATATTTACCAACCCCTTCCCCGCTCTCAGTGCCCTGACAGATACCTCTGGCACACATGGCAGGATCATATGTCTCTCTATCGGCAGGAGGGAGAGACACACACAAGGCATCAGCATAGTTTCTGTAACTGCCACAGTGCACCGATCCCTCTTCCTGTCCGGACCCCCATGTATGCCTGGGCCCCCTACAGGAGGATCGGTGGTCCCCCCTATCAGCGGCCCTGACTATTAGAATCGTTTTTTACATTTTAGAATGGGGTGGCTTGTGACTGTCCATAATTTTAAAGGGTGCCTTGAGATTGTCCATCATTTTAAAAGGTGCCTTGACTGAAAAAAGGCTGAGAAACACTGTGTTAGGGTTTTTGAAAAGGTCGAGGCAATGAGCGTCCTAATCAGCGGCTCGTACAATAGCACAGTGATTTATTAATTTGGCAAGGAGTAATAAGGAAACGGGTAGCCAGCATTTACATTTGTGCAATTACTGGCTTTTGTGTTTTTATCAACCACGCTAGCATAGAAGGACAGTGAAAATCTTACTGCCAAAGAAAAATACCCATTTACAGAAAAATCTGTGAATTTATTTGAAAATACTACCTACTATTCTATGTGCAGTTTGTCTGGGATTACAGTACTTTGCTGTTTCTACAGAAAAATAAACTTAGATGGAACAGAACATCAAAAAAAGATTGATGGGATAAATTGTAGCAGTACAGGGCATGTCAAGGCAGGCTACTGAAATGTTACAGTAAGAATAGAGCCTTAAAGTGTATTTACCATAAGAGAAAAATAGGGGCTGCCATTGCTGACTTGATTTTCAAAACAGCTAGCTGCCTGACAGTGTCTGCCATTTACCAAGTGAAAGTAAGGAACGTTAGAATTTCTTATGAATATTAGTGCCAGTGTCTCTGGAAAAGTAGAATTTTCAGGAGGATTTATAGAGGACTGACTACTTTTGGCCAGGGAGGCAATCACAACCAACTGGCTCTTTCATTCAAGGGAGAGTCTCCTGTAGGCTATAAAAAAACATATAACACAAAAGGGATTATGTATAATCTGTTTGCTGTGCAGATGTGAAAAACATCTGCACAGTGAGAACAAAAATGTATTGTATTTTCTTTAATATGATTTGTTCCAATATTGTCATCGCCATCTAGTGGCCATAATGCATTTTTCCCCTTGATTGAGGTTTTCCTGGAAAAAAAACATATTATGGCCACTAGATGGCACTTAATTCTTTCTGCCTGTGTGCATGTTTGTCACATCCACGCAGCAAACATTTTATGCAAAGATCTTAAAGTGTGCCATAGTTGCTGGTAACCTTGGCAAAGGAACTCAAAAAGTAAAGATTTACTATGTTATATTGAATATTTACAAATAGTAACTTACCTAAACAATAACTTTAAAAAAATTATATTTTTTCTTGGACTCCTCATAAAAAAATAGCAGTGCACTTCCTGGTATGTGAGTATGCATAAGCACAATTGTCTGTACAGACTCATGGCTATACGTGTGCAGTGTGAGATCCAAGGCAATGCTGTACCTGGTTGCTAACTTATGAGATTGTTGTGTGATTCAGTAATGTCACTAATGTTCTGCTTACTGTTTTCTTTGCTGGAGGCTCTGACATTAGAAAGCAAAGTTGGCTACGGCACGAATGTTATCACATGGATCCTGGCATTCTAACTGGCAGAATTTTTAGGTCCCTGGTGCCCAATATACAGCCGCTGCCCCTCTGCTTATGGCCCTTGGGTAATTGGGCAACATATAGAAAGCAAAGTGGCAGTGGGGTGATGGGTGCTAGAATGCTGTCTGTGTCCCAGCACTGCCAGGCCAGGCCAGCAGCCTGCTTAGCAGTATACACAATATAAGACAGCACAGGCCAGGCCAATTACATTGTACACTGGCTAAGTTAGCATAGCACTTTACCAGTGTACAATGTAATTGGCCTGGCCTGTGCTGTCTTATATTGTGTATACTCACTGCTAAGCAGGCTACTGGCCTGGCACTATATATTTATTAATAGTAAATGGCACACAGACAGCGGCCTGGTAGAAGATGGTTCCATCATGGTTATGGAGTGGTGGCATGATGAGAAGTCCTTGTAGTAGTTCTGGTCTCATCCAGGACAGGGAAGGATGCCACACTGCCCACTCTGCTATTAGGGATGCCCCCCCCCCATCCTATGATAATAAGGAGTCCAGACAGCCTGCTGAGCCACCCTCCCATTCCTAGATTCACACAAAGGTAAAATGAGTAAACTTGACACATTTTAATTCAGTTTTAATAGTTATCACTGATGGAGGTCACACAGTCTAGGAATGGGAGGGTGGCTCAGCAGGCTGTCTGGACTCCTTATTATCATAGGAGGGGGGTGGAGAAATCCCTAATAGCAGAGTGGGCAGTGGCACCTTCCCTGTCCTGGATGAGGGAATGGATCCTGAGGACTTTTTTATAGTGACCTGTAATTAGTTTCTTTATGTTCACCCGCTGATCCTGCTAGTAAGACTAAGTGCATTGTTTTCAACAAAACAAGCAGTCCTGCAGATGTTGCAGTTAGAAGGTTCTGACAAAGCATTTACACTGACAGAGGTGCTCACAATAATCAGCTTTTGTATATTTATGTCAGTTTCCATATGCTGCTTCACCTTTGTCTTGCTTGTCTCAGCAATACCACTTCTGATCATTGGCATCTAGTCAGTACAACATGTCACTGTATAATGACCACTGTAAAAATCATTAAGTAGGCGAACAAAAAATGTGTGTACGAGGCTTCAGGGTGAGGTGCAAAACACCTTCAAACCTCCTAGCCTAACTATCATAACTCTTGATTAAATAGACACTTGTATATAGCAGTGCCATACGGATCTCTCTTTTAAACGTTCCCATATTGTCATCTGACTCCTAGGTACTGATCATTTTGGAAGTGAGGCACATTTGTCAGCCATGATGAGTCATAGAGAAAATTCTGTGGTAGCTTTAAAAGAAAACCCCTTCTCACGGCGTTCGGATGCTGAGAAAAAGAGGATAAAGGAGCTTGGACCAGATCGTCCCAACTTGCAAATTAAGCAGCAGACAAGTGATCGTGGTCGAGTTTACACTCTGAGCTTTTCCACCACTTGCTATGAGAGACGGAATTGGCTTGCTGGATGTGATGTTAGCAATGCCTTCTTTTGTTTTCCCTGTTTGCTGTTTCAAGCTCATGGAACTGACACATTGTGGATATCAACAGGGGTTTCTGACCTGAAACATCTGACAGACAAGTGCAAGCGGCATGAAGGTAGCCGAAGTCATCTGACCAACGCTATGAGGCTCCAGCTTTTTGGGAGCCATAGCATTGCTGAACAGCTAGATCAAAGCTACAGGACTGCCATAAGAAAGCACAATGAGGAAGTCACCAAAAATAGACACATCCTGTCTAGAATTATAGACTGCGTGAAATTCTGTGGTGCTTTTGAACTTGCTTTGCGTGGCCATGATGAGAGTGCCACTTCAGATAATCCCGGGATATTCCGTGGCTTGGTCGACTTTGTATCTTCTCTGGATGGAGTTTTGAAAGAGCACCTTGAGAACGCCACTGTGTTTAAGGGAACTTCAAAAACTGTGCAGAACGAGCTCTTGGACTGCATGTTGTCTGTTGCAGGGGTCGGCAAGGTGTCCGCTCACGGATACCGGTGTCCGTGACTGGGCCTTGCCGGGTCCGCCACGCTGTCCCCGCTATCTGCAGCCATCCATCGCTCGTCATTATCATCAATCTCTCATCAGCGAGTGCTGCTTACTCGCAGTCGCCGGCGCCGCCCGCCCGCCGCTCCCTGACAGTCTCGCCTCCCTCCCAGCAACGCCCAGAATGCAAAGAAGGCCCGTCCTGCCTGTCCTGCGCGGGCTGCCAGTAACTATCGTGCTGCTGGCTGGGGGAGGGAGCGTTGAATTGTCCAGAGAGCTGTCCCTCTCACTCTGGAGGAGGGACTAGGGAGTGGCACTGTGACTGGCTGTTATGTGACCTGGAGACCGTCACCTCACCGCACGCTCACAGCAGAAGAGGAGCCAAGGAGAGAGTGCTGCACACACAGCGAGCACAGCAGTCTACTCGGGGAGCAGTGCCAGAGAGAGCTTGAGAGACTGAGGGGAGACAGTGACACTGACAGTGAGTGAACAAGGCACAAGTCTTTAAAGATTATACAGAAGTCTATGGGGACAGGGGGAGGGGGGCCAGCCCAGTAGGCCACCTCACCTCAGGAAGGGATGGGACCTGCCCTGGCCTCCTTTAAGGGTTTTTTGGGTGGGGGGGCCTGGTCCCTGGAGGGGACTGACTGTCACTGGGGGGGGGGGGGGGTTGATGGGGATCCATCCTGGCCCACCGCCCACCCTGTGGAGACTGACTGTCACTGGGGGGGATCCACCCTGGTTCCTGGCCCACCCTGGGGGGGGGGGGTCTATGGGTTGGGACCAGTTACCAGGCCAGGGGTCCCCCCATATAGATCCCCCCTAGAGCAGGCCAGGACCACCAGGGTCCCCATATAGATCCCCTTAGAGCAGGCCAGGCCTGCTCTAAGGGGCATCTATAGGGAGGGGGACTATGGCCTGCTCCAAGGGGGATCTATTGGTAGGGGACCCTGGCCTGCTCTAAGGGGGAATGGGATCTATGGGGGGACCTGCCTGTGCTAAAGGGGGATATATGGGGTACCTGCCCTTGCCTGCACTAAAGGGGGATCTACGGGAGATCTGCCCTTGCCTGCACTAAAGGGGGATCTACGGGAGACCTGCCCTTTCCTGCTCTAAAGGGGGCTCTATGGCAGGAGACCTGCACTAAAGGGGGCTCTATGGCAGGAGACCTGCACTAAAGGGGGGGGGGGATCTATGGGGGACCTGGCCTGCACTAAAGGGGGATCTATGGGGGGGACCTGCCCTGACCTGCTCTAAAGGGGGATCTAGGGAGACCTGCCCTGGCCTGCACTGAAGGGGAATCTATGGGGGACCTGGCATGCTCTAAAGGGGGAATCTATGGGGGACCTGCCCTGGCCTGTTCTAAAGGGGGTTATTTCGGCTAAATATATGTATATATTCTTTGCAGGGAGGACTTGGAGTACCTGGTGGTGCAGGAAAACCTGGTAGCGGCTGCACGGGAATATTGGTGAACAAAAGGTAAGACTAAAGGGACACCTATATGGTAGGGGGACCCTGGCCTGATCTAAGGGGGTTATTTTGGCTAAATATATGTATATATTCTTTGCAGGGAGGACTTGGAGTACCTGGTGGTGCAGGAAAACCTGGTAGCGGCTGCACGGGGAATATTGGTAAACAGGTAAGACTAAAGGGGGATCTATGTATGGGATCCTAGCCTGTTCTAAAGCGGGTTAGTTTGGCTAAATATATGTATATATTCTTTGCAGGGAGGACTTGGAGTACCTGGTGGTGCAGGAAAACCTGGTAGCGGCTGCACAGGGAATATTGGTGAACAGGTAAGACTAAAGGGGCATCTATGTATGGGATCCTAGCCTGTTATAAAGGGGTTTAGTTTAGCTAAATATATGTATATATTCTTTGCAGGGAGAGCTTGGAGTACCTGGTGGTACAGGAAAACCTGGTAGCAGCTGCACGGGGAATATTGGTGAACAAAAGGTAAGACTAAAGGGGGATCTATATGGTAGGGGGACCCTGGCCTGCTCTAAGGGGGGATGGGATCTATGGGGGACCTGCCTGCGCTAAAGGGGGGATCTATGGGGGACCTGGCCTGGCCTGCTCTAAGGGGATCTATGGGGGACCTGGCCTGGCCTGCACTAAAGGGGGATCTATGGGGGACCTGCCCTGGCCTGCACTAAAGGGGGAATCTATGGGGGACCTGCCCTGGCCTGCACTGAAGGGGGATCTATGGGGGACCTGGCCTGCTCTAAAGGGGGTCATGTTGGCTAAATATATATTGTTTGCAGGGAGAGCCTGGAGTACCTGGTGGTGCAGGAAAACGGAAGAGAATCTTCCTCTGTGACAGCCTGGTGCTGGTGTCTGTGTGAAGAAGACTGCTGCCTAGACCTAAAGCCTACTTTTACCTGCAACAAACCTTACCTAACCAAGTAAGTAACTAACCATCCATGATGATCAGAAGTTTCATTTAATTTAGATGACAGTCTTTATAATTTGTAAAACTAAAGCAAACATTTTTATAATTTGTAGGACTGCGTCTTGCTCTCGCACATCTAGTTTGACCACCTTAACAATTTTGTTAATTGATAATGGCATCGAAAAATGTCAAAAAGAGAACATTCAACCCTGCTTGGGAAGTTGAATATTTAGTGTTTGAAAGATCAACAGATTGTCTCATGGAATGTGCGAGATGTGGACAAGTAATGAAACAACTAAAGTCAACAGTAGCTCGTGATCATGCTGAAAAATGGTGCCGAAACATGTCTAAAACGTCAAATATGACCACTTTACAAAAACAAAAATTTGTTCAGGAATCAAAAACAAAGCGAGTCACAGAGGTAAAAAATCTGTCAAATTTTTTTAAAAGAGATGCCAAAGAGGAGCAGAATGACATCAATCTGGCCTTTTGTTTGGCTAAAGCCAAATTACCATTTACTGCTGGTGTTATTTTTAAAGAAATTGCAGTAAAAATTGATCCAAAATCCATACCATTTCAACACCTACACTGTAGTGCCAGAACTGTAGCAAGAAACACTGAACACATAGGCGACTATATGTTCAGTGAGACAATTAAAGCAGTAAAAAAGGCCCCTTTCATTAATTTGATGTGTGATGAAAGCACTGACCATAGCGATAAAAGTCAACTGATTATTTACCACCGCTATGTAGATACTGATAAATCTGAAATTTGTTCTGATTTTTTAAGCTTAATTGAGATATCAGAACGTTGTAATGCTGAAAACCTAGCTACGGCCATCATAGATTGCTTGGAAAAAGAGCAATATCCTACCCAAAAAATTGTTGGCTTTACATCAGATGGTGCATCTGTAATGCTAGCAAAACGTGAAAGTGTGTCAAAGAAGCTGAAGGATCACTTTGGAGATTTATTTGTGCAACATTGTATGACTCATCGACAAGCATTAATGGCTAGAGATGCTGAAAGCGTTATTCCTGACTTTGTTGAGGATACCATAAAAGCAACCTTAAAACACTTCTCAGGTGCTGCAAGAAAAAAGGAGTTCAGACAAATCTGCGAGTTAAATGAAGAAGACTACACAAATTTAATAACCTACAAAAAAATTTGTTGGTTAAGCTTAGCAGCATGTGTTGAAAGATTTGTGAGTTTACGTGACTCTCTAGTTCAGTATTTTGAGAGAGAATCATTTGAGAATGGGCCAGCAAGTTACAAAAGTAGCTGTCAAAATATTTGTGAAATGTTACAGTCACCAAAATTTATCCTTTACTTACATTTTTTAAATTGGGTATTACCTCTTCTGGCATCCATGAATATATCATTACAGAAAGAGAACTCTGACCTTTACAGTGCATACTGCTGTTTGGAAAAAATATTGCAAAGTTATTCTAAAACCTTTTAAAAAAAGATCTTCTCTTGAGTCTGCAGAGGAATATTTCATCTCCCCTTCAGACCTGTGTATTCCTAGTGACAAAATCAATAAAATGTTTTTAGAGTGTGAAGAACAGCAATATCTGTCCAAAAATGAAATTCTTCAAGTTAAAAATACATTTATTGAATATGCCAAAACACTTGAAAAGGCTTTTAAATCAAGGTTTCCAGAAAGTGATTTGGTCAAATGTATGCTGTTCTTAAACCCCTGCAACGTTAAACCACCTCTTTGTGACATGAAAAAAAATTTTGACAAATTTTCAAACCACATTAATTCTAAAGAGATCGAAAAGGAGTACACTATATATAGGGTTGAGCGAACACCTAGATGTCCGTGTTCGACGGGTTCGGCCGAACTTTAAAAAAAAGTCCGGGTCCGTGTCCCGGACTTTTACCGAACTTTTCCCGGACACCGAACCCCATTGAAGTCAATGGGGACCCGAACTTTAAGGCACTAAAATGGCTCTAAAACACCAAAGGAAAGGGCTAGAGTGCTGCAAATGGCAGCAAAACGTAATTAAGAGCATGGCAAGTGCTCTGCAAACAAATGTGGATAGGGAAATAACTTAAAACAACAAAAAAAAAACAGAAAAATAAAACAATGTTCTTCTTCATCTCTGAAGGACGAGGCCCATATGGAGTAGGAGGGAGGTTGAGGTGGTGGTGGATGTGGCGGTGACATAGGCGTGCGCACAGGGTGTGCTGGGTGTGCCTGGGCACACCCTAATCACCTAGGGCACATAGCATTGCCAGTGAGGAGATGGGAAAGATCTCCCTGGGACCTGCTCTGCTCTATTTCTCCTTGCCTACAGGTACATGGCCCCGATACATTACTCTCCCTGCTGGCAAACACATGCATGTGTATTTCAACTTTGGGGTGCACACCTTAATGCAATAGGCTGCGCACACCTATGGGCGGTGTAGGTGGAAGCGGCGGTGGAGGAGGACCAGGGCCGGATTAACAGCATCATGGGCTTGGTGCTGAGGATTTTGAAGGGCCTTAAGGGCCGTGCCTTGCCATGCACCCAGAGGAGGAAGGGTGCAGCCATGCATGCCTAATTCAACATGGGATGCTGTCTCTGAAGCCCATAAACACATCCATGCATCGCCAACTGTCCCTCCTTGTCCGGCCTTCACGCTGTGTGGGGAGGTTCTGAGGGTGCTGCCTGGGGAAGCGAGCATAGAAGCCAGACTTCTGTGTTTACAAGTGACAGAAGAGCGGTAACAGTGAATATGGCCAACCCGGGGCCTATATAAAAGGTAGGGGCCTGGAGCTGCAGCTCCAATAGCCCCTACATTAATCTGGCCCTGAGGAGGAGGACGAGGTAGCCAACACTGCTTCTTTTCAAAAATTTTAAATGAGGGTACACCCCAAAAGAGTGAGAAAGAGCAAAAATGGAACAATGGGTGGGTAAGGTCGGTATCCATTGCTATTCTGCATAAGGTACGGAAAAGTCCCGTGGGATCCATGCCTGGTTCATTTTAATGAACGTGAGCTTGTCCACATTGTCTCTGGACAGGCGGCTGCGCTTGTCTGTTATAACGCCCCCAGCCGTGCTAAATACCCGTTCAGATAATACACTGGCTGCAGGGCACGCCAGCACCTCCAAGGCGTAAAGGGCAAGCTCAGGCCATGTGCCCAATTTGGAGACCCAGAAGTTGAAGGGGGCAGACCCGTCATTCACTACATGTAGGCGTGTGCACACATACTGCTCCACCATGTTGGTAAAATGCTGCCTCCTGCTAAGACGTTCCATCTGAGCTGCTGGTGCTGCTGTTTGTTGTGGCGTGCTGACAAAGCTTTTCCACATTTCGGCCATGCTAACCCTGCCTTCTGAGGTGCTGGCGGTGCCCTGGTTGCGTTGGCGACCTCCTCCTCCTCCTCCTCTGCCTTGTGCTTCCACTGTGGCCCCGCTGTCAGATGGGAATGCCAGCAGCATGGCGTCTACCAGCGTGCGCTTGTACTCGCGCATCTTGCGATCGCGCTCCAGTGAGTGAATTAAGGACGGTACGTTGTCCTTGTAACGGGGATCCAGCAGCGTGGCCACCCAGTAATCAGCACAAGTTAGAATGTGGGCAACTCGGCGGTCGTTGTGGAGACACTGCAGCATGTAATCGCTCATGTGTGCCAGGCTGCCCAGAGGCGACGAAAGGCTGTCCTCTGTGGGAGGTGTATCGTCCGTGTCCTCTGTATCCCCCCAGCCACGCACCAGTGATGGCCATGAGCTGGCCTGGGTGCCACCCTGCTGTGAACATGGTTCCATCTCCTCCTCCAGCTCCTCCTCCTCCTCATCCTCCTCATCCTCCAGAACTGTGCCCCTGCTGGACAATTGCGTCCCTGGCGTTTGCGTGTGCAGGAACCCACCCTCGGAGCCCCTTGCGAATGACTGCCCTGAAAGCCTTGGAAATGTTGCCTCTTCATCCTCCTCCTCCTCCTCATCCTGTGCCACATCCTCTTCCATCATCGCCCGAATTGTTTTTTCAAGGAGGCATAGAAGTGGGATAGTTAAGCTGAGAACGGCGTCATTGCCACTGGCCATGTTGGTGGAGTACTCAAAACAGCGCAACAAGGCACACAGGTCTCGCATGGAGGCCCAGTTATTGGTGGTGAAGTGGTGCTGTTCCGCAGAGCGACTCACGCGTGCGTGCTGCAGCTGAAACTCCACTATGGCCTGCTGCTGCTCGCACAGTCTTTCCAGCATGTGCAAGGTGGAGTTCCACCTTGTGGGCACGTCACATATGAGGCGGTGAGCGGGAAGGCCGAAGTTACGCTGCAGCGCTGCCAGGCGAGCAGCAGCAGGGTGAGAACGCCGAAAGTGCGCACAAACGGCCCGCACTTTCTGCAGCAGCTCTGACATATCGGGGTAGTTTTTAAGGAACCTCTGCACCACCAAATTCAGCACATGCGCCAGGCAAGGGATGTGCGTCAAACCGGCTAGGCCCAGAGCTGCTATGAGATTTCGCCCGTTATCACACACCACCAGGCCGGGCTTGAGGCTCGCTGGCAGCAACCACTCATTTGTCTGCTGTTCCATGCTCCTCCACAACTCCTGCGCGGTGTGTGGTTTGTCCCCCAAACAGGCAAGTTGTAAAACTGCCTGCTGTCGTTTACCCCTGGCCGTGCTGAAGTTGGTGGTGAAGGTGTTACGCTGTCCGGATGAGGAGGCGGTAGAGGATGAGGAAGCGGAGTAGGAGGAGTTACGAACAGGAGGCAAACTGAAGCGCCCTGCAATCCTCGGTGGTGGAAGGACATGCGCCAAATTGCTATCCGCCTCAGGCCCATCCGCCACTGCATTTACCCAGTGTGCCGTTAGGGAGATATAACGCCCCTGACCGTGCTTACTGGTCCACGTATCCGTAGTTAGGTGGACCTTGGCACAGATGGCGTTGCGCAGTGCACACCTGATATTTTCCCCCACTTGGTTGTGCAGGGAAGGGATGGCTTGCCTGGAAAAGTAGTGGCGGCTGGGCACGACGTACTGTGGGACAGCCACCGACATAAGGTTTTTAAAACTGTGCGTCTCCACCAGACGGAATGACAGCATTTCAAAGGCCAATAATTTTGAAATGCTGGCATTCAGGGCCAGGGATCGCGGGTGGGTAGGGGGGTACTTCCTCTTCCTCTCAAGTGTTTGGGAGATGGAAAGCTGAACGCTTCCACGGGACATTGTGGAGATGGTTGTTGGTGACCCAGGTGGTGGTGTTGCTGACAGATCGTCTGTTTGCGGGGTGGCAGGTGCCGGTATCACTACAGATGTGGCTGGAGCGGCCGAGACTGCAGCAGAAGAGGAAGCAGGATGAGCCAGAGACGTTTCTTGGTTTTGAAGGTGTGTACTCCACTGCAGCTCGTGCTTTGCACTTAGATGCCTGATCATGCAGGTTGTGCTCAGGTTGAGAAGGTTCATGCCTCGCTTCAAGCTCTGATTGCACAGGGTGCAAACCACTCGTGTCCTGTCATCAGCACATTTTCTAAAGAACTTCCACGCTAGAGAACTCCTTTGAGCTGACTTTGGTGCGCTCGTTCCCTTGCTGCGTTGGGCAGTAGCGGGCGTAGTGTCTAGGGCACGGCCGCTCCGCTTCTGCACCCTGCTCCCTCTTCTGCTGTGCTGGTGGCTCTGTGCGACCACCGCCTCTTCCTCCAAACTACTCAGGTCACCTGCATGACGTTCATTCCATGTGGGGTCGAGGACCTCATCGTCCTCCACATCATCTTCCACCCAGTCTTCACCCCTGCCCTCCTTGTCGGTCTCCACAATGCTGAACGCCGCAGCAGTTGGCACCTGCGTTTCGTCATCATCGGAGACGTGCTGCGATGATCCTTGCATGTACTCATCTTGAGAAATAAGTGGTTGGGCATCGCTGCACTCAATCTCTTCCACTTCTGGGGCAGGGCTAGGTGGATGGCCCTGGGAAACCCTGCTGACAGAGTCCTCAAAAAGAATAAGAGACTGCTGTATGGCTTGGGGCTCAGACTGCTGGCCTGATTTGCAAGGGGGTGAGGTGAAAGACGGTTGGACATTGGCTGCAGGTGCCAACTCTGACCTTTCTGCAGTAGACTGGGTGGGAGACAATGTGAAGGAACTGGAGGCACTGTCAGCAGCAAACCAATCTACTATCGCCTCAACTTGTTCTGGCCTCATCACTTCTAGGGGCGTTTGATGCCCTACCAAATACTGATGCAGGTTCTGTCGCCTACTCACACTTGAGGAAGGTGTTTCACTTGTGCGTGTAGCTGGCACAGATCGACCATGTCCTCTCCTTGCAACAGGAGCTCTACCAGCAGCACCACGACCCAGGCCACGGCCCTTATTTGACGGTCTCCTCATATTTCTGTAATTTAAGATCTTGCCCTAGAAAGGTTTTTATTGAATAGCGGAATAGAAAATATGATCCAAAAAAAGTGTATGTATATCACACGTACACAACCACACTAGGCCCCAATTACTATTGTTTGTACCCCTAAAAGGCTAGATGAGGAGTAGGGGGAGTATGGAACAGGCAGCACCCTCAAACCTTCAGAAGTATGAGATGAACCCCAACAACTTGGAAAGGTGGATCTCTCTCACACGTACCGACACAGACTATCCCGCAATTCAATTGATCCTCAAAGGTTTTTATTGAATAGCGGAATAGGAAATATGATCAAAAAAAGTGTATGTATCTCGCACGTACACAACCACACTAGGCCCCAATTACTATTGTTTGTACCCCTAAAAGGCTAGATGAGGAGTAGGGGGGGTATGGAACAGGCAGCACCCTCAAACCTTCAGAAGTATGAGATGAACCCCAACAACTTGGAAAGGTGGATCTCTCTCACACGTACCAACACAGACTATCCCCCAATTTAACTGATCCCCAAAGGTTTTTGATTAAATAGCGGAATAGAAAATATGATCCCAAAAAAGTGTATGTATATCACACGTACACAACCACACTAGGCCCCAATTACTATTGTTTGTACCCCTAAAAGGCTAGGAGTAGGGGGAGTATGGAACAGGCAGCACCCTCAAACCTTCAGAAGTATGAGATGAACCCCAACAACTTGGAAAGGTGGATCTCTCTCACACGTACCAACACAGACTATCCCCCAATTTAACTGATCCCCAAAGGTTTTTGATTAAATAGCGGAATAGAAAATATGATCCCAAAAAAGTGTATGTATATCACACGTACACAACCACACTAGGCCCCAATTACTATTGTTTGTACCCCTAAAAGGCTAGGAGTAGGGGGAGTATGGAACAGGCAGCACCCTCAAACCTTCAGAAGTATGAGATGAACCCCAACAACTTGGAAAGGTGGATCTCTCTCACACGTACCAACACAGACTATCCCCCAATTTAACTGATCCCCAAAGGTTTTTGATTAAATAGCGGAATAGAAAATATGATCCCAAAAAAGTGTATGTATATCACACGTACACAACCACACTAGGCCCCAATTACTATTGTTTGTACCCCTAAAAGGCTAGGAGTAGGGGGAGTATGGAACAGGCAGCACCCTCAAACCTTCAGAAGTATGAGATGAACCCCAACAACTTGGAAAGGTGGATCTCTCTCACACGTACCGACACAGACTATCCCGCAATTTAACTGATCCCCAAAGGTTTTTGATTAAATAGCGGAATAGAAAATATGATCCCAAAAAAGTGTATGTATATCACACGTACACAACCACACTAGGCCCCAATTACTATTGTTTGTACCCCTAAAAGGCTAGGAGTAGGGGGAGTATGGAACAGGCAGCACCCTCAAACCTTCAGAAGTATGAGATGAACCCCAACAACTTGGAAAGGTGGATCTCTCTCACACGTACCAACACAGACTATCCCCCAATTTAACTGATCCCCAAAGGTTTTTGATTAAATAGCGGAATAGAAAATATGATCCCAAAAAAGTGTATGTATATCACACGTACACAACCACACTAGGCCCCAATTACTATTGTTTGTACCCCTAAAAGGCTAGGAGTAGGGGGAGTATGGAACAGGCAGCACCCTCAAACCTTCAGAAGTATGAGATGAACCCCAACAACTTGGAAAGGTGGATCTCTCTCACACGTACCAACACAGACTATCCCCCAATTTAACTGATCCCCAAAGGTTTTTGATTAAATAGCGGAATAGAAAATATGATCCCAAAAAAGTGTATGTATATCACACGTACACAACCACACTAGGCCCCAATTACTATTGTTTGTACCCCTAAAAGGCTAGGAGTAGGGGGAGTATGGAACAGGCAGCACCCTCAAACCTTCAGAAGTATGAGATGAACCCCAACAACTTGGAAAGGTGGATCTCTCTCACACGTACCAACACAGACTATCCCCCAATTTAACTGATCCCCAAAGGTTTTTGATTAAATAGCGGAATAGAAAATATGATCCCAAAAAAGTGTATGTATATCACACGTACACAACCACACTAGGCCCCAATTACTATTGTTTGTACCCCTAAAAGGCTAGGAGTAGGGGGAGTATGGAACAGGCAGCACCCTCAAACCTTCAGAAGTATGAGATGAACCCCAACAACTTGGAAAGGTGGATCTCTCTCACACGTACCAACACAGACTATCCCCCAATTTAACTGATCCCCAAAGGTTTTTGATTAAATAGCGGAATAGAAAATATGATCCCAAAAAAGTGTATGTATATCACACGTACACAACCACACTAGGCCCCAATTACTATTGTTTGTACCCCTAAAAGGCTAGGAGTAGGGGGAGTATGGAACAGGCAGCACCCTCAAACCTTCAGAAGTATGAGATGAACCCCAACAACTTGGAAAGGTGGATCTCTCTCACACGTACCAACACAGACTATCCCCCAATTTAACTGATCCCCAAAGGTTTTTGATTAAATAGCGGAATAGAAAATATGATCCCAAAAAAGTGTATGTATATCACACGTACACAACCACACTAGGCCCCAATTACTATTGTTTGTACCCCTAAAAGGCTAGGAGTAGGGGGAGTATGGAACAGGCAGCACCCTCAAACCTTCAGAAGTATGAGATGAACCCCAACAACTTGGAAAGGTGGATCTCTCTCACACGTACCAACACAGACTATCCCCCAATTTAACTGATCCCCAAAGGTTTTTGATTAAATAGCGGAATAGAAAATATGATCCCAAAAAAGTGTATGTATATCACACGTACACAACCACACTAGGCCCCAATTACTATTGTTTGTACCCCTAAAAGGCTAGGAGTAGGGGGAGTATGGAACAGGCAGCACCCTCAAACCTTCAGAAGTATGAGATGAACCCCAACAACTTGGAAAGGTGGATCTCTCTCACACGTACCAACACAGACTATCCCCCAATTTAACTGATCCCCAAAGGTTTTTGATTAAATAGCGGAATAGAAAATATGATCCCAAAAAAGTGTATGTATATCACACGTACACAACCACACTAGGCCCCAATTACTATTGTTTGTACCCCTAAAAGGCTAGGAGTAGGGGGAGTATGGAACAGGCAGCACCCTCAAACCTTCAGAAGTATGAGATGAACCCCAACAACTTGGAAAGGTGGATCTCTCTCACACGTACCAACACAGACTATCCCCCAATTTAACTGATCCCCAAAGGTTTTTGATTAAATAGCGGAATAGAAAATATGATCCCAAAAAAGTGTATGTATATCACACGTACACAACCACACTAGGCCCCAATTACTATTGTTTGTACCCCTAAAAGGCTAGGAGTAGGGGGAGTATGGAACAGGCAGCACCCTCAAACCTTCAGAAGTATGAGATGAACCCCAACAACTTGGAAAGGTGGATCTCTCTCACACGTACCAACACAGACTATCCCCCAATTTAACTGATCCCCAAAGGTTTTTGATTAAATAGCGGAATAGAAAATATGATCCCAAAAAAGTGTATGTATATCACACGTACACAACCACACTAGGCCCCAATTACTATTGTTTGTACCCCTAAAAGGCTAGGAGTAGGGGGAGTATGGAACAGGCAGCACCCTCAAACCTTCAGAAGTATGAGATGAACCCCAACAACTTGGAAAGGTGGATCTCTCTCACACGTACCAACACAGACTATCCCCCAATTTAACTGATCCCCAAAGGTTTTTGATTAAATAGCGGAATAGAAAATATGATCCCAAAAAAGTGTATGTATATCACACGTACACAACCACACTAGGCCCCAATTACTATTGTTTGTACCCCTAAAAGGCTAGGAGTAGGGGGAGTATGGAACAGGCAGCACCCTCAAACCTTCAGAAGTATGAGATGAACCCCAACAACTTGGAAAGGTGGATCTCTCTCACACGTACCAACACAGACTATCCCCCAATTTAACTGATCCCCAAAGGTTTTTGATTAAATAGCGGAATAGAAAATATGATCCCAAAAAAGTGTATGTATATCACACGTACACAACCACACTAGGCCCCAATTACTATTGTTTGTACCCCTAAAAGGCTAGGAGTAGGGGGAGTATGGAACAGGCAGCACCCTCAAACCTTCAGAAGTATGAGATGAACCCCAACAACTTGGAAAGGTGGATCTCTCTCACACGTACCAACACAGACTATCCCCCAATTTAACTGATCCCCAAAGGTTTTTGATTAAATAGCGGAATAGAAAATATGATCCCAAAAAAGTGTATGTATATCACACGTACACAACCACACTAGGCCCCAATTACTATTGTTTGTACCCCTAAAAGGCTAGATGAGGAGTAGGGGGAGTATGGAACAGGCAGCACCCTCAAACCTTCAGAAGTATGAGATTGTGTTCACTGTACCCCACAAAGATTGAGTTCACTGCACCCCACAATGATTGTGTTCACTGCACCCCACAAAGATTGTGTTCACTGCACCTCACAAAGATTGTGTTCACTGTACCCCCCAAAGATTGTGTTCACTGCACCCCACAAAGATTCTGTTCACTGTACCCCACAAAGATTGTGTTCACTGCACCCCAAAAAGATTGTGTTCACTGCACCCCAAAAAGGATGTTGTTCACTGCACCCCAAAAAGGATGTTGTTCACTCCACCCCAAAAAGATTGTGTTCACTGCACCCCACAAAGATTGTGTTCACTGCACCCCAAAAAGATTGTGTTCACTGCACCCCAAAAATGATTTTGTTCACTGCACCCCAAAAAGGATTTTGTTCACTGCACCCCAAAAAGGATGTTGTTCACTCCACCCCAAAAAGATTGTGTTCACTGCACCCCAAAAAGATTGTGTTCACTGCACCCCACAAAGGATTTTGTTCACTGCACCCCAAAAAGATTGTGTTCACTGCACCCCAAAAAGGATGTTGTTCACTGCACCCCAAAAAGGATTTTGTTCACTGCACCCCAAAAAGATTGTGTTCACTGCACCCCACAAAGGATTTTGTTCACTGCACCCCACAAAGATTGTGTTCACTGCACACCAAAAAGGATTGTGTTCACTGCAGCCCAAAAAGATTGTGTTCACTGCAGCCCAAAAAGATTGTGTTCACTGCAGCTCACACACAGAAAAATGGATGTGGATCACTGACACCTGCCTATCTCCAATCCCACACCACACAGCAATATCGATTGTAGTTTGTAGAACACAGTTTCCCTAAAATTCAGCAGACTCTGTCCCTAACAGGATTGAGAAGAGATCGTAGATCAGGATTGAGTGCAGATTCACCCCACCCCCCACACAGCAATATCGATTGTAGTTTGTAGAAGACACTGACCCTATAATTCAGCAGACTCTATCCCTAAAATGCCTACAACTCGCCCTGCCTAAACACTCCGACCTGTCCCTCAATTCTATCCGGACACAAATGGTTTTTTCCTGCCTATCTTTCCCTAATCAGCAGCCAGCACGTTGATGTGTGCTCTGTCCCTGAATCTAAGCAGCATAATGACGCCGCTGCGGCTGCCTCGAACTTATAAAGACTTGGTCACATGCTTCAGACGGCCAATCACAGCTACTGAGACATTTGCAGGCATGGCTGGGATGGCTTAAGGCACACCAGTTAAACGATTGTTGATTGGCTGTTGAAAGCCCGCCATGAAAAGAGCGCCAAAGCATGCAAAACCCAGAAATAAAACGACCGAACACGGATTTTTACCCGAACATACAGTAAAGTGTCCGTGTCCGTGTTCGGGTACAAAAAATCCAATTATTCGGTACGAACACGAATAATACAGTCCGTGTTCGCTCAACACTAACTATATACTGTGAAGATGATGCTGTCAAAACCCTGTTCACCTCTGACCATTGTTCCAGTAACATTGTTAAATTATGGAGTACTTTATTCAAATCAAGTGATGGTGAATACACTGAACTGTCCAAACTGTCTATTCTGTTGTTAAAGCGGAGTTCCGGGCAGAGAAACGTTTTTTTGTTGAACATACCCCCGGGACAGTCAGGGCTAGCACATTCCACAATGGCTAGCCTCTGATCTGTCCCGGTTCGCACTTACCTTTTAGAAGAAATACTTACTTAGAAATTTTCTTCCACAGCGTTTCCATCTCGGTTGTGGGCAGCTGAAGCCGGCGCGGTCCTCTTCTCTGTCTTCTTCCGCGTCTTCGTGTCCCAGAATGCACTGCACCGGCCCCTCTCGTCACTTCCGGCGCGGCGCCGCATTCCTAAACAGCTTCTGGGCATGCCCAGAAGCTGTTTAGCAGGGGAATGCGGCGTCGCCCGGAAATGACGAGTGGGGCCGGTGCGGCGCATTGATTCCTGGGAGCTATGACGTTTAGCTCCCAGGAATCATCGCGAGGCAGGAAGTGACGCTGGAGGAGGAAGCTGTCATAGGTGAGTATTTACGATCGTCAATAAAAAGGTGAGTAAACAAAAAAAAAAAAATAACTATCCAATTCCTTTTCAGGTGCGGCATACCTAGCGGAGGGGCACAAAAAAAAAAAATCTTTTTTGTGCCCGGAACTCCGCTTTAACACTGAGCCCTGACACATGCTGCTGTGAGAGAGGCTTCAGCCATATGAATGCTATCAAAACCTCTACAAGAAATCGCCTTGAGAACTGTCGTGTTGACGCATGTTTGCGTATTGCTACATCATCCACGTCTACAAAGGACTTTGATGCTGCTGCTGCGACTCAATACAACCGAAAAATATAAGGTAAGAATTTTGAAAATATTTTAAACCGTTTATAACAATATATCACAAGCAGTAAATGTTATTTTAAACGTATTTGTAATTGTAGAACTAGGCCAGAGAGTAAACAGAATGTTTGTTTGTTTTTTGATGGTTTTAATTTGAGATGTACCTTGGTGTCCTTCACTAAGGTCTGTACTTTGGAAAATGTCCGCCACGGCCTTGGTCCATGCCTATCCCTGGTCTGTTGTTAAAGACCAAATTGTCCAAGAAGCACAACACAGTGATTTTCTCTCCATCCAGGCCGACGAGACCACTGATATTGCCACACAGTGCCAACTTGTGCTTGTGCTGCGCTACATTGATGGCAACAACCGCATCCAAGAGAGGTTTTTTGAGTTTATTCCTCTCCATACAACGACAGCTGATTCCATCGCTACAGCACTACAAGAGTGTCTTGCTGTCATCCTTCCAGAGGATCAGAAGAGTAAACTCATCTGCCAAGCCTATGATGGAGCTAGTGTGATGAGGGGTGCCACTGGAGGTGTGCAAAGGAAGATCCAGGATGTTTACCCAAATGCCCATTACATCCACTGCTATGCACATCAGCTGAATCTGATAATGCAGCAGGCCACTTCTCGCATATCCAAAGTGAGAATTTTTTTTTCTAACCTTGGAGGGTTTTCCAGCTTTTTCTCCAGATCACCAAAGCGCACGGATGTTCTGGATAAAGTAGTTGCCCATCGATTACCAACAGCAAGCAGTGTCAGATGGGACTTCCACAGCCGTGCTGTCAATACAGTCTTTGAGCACAGAGAGGACCTCATTCGCTGTTTTGAACAAATCCAGGATTCTGGTGACTTTGACCTTACTACCACCAGAGAGGCAGGATGCTTTGCCACGATGCTGGAGAATCAGGAGTTTATTTTTTTTCTGAACCTTTTCCACCAAATCATGCCACATGTGGACCTCCTCTATGCCAAACTCCAGCGGAAGGACATAGATTCAGTCCACATTAAGGGGAGCATCCAGCAGTTCCAGCAGGCCATACAAAACATCAGGTAGCAGCTGTATTCATCCCTTTCCATGTTGTTGTTTTTTTTTTTTTTTTTTTGTTGTTGTTTTAATTATTCTTACTACTTCTACATTTTTCAGAGATTCTCTGCATTTCCTGGTTGGTGAACTGAGTGAAGGTGGTTCTCAACCGAAGAGGCGGTGCCCGTTTGACCCAGCAACCCATAAAGTTATTGCAACAGAGGTTAGTTTTTATTTGTAGAAAATAATGTTTTTTTCCCCTCTAGTGGACAAAATTGGTATTACAGCATTCATAGCTCCCAGACCATCAGAAATGCATACAACTTAAAAACATTTACTTTGAATGTCCTGTGTTGATGTGTATGGAGTTCTGAGAAATTCTGGATTCAAAAACACTGAATATGATCTTCCTTTATAATAACTTAAACCTGAACATTTTAACAAGTGCTTTTTGAAATCATAATTTCTCTGCATCCCATACAAATGCCCAAGATATTCTGAGTACATATTTTAAGTTTCATGCATTTCTGATAGTTACATAGTTACATAGTAGGTGAGGTTGAATAAAGACAATAGTCCATCCAGTTCAACCTGTGTAGGTGTGTGTGGCTGTAATCATCTCACATACCCCTGAATGTTCTGATCCTTGAGATGTAAGTCTAAGAGTCTTTTGAAAGCCACCATACTACCCGCAGAAACCACCTCTTGTGGTAGAGAATTCCACAATCTTGTAGCCCTAACAGTAAAGAACCCCCCACGTTGCCTGAGGTTAAAACGCTTCTCCTCTAATCGCATTGTATGCCCTCGAGTCCTCATGCAATCCCTTCGAATGAACAGCTTTTTTTCTAATCTGGGATCCCCATTAAGATATTTATAAATTGCTATCATGTCCCCCCTCAGACGTCTCTTCTCCAGGGAGAATAAATCGAGCGATTGTAGACGCTCTTCATAGTCAAGGTCCTCCAATCCCCAAATTAGTTTAGTTGCCCTTCTCTGGACTCTCTCCAGCTCCAACACATCCCTCCTGAGGACTGGCGACCAGAACTGGACAGAATACTCCAGATGCGGTCGGACCAGAGTTTTATAAAGTGGAAGGATTATAGTCTTATCTCTGTAATACATCCCTTTCTTTATGCATGCTAATATTCTGCTGGCTTTGGCAGCTGCCGCTTGACATTGCATGCTGTTGCCTAATCTATCATCAACCAAGACTCCCAGATCCTTCTCCATTTTTGATTCCCCCAAGGGTTCCCCTCCTAACGTGTATTGTGTTTTTATGTTTTTAGTCCCCAAGTGCAAAACCTTACACTTCTCCACGTTAAACCTCATTTGCCATGTCGTTGCCCACTCTGTAATTTTGTCCAGGTCATTCTGTAGGATATCTGCTTCATGCTGTGCAGTTATTGCTCTGGCCAATTTTGTGTCATCTGCAAAAACTGATATCGAACTACTGATCCCGACCTCAATGTTGTTTATGAATAAATTGAACAAGGTTGGTCCCAGGACTGAGCCCTGGGGCACCCCGCTTACTACCTCAGACCAGTCTGAGTATGCGCTGTTTATAACCACTCTTTGGACACGCCCTTTAAGCCAATTCCGTATCCAAGAGCAAACCCTGCTGTCGATACCTGCAGACCTTATTTTATAAATTAAGCGCTTGTGGGGAACTGTATCAAACGCCTTAGCGAAATCCAAGTACACCACATCCACTGGTCTGCCCCTATCTAGCTCACAGCTCACCTCCTCGTAGAATGTTAATAGATTGGTTTGACAAGAACGCCCATTTGTAAACCCGTGCTGATTACTGCTGATGATGTTGTTGTCTTTAGCAAACTCTATGATATAGTCCCTTATCGTTCCCTCCAGAAGTTTACATACTATTGATGTCAAACTGACAGGCCTATAATTTCCCGGGATATGCCTCTGGCCCTTTTTGAATATCGGAATCACGTTAGCTTTCTTCCAATCCCCTGGTACATCTCCTGTCCTAATACTGTCAGCAAAGATCAGGAACAGTGGTCTGGATATAAGCTTACTGAGTTCCTTGAGTACTCTCGGATGTACGCCATCCGGGCCTGGTGATTTGTTTGTGTTGAGTTTATCCAGCCTTTCCCTGATTTCACCCTCTGTTAGCCATAGTGGCAAGTCCTGTGTATTACTACTAACCATACAGTCATGGTCAGTGTACCCCTTCGTTTCCTGTGTAAAGACTGACGAGAAAAAAGCATTCAGCACGGTTGCTTTTTCAGTGTCCTCTGTAACCATCCTCCCATCATTGTTAATTATGTGTGCAATATGCTCTGCCCTAGTTTTTTTGCTGTTGATATATTTAAAGAATTTCTTTGGGTTTTTTTTACTATCCTCCGCTATTTGTCTCTCAAAGTTGATTTTAGCCATCTTGATTTCTTGTTTACTTTTCTTATTTGCCTCCTTGTATTGCTCGAAAGTCGATACTGTGCCCTCTGATTTATACTTCTTGAAGGCCAATTTTTTTCCCCTAATAAGTTTTTTGACGCTACGGTTTAGCCAGCCAGGTTTGGCTTTGTCTCTTCTAAATTTATTCCCCATAGGAATGCACTGCAAGATGCCTTTGCCCAATATGTTCCTAAAGCATTCCCATTTTTCCTCTGTGGTCAGGGATCCCAGGGTTTGGTCCCAGTTTACCCTTTCCATCAATGAGTACAATTTTGGAAAGTTTGCCCTTCTGAAGTTTAGGGTTCTTATGTTCCCCACTTGCCTTGTTATATTGTTATTTATACTAAATGTGATCATCCTGTGATCGCTAGAGCCCAGGTTGTCCTGGACTCCTACCTGCGAGATTAGGTCTGGGTCATTAGTGATCAATAGATCCAGGACTGCATTTTCTCTAGTCAGAGAATCCACCAACTGTGACATGTAATTATCCAGTAAGGTTTCCGTGAATAGGCGGGCCTTATGTGAGTGTGTAGTCCCCTCGTCCCAGTCAATGTCGGGATAATTGAAGTCCCCCAATATGATGACTGATCCCAATTTTGCCACTCTACTCATTAGTGCTAAGAATTCCAGCTCTACCTCCTCCCCTTGGTTAGGTGGCCTATAGCAAACCCCCACAATTACTTTCCCCTTTTCTCCTTCCCTATGGAGTTCAACCCACACCGATTCTAAATCCATGCTCATCCCATCCGTAATGTCACTCCTTTCTATCACCTTTATATTGTTCTTGACATAGAGACATACCCCTCCCCCTCTTTTTCCTACCCTGTCCTTCCGGTACACCGAATACCCTTGGATATTGGCCAGCCAGTCATGTGAGGGGTCCAACCAAGTCTCTGTTATTCCCACAAGGTCTATGTCCTCCTCATGTACCAATATTTCCAACTCATCCATTTTATTAGCTAGGCTCCTGGCATTAGCATATACCCCTCTTAGTTTTACGGAAGTTAAGCGCAATTGGCGGTTATGTTTATTCCTGTTTGGTCTGAGATTTTCCCGCACAGACCCGCCAATTGACGTTGTGGACCTACTGTCGCTGCTGACCCTACAGCTGCCTTCAGTCCACTGCTCCCTCCTGACTGACTCTACTTCTGAGCCCTCCCCCCCGTCTCCTAGTTTAAAAGCCCCTCCAAATTGGTGGCCATCTTTCTCCCCAAAAGAGCTGTACCGTCCCCATTAAGGTGCAGCCCATCCTTACTAAAGAGCCGGTAGCCGACTGAGAAGTCAGCCCAGTTCTCCAGGAACCCAAACCCCTCCTTCCTACACCAGTTCCTCAGCCACTTATTAAGTTCCCTAATCTCCTTCTGCCTCTCCTGTGTGGCTCGAGGTACAGGCAGTATTTCAGAGAAAACCACCGTGGAGGTCCTTTTCCTCAATCTATTACCTAAGTCCCTGAAATCGTTCTTAAGGATCCTCCACCTACCTTTAACTTTGTCATTAGTGCCCACATGCACCATGACCGCTGGGTCATCCCCAGCCCCCCACATCAATCTGTCTGCCAGATCTGCGATGTGCCGAACTCGGGCGCCCGGTAAACAACAAACTGTTCCGTTCACGAGATCTTTTTTACAGATTGCCCTCTCTGTCCTCTTGATAATTGAGTCCCCAACTACCACAACCTTTCTAACCTTTCCTGAGTTACGGCCCCCCTTCTTCCTGGAGCCGTCCCTCCCCTGGCAGCTGGGGGAGGGCGCGTGCTCCAGCTCTGCCACCCCTGAGTTGATATCCCCCTCAACCTGCAACTCGGCAAATTTGTTAGGGTGTACCAACTCAGGATTGGCCTCCCTGGCACTCATCCCTCTACCCTTCCTAACAGTCACCCAGCTGCGTACCTCTGCTGCTTGCATCTCCTCTATTCCTCCCTCCTCTATGCTGGCCCCTGCCAGCGCCTGATAGGTAATGTCCAAGCTCCTTTCCAGTTTGTTGATGCCACGCAGTGTTGCCACTGTGTTCTGTAGGATACTCACCAGTCACAGGATACTCACCAGTCGCAAAGATACTCACCAGTCGCAAGGATACTCACCAGTCGCAAAGATACTCACCAGTCGCAAAGATACTCACCAGTCGCAGGATACTCACCAGTCGCAGGATACTCACCAGTGGCAAGGATACTCACCAGTGGCAAAGATACTCACCAGTCGCAAAGATACTCACCAGTCGCAAGGATACTCACCAGTCGCAAGGATACTCACCAGTCGCAAGGATACTCACCAGTCGCAAGGATACTCACCAGTCGCAAAGATACTCACCAGTCGCAGGATACTCACCAGTCGCAAAGATACTCACCAGTCGCAAGGATACACACCAGTCGCAAGGATACTCACCAGTCGCAAGGATACTCACCAGTCACAAGGGTACACACCAGTCGCAAAGATACTCACCAGTCGCAAGGGTACACACCAGTCGCAAGATACTTACCAGTCGCAAGGATACTCACCAGACTTCCCAGGTACTCAGTTGCAGAGACAGTCACACAGCAGTCAGTCGCAGCACTGTCAAACAGCTATTGATTTCTCACAGAGCTCAGTCACACAGCTTTCTCCCTGTTTGCAGCTGCTGCCTTACTCACAGCTGCTGCCACACACACACTGGGACGGATGTCTCCTCCTCCTCACTGGGCACGGACGGTCCTCCTCCTCTTCATCCAGGCACTAAGGGAGGGAGGCAGTTTCCGACCTCCACCGCCGCGCTCTGCCTCGGTCCCTGCACCCGGTATCCTGGTGCGGTTGTTCACGTCCCTGCTGCCGCTCCCTCTGCTCTTCTAGCGGCTCCCGTCCTCCACCGCCGCTCAGTTGATGGTTACCGGCCCCCTGCACGGTGCACCCGCACCCCTTGTGCGGCTCCCCCCGCACGTGTCCCCGCAGCTCCTCTTCCTCCTCGCTCCCTTGCCGCACGTACACACACTTCCGGTTTCTCTCAGCGCCGCCTCCGGTCAGTGCTCAGCATTACGCTCAGGGAGCTAACACATGACATTGACATTTTGTCACCAGTACCTAATTTTGTTTTTTTTTTAATTCTTGATAGGTCTGTGATACCATCCTCCTACATACCATGGAGCGCTTCTCGTTCACAGACCGTCTGGTTAGTGCCACCCTGCTTCAAGCGGACAAGTTTGAGCAGTATGCGAGGGAATTCCCAAAGGATGTACTTAGCACTACTGTGAAAACCTATCCTGTACTTGATGGGAGTAGGTTAAAAACGGAGCTTCGTCTCCTCTACTCCGAGGAGCAATTCCGAGCATGCAATGGAGCTGTGGACTTATTCCAGTTTTTTGTGGTGAACAATCTTACAGAAGTCTTTGAAGAGACTTTCACCTTCCTCAAGATCCTCATCACCACACCCATGACCACAGCAGAGGCTGAGAGGTGCTTCTCAACCCTAAAAAGGATCAAGACTTTTCTGAGGAACACCATGACCCAGGAGAGGTTGAATGCATTGGCCATGCTGTCTATGGAAAAGAGACTGGTGACAGAGATGATCGATTTCAACCAGAAGGTCATCGAGAAATTTGCATCCCTTAAGGAAAGAAGAGCAAAATTTCTTTTCAGATAAGGACGCTGGCTTTTTGCGGTTTGGTTTTCTTCTTTCTTGTTTGAATTTTGTTAATAAAATGTTCAAAGCGATACATTTGTCATTTTTCTTCCATTTTCCTTCCAGTTCACAATTTTGTGCCGGTCTATCACATGAAATACATGTACGTTTTTTGGTGGTAAACAACATGACAAAATATGGATTATTTAAAGGGGTAACTATGAATGCTTTATCAAGGCACTCTTCCTTGATCACTCATGGCCCCTTTAACACTTGTGTGGCATCAAAGTCAGGCAATTTTTTACCGCGTTTTTTGCCGCGAATTTTTCTTTTTGCGCCCCCCCCAAAAATTTTGAGCACCAGCCGCCACTGGTTTGGAGCAGTAATTTAATAGGGGTTTAAAGCAACTAGTATAAGGACACTTACTGGATTGGTGGAGTGTAGGGAACAGGTTGGGCTTTAGGGGTCAAACAGTAGGAGGTTCCTGTTGAGGTCTTCAATCAGGAGAGAGACAACGTCGGAACAACTTGAACTTCTGCTTCTCCATGTGTCCTGGTAGGCCTGCTTTTCCCGGCGGGTTGCTGCCATTAGTCAGGTCCAGGTTTGGTTAGGGACCCTGGTCTGCCTGCTGCTGGAGGACACCGGGCTGCGGGTTTCTGCTGCGGCTACTGTGTGGCTACACGGCTTGGTGTTTGACTTTCGGGTCGGCGCCACGCTGGGAGCCGCGTCAGGGGCCTCCGAACCGCTCTCCTAGCACTGTTCGGCTTCGTGCAGTACAGCCCAGGAGGAATCGTCAGCACTGCTTGCCGGGGGTGAGTCGTCTGCCAGTGCCTCTCTCCCCCCCCCCTGCCCGGCGCATGGCGGGAACAGCAGACAGCCATCCGGGTGGCTCGGCGGGGGAGCGTGGGTCTTGTTGCCAGTGTCCCTGCCTTGCATTCCGCGGCGCGGCTCCTGGGGCGGCATCACACTCACGGGGAGGATTGCTTCCAGGCTCGCCGCCAGTTACTTTGCGGAGGACTGAGCGAGAGGGCGCCGGTGCTACTGTCATAGAGGGGCGGGTCGCGAGCCCCACACTAACGCTGGTGGCGGATCGCTCGGTGCCTCCTGTGCGGGCACTGTGGATGAGGGTAGATGAAATTACTGCAGAGGATCGGTGGCTTTGGATTCAGGACCAGCGGCTGGTGGGGCTTAGTGTCCTGGGCAGCCTTGTGAGTATTCTTTTATCCTTTTCATATCTACAGGGGTTTTAGTTCAGGTTGCTGGGGGGGGGGGGGGTAGGTAAGGGGCTTGCAGGTAGGTGCGCATGAGGTGTGGGGGGTTGGCGACCTATTCTGGGAGCCGTGGTGGTTAGCTGGTAGTGGATTCCCTCTCAGCAGGTTTGCAGGGCTGGCGTTTAGCGATTTGTCTTGGTTTTGCCTGGTGCAAAATCGGACTCCGCATGGCGGGGTGGGTTATGCGGATGCAGATTTGCCCCCGTTTGGCAGATTTGTGGGATGTGCAGTGTTCGTGGGGTTCCAGGGGATCGGTCGCAAGCAGGCGGTGACAGTTGGGATAGAAATAGGTAAGTACCTGGCGTTTTTCCTTTTGCTTCTGGTGGAACGGTTAAACCTGACCAAGGGTAAGTACGGCGAGATCATGTAGGCCAGCAGGAAAGGTGGGTATTGGTGTTCGGTGCCGTTGCCATCTTTCCGGGTTGTTGGGGCAGATGACCATGGATGGTTGTTTTACGTGGTTTTTGCCACTGGGGCGCTCGTGGAGCTGCTCGCTGGGTTTATGGTGGCTTTCTAGGATTGCACTATGGCTTTAGAGCCTTAGGCTAATGGAGGGTGGGGTGCGGTAGGTGACACAGACGCTTTCTTTGCTAGGTGGCTATTCGGATCATGGTGCGGCCTGTTCGGTGTACGCAGGGTTGGGCTTAGGGTTCGGTTGGTTCAGGTGGGCTTCTGATGTTCCTTTCATGCAGGCACTTGCTGTCCGCAGTTAGACCCGGCGGCGTTTCTTTTCGATTGCGATGTCCGTGGTACAGTAATTTGGGTCACGTGGCTCGTCCATTTCGGGCCCCTCGCTGGGAAGGTTTTGTAGATTCCCCTTTTGGATGTCACCCCCCATTTGCGTATCTTACACCACAAAAAAAAAAAAAAAAAGCCGATTCATTCTTTATTTTGCCCTAGCGCTGTATCAGTTTTTCAGCTTTGCGCCCGGGCAATGTTCCATGCTGTACAGGCCTTTGCTAATTTTTGGCAATGCCGGATAGCGCGGATTTTGTTCTCTTGTTGCCTGTCCCTCCGGGGTGTTTCAGTGGGGTTTGGCCTGAGGACCAGGCTCTTAGTTGGTGGATCGGCCTTGCCAAGGTGGTGTTTGATCTCCTGGTCCTGGTTTACATTTTTCAAGTTCCTTTCAGGAATGGTTGTTCCGCTGTACCCGGGAATCTTTCCGTTATCCTTTGGGGGATGACAGTCTTTGTACAGGTCTGGTTATTTTCTGGGTGCGCGGTTTTTATGGTCCGTGCGCGGCTGGGGGTTTTGGTGTACTTTTTAGTTTGACATCCCCGGGGGTCCTTACCGTGGTCCTTGTTTAGGCAGCAGTGGGTACCCCCACTTGTCATGCTGTAGACCGAGGTTGCATTCCTTGGGTTTTCATTTGCCTGTTTTTCCGCTTTCCAGGCATTTTAATCGATGCCGGGCCGTGGTAGGCTGCCATATGTAGGATTGGCTGTTGACTTGCCAGGCTCTGCAAGGGACACTTAATAGAGCGGTGCTATTGCTTGGCGACGGCCTCGGTTTTCGGTGCGACACACCTGCTTTTGCTTGTGTAGTCATGCAGGACGCATTCCTACACAGGGTTAAGTCGGCGTGATTGGGGGAGGCCACCGATGTTTTTGCTCCAGAGTGGTTGGCGGGATTGGGTGTTATGGTGCGCATTTACTGGGCAGTTGCGACTGCGGTGAGGGGCGGGGGGGGGGGGGGGGCAGGTTTTCTATCAGTTCTCTAGTAGGGTTTTTTACCCCGTTGTGCTTGCTGTGGACTGGTTGGGGGAGTATTTTGGTTATCTGTATGTCGGTTTTTTCATTGTGTTCCTCAGGTCATTGCAGTTGCAATTGTCGGAGTTTCGGCATCTTCCCTGCCACGAGTTTGCTTGCCGTAACGTATTGTCATGGCTTGCTGGCATATGCACATATTTCGTTATGCCGTACATACGCTTGGGGGTATTAGCTCTCGGGTGCATGGCTTTCTCAGTTTCTGTGGAAAAGGTTTCTGGGTGGCACCGGGCAATTCTTGATTGGTTGGGTCTGGCGGGGGGCATTTTGCTTCGCTGCTTCCAGGGTGCAATGGTTAGCACTCTGTACTTTGACTACAGCACTCCAGAGTTCGAATCTTGGTGGGACCTCTTTGGAGCTGCTTGGTGTAACGCTCTGGGGTTTGTTTTAGTGAACTGGATTTGCAGCTGCAGAATTTCCACTCAGTAGTCCTGTAGAGATGTGTTGAATCACCATATCCAACTCTCCAGACTCATCATTGTGGCCCAGCCTGCTTCAGCATGCACATACACAGACACTCAGATAAGATGTTCCTGGAGTGATAGATTGTATGCGATAGTATAGAGGTGATGTACTGAAGGGACAGGCGTGAGTAGTGATAGCAATGATAGACACTCAGGTAGTAATGTTCAGGAGTGTTAGCAGATGGTGATAGATAGTATGCAGGTAGGTTAGCAATCATGTACAAGTAACAGGTGGTAGGGGACAGCAGATGAAGTGTACAGGAGATGCTAAGTTAGTGCAAGGATATAGATAGTAGTAGGCTCAAGAGCTAGCAATCTAGGTAACGGTGCAGATGATAGATATAGCAGTGCATAGATCCTAGAGATAGCAACAGTCTTTAGTATGCAAGAGTAGATAGTGTAAGTTGATAGGAAGGAATCCCCTGCGGGGTACTTATCACTAGCTGGTTTAGCGAGGTGAGGGGTCCGGTAGTGAGGTAAGGATCTTGTAGCGAGATACAGGATCAGGTAGCGAGATACAGGATCAGGTAGCGAGATACAGGATCAAGTAGCGAGACTCCGGTCAATCCAGGTATTGGGAAAATAGCTGGAGGATTCTGCAGCGTCAGACAAGGCTGTATAACAGGCGGTTTGCACGAACACCTTGTGAGTGAAAGCCGGCGATTGAAATAACCGCTCAGAGCGGCACCTAGTGATGACATCATCCGGTGTTTAAAGAGATAGGCAGCTATATGCGTTCCACCTAGCTGAATGGTGGAACGCAATGCGTAAGAAATAGGCTAGAAGGGTACCGAGGGTACCAGAATCTTACACTTGGTCAGTCAGTTAGCAGTATCTATGGTCAGTTTTTCCAGGGTGGACCGTGAGTGTTCAGTTTGTTAAATAGTGTGGGTGGTGTGGTCCATGTTGTCCAAGCCCTTCTCTATTTTCTTATTTCAGATAGTTAGGTCGACGCTCGGGCCTGTGTCATCGTCAGTCGCGGGCTTCTCCTTTGCTGTTCACACCGTTGGGGTTCTGTGCTGATAACGAGGATCTATTAGTTACATAGTGACTTAATACATAGTTTGTGAGTTTAAAAAATAACAGACACCAGTCCCATCCAGTTCAACCTACTATGGGTAGGTGGGTGTATGCGGTTAACCGTACATTGTACACCCCGTTCTGTTGTGGGCTTTAAGGCGCCCATCTACTAGTTTTTGTTACACTATTGTTGTGCCCTGCTCATACCATTGCTTGTGGAATGGAATTCCACATCCTTGCTGGTTTGATTGTAATGAACCACTCACGTATTTTCAGGTTGCACCGTTTTCCGCCAGTTTTCGTGAATGGCCACGTGTCTTATTGCATCCCCTTTCTCTGACAGGTTTGTCCCCATGCTGGGTTCACCAGCACGGTATTTGTACATTGATATAATATCCCCTCTCGAATGCCTGGGTTTTGATCTCTGCAGGGTTTCCTCTGGGTTGTTGTTTTTGTGCCCGGCCATCGCCGGGATCCTTTCTATCGGAAGTGTCCTTTGGGGCAGGTATTGTAGGAGGGTAGTTCAGCACCTTATGCGGTGGTGTGGTTCCAGGTGGCTTCCTGTTGCCTTTTCTACGAGTGGTTGGCGCCACTTTCCGTAGTGGGATGTTACGCAGCACCAGGTGGTTCGGTGTCTCATGTTCCCCCTTGTATTTTGGACTACGGGTCCAATACGTTTACAATGGGGACGCGGTTTGTGGGCGTGACAGTTTCCAGGTGTGGGGTCTTATTCCTGTCCTGCGATGGGGGAATAATCTTTGTTTTCCTTGCAGTTTATCGAATGCAAGTTTCAGGGAAAAATATATTGTAATGAATTTTAGTTCACACAAACAGAATACCCATTTTTAAAAAAAAATAAATAAATAAACGAGTTTAAAATATCAAGAGATTTACATGTGTGTTCAAGCTTCAGCTTTTTGTTTTAGCCTATGAAAATCACTAGGGGAAGGAGACCAGTCCTTATGTCCTTATGTGTGAATAAAATTCCTGATGTCAATGAGACAAAAATGGCTAAATCTGCCTCAAAAGTAGCTTTGGAGCTTCAGGCGTCAAGCTCAGATGTAAAGAGTCACTATTGAAATACATGAGATTTTGGAGCTTTGGAGGTACAAAATACTCAAGTGAAATGGGGCCTTCAGGTCTTGCTCATGAGTAACAGCACATCTACCACAGTGTACGATATAAACATACATATATACATGGTAAATTGTGGCACAAAAACAAAATATAGGCATATGCCAAAATAAACAAACAAAAAACAGTGAAAATGAGTCCTCTAATATTCACAATAAAAAATCAAAAATAAAAATTGTGTATCCGTGATGAATTGATCTTGTAAAAAATGATTTCCACCACACCATGTGACGGTCGTGACAGCACTCCCCCATAGGGTATCAACTCAACAAAAATAATTGCCTCACATTATGTTCGGCAACACAGGCATGTACTCCTCTAGCGTTAAAAGATATCCAGCAACAATCTCCACTCCTCAATAGTGACTTATAGACACTGCTATGCTTTTAAACTTGAGAGCTTCAGTATCTTCAAGTACAGGTTTGTCACGTTTTGAGTTGAAGACAGGATGAAAAATATATATTCTTCTCCTTTTTAGGATTAGCATACCTATTCATTTACAACCTGATAAACTGAAGGGATCTTTTTACTGCGGACACCGTAAAAAGCCGGCTCGAATGTCCCCATGGTCAAGGAGTTTACAAATCTTAGGGGATAGCAGGAGAGCTCAGGGTGGTGTGTTTTCGGCTTTGTAGTAGATTTCACAAAAGGTAGAAGTTAATTGAAATATCTAGAGCTCAGGAGCTTTAAAATGGCGCTGCTTGTCTAGTGGCTAGCCAGACAGCAATGACGCTTAACCGCTTGCCGACCACCGCACGACTATTTACGCGAGCGGTCAGCCCCTCACAGGCAAAGCGACGTAGGTCTACGTCGCTAGCCGTGAGGCTCTAGGGAGCGAGCGCGCGCCACCGGAGGCACGCTCCCGCTCGCTCACGGACCCCCCCGCGCGTGTGCCCGGCGGACCCGATGTCCGCCGGGCACTCGTGATTGTCCGTTAGAGCGGGAGAAAGGCAGGCGGCTAATGTAAACACAGCCGCCTGTCATTCTCCCCTGTGTAAGAATGGAGATCATACGGTTCTACTATGTAGGACCGTTGATCTCTGTTCTTACACCAGTAGCCACAGCCAATCACAGTTAGAAACACGCCCCTAGGGACACACTTAACCCTTCCCTCTCCAATAAAGTTAACCCCTTCCTTCCCAGTGTCATTTTTACAGTATCAGTGCATATGTATAGCACTGATTACTGTAGTAATGTCACTGGTAACCCCAAAAGTGTCAAAAATGTCAGTCAAGGGTCCGATCTGTCCGTCGCAATGTCGCACTCCCGCAAAAAAAAAATCGCAGATCGCCGCCATTACTCGTTAAAAAAAAAAACAATAAAAATGACAAAAATCTTTCCCTTAGTTAGTAAACGCAATAACTTTTGCGCAAACCAATCAAAATACGCTTTTTGTGATTTTTTTTTACCAAACATATGTAGCAGAAAACAAATTGGCCTATAATGTTAAAAAAATTTTGATTTTTACATTTTTTGGGGGGGAATTTCATATAAAAAATGTGAAAAATATTGTTATTTTTGCAAAATTGACGCTCTTTTTTTGTTTATAGCGCATGATCAAAACAAAATCGCACAGGTGATCAAATACCACCAAAAGAAAGCTCTGTTTGTGGGAAAAAAAGGAGGTGAAATTCGTTTAGGTACAGCGTCGCATGACCGCGCAATTGTCCGTTAAAGCAACGCAGTGCCGAATCGCAAAATAGGCCCTGGTCAGGAAGGGGGTAAAATCTTCCGGGGCTTAAGTGGTTAAAAGAGTTCCAACACATGTCCATGCAACAATGTCTAACAGCTACTCACATCTATTATCTTTGGTCGAAGGATGTGACCGCTTGCTCATGAGTAGCTGATTAACACACAGCACCAGATACTTCAAAGGCTGGAGCTACAATACCTGTTGGGTCAGGGGACATGCCAAGCATTGTTTCAGGGAACACTGGAAGTTCTGGTAGTGATTCTGGAAGCCTCATTGGAAGTATATCAAGGCTTCTGGAAGTCCCAGTGGGGATTCTATGAGTGCCATTAGAAGTACCAGCAGGGATTCTGCAAGTGCCAATGGAAAAGATAATGGAAATACTGGCAGGGATTCTGTAAGTGTCATTAAAAATACTGGCAGCGATTCTGAAGTGTGCATCCACCTATGCTGCACCGCTGTGTGGGCAGTTGCTAATAAAGATAATCTAATTTATGTTTTCCTTCAGAGGCTTTCATAACTGATGGAAGTGTGGTGTCTATGCCGCTCATTGAGGTCTTGGCTGCTGCACCTCTTAAAGTGATGGAATGAATGGAACTCTACGGGAATATGTAAGAGGAGTGTAGGAAAGCACCCAGTAAAAAGTTTGTCACAATTGTGTACCAGTACGCTACAATGCGATTCACCTTCTGGTAGCTGATTCCTGGTTCCTGGTCTGTCACAACATCATCCACTATAACAGCCCTGATGAAGATGGAGGCATTTCCCCAAAAACATGTTGAATATATGTATTACCTGTGAATGAGCAACTTCAAAAAAACGTTACCGCAAGTGTGACCTTTTTACTGGCAAGGAGTTTGGAATTCCTGATGATGATCCTGCAAATACCAATAAAAGTACTGGCAGAGTTTCTACAGGAGCCATTGTAAGTACTGGCAGGGATTCTGAAATTCCCAGTAATGATTTTGCGAGTACCATTGGAATTATGGACAGGGATTCTGTGCGTGCCATTGAAAATACTGGCAGGGATCCTGTGAGTTCCATTGACAATACTGGTAGGGATTCTGTGAGTGCCATGGAAAGTACTGGCAGGGAATCTGTAAGTACTATTGAAGTACAGGCAGGGATTCTGGAATTCTCAGTGATGATTCTGCAAGTACCATTGAAAGTACTGGCAAGGATTCTGCAAGTACCATTGAAAGTACTGGCAGGGATTCTGGGAGTACCATTGGAAGTACTGGCAGGGATTCTGCAAGTACCATTGGAAGTACTGGCAGGGATTCTGCGAGTACCATTGGAAGTACTGGCAGGGATTCTGTGAGTACCATTGGAAGCACTGGCAGGGATTCTGCGAGTACCATTGGAAGTACTGGCAGGGATTCTGCGAGTACCATTGGAAGTACTGGCAGGGATTCTGTGAGTACCATTGGAAGCACTGGCAGGGATTCTGCGAGTACCATTGGAAGTACTGGCAGGGATTCTGCGAGTACCATTGGAAGTACTGGCAGGGATTCTGCGAGTACCATTGGGAGTACTGGCAGGGATTCTGCGAGTACCATTGGAAGTACTAGCAGGGATTCTGCGAGTACCATTGGAAGTACTAGCAGGGATTCTGTGAGTACCATTGCAAGTACTGGCATAAATTCTGCGAGTACCATTGGAAGTACTGGCAGGGATTCTGCAAGTACCATTGGAAGTACTGGCAGGGATTCTGCGAGTACCATTGGAAGTACTGGCAGGGATTCTGCGAGTACCATTGGAAGTACTGGCAGGGATTCTGCGAGTACCATTGGGAGTACTGGCAGGGATTCTGCGAGTACCATTGGAAGTACTAGCAGGGATTCTGCGAGTACCATTGGAGGTACTGGCAGGGATTCTGCGAGTACCATTGGAGGTACTGCATTGATTCTGTGAGTGCCATGGGAAGTACTGGCAGGGATTCTGTGAGTACCAATACTGGCATGAATTTTGTAAGTGCCATGGGAAGTACTGGCAGGGATTCTGTGAGTACCATTGAAGTACTGGCAGGGATTCTGGAATTCCCAGTGGTTATTCTGCAAGTACCATTGGATGTACTGGCAGGGATTCCTGCGAGTATCATTGGAAGTATGGACAGGGATTCTGCGAGTACCATTGGAATTATGGACAGGGGTTCTGTGAGTGCCATTGGAAGTAATGGTAGGGATTTTGCGAGTACTCGCAAGTGTCACGGGAAGAAATGGCAGGGAATCTGGAAGTCCTGTAACATTTGCACATCAATTTCAACATGTATTTACACTGTATTACCTTTTGATTCTGTCAGGAGAGCCATTTTTTTCACTTTTTTAATAGTGCCACAATGCTGTTCTTTCTGTAGTGAAATGGCACAGAAGCGTTCTCACCCTATGAACAGTGTACTTTTAGATGGACATTAAGTGACAACTAAATTAAAGGCCAAATCCAGGTAACATGTTTTAATCATTTACGGATTTCTTTTTTTTTTCAAAAAGTGTGAACCATATAAATAAAATGTGACCATTGTAACCACCCCCGGCAGTGTTATATGGTTTGTCCCAGCTCCTGTACCTGTCACTTTTTCTGGACAATTTGGCCTTCATGTTAATGTGGAGAAAAAAAGATATATTTTATATCATATTATATTTTATAAAACAAGGCATATGAAATAAAAAAGGAAATATAAATCTGCATGTTACCATTGCAGGTGTAACCCATTACAGTTACCAGAATACAGTATTTTTCACTGTAGTGGGTGTTTAAGTTTTATGTATATCTTAGAAAATGGTGCCCTTCCTTATATTAAAATCCTGAAGTTGTTTTGTCCAGTAAATTGTCTGTAGGAGATCAGCAGCAGTGAGATGAAAAAAAGTATGACTAAAAGGTGAAATTAGGGATTTTATTTATTTGTATAATGCAAAATGGTTTAGCAAACCAAATGTCATTTAACCACTTAAGCCCCGGAGGATTTGGCTGCTAAACGACCAGGGGGTATTTTGCGATTCGGCACTGCGTGACTTTAACGGACAATTGCGCCGTCGTACGACGCTGTACCTAAACGAATTTGGCGTCCTTTTTTTCCCACAAACAGAGCTTTCTTTTGGCGGTATTTGATCACCTGTGCGATTTTTTGATCACGCGCTATAAACAAAAAAAGAGCGTAAATTTTGCAAAAATAGCAATATTTTTCCCTTTTTTTTATATGAAATTCCCCCCCAAAAAAATGTAAAAATCAAAATTTTTTAACATTTTCGGCCAATTTGTTTTATGCTACCTATGTTTGGTAAAAAAAAATCGCAAAAAGCGTATTTTGATTGGTTTGCGCAAAAGTTATTGCGTTTACTAACTAAGGGAAAGATTTTTGTCATTTTTGTTTTTTTTTTTAACGCGTAATGGCGGCGATCTGCGATTTTTTTTGCGGTACTGCGACATTGCGGAGGACAGATCGGACCCTTGACTGACATTTTTGACACTTTTGGGGTTACCAGTGACATTTCTACAGTAATCAGTGCTATACAAATGCACTGTTACTGTAAAAATACACTGGTAGTGAAGGGGTTAACTTTATTTGAGAGGGAGGGGCTATGTGTGTCCCTAGGGGCGTGATTCTAACTGTGATTGGCTGTGGCTTCAGCTGTATGCAGAGTGATCAACGGATCTACATAGTAGATCCATATGATCATCTCTCATACAGAGGGGAGAATGACAGGCAGCTTGTTTACACAAGCTGCCTGACTTTCTCCCTCTCCCCCGCCGATCGCAGAGTGGCCGGCGGACATCGGGTCCGCCGGTCACACGCGCGGGGGGGTCCGTGACCACGCGGGAGCGGGAGTGCGCCTCCGGCGGCGCGCGATCGCTCCCTAGACCCTCACAAGCTAGTGACGTAGCCCTACGTCACTTTGCCTGTGAGGGGCTGACCGCCGACGTAGATAGTCGTGCGGCGGTCGGCAAGTGGTTAAATAGGGTTTACTTTTGCTTTTTTTTTTTTAAAAGGATCTTCACTTTCCCCCATGGTTTATTTTATTAAGAAGTCCTTATTACCTTACCAGGCTGGGGGGAGCTGAAAAAATGTACTCACCTGCTCAATAAATGTCCTGCTGTCATCTGGTGGAAGCCATCGTATGCTGTACCACAGAGGTGTAACTAGAATCTTCAGGCCCCTGGTGCAAGAAACCATGAAGTGCCTACCTGGCCCCTGACTGGGGCCCTTCCCACTGATCCTGGGGCCCATTACTCCAGTCACGGAACCCTTTATTACAGTCCCACAGCTGGCCAACTTCCTGCCATTTTAGGTGGCAGAATGTCAGAGCCCAGTTGCAAGCGCAAACTTTGCGACCCTGGTAGTTTCACTACTGGTTTCAGTAGTTTTTTATTTTTGTTATTTTTTTTATATATTCTTTTTTAACATTTTATTTTATTTCTTTACAATTTTTTTGGGTTAATTTTTACATATTTTTTTTAGGACCCCTAAAAATATTTTTTAGGACCCCTGGGAGGCTTTGGTGACATATCAGGAATCTAAGCAGATCCCTGATGTCTGAAACAAGGGAAAGGGATTCAGAGCAGAGGACAGAGAAAGGGACTAAGGATAGATTCATCAGTCCCTTTGACCCCTTTTACACAAATGTCCTGATCGGGTCCGCCTGTCCGTTTTTTAGGCGGACCTGATCGGACCACCTATTGCTCCCTAGGAGCGGCGAATGCCAGCAGTCATGTGCTCACTGACACTCGCCGGCATCCGACATGGGCCGTTGAAAACAGACAGATGGGGATACGTTCGCCATCTGTCTGACTGACCAGATAGAATAACAGTCGGATAGAAACCGACAGGCGTTCCGTTTCCATCTGACCGCCCCATAGAGGAGAACAGGTTGTGTCCATGTCCGCTCTGTGGGCAAGCGGGCATTCAGCAGCTACATGGGGGGAATGGTTCCTCTACATGCTACCACCCCGCCACCTTCCTATCCAGGTGTACAGGGGGGCCACACAGGGGGGGGGGGGGGCAAGTAGGGGGCCAGATTGCAATGGTGACCTCAGAACATATGCCCCTGCTGTACTGCTATCTTGATTGTGATTTCATTAGTAAGCTGGCTGTCTCTTCCAGGTCCTGGTAGCTGGCCTCCTGCTGACACTGCACTGGTCATGCGTAGTTGGTTATGCATATTCTGGAACCCTCCTGATGTATTCATCCCAGAAGGCGTTGGGTAGAGGGATGTCGTCATTCTGGCCAAGGCCAAAAAGGTGGAAGCATTGGCTGTACTCTATTTTAAAAAACGATCAACTATCACATTTACAAATAATTATACTCTTATTAATAATCATAACAACAACAACAATAATCCTCATCATCTTTTAAACATGATTTTTGAAATTACTTTGGTGTGTTATAATGTGTTTAATTTTATTTACCAATATCTGAAATGATGTATGTTTGTGGATATATATATATATATATATATATATATATATATATATATATATATATATATATATACACATATACATATACATACATACATACATACATACATACAGTGCCTTGCGAAAGTATTCGGCCCCCTTGAACTTTTCGACCTTTTGCCACATTTCAGGCTTCAAACAAAGATATAAAACTGTAATTTTTTGTGAAGAATCAACAACAAGTGAGACACAATCATGAAGTGGAACGAAATTTATTTGATATTTCAAACTTTGTTAACAAATAAAAAACTGAAAAATTGGGCGTGCAAAATTATTCAGCCCCTTTACTTTCAGTGCAGCAAACTCTCTCCAGAAGTTCAGTGAGGATCTCTGAATGATCCAATGTTGACCTAAATGACTAATGATGATAAATAGAATCCACCTGTGTGTAATCAAATCTCCGTATAAATGCACCTGCACTGTGATAGTCTCAGAGGTCCGTTTAAAGCGCAGAGAGCATCATGAAGAACAAGGAACACACCAGGCAGGTCCGAGATACTGTTGTGGAGAAGTTTAAAGACGGATTTGGATACAAAAAGATTTCCCAAGCTTTAAACATCCCAAGGAGCACTGTGCAAGCGATAATATTGAAATGGAAGGAGTATCAGACCACTGCAAATCTACGAAGACCTGGCCGTCCCTCTAAACTTTCAGCTCATACAAGGAGAAGACTGATCAGAGATGCAGCCAAGAGGCCCATGATCACTCTGGATGAACTGCAGAGATCTACAGCTGAGGTGGGAGACTCTGTCCATAGGACAACAATCAGTCGTATACTGCGCAAATCTGGCCTTTATGGAAGAGTGGCAAGAAGAAAGCCATTTCTTAAAGATAGCGATAAAAAGTGTTGTTTAAAGTTTGCCACAAGCCACCTGGGAGACACACCAAACATGTGGAAGAAGGTGCTCTGGTCAGATGAAACCAAAATCGAACTTTTTGGCAACAATGCAAAACGTTATGTTTGGCGTAAAAGCAACACAGCTCATCACCCTGAACACACCATCCCCACTGTCAAACATGGTGGTGGCAGCATCATGGTTTGGGCCTGCTTTTCTTAAGCAGGGACAGGGAAGATGGTTAAAATTGATGGGAAGATGGATGGAGCCAAATACAGGACCATTCTGAAAGAAAACCTGATGGAGTCTGCAAAAGACCTGAGACTGGGACGGAGATTTGTCTTCCAACAAGACAATGATCCAAAACATAAAGCATAATCTACAATTTTTTATTTGGTAAAATAGTTTGAAATATCCAATAAATTTCGTTCCACTTCATGATTGTGTCCCACTTGTTGTTGATTCTTCACAAAAATTACAGTTTTATATCTTTATGTTTGAAGCCTGAAATGTGGCAAAAGGTCAAAAAGTTCAAGAGGGCCGACTACTTTCGCAAGGCACTGTATATATACATATATATATATATAGTAGGGACTCGCATCAAATGTAGAGCTTTAGGGACACCGCTACTCGCTGTTTCTTCTTTCAAGGTTTGCCCATTTTTATTAAAAGAAAGTTCAGTACACAAAACCTGAGTTTCCCTCGCAGGGGTTTTCAGCATTCCTTTGCTCATCAACAAACGTCATTCAGCCCTTTTGGCTCTCTTGCAGCACTGCGTTTTTGGCCTTACACTTCAGGCCCTTGTTTGTTTCCTACAGACGGTGAGCTTACCAACAGGGTGCACATAGATAGCAGCCTCGTGCTGCACTGACCCCCAGGTGCAGCCCTCCTGACTCCTGGGCTGGACCTCCTGTCTGCCAGGGTGGAGCCCAGAACCTTGGTCCTGTCTTTACTAAAAGACCCAGACACACCTGCACCATCAGTGTCCTGGCTAATCCTAAACCCTCGTCCCAGGTTTGGAGATTTCCTCCCACCCAGATGGCTGCGAAATCTCCAGGCTCCAGGTCCCCAACTGGACTTTAGAAAACAATGAGGAAACTTTAAAGCCAGTTTCCTCTGCATTAGGCAAACCCCCTGGAGCCCCTCAACCTGTCTGGGTCACAACCTCCTAGACCCTGGCAGGGCTATGCTCTGCCACAATATATTATATATATACTGTAAATAACTAAATCTATTTAGAGCTGTTGTTTTTCATGTGAAAAGCTGATATTTTGTCCTATGGCTTTCCTGTAAAGAACATAAATATCCGCTGTTAGATTGATTATAACAAGAAGCATTGCATTTAGTTAAACAGCATGACTTCCTTTTCATTTAAAGGAATTTTTTTTTTCTAGTATTTACTAAACAGAGCTCCCACATAATGGTCGATAAACAAGCTATGTTCCCTGCATGCTGCACACTGCAGGGAAGTATTTAAGAACAATCTCTATGTGTACTTCTAATATCCCACCGATTATTACATCCGTAAAAAGCTACATGGATGCAAAAGAAAAGACCAGAGGGAGTAGATACAAACTCGTATTGGAATGTATATTCTGTGTTTGTGTGTTTGTATTGATTTTTGCATTTTCTTTTACTAAAAGCAAAACTCCGGGATCAGCAATTATTGTCTACAGTAAATACAAGACCACTTGTTTTTCACAGGGGCAGTAGATAAAGAGCCCTTGGGCACCATTCATACCTGCGTGTCGCGTCACTTTTTTTTTTTCAAATTGGCCAGAGTAGGTCCTGCACCTTTTTTTGGCACTGAGCATCTGGTAACTGTTATTGGGGTGTCATTAACCGCTTCCCGACCACCCGCCGCCTTTTTACTGCGGCAGGGTGGCTCTCCTACGCAAACCGACATAGACCTACGTAGGTCATGCGCGGGAAGCTAGGGGGGAGCAAGCGCTGCTGGTGGCTCGCTCCCGCCCCCACTCGGCAGCGGGGAAGCCGATGCACGGGTTAGGCGGCTCCAATTGCCGCCTGACACCTACGATCGCTCCCCTCTGAGAGAGAAGGACGGTCGGCTGTTGTAAACGCACCTGACCGTTCTTCTCCCTGGAATGATCATAGAGCCCATGTGATCCTTCTATATAGGATCACATGTCTCTATGGTCATTTCAGAAGCCACTTCCCTCCACAGTTTTAATCACTCCTCTAGGCTCACATTTAACCCCTTGATCCCCCACAGGGTTAACCCCTTCCCTGCCAATGGCATTATTATAGTAACAGTGCATATTTTGTAGCACTGATTACTGTAGTAATATCACTGGTACCCCCAAAAGTGTAAAAAATGTCAGTTAGGGGTCCGAACCTGTCCACCGCAATTTCGAAGATCGCCGCCATTACTAGTAAAAAAAGCAAAACAATAAAAATGACATAAATCTTTGCCGTAAGTAAACGCAATAACTTTTGCGCAAACCAATCAAAATACGCTTATTGCGATTTATTTTTACCAAAAATATGTAGCAGAAAACAAATTGGCCTAAAATGTTAAAACATTTAGATTTTTGATTTTTTTTTTTTTGAGAATGTCATATAGCAGAATGTGAAAAATATTTTTTTATTTTTCAAAATTATCACTCTTTTTTTGTTTATAGCGCAAAAAATAAAAATCACACAGGTGATCAAATACCACTAAAAGAAAACCCTATTTGTGGGAAAAAAAGAACATCAATTTTATTTGTGGACAGCGTCCCATGACCGTGCAATTGTCCGTTAAAGTAACGCAGTGCCGAATCGCAAAATAGGGTCTAGTCAGGAAGGGAGGAAATCCTTCCGGTTTTAAAGTGGTTAAGAAATAATGGCACCAAGTCGATGCGCATTTTGGCTTGTTTTCAGGAACGCACACAGAAACACACTTTTCTGCCAGTTATCCCGGAATACAAAAGGGGTGAATGCGGTCTTCAGATGCTTTACAGTCTCCTTTAAAAGATACTTGATGTGGGTTTCTTTCAATATGATTGGCACAATTAAAACTTCTAATAGCAATAGACCCCAAAAACCATAAGGAAAATCAAATTTTTGTTTTATGCACATCACAGCTACAAACTTTTTTTTTTTTTAATCACAGGGAAAATTGGCCCAAAATAGTTAAAAAATATATTTGTTTACATTTTTGCTGTATATTTCTTGCTATTACCATAACATACCACCAAAGAATAACCCAAAAAAATTCTCCTGCTCCTGACAATCTCAGCGATACCGCATAGACCAATCAGCCATAATATGGAAATGGACATAGGCATGGATTTCACTAGACCTCGGAAGGTATGCTGTGGTATCTGGAATCAGTAGCAAATCCTTTAAGTCCTGTAAGTTGCAAGGTGGAGCCTCCATGGATCGGACTTGTTTTTCCAGCACATTCCACAGATGCTCAATTGGATTAATATCTGCAGAATGTGGAGGCCGAGTCAACACCCTGGACTTGTGACATGGTCCAAAAATATTTAGACAGAATAAAGGTGGGTAAAGCACCTGGATCAGATGGCATCCACCCACGTATCCTAAAAGCAATTAAGCGATGTCATTTCAAAGCCATTGTTTGTGATTTTTAGGGACTTGTTAATGACTGGAATAGTACCACTTTGCCAAGTAACTATAGACCTATTCGTTTAACTTCTATAGTCGGGAAGATACTGGAGAGTTTAATAAAAGACCACATAGATGAGTTCTTGCTGGAAAAAAATATTTTAAGCAACAGACAGCATGGATTTACAAAAGACAGAAGTTGTCAAACAAACCTGGTTTCTTTTTAGGAGGAGGTAAGTAAAACCATGGACAGAGGGGTAGCTGTGGACGTAGTATACTTAGATTTTGCAAAAGCGTTTGACACGGTTCCCCACACATGGCTAATGTGTAAGGTAAAGTCAACTGGCTTGGAAAGATCAGTTTGTAAATGGATAGAAAATTGGCTAAATTCCTGCTATCCCTGCTATTCCTGTTATTCCTGCAATTCCTGCAATTCCTACTAATTCTGCTATTGAAATTGCTACTGAAACTTCCATTGAAACTGCCATAGAAACTGCTAATGAAACTGAAACTGATATTGCAACTGCAAACACCTTGACACAGCACACAGAGACTCCAGTGATTCCATTAACCCCATTGACTCCATTGACTTTGCATGTGGACGAGGAGCTACGTGCTTTGCTAAGCTCGCTACCTAGTAAAAAAGATATGGAGGAGATGGTACAGCGCATTGAGGTGGCTCACAGGCAAGAGATGCAGGTGATACGAAAGGAAGTACAGAGGCTGACAGATCGGGTCACAGAGGGAGAAGTGACTGTTATGACAGTGGATGAGAGGTTATCTAAACTTGAAACTTCACTTGAAACATCAATGTCAGCAGCATGTACAGCAAAAGCACATACAGAGTATACCGATATATGTCTAGCATTACAATTACAGATGGAAGACATGGAAGACAGAAGCAGGCGAAGTAATATACGCCTGCGGGGGCTCCCAGAGGCAACAGAAAAAGAGGACTTGAATTCTATTTTTATGGAGATTATAGTAAAGCTTTTGGGAGAAGCGATGCCTCAAAACCTAGAGTTTGATAGAATCCACAGGGCACCTGGCCCAAAATCTAGAGACCCTAAAAGACCTAGGGATGTTATCTGTTGATTCCATAAGTTTCAGCATAAGGAATTAGTAATACAGAAGGCCTGGGAGGCAGAAAATATTGACTTTAAAGGAACAAACTTAAAAGTATTACCGGACATATCCAAGGCTACTCTATCACGGAGAGCCCTACTACGGCCAATTTTAGACCTAGCAAAGAGTAAAGGGGTGTCATATAGATGGGGGTACCCCATCTCAGTGAGTTTTCGTAAGGGCTCTAATTTCTTCAATTTGAAAACGCCGGCAGATCTGAAATCGTGTTTTATTTTTTTGGAAACTGACCCTGTTGAGGTGCCGAACTGGCTCCGGTTAACCAAGCGTCCAGATGGACTGGGTGGTAGACAGAGGCAGCAGGTATCATGGCAGAGTGGGCCATAACACATAAATGGATCCCCAGATACCCCAGTTTTGAAATTCTAGGAGGATCCTGGTGGCACTGTGAAAAAAAATTAAGACGTTCAGGAGATGACCCATATGATTAATATGAATTATGAATTATGAACTATAAAAAATCGATATGAATTATTATGAATTATTATTTATTAGTTATCAATTATTATTAATCAGTATTAATTAGAAAGCATTAATTAATACTATATTGAATAATGATATTAGAGTAAACATTTTGCTTCAATTTCATTATACTAGAATGTCTGAAAGGGAATACTGATTGTTCTATTATTGTCCCAATGACAAATTATTATTTGCTCTCCTGGTTACCTGAACCCCCCCTCCCCCCCCCTTCTTTTTTTTTTTTTTCTCCTCTTCTCTCCCCCTCCCTTGTTCCCTTCCTCCCCCCCTTTTCACTCTCCACCACCCTTTCCTCTTAAATTATCCCTCCTCCTTTTTTTTTTCCCTCTCTCTCTTCCCCCCCATTAAGTAGCAGATGTTGCCAATTGGTAGCTAGTATGAAATTAATAAAGACTATAAGTGGACTATAAATGGATGTCATATGAGCTTGATGGGATGTCGTTGAGATATGATTGTAGACACTCAGATAGGAAGTAATTAAGAGGATGCTTAGAAAATAAGGATTGGTCGCTGGTTCGTGCTGGTGCGGTTTGTGAGGATCGCATGTGGTCCGGGGCGTACTGCCTCTGATGGCATGCGATCGCATTTACGGTGTGGGCTCGGCCATACACTTTGTGTGGCTGAACTAGCGCCGCATCCGCAGCAAACACATACATGAGGCCTTTTTTTTTTTTTTTGAGTCGCAGTAGGATCGGGTCGCGTAGTGGTCCACACTAGTGCGATCCGGTTCTGTGCGAACTTGCGGATCACACTGTGGTATGCGATCGCAACTGGGGATGTCGATAACCCTCAATTGACGCCCCGTATGCATCGCGTGGGGCAGTTTGAGCTGCCAGAGATGTGGATGCAATGCGGGAACAAGCTGCATATTTGCAGCGCTCCCGCATCGCACAGGTGTCAACCGTGACTAAATGACAAAATGATCCTATACTTTTCTTTTTTAAGCCCTCCGTGTTTATATATTTTATAGGCTTATTTGTCTCAGCGAAAGTGAAAAGAGAGAATAATAGTATGAGGATAAAAGTGATACAAGGGGGATGGGAAAAGTAAGGTTGATCATGGTGGTTGAGTACATCCCATTGGCTATTGTTTTTATTCTACTTTATTCATCTATTTATTTTTATTTCCCCGGTTAGATATGGAGATTAAGTCATGTCACAGGGGGGAGAGAGAGAAACTTCTTTCCCCCCCCCCCCCTTTTTTTTTTGGTGGAATGAGGGGAATGGGGGGGGGGGGCAGGTGGAGAGGAGGGTTAAGGAGAGGGAGGTGATATAAGTTAGAACAGAGAGATTGGGAAAGGGAGGAATAGATAGTATTAAAGTGAAGGGGAAATAAACAGGAAGGTAAGGGAAATGTTATGGATGGGGAAGATTACCTAGAGGACCAAGCAACACTGGGGAATTGATAATTTTACATAGTGTTCTATTTCTCCCTTTTTTTTTTTTTTTTGTTTTGTCTCGGTTGGCCTAAGGTCGGTTTGAAAGTAAAGGGTCATACGCTGTGCATGAAATTATTTATATGTAAAAAGTGGGTCGGAGTGGAAAGTAGGGAGACGGACTCGTATCCGTCCCTCTCCTGCGTACTCCCTCAAATAGGTTGCGCACTGCTGTGGCTTGCCCAGTACGTTTTTTTTGTCTGTGGCTTGCCCAGTGCGTTTTTTTCTTGAAGATTATCTGCTATTTAGATTGAATCCCCTCCCCTTTTTTTTTTTTTTTTCCTGCTTTCTTTTATCATTTTGTTCTTATATTTTCTCTGATTAGTACTCTATTTTTTTTTTTTTTCTCCCTCTTGATCTCATATGGAGACACTGAAGATATTCTCCCTTAACGCCAAAGGACTTAATATCCCTGAAAAGCGTAGGGTACTGTTGAATGACATTAAACGGCAAAATGTGGATATTGCTCTTATACAGGAGACTCATTTTAGAGAGGGCAGGCCTCCGGGACTTAAGAACCGATTTTACCCTGTAACATATCATTCTACTAATATAACTGCAAAATCTAAAGGGGTGTCAATATTGGTTTCTGCTAGAGTCCCATGGACCCATCAGCAAACTTTGCAGGATGTACATGGTAGGTTCCTGTTTGTAAAGGGAAAAGTAGGGGATGTCACAGTCACTATAGCCACAATGTATTGTCCAAATGAGAATCAGGATAGCTTTATCAAACGAATCCTAACCAAATTAGAATCTTTCACAGAAGGACTGTTGATTGTAGGGGGTGACTTTAATATCCCTCTGGCCCCTGTAGTAGATACATCAGCAGGGTGTTCATCAGTACCTCATAGTCTTCGTAAACGGGTTATTCAAGCATTACATGACTCTCAATTAATAGATGTGTGGCGATTGCAACACCACAAGGAAAGAGATTATACTTTTTATTCAATACCACACGGTACCTATTCGCGAATTGATTTTTTTCTGATTCCACATCGCCAATTACACTCGGTTGAATCCACTGGTATTACATCAATTACATACTCAGATCATGCAGCCATCACATTAACTTATATCTTGTCCAATACTATTCATTCTGGCACACGGTTTTGGCGACTAAATGAAAGCTTATTACAGACTCCATCGGTAGTGGAAGAAATAAATAAAGAGTTGAAGGCCTTCTTTGATACAAATATAATACCAGAATGTGATTTGGGAGTAGTGTGGGAAACACACAAGGCAGTTATTAGAGGTATACTGATAAAACATGGGGCATATCTTAAGAAAATCCGATGTGAGACCCTTAACTTGCTCCTTACTAAGATACAGGAATTAGAGCAAACTCATAAGCAGGGAAGAGAGTTAAGTGTGGAGCAGGAATTATTCTTAGCACGTAAACAGGTTACAGATCTATTATATTATAAAGCAAAGGCTGATCTACAAAAGTGCCGGCATTTTTCCTATATTGCTGGGAATAAATGTGGGAAGATACTAGCGAAAACAGTAAAAGAGCAACAGCAAGCGACATACATTCCTACTATCTTATCAACAACTGGACAGAAAGTTACACTCCCTAGGGATATTGCACGAGAATTTAATACTTTTTTTTCATCATTGTATAATTTGCCAGAGCAACAAACATCTTTATCTCAAATGGAAGAGTATGTCCGTTTATCACGTATCCCGCATATACCAGTAGAAGCACGTGGAAATATAGATGCCCCTATATCATTAGAGGAGTTAACTATAGCAATCAACTCCTTTAAACATGGTAAAGCCCCAGGTCCTGATGGTTTTTCGCTACAATATTATCGTACTTTTTTTCCATTATTAGGTGAGCAAATGCTCAATCTCTTTAACAAACTGGGGCATACAGCCTCATTACATAGGGATACCATGAAAGCTTATATCTCCCTCGTCCCCAAGGAAGGTAAAGATCCAGGGATCTGTGGCAGTTATAGGCCAATCTCACTTCTTAATACAGATTTGAAGGTGCTAACTAAGATACTAGCTCTACGATTGGCACCTCTTTTGAAACATTTGATACATCTGGACCAAGTAGGTTTTATATCAACAAGAGAAGCTAGAGATAACACGACGAAAGTCTTAAACCTAATACATACTGTCTCCAAAACAGCTATACCTAGTATATTTCTCAGCACAGATGCTGAGAAAGCATTTGATCGTATCAATTGGAGCTTTATGTTTACAGTATTGAGACAAATTGGGCTGGGAGATCAAATGTTATCATGGATATCTCAGATATACTCATACCCTACTGCACAAGTAAAAGCTAACGGTATGCTGTCGGACACATTTCAGATAAGGAATGGGACGAGACAGGGATGTCCACTGTCACCCTTACTATTTGTTTTATCATTAGAGCCCTTCTTGTGTCATGTACGGTCAAACCCAGATATTTCAGGGATACGCCTACAGGATGATGAGTACAAAGTATCGGCATATGCAGATGACCTGCTTTTTTCCTTGACTAATCCCTTGATTTCAGCTCCGAATCTCATGCGAGAATTTGAAATTTATGAGAAGCTTTCCAATTTGAAAATTAATTTTACTAAATCGGAGGCCATGGGTATCCAGCTGTCAATTAAGATTTCGAGGCATCTACGACAGGTACTTCCATTTCAATGGTCTGACAAATCCCTCAAATATCTGGGTACATATATACCCGCGGTATTAGATACGACGTATGCAATTAATTTTCTCCCATTATTGTCACAAATACGGATACTTCTAGAAAAATGGAACAAGGGCTTACACTCCTGGTTCGGGAGATGTAATCTTCTTAAGATGTGTATTCTCCCAAAAATTTTATTTTTGCTTCAAGCATTACCGATTGTGGTTCCAGCAGCCTTTTTTAGGAAAGTCCATTCATTATTTATAAGATTTGTATGGTCCAACAAGAAATCTCGTATAGCTCGCAATCAACTTATACTGCCTAAGGAGTTAGGGGGATTGGCACTCCCCGACGTTTTAAAATACTATCAGGCAGCCCATCTAAGCAGATGGATAGATTGGCGGTGACATACCCATCTTAAGTTGTGGATACAAATTGAGCAACAACAGAGTGATTGCAATCTAGGAGGTGCACCGTGGTGTCATAGGTATCTCTCCCGGGAAACTTTGAAGCATCCCACAATTGGGGTGACAGTACGGGTGGCATTCACTATTATAAAACAGAAACAGTTGACTACTGCAAATTCCCCGCTGCTCCCAGTTATAGGAAACCCTGCTTTCTCTCCAGGGATAACGGATCGCCCATTACGAGAATTGGGAAATAGAGGGCTCTATCAAGTATCTCATTTTATATGTGAAAACAAGTGGCCTACCCTTATGCAATTGACTAATGAACAGGGGCAATTCCGTTTACCCTTTTGGAATGCAGTACAGTTGTTACATTTTTTACGTACCTTACCACTTCCGGAAACATTTGAAACAAATCTTTCGTGCTTTGAGGAATACTGTTCAGGTAGTGAGGTCTTAACCCACCCTCTATCTAGAGTCTATGACCTATTGTTAAGGACTTCAGAAAATGCACGGTTATCATGCTTAGATAAGTGGGAAAGGGATTTGAATCGTACATTTACACAGAAACAGGAGCAGGTTATGTATAATCTTGCACTGAAAATTCCTGTCTGTACCACAACCCAAGAAACCAATTATAAAATTTTGTTAAGATGGTACCGTGTCCCTTCTCTTCTCCATAAATACTACTCACATGTCTCAGATAGCTGCTGGAGATGTGGAGAAGAGTCGGGAACACTCCTACATATTTTTTGGACTTGCCCCAAACTAAGAGAATTTTGGGAGGCTGTCCGAGAACTGGCACAGGAATTTACGGACTTTGAGATTCCAATGGACCCAGCTCTGTTTCTATTGCATGTTTCGGATACCCCTATGAGAGGATATAAAACGTCAGTTGTATATCATATATTAAATGCAGCCAAATCATGCATTCCACTGAGATGGAAATCTCAGTCACCACCTACTATTAGGGACTGTATATGTAAAATTGAAGATACTAACAAAATGGAAGATTTACGATTCACAAGACTACATAAAAAAGGAATGTATGAGAAGACTTGGGGCTCTTGGAACTCCTTCATCCTCTCAGAGAGAGGACGAAACATGCTTAGTCAGGGGAAGGCTCAAGTCTGAAATCTACAGGCGGGTGCATGGGAGAATAACAATTTGCATATCTATAACCCCCTTCCCCATTAAATGGGGTTCGGGGTGTCTCTTTTTTTTTTTTTTTTCTATCTCTCTTTTCTTGCCTTTTTTTTTTTCTCTTTCTATTATAAAGGGGAGGGGAGGATGGGGGGGGGGGGGGGAGGGAGGGAGGAGGGGAAGGGAGGGAAGAAGAAAAAGGGAAGAAAAGAGGGGAGAAAAAGGAAGGCATAATGAACAATATTATCAATGCAGGAATTATATAGCTTATTTTATTATTTTTTAAAATTTGGTATGTCAGATTGCAGAATGAAGGACAATATCTTAGTATCCTGCTGATATAGATATACTGTTATTGAGCGTTTATATGCCTATCTTATGTTTTTGTTTCTGAGAGAGACATGACTGATTGTTGATGACTATGTGTTGATGTAATTACTTTGATGTGAAATGTCAGTTTCTTTTTGTTTTTGTTTTTCTCTTTCTTGAATGAATAAATAAAATATTGGAAAAAAAAAAAGAAAATTGGCTAAAAGACAGAATTCAGAGAGTAATGGTTAATGATTCTTACTCTGTATGGTCTAAGGTTATCAGTGTTGAGACCGTTACTTTTAAGTATCTTTATAAATGATATAGGGTCTGGGATTAAAAGTACAATTTCAGTCTTTGCAGATGACAACAAGCTTTGCAGTGGAATAACTATCTTTAAAAGATGTCTCCAACTTACAAGCCAAACCTAATGCACTGTTTCATTGGGCAACTATATGGCAAATGAGGTTTAATGTTGATAAATGTAAAGTTATGCACTCGGGGGCAAAGAATATGCATGCATCATACATACTGGGGGGGGGGGGGGTAGAATTGGGGGAATCAATGGTGAAGGATCTGGGGGTTTTGGTAGATCCTAAGCCTAATAATAGCATGCAATCCCAAGCTGCGGTTTCCAAAGCAAGCAAAGTCCTTTCTTGTAATAGGAGAGGCATGGACTCCAGAGAGATATCATTTTGCCCCTGTACAAATCATTAGTAAGACCTAATCTGAATATGCAGTTCAGTTTTGGGCACCAGTTCTTAAAAAGGATATTGGGGAGCTGGAGAAAGTGCAGCGAAGGGCAACCAAACTGATAAGAGGCATGGAGGAGCTCAGATATGAGGAAAGTTTAGAACTGAATTTATTCTCTCTTGAGAAGAGGAGATTAAGGGGGGATATGATCCACATGTACAAATACAAAAGGGATCCATATATTCAACTTGGTGTGGAGTTATTCGCTTTAGGGTCATCACAGAGGAAAAGAGATTTATTCTCCAAAAGTGGAAAGGTTTCTTCACAGTAAGAAATGTGGAACAGACTCTCCCCAGAGGTGGTTCTAGCCAGCTCAGTAGATTGCTTTAAAAAGGCATGGATTCTTTCCTAAATAAACATAATTCAACTGGGTACTCGCATTTATAGGTAAAGTTGATCTAGGGAATATCCAATTGCCTCTTGGAGCAAATTGGATAATGCTTTGCTGGTGTTTTTCACATTCCTCTGGATCAACTGTGGGTATAGAATTGTGTGTACATGGGATCGTATGTTTTTTTTTCTTTGTTTTTTTTTTTTTTTTATTGGTCGAACTAGATGGATTTGTCTTTTTCCAACCTGACTAACTATGTAACTTGTTGTGTTCCTTAAAACCGTTTTAGAATTCAGGTCACCTTTTCATTGCTCTGTGGTGCAGTTCTGATGCTCACATTCTTATTGTAGGCTTTTTTGGCTGTGGACCCGGGTCAGCATGGACACCTTGATGGGTCTGCGGCTATGCAGCCCCATACACAACAAACCGGCATGCACTGTGTGTTCTGACACCTTCCTATCAGAACCAATATTTACTTTTTCAACAATTTGAGCTCCAGTAGCTCTTCTTTTGGATTGGACTACACAAGCCAGCCTTTGCTCACCACATTTATCAGTGAGCCTTGGCCGCCCTTTTGCCACTTTTCCTTCCTTGGAGAACCTTTTGGTTGGTCCTGACCACTGCAGACAGGTAACATCCAACTAGAGTTGCAGTTTTGGAGTTGCTCTGATCTAGTAATCTATTCATTACAATTTGGCCCTCATCAAAAGTCGCTCAAATCCTTATGCTTGCCCATTTTTTCTGCAATCAACACGTCAGCTTCAGGGACAACATGTTCGTTTGCTGCCTAATATATCCCACCCTTTTTCCAATGTCATTGTCACAAGATAATAAATTTTAATTCACTTTACCTGCCAGTAGTTGGAATGTTATGACTCATCGCTGTGTATGTTATTTGTCTCCATAGCACGGCCGAGAAAAAAAAAATAGTACACATTTGTCTTTTTTTTTACCTACCTAAAAACACACAAACACTGGTACTAACTGTTCCATCAAAGATTAGCGCAAGAAATAGATGGTACAGCTGCTGGCAATAAAGGTAAACAATCCTCTTTAGAACATAAATTAAAAATTGCAGAGCTCAATTAAGTCCATAAAGTCCATCACACTAGTCTTAGAAATCCAAGTTTATACCGGTAAGTTCTGACATGTGGATTAATTCAAAGTTCATATAATTCCTCAAAGATAGATCCATGGGGAACCATAAAATAAAAGAACAAAGATCTCATGGTGAAGTATGTTCAGTGATGAAATGCAGCATACATGAGGGGAGAGGGGGTTTGTACACCCGTGATAGAACCTCATAATGATATAGTGCTCTTTACCCTTCACCCCGCATGCAATGCAAACTCACCAGAACTCCACTTAATATCACTCCAAGATCACTCTTAACGAGTGTCACAGCATCAGTGTACGATATCATCCATCAATAATCCTCCTTTCACTCCCACAGTAGGGAGATCAGTGTTTGAAAGAAACATTTAATGTAAAAACAAGGTAAATGCACCCTAATAAAAAAAATCGTAGCCACTCACATCTGAGACCGCTACAAGCGGTAAATCACGTTGTGACGTTAGCGGGGTGGCTCCGCCCAACGTGTTTCCAGCCAATGCTCTTCTTCTGGGACTCTGGTGATTGATTAGATTGGTTCTTTATTTATACCCTTAATCATTGCGTGAGCGGAACTTCATGTCCGCCATTCGCACCATTTTCTCGTAGCCTCATATGTCACTTCCGGTTCCCGGCACCATCTTCCCATAGAGCGTTATTAGGTAAACAAATCGGGACACGTAGCAACCTGCAACACTCATAAAGGGTGATAGCAGCATTGAGTTCAGGAAGTGCACATATATACACTGATCAAATCCACAATATAACAATGGGAAGGTGGGACCTATAGGTGCTGCATGGCGGATGCCTATATGCAGTCCCTTAGCTGTTGCGGGGGTCCCCTCCTCCTTCTTCTTTCCCTTCCCCTCTCCCCCTTTTTTCTTCCCTTTTTTCTTCCCTTTTTTTCTTCCCTCTTCTCTCCCCCCCCCTTCTCCTCCCCCCCTCTCTTTTCCCCTTTTCCTCTCCCTTCTTTTTTTTCCCTTTTTCCCCCATTCCCCTTTTTCCCTTACCTTTAAACACCCCTTTCCCCCCCCCCTTCTCTCTCTCTGTTGGTCATTCATTTCCCAGATGGTATTTCCCTTGTATGCCTCGGGTCTATTTGGCGGTGGGGGAGGCCGCCCTTCTGAATGCACCCTGAGGGTACGGGACTCGGCACCTTTCCCTGTCTCCTGGAGTGAGAGGTTTTAGGGGTGGTTCACCCTGACATTCTCGCACGGTTGTATCCCTTTCGCTATGTGGCCCAGTATGGTCTTTAGCGCAGCCAGCATTTCCAGCCTTTTGGTCAAGCACTTTTCAGCACAAGTACTTGGTGAGCATCAAATTAATTTGTAATGAATATATGTCCAAATGCTTATATATATATATTTTTGTGAATTTTGTAACTTATTTTCTCTTTCTCTGTTAGTTAACCTAGGATCATTAAACGGTCTTTGAGAAAGCGCCATTCATGCGAAACGCGTCAGACCGATCCTCTTTTGTGGTTACAAACATTGTTATTTGTACTGTTTTTGCTTTTTAATATTTTCAAGTGTGGAGTTGGCTCCACTTTTATTTATATATGTGTGTCAATCACTATAATAAAGTTTATATATTTTTATCAATTGTTTGTCAAATTGCTGTCTACAGCGGTTTTGGTGCTTCAAACTAGGTGGTGGTGACAGCCTCCTTATCATCCCCTTTTCCGTGTCTAGAGGTACAGTGGGGGCGTTTTTTCCCCTCATGGGGTGGCGTTTCACTGTTCCTTTTACATACATTTTTTCACAATATAACAATCATAAGAATCATTTGAAAAATCCATATTCAATACATTAAAAATTATCAAAAATAATTTCAAAATCAACAATACAAATCCATATAAAGTTAAAATTTCAGCAATTATCTATTAAACAGTTTATATCCCATTCAATGTTGTGTCCAAGAGGGGAGTAAGATTTTAATTCATAGAACCAAAACATTTCTTGTTTTGAGATTTCCCTCATTTTATTACTCCCTCTCCAATGGGGCTCTCGTTTTATGATTGCTGACTCATTCCTACAACCGCTTGTAATGACAACACCAGCATTTCTAAGGAACACCAAGCATTTTTTGAATGAGTTGAGTAGTTTAAAATTCACGGAGGGTATGTTTATTGGCAACTGCTGACATTACCTCCTTGTATACCAATATCAAACACGAGGATGGAATGTTAGCAGTTAAACATTACTTGCATACAGATAGAACAATCCCATCCATGCAACGAGATTTTATTCTGGATTTATTATCCTTTGTCATGACACACAAATATTGTTGGTATAATAAGATCTTTTACTTACAACAAAGGGGTGTGGCAATGGGGGCTACATTTGTACCCAGCCTGGCCAACCTTTTTATGGCCTACTGCGAAAATGATATTATCAATGGTCAGCAATGGGGGTCGCTTGTATTTTACAAGCGTTTCATAGATGATATCATACTTTTTTGGAATGGTGATAGAGAATCCTTGGAATCCTTTATGAATTTTTTGAACACAAACAAACAAAATATTTACCTTTCTTTTTCTGTGAGTCTTGACAAAATGAATTTCTTGGATTTAACAATCTCGGTCAAAGAGGGACAATTATGTATTAAAACATACTTTAAAATGACCGATAAAAATAGATACAGGCGGTTCCTGGGTTACAAACAAGATAGGGACTGTTCTTAAGTCGAATTTGTTTGTAAGTCAGAACAGGTCCTTTTTTTAAGTGCAGCCCCAGCCAAAAGAATAATTTTTAAGTTTTGTAGATAGCATATGGAAGAGCTAACACCCCTGTACAATTTGTTTTGCTGTCTGTACCCCTGTTCAGAAGATTTCACCTCACTTTCTGTCCCTATGACAACTGGATTTTGAAAATGTTGGGTTGTTGTGGAAACAAGGATTAGTGATAAAGCTTTAGTGGGGACACTTTTTTTCCCATGAGAACTCTTAAAGGAGTGAATTTCCCTTCCTATGACAAGATTTCTCCTCACTTCCTGTTGTCTCCCTTCGTTTGTATGTAGAAGTCGTTTGTAAGTCGGATTTTTGTAACCCGGGGCTTCCTGTACTTACCTATAACTAGCTGCCACCATCCTACATGGCTAAATAATATTCCCAAGGGACAATTTATGAGGATTAAACGTAATTGTTCAACTAGTATGGAATATTATGAACAAGCTAGCATCCTCAGAAATCATTTCTTGGAAAAAGGGTACAATAAGGATACGCTAGAAACAATTATAGGAGAGGTAGGTAGGATGGAGAGGGGAAAGCTTTTAGAAACAAAAGAAGTTACCAATAAGAAAAAGAAAATGATATGTCCATTTATTACCAACTTTTACATAGCACTTTCAGATTAAAAATATAATTAGGAAGAGATGGGCAATCCTGAGGTCAGATTCGGTCTTGGGGAAATTGCTTCCTGAGAGACTGGAGGGGATTTTCAGGAGAGCCCCAAATCTGAGGGATAAGTTGGCCCATAATGTTGTAGATCCACCTAAAAATCTTTCCTTCTTTAAAACATTAAAAGGCTTTTATCTTTGTAACAATTGTGTCATTTGTAGATTGAGTCTGTCAAGACTCAAGAAAATTACACAATTCTCTTCCAGCAGTACAGATAGGACATATGATATTAATTTTTTTATTACATGCGAAACGAGATATGTAGTATATCTACTTGAATGTGGGTGTCAGAAACAGTATGTGTCACGGTTTAGCCTGCCACTGAATATATATAATTTTGGAACTCCATAATGCATTGCCTTGTCCATGAAAGGACCTCTTTGACATCAATGCATCAGCCGTGTAGAATCAAGTTGCTATAATGACAACATTAATGATGGTTATGATCCCTTGTTATTTGGTGTAGCTATTTTGGTCCACAACAATTATTGTTTAACGTTTATACTGTGGCATGCCAGCCAGTAGATCTTTGAACACACTGCGTTCACAAATTCCGAATCGGAATATACGCAGTCTGCCCAGATCTCTGCTGTCTTTAAGTTTCCGGAGTATGTGTGTGGCCGGCCCTGTGAATGTGTGTCGTTGGTTTTAATGTCTAGTATGTGTCTTGTTGTTTGCATCATACCTGCTGATATTTGTAATGTGTTCCCCAAAGACAGGGTATTTTTTAGACCATGTGTCATCTCTGATCCTTAATAAAGTTTTTTCTAATTTCACTAAGTCTGTTTGAGCATCCCTTTTTGCAGCTGTTCTAAGGGGTCCCCTATGGCCCCTTCCATGTGTTTAATTTTGCAGTATTGTTTTAGCTGCGGTGGCTCACTACTTATAGCCTGAGACCAATTAGATTTTCAATTGGTCTCTCGACGGTTCTGTGTTCCAACTATACAGGACACAGCAGTCTCACACTTTGGTTCCCCCCCCCCCTTTTTTCTATAAAAAACTTTTTTTGATCCACTAGGGATCTTCTTTTCTATACCCAATATCTGAGACACCGTTCTAAATAGTGGATCATAAGTGACGCATGGTCTTGGTAATTAATCGGTGTAAATCACCAGATTCTAAATGTGATACAGGTGCTGATCGCAGTCAACGGATTACACTTGACTGTTAGGTATTTGCTCTTCACTTTTTCCAGTGCAAATTGGAAAACTATGTGGTAATTATTGATGGGAGTATACGGGGCGTGGCTCCAGGACTATTGGTAACGACATTATCTATTCTTGGTAATTAAAGGTGAAATTTGTCTTTACTATGGCTTTCATGATAGGGGATTCCCTGGACGCTGAAATTAGAGCCACTTTTGATAACAGTAAGGACACAGAGGTCAATGGAGATTTGAAAAATCTATTTCGGGACCATAAGAAGTTACTTATAAGGTCCCTTAATAGAAAATGGGATGTCTTGTCGTTGGAATCATATATCTCACAGGGTATCATACCCAGAGGTTTACGTGAGAGAGTGATTCCAGCTATGCACCTACACACTGAGCGGTTCTTAGAGAAGTGGAAAACTGAGTGCATAGCGCATGGAATAAGAGTTATGGCCCTAATAGTAGAGGAGGAAAAGGTACAATTAGAGGAGATACAGGAAGAGACAAAAGGTTTATTGGAAAAATTAGAACCTCATAAAGAGCTAGAAGAGTTCCAGAAGCAGAATGAATATCTCAAAAAGGAAATAGAGAGAACCCAAAAAAACTTAAAAAGTATTAAACAATCCAAATTCCAAAGAGATTTGGACGACTGGGCCCGAGGGGAAATTTTTGATCTAGCTTCTAAAAATAGGCGCAATAGGTCGCGGAGAAGAGGGGATAGCTATAGAAATTACTCCAGCTATGAATCAATGCCCTCTGGAAGCGATGACGATGACCGATCGGTCACTTTTTAAAGGGAGGGCCTGGCGGAGGATGTCTCTCCGCCCACTACTCCAAAAGGCATCCTGAAGAAGGGACCCAAAAAGAAAAAAGGAGGCAAAGAAAAAGAAAGAGAAAAAACAGGAGGACAAGGAAACACCTGGGACCAGAGAACCAGACCACGCAATCGTCGGTAATACTTAGCCCTTTGAGGTCCCTAAATAGTGAGGAGACTTCCTCCGCCTCCCCCTCCCCCCCCTCCTCTTCTCCCCCTTTGACCGACAGCTCTGATGACCCTAAAATCATCAATCTGTCTAATTTCGTCTTACACGAAAGTCATATCTCTGTCTTAGCCAAAGGCCTTTCATTCTCTCCCACCTCCGGCATGGATCACTTTGAGGTATATAAAGATCTTTGTCTTTTCCTCCGGAATGTATACTATAGACTGGCACATGCCGGTGACAGTGGAAGTACTAACGAAGCACAATTGGACCCCAAAGAAGTAGAAGCACTCTCAGCTTTGGAGTCATTACTAGATGAAGCCGGTGAATCCTCGGAGGAGGAGGAGTCCCCCACAAATAACGACAATTTGAGAAAAAGTAACATCTATATACGCTCTACTAAGATGCCTAAGTTCTGTGCCAATAAATGGCTGAATTCTTTTCTATTATTGGTCGAAGAAGACCTTAAACGGGTAAATTGGGACTCACTCTCCTCCGACAACCTCACACGGGAGGAACGATTTGCGCTGCATGATCTTAAAAAGGCTAGTGACATAGTCATCAAAAAGAGTGACAAAGGAGGCAATGTAGTACTGCTAACTGCTGATAATTACGAGAGAGAAGTAAAACGTCTCTTATCAGATGACAACACTTACAAAAAACTCCAACACAACCCGTTACCTGAACTAGTTTACAATCTAAATGAAAAACTTCAATTTGCTTATGAAGCTGGTCTAATTACTACTAAGGAGAAAAAGTTTCTCCAGGTTCGAGAGTACAACATCCCCACTTTCTATGTCATACCAAAAATACACAAAAATCCAGTGGACCCCCCGGGCAGACCCATTGTGTCAGCCTGTGAGGGCCCACTGGACAGGATTGGTAAATACTTAGACTCATTGATCAAGGATCTTGTCCTCGACCTTCCCTCGTATGTGAGAGATACGGGGGATGTCTTGAACAAGATCCAAGATCTTGAGTTTACCACTGGAGTTCTGCTTGTTGGTATAGACGTCGAGTCTCTCTATACCTCTATCCCCCACCCATGGGGCCTATTATCAGTTTACCATTTCCTGGAACAAAAATTCCCACTACTAGGTCCACAGAACGAATTTCTTTTGGAACTACTTGAATTCTCCCTGCTGAATAATTTTTTTCAGTTCTCTAACAGCTTCTTTCAGCAAATTAGAGGAACGGCTATGGGAGCCCCTTGGGCACCGTCGTATGCCTGCTTACATCTCGGCATGTGGGAGGAAGAAGTGGTGTACACCTCGTCTATGTACCTCAGCCATGCTTTGACCTGGCTGAGGTACATAGACGATGTGCTCATGGTTTGGGCGGGTACACCACTTGAGCTGGAGCAGTTTATGTTGGAACTTAATGCCAATCAGCGAAACATTCGGCTAACCTATACGGTCGATAGGAAAGTGCTTTCTTTCCTTGACTTAAATATCGAGCTTAAAGATGGAAAATTAACTACTACTACCTTTCGTAAACCGACAGCTGCTAACACCCTCCTAAGGGCCGACAGCCATCATCCGGTCAGTCTCAAGATGGGGATCCCTGTAGGACAATTTTTCCGCTCAAAACGTAACTGTACATCCGGTGAGGATTACCTACGGGAATCTAGAGAGCTCTATGTGAGATTTCGTGAGAGAGGGTACTCACACCGGATGATTAGAAGAGCACGAAGAAAAGCGGCAGTCAGGGATAGAAAAGAGCTCCTTAGCCAAACTAAATCAAAACAGGAGAACCCTAAGTTACCGCGTCTAATCACCAAATATGGCTGCCAGTGGAATGAGGTGAGACAAATCCTTCAATCACACTGGCATGTCTTACAAAATAATGAACTACTAAAAAATATAGTAGGACCCCGTCCATTGTTAACGGCTAGAAGGGCTACAAATCTGAATGACCACCTAGTGCATTCAGAGTTTACACGTACTATTAAGTCTAATTGGCTTACTGAATTACAACCTCTCAAAGGAATGTACCCGTGTGGCCATTGTCAGATTTGTACTCACGTAATAAAATCACAGACTTATACTGATTCACAATCTAAAGTGACGTATAAAGTGGAGTCCTTCATAAACTGCTCTACCTCCCGAGTATTGTACATAATAAAGTGTCCGTGTCACAAAATGTATGTAGGGAAGACCAAAAAACAATTGCGTATCAGAATAGGGGAGCACCTTAAAAGCGTACGTCTCAAGGAAGAGACTCCTATCGGTTTACACTTCGCTGAAAAACACAGCGCTGACCCAACAGGCCTTAAGGTGATGGGCTTTTGGGCCTTAAAAATATCACCCAGAAGAGGGGACTTTGATAGAGTCCTTTTGAAGGAAGAGAAAGCCTGGATCTTCCGCCTCAATACGTTGACACCTCAAGGACTGAATACCGACATGAGTCTCAGCATATTCCTTGAGCCGTAGTTATATGAAGTCCACCTTAGTCCTAGGATCATGGGTGGGCTACAGGATATTAAATTGGGCAGATCATAATAATGAAATTGGGCTACACAATAATATAATAGACAATGATCAAACAATATTTTTTCTCTTTCTATGTGACTAGCCTACATTAATTTATCCTACCGTGAACCCTGAAAAATCCCTCAGTATGATCAGCTGCTCGATCCAGGCTTTCTTCGCCTCCCCCGTGCCGAGATGATCTAGCTGGGCATCTAAAACTTCTGAAGGTTAAATTATGGGCCGCCCTGAACATTTAAATATCTCTTTCTATATGATCTAGGTCACTGTATAAAAACATGGCCCTAGACCTTTTAGTAATAAAAAAATGTGAAAAACTTCTTAAATTATGTTCATCAATGGTTGCCCAGCGGACTCTAGGCTGACAGCGAAGACTAACTTGAATCTGAATAGCTCCACCATTGCCCGCTGTATCTGTCTCACTCTGTGATAGTTTGATGGCATATTTACATATGTATTTTTTGCCCAATATCACTTTCATAATGAAACTAGTGACAGCGCGTGGGATTTAGAGAGCTTCTGTACGTTACAGCGGTGATACTGCCCAATGATTAATTTGGAGATTGAGAGTCCCATGTCGATTGACTAGGAACCGGCTCTATGTCCCAAATCGGGACATTGAAGTTCCGGTGTTTGCCGGCAGTAGTCCTGGATCCATGCCCTAATTGCCTTTAGATAAAGATTGTAGAGCATTACCTCTGTTTTACCACAAGATGGAGACTCTCCATCCGGTTTTTAATTGAGGTAGGAGGTAATGATGGAGGAGTGTCCGCAATGCTGTCACCTGTTGGCATTAATCAATCACGCGATCTTCCTATTTATTCACCTCCCAAACCCTCCAATGACGTCCTGACGAAGCGTGCGTCACGCACGCGAAACGCGTTGACGTCACACGCCGGCCCCGCACAACCCGGAAGAGCCACATATGCGCTCCGGCTTCCATCCATGGCGCGGAAATCCGGTTTCATACTGGAACACGCTGTTTTCCCGTGGCTTGCCGAAGCTGTACCTGCCTGCCGGGCCTCCATTTAAACGTTCTCGGAAGAATACGAGCAGAAGTCCACTGATCGAAGATCCCAACTGCTTGGTGAGCATAAAATCATTAAACAATAGGGGATAGAGAAAAGGCTGTGACCACCAGGCTGCCTGTGGACATACAGCATATTGATGCCTACCAGTGGAAAGCCTTAATTTGGCCTATGGTCAATTCCACCTTTATGAGACCCAGCCTTATTTTGGTGTGAGCCTGCGCAGTACACATATTGCACTGCGCCTCTCCCCTGCTCCCGCACCTTCAATTTAAAATACTGCAAGTGACTTTCTGCCCCAGAGAAACGTCTGTTGGCCTGACATTGTTGCCCCATATCCAAGAGGAACTGCATCAAACCCCCCCCCCTATAGCAAATCTACCCTTGATCCTCCCGGGACTGGTCCTCTACACTCTTTTAAAATACTCGGTATGCAGACACTCCTTCAGACACCTTCTTCCCAATGGTGAAATTATCTTGGAATTCCGAGCCTATTGGTATTTATACATATTGTGTCACGGTTTAGCCTGCCACTGAATATATATAATTTTGGAACTCCATAATGCATTGCCTTGTCCATGAAAGGACCTCTTTGACATCAATGCATCAGCCGTGTAGAATCAAGTTGCTATAATGACAACATTAATGATGGTTATGATCCCTTGTTATTTGGTGTAGCTATTTTGGTCCACAACAATTATTGTTTAACGTTTATACTGTGGCATGCCAGCCAGTAGATCTTTGAACACACTGCGTTCACAAATTCCGAATCGGAATATACGCAGTCTGCCCAGATCTCTGCTGTCTTTAAGTTTCCGGAGTATGTGTGTGGCCGGCCCTGTGAATGTGTGTCGTTGGTTTTAATGTCTAGTATGTGTCTTGTTGTTTGCATCATACCTGCTGATATTTGTAATGTGTTCCCCAAAGACGGGGTATTTTTTAGACCATGTGTCATCTCTGATCCTTAATAAAGTTTTTTCTAATTTCACTAAGTCTGTTTGAGCATCCCTTTTTGCAGCTGTTCTAAGGGGTCCCCTATGGCCCCTTCCATGTGTTTAATTTTGCAGTATGTAGGACGCACCTCAAGGAGGTTGAGAGATCGCTTGAGGGAGCACATATACAAGTTTAAAAAAGGTTATCAAAAATATAGCCTTTCCCTACATTTTAGAGACCACCACAAACGTGACCCACATGGTTTAAATTTTACAGCAATCACAAAACAAGAAATGTTTTGGCTCTATGAATTAAAATCTTACTCCTCTCCTATAAACAGTTTTATAGATAATTGCTGAAATTTTAACTTTATATGGATTTGTATTGTTGACTTTGAAATTATTTTTGATGATTTTTAAAGTATTGAATATGGATTTTTCAAATGATTCTTATGATTGTTATATTGTGGATTTGATCAGTGTATATATGTGCACTTCCTGAACTCCTGAACCTGCTATCACCCTTTAGTGTTGCGGGTTGCTACGTGTCCCAATTTGTTTACCTAATAACGCTCTATGGGAAGATGGTGGCGGGAACCAGAAGTGACATATGAGGCTATGAGAAAATGGCGCAGATGGCGGAAATGACGTTCCACTCGCGCCATGATTAAGGGTATAAAAAAAGAACCAATCTAATCAACCACTAGAGCCCCAGAAGAAGAGCATTGGCTGGAAACGCCTTGGGCAGAGCCACCCACGCTAACGTCATAACGTGATTCACCGCTTTTAGCGGTCTCAGATGTGAGTGGCTACGATTTTTTAATAGGGTGCATTTACCTTGTTTTTACATTAAATGTTTCTTTTAAACACTGATCTGCCTACTGTGGGAGTGGAAGGAGGATTATTGATGGATGATATCATACACTGATGCTGTGACATCTATACCTGCCTTTAACCCATAGGGAATTTCTCATTAACAGTGATCTTGGAGTGATATTAAGTGAAGTTCTGGTGAGTTTGCATTGCATGCCAGGTGAAGGGTAAAGAGCACTATATCCTTATGAGGTTCCATCACGGACGCACAAACCACCCTCCCCCCATGTATGCTGCATTTCATCACTGAACGTACTTCAACATGAGATCTTTGTTCTTTTATTTTATGGTTCCCCACGGATCTATCTTTGAGGAATTATATGAACTTTGAACTAATCCACATGTCAGAACTTACAGGTATAAATTTGGATTTCTAGGACTGGTACTAACTGACTAACCATTTTCTGAAGACGTCACAGCCTGTGACGAAACGCGTCAATTTGGAACGCTCGTTGGTTACGTGGTTGCGAGGCAGAAGCAGCAGGTGGAATGCACTCTGTTTGCTCACACGCTGTTCCCTGCTTATGTTCCTAGGATACTGTTTCACAACAGTCTGCGGGTCTGTTTTGCATTCCGACCTAGTGCCACGGTTTTTTAATGTCTTATCAGTACCCAAGTTTTTTTTGTATTAACTCACTTTTTACAATAAAGAGCTTTCTTTACGAAATTCACTATGTGGATCCCTTTTTCCATTTATATCCACATTTAAACCCTACTGGCTTGTCTCGAGCACGAGCGGAAGGAGGAGAGGAAACACGTATCCAGGTACATACCGCAATTGGTCACGGAGACCATCTCAACCTTTGTGATCCCTTTGCCATAAGCCAAGAGAGGATCCACACTGTCTGGTGAGTTTTTCTCCTATCCCCGAGCACTCATGGTGGCCCTGGTTTCCATCCCTTGTATGATACAACGTCCATCACTCTTTCTGGGGCTAACACCACTCCTCACATCTATACAGCAAACATCCATTTAGATCTAAACATTTTCTTGTCTAATCACGGATTTATTGGACTGTTATTTTTACCCACTACTCTGTATGAAAACCTTTTTTTTGTATTTATGCACTTTAGTTTAAGCCCATCAGTGGCGCCACAATTTGCTTGATTAATTTATGTATATATTTATTGTTGCACCCTACAGGTAGGTGCTAGGTAAATGTATAGTGGGCCTTGTCTGCCTAACAGCAGGGCCATGATTTCTGTTAGTTAGGGTGTCATGGGTTCCAGATGTGTTTGCTGAAGGGGAAGTCTCCCCAATGGCTCCTGTAAGAGGCTTCTCATAGGGCAGTGGAGAAAGCCCAATCAGGGAGCACATTCAAGCTTGTAACTTCCCCAGGAGGCAGATCTGGGCTGTCTCTCCTCCTGTCTGAGGAAGTGGATGTCTCCTGAGTCCAGAGAGTGCTGAGTTTAGCTGAGGGGATCTGGTGAGCCTAGAGCCTATGGAGAGCGAGAGGGGTACAGTCCCAGGAAAGCTACACAGGTCGTGAGTACTGAGGATTGCCATTGGGGAGTCTGCCCAGAGTCAAAGGGGAACACTCCGGAAGAGGTTCTAGGATCCAGTGGCAGCTAGCTGAGGAAAGGGGGTACCTAGGTTGAGGACCCTGAAGTTACTGAGGGGGGTACAGAGTCAGTGAACCCCAAAGAGTTCAAGGTTAAAGGGGGCACCTGCAGTTGGGCCCTGGAATTGTGCAGCGTGTCAGTTGAGAGTGGCAGCCATTCAGGAATTTACAGTAAACTACCTCAAGCCAGTGCAAGGCTGGGGGGGGGGGGGGGGGAGTAGTCAGTGACTTTGCAGTATCGCAGTGTCAGTAGTTCTATAATCCACAGTCCTGGATCTTCTGGACTTAAAGTCGAGGATTCAGCACTTCTATCAAGTTAGTGTGTTCTGAGAGTCAGTGAGCGTTGACTAGCGTCGGCTGGTGTCAAGGCAGCGTTAACAGACATTTTTCCTGGATAAAGTCCCAAGTGTATTTATTTGAGCCTAAGGAGTATCCCACTCATTTCCTTCTCCCATCCCCTTATCTACAATAAAACCACAAAACAAAGATGCCGGAGTTGTCCATGTCTCAGTTGTCACACCCAGGGTCGCAGCTCACATTGGCTGGAGAGGTAACCGGTAACAATGGCAGACCCACATCAGGCCACAGGCCTGGAAACCTTGCTACATTATCATATTGTTGGCGCTATATAAATCCTGTATAATAATAATAATAATATTCATTTTTTTGTTATTTATTTATCCTGTAGCACTTGCACTTTATCCAGAGATGTTTGCAAGTCCTTTGAAATTGTTTTCCAGACATTTAGGCTTTATTTATGTTTACAGCACTGAACTTTTAACCACTTTACCACTGGAGGATTTTGCTGTCTTACGTCCAGGCCACTTTTTGCGATTCGGCGCTGTGCTAATTTAACTGACAATTGCGTGGTTGTGCGATGCCGTATCCAAACGAAATTTACGTCCTTTTTTTCCCACAAACAGAGCTTTCTTTTGGTGGTATTTGATCACCTGTGCGATTTTTACTTTTTGCGCTATAAACAAAAAACATAGCATTTATTTTGAAAAAATAACAATATTTTTAACATTTTTTTATATGAAATTCCCCCCCAAAAAAATGTAAAAATCAAATTTTTTTAAAATTTTTGGCCAATTTGTTTTCTGCTACCTATGTTTGGTAAAAAAAAAAATCACAATAAGCGTATTTTGATTGGCTTGCGCAAAAGTTATTGCGTTTACTAAGGGAAAGATTTCTGTCATTTTTGGTGTTTTTTTTTTTAACGAGTAATGGCGGCGATCTGCAATTTTTTTTGCGGGACTGCGACATTGCAGCGGACAGATTGGACCCTTGACTGACATTTTTGACACTTTTGGGGGTACCAGTGACATTTCTGCAGTAATCAGTGCAATATATATGCACTGTTACTGTAAAAATGACACTGGCAGGAAAGGGGTTAATTTTATTAGAGAGGGAGGGGTTAATGTATGCCTGGTGCTTACTAACGTGTGTGGGGGGGAGGTGACTGAGTGACACAGGGACAGATCGCATGTTCAGCTATGCTGAACCATGCTATCTGTCCCTGCCTGTCACTTAGGAGATCCGCCCGCTCTGTTTACACAAGCGGGCGGATCTCCACACTCGATTCCCCGACGATCGGGGAAGAGCAGCGGCGATCGCCGCCGCTCCTCCCCTGGCCCGACTCCCACTGTGACTGAAAACAGAGGGAGCGCGCCTCCGGCGGCGCGCGAGCGCCGCCTACAGGGGGAGGAGTCCAGCGACGTAGTACTACGTCGCTGGACGATAACGAGCCACATTGCCACAGTAGCAGCAATGTGAGCAGACCTAAAGTGGTTAGAAGTATTTTTTTGTTATTTATATCCAAGTTTCCATGTGTGGGGAGCCACTTGCAATTGGATAATTGAGAGCACTCCTATATTCAGCAAGTGCTGTCTTGTGGGAGAGTTTACAGTGATATACGTATATTTTTCCCATAAATTTTGATATACATTTGGCTTTAGCAGGTCGGGCCACAGCAGCTGCTTTTAAAAAATGTAAAACATCAAAAAACTAAAAAATTAAAAATATAATAGCTACATTTTAAATATTAATTAACATTTTATAGTTATATAATTGTTTTCGTTCACCCATTAATAGTTTTTTCTGCCGCGGGTGATTTACCACAGTTTTTAACCATTTTACCATCGGAGGATTTTGCTGTCTTACGTCCAGGCCACATTTTGCGATTCGGCACTGTGCGATTTTAACAGACAATTGCGCGGTCATGCAATGCCGTACCCAAACAAAATTTACACCCTTTTTTCCCCCACAAACAGAGCTTTCTTTTGGTGGTATTTAATCACCTCTGCGCTTTTTATTTTTTGCGATATTAATAAAAAAAATGCGAAAATTTTGAAAAAATAACAATGTTTTTCTACTTTGACAGTTAAAAAATATCCAATATATTCAATTTTTGTCAAATATTTAGGCCAAAATGTATTTGGCTACATGTCTTTGACAAAAAAATTCTCAATGAGCATTTTTTAACCGCTTAAAGACCGGAAGATTTTACCCCATTCCTGACCAGGCCATATTTTGTGATTCGGCACTGCGTTATTTTAATGGACAATTGTGTGGTCGTGCAAAGCTGTACCCAAATTAAATTGATGTCCTTTTTTTCCCCACAAATAGAGCTTTCTTTTGGTGGCATTTGATCAACTGTGCGATTTTTACTTTTTGCGTTATAAACAAAAAAAGAGTGACAATTTTGAAAAAACAACAATATTTTTCATATTTTTTATATGAAATTCCCCCCCAAAAAATGTAAAAATCAACATTTTTTAACATTATAGGCCAATTTGGTTTCTGCTACATATTTTTGGTAAAAAAAAATCGAAATTTATGTCATTTTTATTGTTTTTTTTTTAACTAGTAATGGCGGTGATCTGGCGGTGATCTGGCGGCGATCTGCGATTTTGAAATATGCACTGTTACTGTAAAAATGAGATTGGCAGGGAAGGAGTTAATTTTTATTAGTGATCAAGGGGCTAATGTATGCCTGGTGCTTACTGACGTGTGTGGGGGGAGGAGACTGAGTGACACAGGGACAGATCGCAGGTTCAGCTATGCTGAATCCTGCAATCTGACCCTGCCTGTCACTTAGGAGATCTGCCCGCTTTGTTTACACAAGCGGGCGGATTTCCACACTCGATCCCCGACGATCAGGGAAGAGCGGCGGTGATCACCGCCTCTCTTCCCCTGGCCCGACTCCCGCTGTGACTGAAAACAGCGGGAGCGAGCCTCCGGCGGCGCGCGTGCGCCGCCCACAAGGGGGGGAGTCCAGCGACGTAGGTCTACGTCGCTGGACGATATCGAGCCACTTTGCTAAGTGCTAAACTGATGCTAAATTTAAAATGTATTTTTTTTAAAATTCCATCTAAAATACTGACTTTGAACTTTGACCCTAACTCCTACCTTAATCTAGCTATTTTTCCTTTCTTTTTTCTTACATTTTTACATATTTTTTGTTACACTTTTTTCCTCTAGCAAGGAAAAAAAGATACAATGTAGGGTTTTGATTTAAACCAGCTCTAAAAACATACGTGTGGCTAAACTGTGGGCTTATAAAAATGGTAAAAAAAAAACAAAAAAAAAAAACCAATATCACAATCTTATTGAACTTTCCATGAACTTTGGGGAAGGGCAATGAACTTTTGACTTGTAAACCCACTTTGCTGTCGGCGAGGAAATAAAGAGCATATACCGGTATTAAAATAAGAAGGTTGTTTTGTACTTCTATTATTATCTAGAACCCTCAAACTTAACAATGTATCCCTGCCAGGAAAATGTACAGAAGACTTACATTCTGTATATTCATTTTCCCTGGATGCAAAGGCAAGGGATTACATCATATAAGGGCAAACCTTAAAATAATTGGTAATTGCCCCAAGTTCAAATAATTCTAATGTGTACACATAATTTATAATGCATAAACATATTTTGTATAAGCGTTACATATTTGCTGGATGAAGACTGAATTTGCATTTAAAAAACTATTCCAGGCATACATTTTATTCTTTCCTTTAAAACAACAAGCTGACGATAAAAAGCTATTTTCTCTAACATTTTCCCACTAGAGGACAAGGTATTTGCTCTTTGTCAGCTTATGTTCTTTAGCAAAAAACAAACAGTAGAAATGTTACTACAACCCATCTCCCATAAAGTAAATACAAATATAACTTCTGTAAATGAAAATAATATTGAAAATAGACTTGGTTAACCTCTTGCTGTCCACATATGTGCGGCGGCAAAAAGAGTGGGCTTTATGCCTATATACTGCAACTAAATTGATCAGCTATAACATCACTACCACTCACAGGTAAAGGGAATAACATTGATTATCTCATTACAATGGCAAAAAAGTGAATAGGATATATTAGGCAGCAAGTGAACATTTTGTCCCTGAAGTTCTGTGTCCCCTGTGCTCTAGTGGTCTAGGGTCCTGGTGTCATCAAGACCAGAGTAGGGTCCATAGTTCTGCTGTGGATATGAGGATACCAAGGGACAGTCAACTGCTGGATCGTGGGACAGTGTCAGGGAAGTGGAGGATCAGATGAGAAAAACTGTTTCTCCTCTGTCTGGGACAAAATTAGCTAAAAAGCCCTGCAAATATTTTATTCTACCTGGAATCCACGCTGTATCTTGGCCTAGGAAAACAAGGCCCAGGCCTAAGACGGCACTTTGCAGGGGAGCGACTAAAAAGCTGCCCCCGCATGAAAAAAACGGCCTCCTCCTGGCTCCTGCAGGAAAAGAGTCCCCCACTGCTTGCGCTACACTTTTAGTGTAGCTCCAGTCTTATGGGCTGAACTGGGATGGATGGCAGGGCCTAGGAGGCAAATTGGTCTGGTGCCCCCATAAAGCAGCCGCATTGCTGCCAGGATGATAATACTGGCTGGCAGCCGATGACTGGCCTGACGTTTGGATAGACATGCGGCCACATCTAATACAACTGGCGACCACCAGTACTAGTAAGTGTGGCACTGGCAGCAGGTCTTAGCAGCCTACCCTCCTCTGGAGCATACCGGCTTTTGTAGTCTTCTGGATGAGAAGTAAAACTGGAACATACTGTATACTTTTTTGCTTAAGGGTTTTGCAACCTGCCGATTTGTCTTAGGTTTTTCTCTATGGAAACATCTTAATGCCAATTAATCCTGTTTTATTTAGCAAAATGTATTGTAATTAAACATACACAGGTAAAATATCTTTCAGTCTGTGTGTTGACATATTTTGGGGTCATTTTTGGCCTGATTGAGTCCTAATACTTTGACTAATAAACTGGTTTGTGAATGTCACATGACCACCTCCAAATGGAACTGTAGTTGGGCAGGTTCCCATCCCCAGTGTTCCTCCTGGGATAAGTGGCACTGACAGCCAAGAGCGGTACCTGTGTTGTCAGATCAGCATTGCATGTCCAATAATCCACAAATATGGATTTAGCCCAACCCTATCTGCTAGCCCAATGTGATGTAATTTAGGGGTATTTTAGCAGGTGAATATGAGCACTTCCACCACTGGAAGTACCGTATTTATCGGCGTATAACACGCTCCTAAATTTTAGGGCAGGAATTTCAGGAAAAAAGCTGAAATTTAAAATAAACAGCTTTGAACTCAGAATATTTTTTTAAAATTAAATGTAGTCTTACCAGTGCCCATGAATGCAGCCTCATCAACGCAGTGTCCTTAAATGCAGCCTCGCCAGTGCAGTGCCCATATATGCAGCCTCGCCAGTGCAGTACACATACATGCAGCTTCGCCAGTGCCCATACATGCAGCCTCGCCAGCGCCAGTGCCCATACATGCAGCCTCGCCAGCGCAGTGCCCATACATGCAGCCTCGCCAGCACCAGTGCCCATAATTGCAGCCTCGCCAGCGCCAATGCCCATAATTGCAGCCTCGCCAGCACCAGTGCCTATAATTGCAGCCTCACCAGCGCAGTGCCCATACATGCAGCCTCGCCAGCGCAGTGCCCATACATGCAGCCTCGCCAGCGCCCATAATTGCAGCCTCGCTAGCGCCAGTGCCCATACATGCAGCCTCGCCAGTGCCCATAATTGCAGCCTCACCAGCGCCCATAATTGCAGCCTCGCCAGCGCCACTATACAAATCACTTGTCCAGAAAGCAGCGCCGAGAGGTAGAAGGGGGCAGGCGGTGCCGAGGAGAAGGAAGGACGCGCTATCATCGGAAGTCCCGGCGACTATGATTGACGTCGGCATAGAAGGTGGGACTTCCGATGACAGCGCGTCCTCCCTTCTCCTCTGCGCCGCCCGCCCCCTTCTACCTTTTGGCGCTGCTAGTGCTTTCTGGACTTTTTTTTTTTTTCTTATATCGGTGTATAACACGCACTGCTACTTTTTCCCCCATTTTTAGGAGGAAAAAGTATGTGTTAAACGCCAATAAATACGGTACTTGTTATCACTTAGCACTGGCATTTGTTCTGACATCAGTTTGAGATGTTTCAGTTATCATTCAGAATTCATTGACAGGTGCACTTGACCTCCTTCTGACCTGAATTTACCTGTACTTAATGCAGATTTTGCATTCCAATAGACTTGCATAGGTATGAAAAACCGACTTAAAGCAAGCAAAAGTGGAAAAGAATCCGCGCTTAGGATAATATCGAAGGGAGGGGGTAGAAAAAAGCGATTGGCTGCAGCCCACTTCAGAATATAACCCACTAGAGATTATATTGGATATATAGAGGAAAAAAAGAAGAAGTGCTTGGCGCTGCCAATGTATGCGTTAGAAGTGTGGAAGGTAGAAACTAGTATAGACAACACAGATGTCACAAATATTATAAATATTATGCACGTTTGAAAAAATGGATGTTAGATAAATAAGTGAGGTATTAAATGAGGTAAAAACAGGAATAAAGTGTAAGAGCATAAAACCTAAAACCCAATATTTAAATGTATAAAAGTAAATAGGTATGCAAAAAATGAATAAATAGAAAATTACATATACATCCACAATATACTCTGGTAAAAAATATGTATATATAGTGCCCTTCAAGTGAGGGTGAAGTGGTGGTGTTAAAACAATAAATAAATATATAAATTCAAAAATGGTATTATAGTGCAGTGAATATTTGGTGATATGTAACACAGGTGTATAAGTGATAATAAAAAGGTAAAGTAGAAAAAATTAGTAAATATAAGTTATTTTAAAGTGACTTGAGTGACCAGAAAGTGACGTGTGCAAAAAAGGAATAGATACCTCAATCCCAAGCCTGGGAAGAGAGAGTGCCCAATATGGTTCCCCAAAATGACAATGGGGTGGGCCACAGATGGAGGAAAATAAATCCAAAAAATTAATAATAGAAAATGCTGAAAAAATATAAAATGGTGGCTAGGTGATTGTTACACAAAATATCTCAAGATCAATAGTGTGCTAGTGAAAAAATGCGCAAAGAAAGTGGTCAAAAATGCATAAGAAAAAACATCCACTGAGTCCTTAAAAAGCGCATAGAGGTATAACAGTCCAAAATGGTGATGAGGTGCCAAAATCACAGGTGCGACCGGTTGGATGGTTCTTAGAGTGAAGACTATGGTGCTCCCCTATTCAATGGGTCCGGTGCTCCCCTTTCTAGTAAATACCGAGCTTACCAGAAAGTACTACCCCTACAGGGGTAGAGCGCAGGTCGATATTTGTAGGGATCGCTCCCAAAGCAGAGGGGTCCGGTCACCTGGTCCACTTCTAATATTCCAATTGCCCGAGTCACAACTACTTGGCGTGTTAGTAGGGGTGTTCCAACATTAATGCTCCAACCAAGCCATTCCAGGACGTGTATAAATAAAGAAAGATGCCTCCAAATGGTGAAATACCGCTAGACTTTTATTAAAACATCCAAGATAAAAGCAGGTACTCACATAAAAACAATGCTAACGATCCCTCAGGACTTAGGAGCCGCAAGGTCCTCTCTGGCGGTGGGGTGATGAACGGTAAGCGTTCTCCCGACCGGAGCTGTGTCCCAAGCCGATCAATACAATGCAAGCGGAAGTGATGCGGTGCGCACTCTACATGTTTCGTCGTATGACGTCATCAGGAGTAGCGCTGGCCACATCAATTCCGCTTCCTTAAGTGTAGAGTGGTTGCCAGGCAACCCGATTCAACTAAAAACGCCTATTGGTCAACGGACCAATCAGAAAAAAGCTAGAAGTATGATCATCAGTTGCTAGGAAGAACCTCTTAATACAATGCAAATTAATCTGAGGGCCAATCAGAAAAAACGGTTGTCCTTTGTCATCAGTTGCTGGGAGAAAACTGATGCTGATTGGCTCCTACGATAAGTGGTGAGGATATTCACTACACAGGGGATTTCCGGTTGGTTAAGCCAGCCCCGGAACTGTCAGCAGACTAGGTGATGATATTTATTCATAAAGGACGATGTATACTCAGCAATAGATGATGGTGAACAGTTCTAAATTAGTCCGAAAAAAAGGACACAAAAGGAAACAAAAAACCTAAACAAAAAAACAAAAAACTGTAGAACAAAAAATCTAATACTAGAAAAATGCCCTCATTAGAACTCCGAATAAATCAGATAATCATAATGAGAAGTCTGGTGGCCTGGCAATCATTCCATGTCTGTATAAGTATAACAAATCTATCCAGTGCATATGAAACAAACAGGGAGAAACTCTAATCATATATGTCTATGGACAATAATTTCACAAAACAGCCGATTCCCATATATAGTCTTAGGGGGGCATATATAGGGTTCATTAAGTCTCAAATAGATGGTATAAAATAAATTAAAAGGATAATAATACTAATGAATACAGTCTCAAAAGTGAATTCTTAAAATATATATATGGAATGGTAAAAAATTATTATATTACTGGGTAAAAGGGATATACCCATAAACATACAGAGAAAATTAGTGTCCAATAAATATACATGGTGAGAAGTCAGATGTAAGTAAATTCCAAGATACATATCGTAAGTGAATAAAAATGTACATGTTTAGTAAATATATATTGGTCTATAAATTAAGGTGAATCAAAATATTTAGTAAAAACTAGTGAGTATTGTCGAACTGTGTCAATGGAGAGTGACATCTGGAAACATGGGAAATTAGTTAATGGCCCAAAGAGAGGGAACAGAAACCAATACCCACCACCTTGATTAATACTCAGAAAAAATTGATAAACATAGTGACAATCAATAATTAAACGACTATGACGTGAGATGATATAGATAAAGTGACAGTGCTTTGAGAAAAGGTGTATATACAGGAACTGAGTCCTGGAGAGTTGGATTGGGGCCATATGGATGATAAAAGAATAGGCACAAGAACATGCAAATATAAATGTAAAGGATGGCCTCAAACAGAAGAGATGGTAAGAAGTTCATATTTATAGTCATCCTGTATTAAACAATAAAAATCTTGAGCTCCCTATGGATCATAGAAAGCTATAAAGGGTATAAAATTGATGATGTAGTGACCTCAGGGATCTTTAAGAGTCTAAAATCTGGAAAGATAAAAGGGAGGTAGAGACTCGATCTGAAGTGAGGGTGAAATTGAATCAAAGATAAATATGATTAAAAATTGGATATAAAACAGTTCAGGTCTATATCTAAGTTTAAACCTCCAGGTTGTAACGATTCCAATTGATAAATCCATTTAGTCTCGTTTTTAGATATTTTTCTGGTCTTGTTTTCCCCTCTCCAGTGTTCTCTTATGGTGTCGATGCCATAAAAAATTAGGCCTTGTGGATTCTTATTATGTGCCTCTAAATAGTGTCTCGATAGGCCATGCTTGGGGAAACCCTTTTTAATATTTTTGATATGCTCCCTAATGCGGACGTATAGTGGCCTGGTTGTTCTTCTCACATATTGCCGTCGGCATGGGCATTCCACAACATAAGTCACGTGTGTACTATGGCATGTGATAAGTTTGTTGATTTTAAAATGTTTTCTATTTACGCATGATTTGAATTCTGTGATCTTCCTTGGTTGTCGTGTGTTGTTCTTACAGGCCAGGCATCTCCGACACCGTATGAACCCTTTCATATCGGGAAAAATCCGTACCTCTTTCGGTGGATCTACCACATTGTGCACTAGTCTGTTTCGTAAGGACGGTGCCTTGCGGTATATAAATTTGGGCCTACTTGGGAGGATTTTGGCCAGAGTCCTGTCTGATTTCAGGATAGGCCAATATTTTTTGATAATCTTTTCCATCTTCCTGTGTTGGTTATTATATCCAGTAACAAAAGCATAATCAAAGTCAGTGTTTTTATTTCTTACTTTTTCAGTGAGTAGAGTTTCTCTGTTCATATCCCTCACTTGGTTTTTGGTGGTCTCTAGTGATTCTTTTCTATAGCCCTTTTCCGTGAATCTTTCCGTAAGAATTTTAGCTTGCTCTTCGTATTCTTCAATTTTTCCGCAGTTTCGTTGGAGTCTCATGTATTGGCCCTTGGGTATGTTCTGTTTCCACTTGGGATGGTGGCAACTTGTTATCGGGATATAGCCATTTTTGTCAGTTGCTTTGAAAAAAGTCCTTGTTTGCAACTTCTCCTGTTCTTTATATAGTTGTAGGTCCAGGAAATCGATTTGGGTCGTGCTTTGATTGCCGGTAAATTTGATCCCATATCTGTTATTATTTAATTCTTCAATGAACATATCCAAAGTATGTTGTGATCCCTTCCATAGCATAAAAACATCATCAATGTATCTCCGATAAAAACACAAATTGGGTCTTGATATTTTATAAACTAGCTCCTCTTCCAGTAAATCCATAAATAGGTTGGCGACGCTTGGGGCGTAGCGTGCCCCCATAGCGACGCCCCTGGTCTGAACGTAGAAATTTTTATCATGCCAAAAGTAATTATTGGACATTGCAAGTTCCAGTCCTTCTAAAATGTAATCAATTTGTGTCTGTTTGAGGTCTGATCTCTCATGTAACGCTTTTTTTACTCCTTTGAGTCCATCTTTCTGTTTGATACTGGTGTAAAGTGAACGCTTACCGTTCATCACCCCACCGCCAGAGAGGACCTTGCGGCTCCTAAGTCCTGAGGGATCGTTAGCATTGTTTTTATGTGAGTACCTGCTTTTATCTTGGATGTTTTAATAAAAGTCTAGCGGTATTTCACCATTTGGAGGCATCTTTCTTTATTTATACACATGTCCTGGAATGGCTTGGTTGGAGCATTAATGTTGGAACACCCCTACTAACATGCCAAGTAGTTGTGACTCGGGCAATTGGAATATTAGAAGTGGACCAGGTGACCGGACCCCTCTGCTTTGGGAGCGATCCCTACAAATATCGACCTGCGCTCTACCCCTGTAGGGGTAGTACTTTCTGGTAAGCTCGGTATTTACTAGAAAGGGGAGCACCGGACCCATTGAATAGGGGAGCACCATAGTCTTCACTCTAAGAACCATCCAACCGGTCGCACCTGTGATTTTGGCACCTCATCACCATTTTGGACTGTTATACCTCTATGCGCTTTTTAAGGACTCAGTGGATGTTTTTTCTTATGCATTTTTGACCACTTTCTTTGCGCATTTTTTCACTAGCACACTATTGATCTTGAGATATTTTGTGTAACAATCACCTAGCCACCATTTTATATTTTTTCAGCATTTTCTATTATTAATTTTTTGGATTTATTTTCCTCCATCTGTGGCCCACCCCATTGTCATTTTGGGGAACCATATTGGGCACTCTCTCTTCCCAGGCTTGGGATTGAGGTATCTATTCCTTTTTTGCACACGTCACTTTCTGGTCACTCAAGTCACTTTAAAATAACTTATATTTACTAATTTTTTCTACTTTACCTTTTTATTATCACTTATACACCTGTGTTACATATCACCAAATATTCACTGCACTATAATACCATTTTTGAATTTATATATTTATTTATTGTTTTAACACCACCACTTCACCCTCACTTGAAGGGCACTATATATACATATTTTTTACCAGAGTATATTGTGGATGTATATGTCATTTTCTATTTATTCATTTTTTGCATACCTATTTACTTTTATACATTTAAATATTGGGTTTTAGGTTTTATGCTCTTACACTTTATTCCTGTTTTTACCTCATTTAATACCTCACTTATTTATCTAACATCCATTTTTTCAAACGTGCATAATATTTATAATATTTGTGACATCTGTGTTGTCTATACTAGTTTCTACCTTCCACACTTCTAACGCATACATTGGCAGCGCCAAGCACTTCTTCTTTTTTTCCTCTATATTAAAGCAAGCAAAAGCCTCACAACACAGCTTAGGGTCCATTCACACCAGCCGCTGCATTGGTGAAGCCTAAAGAGGAATTGGTGTAGTTTGCAGATGACAAGGGGGGGGGGGGGGGGTCTTAAACAGGAAGGAGTGTGGCCTTGGTAGGGACGAGTGTGTCATATTTAGGGGGTGCATGAGTTTCTTTAGGCCTAGGGCATCACAAAACCTAAATACACCACTGCCTGGAATTGACCTATTACTGTCAGGACCTGGGTCTGAACCTGCAACCTCTGCTATGTCTAGCAAAGTCTCTTCTTGCTGAGCCACCTGAGGTGCTGGGCAGCTCCTTGTCTAATGCACTGGACAATTCTGTCTTGTTTTTGCTGTACCTTGAACTCCTTGCTCCTCCTATGAACTCCCTATTTAAGCCATGCTTTTGCACTTCCTGTTTGTCAAGTTACTGTGCTCTCTCCAGTCAATTTCTCTCTCTTGTCACACACACAAATAGAAAACCTAAATATACACTATGCTATACCCCCAGTTGATGCATAGAAAGGCAAAAAACAAAACAAAACAATAAAGCATGGTCTAATTTGCTCTAGCGGGGGAAAAGAAATTCCTTCCTGATCCCCCAAGAGGCAATTGGATAGTCCCTGGATAAACCTTACCTATAAATATTAGTATCCAGTTAAAATATGTAGATCTAGGCAAGAATCCAGGCCTTTTTTTAACCCCATAGAGCTGGCGGCATGCAAATATGAGACCTCTCGGCGGTTGGGCCCTGGTGCCAAGCAGCTGCAAATTTGCAAGAATTGGGGCAAATAGAGCTGTGCCGAGAGCACGCACCCTGCGTGCTACCGGGACAGTTACCGGCGGCTAACGGAAAGTTCCCGTTTGCTGCTTGCAAACGGGAGCTTTCTGATCTTGTGACCACTGTGACAGCCAATCACGGTGGTCACATGATCATAAGCCCCACCTCCTGGCATCCTAAACCTCTTAAAAGGCCGGGAGGTGCCCACACCAAGGAGGTTAAAGCAATTTACCGAGCTGGCCAGAACCAGCTCTTGAGGGAGTCTTTTCCACATTTTTACAGCTCCTACTGTAAAGAAGCCTTTCTGTATTTGGAGATTACATTTATTTTCCTCCAGACGTAAAGAGTGCCTCTTTGTCCTATGTGATGACCTCAAATGAATACCTCAACACCAAGTTCACTATATGGACCACTTATGTATTTGTACATGGTGATCTTACCCCCCTTAATCTCCTCTTCTGAAGAGAGAATAAATTCAGTTCCTCTAATCTTTTTTCATATCTGAGCCCCATGCCTCTGCTCAGTTCTGTTGTCCTTCTCTGCACTTTCTCCAGTTCCCCGATATCCTTTTTGAGAACTGGTGTGCAAAATTGAACTGCATATTTCAGATGAGGTCTTACTAATGATTTGTACAGGAGCAAAATAATATCTCTCTCTGGAGTCCATTCCTCTCAATACAAGAAAGGATTTTGCTTGCTTTTGAAATCGCAGCTTGGCATTCCATGCTATTATTAGGCTTATATTCTACCAGAACAACCAGGGCCCATCATGTTGTCTGGTATCCACAAGCTTTAAATAAGCTTAATTTTTTGCAGTGGCCTCCAATCCTTTCATTACCAACGGCACTGGAGTCTTTTTGTTTGAGTTTTCTGGCCCTTGTAGTCCTACAGGCGGCCGGACATGTTCAAAGATAACGGTCACGTGTTTTGCCGCTTCCACACATGTGCAGAAGGAAGTGATTTCATCGGGAACCTTCTCTGCCCTTTTCCAAGATGGCGCTGGGTGCTGCCGGATCGCTACCTCGTATGCGCAGTGAGGATATTTTCGTCACAACGGCAAATTTAAAAGACCAGCTTCTTGTCAGTTTTATGCTGAAATTTTTTGCTGCAAGGTCCCTGCTGCTACCTGACTCTGTCACTGTTCCTAAAAGGTAACCTGCACATTTTATGCTCCTTCCCATCTATTATATGGTCTTTTATCTTGGCTGTGTTTCTTGCTATAGGTCCTTACTGTACCAAATCTTTCTAGGTGGAGGTTCTCTTTTCTTTGTTCCACTGCCCATGGAGGCCACTGCTCAAGCAGACCACTCTCCGCCTGTAAGGTAAGAGGTTGTCTTCCTTTTGGTAATGTAGCACCCTACAAATAGGTGCTAGGTAAAACTATAGTGGGCCTTGTCTGCATAACAGCAGGGATGTGATTTATTTAGTCAGGGTGTCAGGGCTTGCAGATGTACCTGCTGAGGGGAGAAGTATCCCCACTGGCTCCTGTGAGAAGCGTCTCATAGGGCAGTGTGGGAAGCCCAATCAGGGGACACATTCCAGCTTGTAACTACCTCAAAAGGCAGATTACGCTGCAAGGGATTCTGGGAGTGGGTATAAGTTTGGGGGGAAGTGCGTGGCACGGTGTCTTTGGCGGGCGCAGAGTCCGAGGAAGGAGAGTGTGGCTGTCTTTCCTCCTGTCTGAGGAAGGTGGATATCTCGGGGTGTCGCCTGAGTATCCCGAGAGTGCTGAGTTGAGCTGAGGGGAGCCTGCCGAGAGAGAGAGAGGGGTCCAGTCCCAGGAAAGCCTAAGTCAGATGGGACCACTCCGAAAGAGGTTCTGGGATCCAGTGTCAGCTAGCTGTAAAGGGGGTACCTAGGTTGAGGACCCTGAAGTTGTAAAGGTGGTACATAGTCAGTGGACCCTGAAGAGTTCAAGTAGTAAAGGGGGCACCTGCAGTCTGGGCCCTGAATTGTATTGCGCGTGCCAGTTACAGTTATATTTATTTGGAGTTCTACAAAATACAACCTCAAGCTGTGCCAGGTGGGGGAAAGTATTCAGAGACTTACACAGTGAAACAGTGTCAGGAGTACTACAGTTCTCAGTCTTGGATCTACTGGACTACAGGTCGGGATTCAACACTTCATCTGTTATACAGAGTGTTCTCAGAGTCAGTAAGCGTTGTCTGGCGTCAAGGAAGCGCCAACAGGCATTTTCAGGATCGAAATCCCAATTGTAATTAGTTCAAGCCAAAGGAGTATCCCACTCATTCCCTTCTTCCATCCCCTTAATTTATAATAAAAACCACAAAAAAAGATGCCGGAGTTGTCACTGCTTCAGTTGTCACATCTGGGTACTCAGCTCACATGGGCTGGAGAGGATTCCGGTACTAATGGCAGACCCACACCAGGCCATAGGCCTAGAAACCTTGCTACAGTAAGTAGTCAAGTTTCCTAGAAAAGGAAAGCATGGTCACTAATACTGCAGTGTTTGAACAGCTCTACCAGGTTAAGATCCACGAATTCCATGCGTAGGGAATGCTCAAGTCATGTATCCACATCTAAACACACACAATCTAGGAGGAGCTGGTCCAGGTCTTTTTCCCTTCATTGCCATTCACGCCTCACAAAGTCCCCTGTCACCTCATCACCGACATTTATCCAAAAGTCACCGCACCCATCCTGCAGCAAATGCCTGCAAGGTGTGCGGAGTACCACCCCTACCAGACAAACTAGCCTTTTGCACATGCTTTAACAAAGCAACAAAAGAAAAGGAATCGGATGCAAGTGAAGTAACAGATCTCATCAGGGAATCAGTGCAGGGGTCAATACAAGAGGCGTCTGCTCCAAAAATGGACAGGGCAGCTCCAAGTGCATCCTCTTCGCCCCCTCACCAACCATTGAGGACTGATTCTTCATCCGAAAGTGAAGACCTAGAGGTTTCAGCAGGATTTGACTTCACTCTGGTCAAACTATTCATTAGATCAGTCAAAGAAGCAATAGATTGGGAAGAAGCTAAAGAAGTCCAAAAATACTTCCCGAATCTGAAGAAAGAACCAGAGTCTTTCCCATTCATAGATGAATTAGAAGATCTCATTACAGATGAATGGCAGAAACCAGACATAAAGACAAGCCTTAAAAACAGGCTAGCAAAATGATATCAGTTAATGGAACCTAATCCATTAATTTATGCACCAGTAGTGGACACTTCTCTAATGCGATTAGCTAGGCATGTAACTTTGTCTATAGAAGATGCAGTGACCTTCAGAGATGTGCATAATCAGAAGATTGATCTTGACCTGAAAAGAGCTACTCAACAGCAGGTGGCACCTGCAGACTGGCCATTGCTTAAGCAGCAGTCGGTAAAGCGATTTACAGAGGAGACCTGAGTGGCAAAAACCAGACAAAAAGACAAGCTTTAAAAACAGGCTAGCAAAATGATATCCATTAATGGAACCTAAAGTGAATCCATTAATTTACATACCAGTAGTGGATGCTTCTCTAATGGGATTAGCTAGGCATGTAACTTTACCCATAGAAGATGCAATGACCTTCAGAGATGAGCTTAATCGGAAGTATGATCTCGACCTGAAAAAAAGCATACTCAACAGCAGACCCGCCATTGCTTAAGCGTTGGTCGGTAGAGTGATTTCAGAGTGGACCATCAGCATTGAAAAAATACTATGTGAGGTAGCAGATCAAGAAAAGAATATAACAGCTCTTTAAGAGCTTAAACTGGCAAGAGATTTTGTAGCAGAAGCCTCAGTAGACATCATTGGATCTTTCGCCAGAGCAATGTAGTCTTCAGTGATTTTCAGAAGGACCTTGTGGTCAGGGCTGGTGCAAGGATTTTTGACACCCTAGGCAAAACCTTATTTTGCCCCTCCCTCCCTGGCTCCACCCCGACTCCATCCTCTTTGCCCTGCCCATGAGTGCGGTATGCTTATTGTGGAAGGATTCAAGAGTGTGTTCCATACATAGTGCAAGGTTCAGGGGTGCATTTCATAAAGGGGCAAGGTTCAGAAATGCGTTGTACAGGGTGCAAGGTTCAGGAGTGCGTTTCGTACAGGGTTCAAGGTTCAGGAGTGCATTGTACAGAGTGCAAGGTTCAGGAGTGCATTTCATACAGAGTGCAAGGTTCAGGAGTGCGTTGTGCAAGGTGCAAGATTCAGGAGTGCATTTTGTACAAGGTGCAAGGTTCATGAGTGCGTTTCGTACAGAGTGTAAGGTTCAGAAGTGTATTGTATAGAGTGCAGGTTCAGGAATGCATTGTACAGAGTGCACGGTTCAGGAATGCATTGTACAGAGGGCAAATTCAGGAATGCATTGTACAAAGTGCACGGTTCAGGAATTTGTTCAACTTCAAAGACACCAATAAATTTAACATAGCACACTTACATCCTAAAATCTTGATTAGCAGCATACAGGAGCCCAGGGAAGAATGCAGGCATCAGATAGATAATAAATGCTAGCAGCCTATAGCAGAACATTCAGCAGTATAAACCTCTATCTAGCACAGCCAGGGATTGGTGGGCAAGCCAGCAGGGCGTACGACCTCAATGAGAATATGTATGAGCCCATGAGTGGAGCTGTCAAATTGAAACTCTGATGTCGGGAAGGGCATAGCCAAATTTTGGGGCCCCACCCCTTTGTCCCCTGCATAGACAAAACAATCAGCATTTATACATCGGTGGGTGGGGAAGAAGGTGGCAGGGGGCGGGACCCACTACTGCATGTGCACTCACAGCTCTGTATCATGTGAATAATTATTTATAATGTTGAATTATACAGAGCTGTGGCCGCGTGCACATGCAGTAGTTGGTCCCTCCCCCTGCCACCTTCTTCCCCACCCACCATGTGTAAATGGCTGTTTTCTCTATAGACGGAACAAAGGGGCGGAGCCCCGAATATCGGTCCCACCCTTCCCGACATCTTGACAGCTCCACTCATGGACTCACACTCGCTCTCATTGTGGCTGTAAGCCCCGCTGGCTTGGGACTTTGGGACTCAAGGTATGCTACTCCATAAGTGATGGACAATGGAGGGGAGAGAGGGATGCAGAGAGGGAGGGAGACAGAGAAGGAGGGCAAGTGCCGCCCCCCCCACTGATGTGCACTCTAGGCCGGTGCCTACCTATCCTATAGGTAGCGCCGGCCCTGCTTGTGTTTGAAACCCTGGATAGCGGATGCAGCTTCCAAAACTAATTGGTGCAAAATTCCACATGATGGTATCAATCTATTTTTGGTACAAAACTTGATTCTGCCATCTCTAAAGTAACAGGCCGAAAGTCGAGTTTGATTCCTTCTGACAGAAGACCAAACACTCATAAAAGCCCAAATTATAAGCGTAACCTTACTGGGAGATACAGGGACGCGAAGACTTTTAGACCTGGGAAAGAGTTTAAAAGAAACTGAAGAAATACTAAGCCCCCATTTCTTAGGCTTCAGAAGTCGAAACCTTCCTCCATGAGGGATCAGCAGAAGTCTTTTTGAAGGTACGCCTATCTAACCTGTGACGGTGGGAGCCAGACTCAGACAATTCATACAAGTTTGGACAGAATACATAAAGGATCCTTGGACAGTTTCTACAATCCAGTTTGGGCACAGATGGGGATTCAAAAGGCAGAGTTTCCAGAGATCAATTCCAGTCAACCAGGCTTCCATCATCATCGGAGGAAAGAAAGTTGCTGCTCAAATATGTGTTGGTGCTGCTTCAAAAGAAAATCTCAGAAGTCCTGATGTCTCAAAGAGGGAAGGGATTGTACTCTCCACTATTCCTGGTGAGGAAGAAAACAGAGGATCTTCACCCAGTATTAGATCTAAAGGATCTCAACAAAAGAATTCAGGTTGAGTCTTTCAAAATGGAAAGTGTACAATCGAGTAACAATAAACTTAGAAGACTGGAGGCTGTCCATAGATTTATCAGGCACCTATCTTGGGCCAAAATTAGACATTTTCACTTAGGGGTGTACTTACTTTTGTTGCCAGCAGTTTAGACATTAATGTCTGTGTGTTGATTTATTTTGAGGGGACAGCAAATGTACACTGTTATACAAGCTGTACACTCACTACTTTACATTGTAACAAAGTGTCATCTCTTCAGTGTTGTCACATCAAAAGATATAATAAAATATTTATAAAATTGTGAGGGTTGTACTCACTTTTGTGAGATATTGTGTGTATATATATATATATATATATATATATATATTTCAATTAAATGTTTTTTTTTGTTATTGAAGTCGTATAATAATTAGCAGTCAATTGCAGCAAGAAACAGAGACCAGAACACAGCATACCAGAAAAATTTGATCTTTTATTCTCAAATAATCAAGCAAAATTAAATTAGCAGGAGGAATAAACTAACAATGTGAACAAATGGGAACTTGAACCAAGAGAGCAGGGTGGCAGCCAAATGTATAAAAATTGTAGAGAACATTAACCAAACAGTGAACAACAATAAAAATGAAATTGAATGGAGAGTCTAAAATAGCTGATAATCTGCACCTGTATAAACCCGCCAATGCGGCCAACAGTAGGGAAATAACCAGAATCCAGAGCACAAGTGTTATGTGCCTGGGAAGAGGGGAGATTTCTGGCATGGTGTCAACTGCTTTTGTTATAGAAGAAGTGTGAAGATTGGTGGTGGCGCTACCTCTGAAAATAAAAATAAAAAATGCCCCTTGTGAAGTGTAAGGGGAAGTGTACTGGTAGACAATAACCCACAAATGGTGCAATATCTAAAAATAATAATAAATGGATAACAAAGATATATTCAAATCAAACAATACACGCGAAGAAATTGTATATATATATATATATAAACCGATGTGGTGACAAAAGACCCACAACCGAAGATATGTGAGTGATTTCCAAATGAATGTGCCACTTGATCTGTAACAGCGTGAGTGAAAAAAATATATAAATTAAAATAAAATAAAATAAAAAAGTGGATAAGTGAAATTCCACGAGTGGCCACTAGGTGGCGCAAATAGCTTGGTACAACCTGTATGTTGATGTATGGAGATGTTCCTTTTCGAGATGAACGAGCAGTCAGAGTAGTCAGCGGCGGGTGCCCTGAGTGCTCACATGAAAGGAAAAATACCCCATGGTGAATAATAGTAACATACAGTTGTAAATAAGCGGCGTAGTAGACTCACTCGTACAGTAGATCAGGGTCAGAATAGTCGTGTTCGCCGGGAGGCTTCCGCGTTCCACGGCCGACAACCGGAAGTGACGTTTGACGTCGGAGACTCCGCCCTACGCGTTTCGTCACAATGACGTCAACTGGAGCGGCGTCAACATAGCGTACTCCCGGAATATTTATAGCCGCCCGTATCCAGGTAACGGAGGGGACGGAACAAACACCGCCATATTGCTACTCCCTCTCCGGAAGCCATATTACTCAGCCACTAGCTTCATTATGGATGTGCAGGGGAACGGCCATACTTCATCATATCTGATCTCATTAATTTGTCCGAGTGTGCTACGAGCCTTTAGCTTACTAAAAACATAACTTTATTGTGATCATATAAAACATATAAAAAAGCTAAAGGCTCGTAGCACACTCGGACAAATTAATGAGATCAGATATGATGAAGTATGGCCGTTCCCCTGCACATCCATAATGAAGCTAGTGGCTGAGTAATATGGCTTCCGGAGAGGGAGTAGCAATATGGCGGTGTTTGTTCCGTCCCCTCCGTTACCTGGATACGGGCGGCTATAAATATTCCGGGAGTACGCTATGTTGACGCCGCTCCAGTTGACGTCATTGTGACGAAACGCGTAGGGCGGAGTCTCCGACGTCAAACGTCACTTCCGGTTGTCGGCCGTGGAACGCGGAAGCCTCCCGGCGAACACGACTATTCTGACCCTGATCTACTGTACGAGTGAGTCTACTACGCCGCTTATTTACAACTGTATGTTACTATTATTCACCATGGGGTATTTTTCCTTTCATGTGAGCACTCAGGGCACCCGCCGCTGACTACTCTGACTGCTCGTTCATCTCGAAAAGGAACATCTCCATACATCAACATACAGGTTGTACCAAGCTATTTGCGCCACCTAGTGGCCACTCGTGGAATTTCACTTATCCACTTTTTTATTTTATTTTATTTTAATTTATATATTTTTTTCACTCACGCTGTTACAGATCAAGTGGCACATTCATTTGGAAATCACTCACATATCTTCGGTTGTGGGTCTTTTGTCACCACATCGGTTTATATATATATATATATACAATTTCTTCGCGTGTATTGTTTGATTTGAATATATCTTTGTTATCCATTTATTATTATTTTTAGATATTGCACCATTTGTGGGTTATTGTCTACCAGTACACTTCCCCTTACACTTCACAAGGGGCATTTTTTATTTTTATTTTCAGAGGTAGCGCCACCACCAATCTTCACACTTCTTCTATAACACTTGCACCTTACACCCAAGGTCTGATTGGGGCAGCTTACACCTCTATCTAATATATTTCTCTCCCAAACATCTAGTCCGTAGCGCTGGTCATATTTCTTTATTACTATCAACTGCTTTTGGCCACAGTGGCGAGTGGAGGTACGGGTGCTGATTAGCAGCTATTTCAGATGTTCCAATTCAGCTTCTGATTACTGTTCTATACATTCCTTGTACAATGGGCTGCCATCCTGCCTTCTCCCAGGACATTGGATTTCCAATTTTGTGTGTATTCGCCCTCTGATTACTGTTATCTATAAGGTACATTCTGTGTACAATTGGCTGACATCCTGCCCTTCTGGGTACATTGGATTTCCAGTTTATTTTTCGTTCTATTTGATGTTTGAATCAGCTCTTATTGTTTCACAAGAGCAGTTGACTATTGTTCAAAATTGAGAAGAGACAGATAAGCGGTAAACAAGCATTAAATTGGACTCCTGGCAACATATAACAACATAGCAAAGAGAGCGAACAGTCTTTGGGAGTACGAGATTGTGGGATTTATAATCAGATATTACTGCCTCCAACAGGAATGTGTGGATTGCTTCTGTAATTCCCACTACACAAGTGAGAAAGATACGAGAAGTGTAATGGGAATAGAGGAGGTTCAAGGGTTCCCCAGAGAGCGGAAAGAAGGGATAAACTAGTCAAAGAAAATTAAAAAAAAGGGGGGGGGGGAGGGTTTGGGGGGCCTCCAAAGGGTTAAGCAAGTACCATTTTGTATTATAAATAGGTGAAATGTTGTAATAAATTTGCGCTTAGGGACAGCTACAAACTATACCCTGATACCAGGTAAAGGAATACTATATCTGATATGTAACAAGTTAATGGTACATCTCCATATTCACCTTCTATATTACTTTATAATAACTAAAATATTATCCCAGAACTGCAACTGTATCTAAGGGATTTATCTATGTAATACCTACTAACCTTTGCCGGCATATTTTTCCATTCCACGTATCCATAACTTCAGAGCTCTAGAAGTAACGCACTCACGTGTAAGTATAGTGAATGGGTAACTTAACTTTATTTTCAGTCTTTGGGTCTTAAATAGGGTATACAAAACAAGAAACATTTCCAGTCTATACATGTCAGCAAGAGACACTTAAAAATATACCTTTACATAAAGGAAACCGATGTATACACAACAGGAAAGCAAATATCTCAGAATAGCAAAATATCCTGCAAACAAGATTTTCTCACAACTCAAACAATGGGAGGAAATTCACATCCTCCATGACAACAAGAATATCTATTACAAAGCGAGAGCTTTTCAGTAGAATAAAAGTTTTAAAGCAGGACTTCGGATCATTTAAATTATGCATGACTATATAATATTTAAATTAAACATAATCCTATCACCGGGCATTCAACATAAAATAAATAAAAATAATGCGGCACTTATATCAATAAAAATATTCCCTAGAGATCAGCTGTCATAAATATCTGTAAACACGTAAAAAATACCACTGATAATAGTGCAATATAATAAGTTTATAACTTCAATCATAAAAGAAAAAAAAAATTAACTGAAATATCCCAAAGAAAGAAATTGATGTGATCAGTTGAGTTTTACATGCCGTGATGAAAATTGAAGTTTCTGAAGATAGCCAAGGTGGCACCATCCACTCTCATGCAAGACTTACCAGAATGCCTGTGACCCACTTATTTACAATAGCAAAGCCCGCATCATTGGGAAGGGTAATCTTCACAGAAAAAGCCCAGGGAGTACATTAAATGGATAAGGTAAAAAAAAATAAATAAATTAACTAAAACAAATTAATAAAAAATATAAGGAAGCAATCCTCCTTAGCCCAATAACATATACAAGAAAGATTAAATGTATTAAACAATACTCCATTTTACAAAATCCCCATTAAGAAAAGAATTAAGCAGTACCAAGGAAATAACAAAATTGAGTAAAAATAAGAGCGAATAAAAATGAAAAAATTGTGGTAAACAATACTCCATTTTACAATATCCTCAGTAAGCGCTTATTTACAAACAGTAAAACCCGCATCATGGGAAGGGTAACAATAAAAGCCCAGGGAGTACATCAAAAAAATAAGGTAAAGCCACCTCTTTCGTTTTTTAATAGCTCCATTGCAACCCTGCTGAACCAGATGGGATTAGGGTGTGTAGTAGGAAACATAATAAAGAAATTGCACCACATAGTCTAAAACCGCAAGTCACACAGCTTAGGATTTAAAAATTGCACTTACATTGTCAGTAACTATAAAAGCATATGCATAAATGCCAAAAGAAGTTCTTCCTCCAGGAACAAAGATGGTCGTTGGTCAGTTGCGCATGCATGGTAGCGTGTGTGCATTGCTCGGCCCTACATGTTTCATCATATGCAACGTCATCAGGGGCACAAACACACCCAACCACGCTCCTAAATAGGGAAAGTGACCGAGGAGGATCGCTACCATTGATTAAGGAACCACCCGGAGGGGAGATCAAACACCTGGGTTCCATTAAATATTGTATAACATACCAAAATAAGTACATTTCTCTATATCGCCATCTGTGGTAAAAAAAGGAGAAGACCAAAAGACATCGATGAATAAGATTTATATGGAAACAAACAAAAATATTTAATAAATAATTACAGTTCATAATCAAAATTGAACTTAAAAAATGAATAAAAAAAAAGAAGATTAGTAAGCTATCCTCCTTGGCTCAATAACATACACAAGAAAGAAGAAATTTGTTAAACAATACTCCATTTTACAAAATCCCCATTAATTAAAGAAGTTAAATATGTTGGGACAAAGAATACTGCGTTGTTTTTCTCTGGAATTAAGGCTGCAAGCACCACAAATGACAAATCATTGTGCAAAAAATGTGTAGTAAAAAAGTGCTGCGCAAATATAAATTGCTACAGTATATAAACAATAAATAGCAAAATGTGCTAGTGATGGGCCGAACAACCCCCGGTTCGGTTTGCAGCAGAAAATCTCGAGCAGGGGAAAAGTTCTAGCGAACATTTGAACCCTATTAAAATCTATGGGACACAAACATGAAAAATCAAAAGTCCTAATTTTAAAGGCTTATAAGCAAGTTATTGCCATAAAAAGGGGATGGAGACCCAGGTACTGCCCTGGGGGGACATGTATCAATGCAGAAAAATGTTTTTAAAACAATCATTTTTAAAGGAGCAGTGATTTTATTGATGCCTAAAGTGAAACTGTAAAAATTTAAAATTCCTTTAAAAATCGTGCCTGGGGGGTCCCCTTTGTGTACCTGTAAAGTGGGCCATCTGTACGATATATGGAACCAGCTGCAGCGATACTGACATTTCTAAGGAAAAAAAAATGTAATTTAAACTTGCTTGTGGCTGTAATGTATTGTCGGCTCCCGGCAATAAAAAAAGGGCATAGGTTCCCCCCCAGTCCATACCAGTCCCTTCGGGTCTCGTATGGATTTTAAGGGGAACCCCATGCCAAAATTTAAACCCCCCCCCCCCAAAATCCATACCATATGAACTTCCTGATTTAAGCCAGGTCTCTTCACTTCCTGGTTGCCAGAACATTGTGCCTTCACCAGCCAATATCTTGCTTGTCTCTGCTACTGTCGTAGATATCTTTGCTACCATTCGTTACTGACCTTTGGCTTGTTCCTACACTTCTGCTTGATTCCTACCTGCTAAAAATTAGAAACAAGCATTGAAATTACATGCACCTGTAACAAAGGTGCAGAAAAATTGGGCCTTGGTTGTTGGTGGTGCCTGAACACTGTAACCCTAGTTACACCCCACAGTTACTCTTGCTGGGCGCAGGAACGGGCCCTGCTGTTGAAAATTAGAAACAAACATTGAAATTACATGCACCTGTGATACAGGTGCAGAACAATTGGGCCTTGGTTGTTGGTGGTGCCATAAACCAAACACATTGTTGGAAGCTAGCATAATCAAGATTCAGGAACAGGATAGGCAGCATAAACAGTCTTCAAGGGATCTCAGATCCCTAGCAAATTCAGTTACATCAGCATCAGGGGTTTGAAAGCTTCTTTTGATCCAGGACTGATATATTTTAATACATTTCAGCTGGTCAACAGAGTCTGTGGACAGATGCACTTTTATCCATCACAAAACCTCCAGCAGCACTGAATGTCTGTTCGGAAAGCACGCTGGAAGCAGGACAGGCCAGTAGCTCGATTGCATAATGAGCAAGTTCTGGCCAGTGGTCCATCCTCAAGGCACAGTAACCCAGTGGATGCTCAGTTGGAAAGGTCTCCAAGTCTGCTCTTGCACCTAGATAATCCTGCACCATATGCTGCAGACATTGCCTATGGTTGCTTAAACCTAACAGCACTGGGTGCTGAGGAGTAAAGAATTGTTTAAAGGCTGCCTTCTCCACCGCTCCTCCTTTGACTGAACGAAGCTTCAGAAAACATTGTCCAGGAAATGGTAACCTCCCAGTGTCTGGAAAGGTGTTACACACATTTTTCTTCAAGGCATCCTCAAGATGTTTCATCCTCTGCTCCCTCTGCGAAGGCAAGATGAGCTCTGCAACTTTACCCTTGTAACGTGGATCAAGAAGGGTTGCCAACCAATAATGATCCCTCTTCTTGATACCACTAACCCTCGGGTCCTTTCGCAGGCTTTGAAGCATCAGGGAGCCCATGCAACATAAGTGTGGGAAGCATGAGATTCTGAGTCCTCTGGGTCACTAAGGATGACATTGACATTGTCAGGAGTACCCTCTCCCCAGGAGCAACCTCTCCCCAGCCCTGGGGTTTATGGGAAATGAAAACTATCCCTTAAAGACTGCTGTATGTTCTCCTCTACACCCATGCCTCCTCCTCTTCCTCCTGTGTGTTTTGTGGCCCCGCAGGAATGGTATTTGCATAAAGGGGGCCTTGTGAGGAAAGGAAGTCCTCTTCCTCCCACCGTTCTGCCTCAAATGCCCTGTCCATGATTCCATGAAGTGTGTGCTCCAGCAGGAAGACTAGAGGGACAGTGTTACTGATGCATGCATCATCACGGCTCACCATCCTTGTGGCCTCCTCAAATGGTGACAGGACAGTGCATGCATCCTTTATCAGCAGCCACTGGCGTGGCAAAAAGAAGCCAAGCTCCCCTGAGCCTGTCCTTGTGCCATACTCACACAGTTACTCATTGAGTAAGTATGCATGTGCAGCCACTGCAGCATTGCCAATGTTGAGTTCCACCTGGTGGGCATGTCACAAATGAGGTCGTTGGTGGGTAGGTTGAATTCCAGTTGAATGTCAGCCAGCAAAGCACTGGCATTGTAGGACCGCTGGAAATGGCGACAGACTTTTCTGGCCTGCCTCAGAATATCTTGTAAGCCCAGGTACCTTTTCAAGAAATTCTGCACCACCAAATTCAGGACATGTGCCAAGCATGGAGCATGTGTCAAGTATCCCTTTTGGAGGGCAGAGAGAAGGTTGGTGCCATTGTCGCACACAACCATTCCTGGCTCAAGCTGCTGTTGCGTCAACCACCTCTGAGCCTGCCGCTGCAGAGCTGACAGAATCTCTGCCCCAATGTGGCGCCTGTCCCCTAGACAGACCAACTGAAGCACTGCATGACATCTTTTAGTCTGACTGCTTACGTAGCCCATTGAACACTTAGGGAGCACTGCTGGTTCAGAGGACAGTTCAGCAGAAGAGGAGGGGGTGGATCAGACAGATGTGGCATAATCACCACCAGCTTTTTGGAGGCATGGAGGCGGAACAAGCTCCAGCACTGAACCCTGTCCTACCTCCTTCCCAGCTGCCAGTAGAGTTACCCAGTGCGTCTTGAAGGAAATGTAACGTCCCTGACTATACCTGCTAGACCAAGAGTCATCAGTAATGTGAACCTTCCTGCTGACAGCTGTCCAACGAGGCTAAAACATTGTCTTCCACATGATGGTACAAAGCTGGAATGGCCTTACATGCAAAGAAATGTATTTTTGGAAACTGCCACTGTGGTACCGCACATTCCACAAAAGGGGGCAGAGTCTACCAGATGAAAAGGCAGCAATTGTAGTGCTAGCAATTTGGCCAAACTAGCATTTAGACACTGAGCATGTGGATGGCTTGGACAGTGTTTTTTTTTTTTTTACGGCTCCACAACTGGAGTAGTGAAGTTTGCCTGCTGGTCACATCAAGTGGTGGTGTACTGCTAGCAGATTGGGTGCAAGTACCTGTGGCACCCATTGCTATACAATCATCCCTCTCAGTGCAGGTTTTTGAGAGATTTGAGTAATAGCAAGGGTAGAGATCCCAGATGAGGAGCAAGGAGATGTCTGCATTTTATTATGATGTGGGTCTTTCAGGTGCCAACGAACTGCATGGCAGGTCGTCATATGTTTTATCAAGCATGTGGTGCCCAAGTGGCTGGTGTTCTGGCCAAGCTTGATCCGCTTCATACAGATTGCAAACAGCAACGCTGCGGTCTGCTGCACATGTGTTGAAAAAAGCCCACACCGATAAACTTTTGGAAGTCAGCAGGGAGTTACCAGCACCCTGCACCTGTGAAGCTCTGTGGTGTGATGCAATAGGGTGGCTACACTTAAGCCGGCCCCTGGAGGACATTATGCCTCGTTGGAGTTATGCCACCTCCTCCATTTTCTCAGGCACCCAAGTACCTCATCATCCCCTCCCTCGTCACTGGAGAAAACTTGGCAGTATGTTGCAGCTTTAGAAACATCACTGCTAGTTTCCTGTCTGTCATTGTCACCCCCTCTCTCTTGGGTCACTTTATTCCCTTCCTCAACCTGAAAACCAACATCGGAGCATTCAAATTGCTGCGCATCCTCTAGCATCATGTAACTGACACTATGATCGAATAATCCAAGTGCATGAGAATGAGGCTATGGAAGGAGTAGCTGTGGACAAGGAGCCTGTGGAATAGGCTGCTTTGGCAGCTGTGGTGGAAGGCAAACTAGTATGAGCCTGGGTGACAGAGGATGAGGAGGATGAGAATGGCTTAGTTATCCACTGCACCAACTCTTCTACATGTTGTGGCTCAATAACATGGCCAGCACCGGAAAAAAAAAAAAAAGGACAAGCGTGCCCCGCCTGCAGAGGATGCACCATATCCACAACCACCAATTTTCACTGTGGACACAGAGGCTGCTTGCCCTCTTTTAGTGGCCTTTGAGCATCTGCCTCTCCTTGTTGGCCTTTCGGACTTGATGGGTATTTTTATAACTTATTATAGAATGTGGGATGGAAATATGATGCTTGGGTGCAATACTGTTGTGCTTGGTGCACTATAAAACCGTTTTATTGTTTTTTATTTTTTTGGGGGGATTTTTCTAACTTTTTATTATAGAGTGTGGGAAGGGAATATGGTGCTTGGGTGCAATACTTTTGTACTTGGTGCACTAACACATACATACACTCACACACACATGATAAGAAAAAATAAAGCCCAAAAAAAAAAACCGTGCGGATGCAGAAGCAATAGCACCTACGACACAGAAGGGGGATAGCAATTATGCCGTATAACAACATTAGTGATGCTGCGCCACAAAAAAAACCCTCTGCTGATGCAGAAGGAATAGCACCTGCGACGCAGAAGGTGGAGTACTAATATTGCAGCAACAGAACAGGATACTGAAAAAAAAAATGGGATCAGTGAGGTGACACAGATGTGTTGTATACACCCAACACTTCAGTGACCCCACTACCCTGTGTTACACAAGAATCATAGCACAGCACTATACTGACTGCACTACACTGTGTTACACAGGAATCAGCCCTACACTTCACTGCACTGACTGCATTAAATATGAAAGCACATTCCACTAACTACCTGCCAAATCTCCACTCCTAATCTCCACTAACACTACACATGGCTGCCATCTAAGCAGCCTTATATAGTGTGGGGCATGGACTTAGCCCCTGAGCCATGATTGGCTAAAGACACCCTGCCTTTGGCCAATCATGGATCTGACAGGACATTGTGCTGTGATTGGCCGAAGCACACAGGTCAGGTGCATGCTTTGGCCAATCACAAGCACTTAAGGCACTGCAATCGTGCAGTGCATTATGGGGCGCTAATCGGCGGAACTTCCTGCCGAGCGCCACATTTGTTTGTGTGTTCAGCGAACAATGTTCTAGCCGAACTTACATTTGACCGAACGTTCAGCCCATCACTAGTCACCGGTATACGAATAAAAATAAAAGAACTATTTGAAGCAGGTGTTATAAAGAAAACAGAGAGCAGAGCACAAACACCATTGTTTCCTGTAAAGAAAAATGGTCAAAAGGGGAGAGAAGCCAGTATATCGAACGGTACATGGTTTAAGGGCAACCAATCACATCGAGGAAGTCATTCCTGTTGTCACAAATCGTAGTACTTTGCTCAATGATATACCTACAGGAACAAGGGTGTACACCGTAATAGACTTGGCCAATACTTTGTGTGGCCCTGGATGAAGAAAGCCAAAAATCTTTGCTTTCCAGTTTAAGAGAGAATTCCACAAGAAATGGTTTCCTCCCCAAGTGAATTCTCAAAGACCATGATGACAATCCTGAACAGATGGCAAACAGCCCTTGAAAGCACAGTGATTAAAGTGTACATACCCAAAAAGACTTGTAGCTGTAATTGCAGTGAAAGTTGGTTCCACAAAGTATTGACTCAGGGGGGCTGAATATTAATGCACGCCACACTTTCTACATATTTTTTTGAAAAACATTTTGAAAACCATTTATTATTTTCCTTTCACTTCACAATTATGTGTCACTTTAAAGGGGGTAATTCACTGTACCTCCGGCATTGATTTTGTTCTATTTCAACTCCATGGCGAATAGGCGAAGGCGCCAATGCAATTCACTATACCTCCGTCAGAAACGTTATGAGCAATGTGAAATTCACTAAGATCAAATAACGTCAGGGCGAGAGTTAAAAACAGTCTAGCTAAAAGCAGGACTGTTTAGTTCAAAATCACATTAAATGGCAGGAAAAAAAATAAAAAAATGCTTGGGAAAGATGTGTTATATGACCTTGAGATAAACTGCTTTTAAACTGTGTGAAAAAGTTAAGTATAAAAAAGATTTCAAGAAAAGTGTAAAACTCAAAAAATCTCTCCTGGAGTCTATTGCTGCCAGATAGCCCACGTGCGCATGCTCCATACCAAAATATAGGCAAAAAATAATGTTTTAGAAAACATTAGCGGGCGGTATAGTGAATTGCGCTAGCGCGAATGCCTAATATTGTGGTAAAACGGCGTTAATCAGGCGATAATGAGAGAAATGCACATATCTATGTATATATATATATATATATATATATCTATATATCTATATATACATACATACACACACACATATATATATATATATATATATATATATATATATATATATATAGATGCAAAACCAAACACACACACACATATATATATATATATATATATATACATATATATATAGATGCAAAACTAAATAATATATATATATATATATATATATATATATTGTGACAGGAAGTCAGATAAATCTGTGGGTGTTGTCACAGAAGGGAGATACATTTCTGCCTTGTTTAGACAATTCACCAATTACTATCAGGTGTCGGCTGCGAAGGTAGCCAGAAAGGTTTAAGGACGTTGGAAAGCTTCAGCTATTCAGAATGAGGCAATTAAGGCCTCTATAAGTTATCCAGAGGATGACTACTGATTGCTGCATCCTGAGGCTTTGTGCGTTAAGGACTCGGAGAGCAGGGAGCTGAGAGACTTCTGAAGGTGAGGTGGTGTTGACTTTTTCTGTTTGAAAAGAAAACAAATACACTATTGGTCTTCTGCTGTATGACCAGCAGTGTCTGCCCAGCAGTAGGTTGGGACAGACACCATAGGTAGGTTCCTGCGTTGTGAAGGTAGACGCCCCAAGTGGCCACGGTTTATTTTATGTTTGTTTGATTTATGCTGTTTGGATGCTTGCACTTGTTTCCAGCAAATTAGAAGAATAAACCATAGACCGTTGTTTTCAACCACTTCTCAGCTGTCTCTCTGTGTAATGAACCCACCCAAGGGGTCACCCACACCCACTACCAAGCTAACCCCTTACACAATATATATATATATATATATATATATATATATATATATATATATATATATATATATATTGTGACAGGAAGTCAGGTAAATCTGTGGATGTTGTCACAGATGGGAGATACACTTCTGCTTGGTTTAGACAATTCACCAATTACTATAGGGTGTCGGCTGCAGAGGTGGCCAGCAGGAAGTTGAAAAACGTTCAGCTATTCAGAAGGAGGAAATTAAGGCCTCTATAATTTGTCCAGAGGAAGTCTATTGATTGCTGCCTCCTGACGCTGTGTGAGTAGAGGAGGACAGTCAGATGTGTGCCTCCCGACGCTGTGTGAGCATGGGAGAGGAATGCCGCCTGAAGCGATGTGCGCTGAGGAGGGTAAAAAGTGTGAAGACTTCTCAAGGTGAGATCTTGGACTGTTTTCTATGTGAAGAGAAAAACCAATGGATGTTTTCTATGTGAAGGGAAAATCCAATGGGCATGTGCTGTGTGAAGAGAAAATAAATTGTTTTCTATGTGAAGAGAAAAAACAATGGATGTTTTCTATGTGAAAGGAAAGTCCAATGAACATGTGCTGTGTGCAGAGAAAAGGGACATTCTCTATGTGAAGAGAAAATAAATGGACTATTGATAGTCTGCTGTATGATCAGCCAAGTCTGCCCAACAGTAGGTTGGGGACAGACTCTTTAGGTAGGTTCCTGTGTGTGAGAAGGTAGCCGCCCACAGTGGCAAGGATTTATTTTGTGTTTTATCTTATTTTGGATGTTTTTGACGCTTGCATTTGTGTGAAGAAAATTGCATGAATAAACCAAACTGTTGTTTGCAACCACTTCTCGGCTATCTCCCTGTGTAACGAACCCCCCCAAGGGGTCATCCACACCCGCCACCGAGCTAGTCCCCTCACATATGGTGGAGGTATGCATTGGGCAGAAGCAGAGATCCCTGCAAAGAAGTTCATCTGTTCTATGAACTTTGTCTGGTGCATGAGATTGCACAATCTGTGTGTGCAGGAGAGGAGATCCTGAAAGAGAGAAAACTACTTGTTTTAAAGAGACAGTGGTCTCAAAATTTTTGATGGACTTTGTTGTGTCTGGTGCATGAGACTGCACAAACTGTGTGTGCAGGAAAGGAGATCCTGCAAGAGAGAGAAAAGCTACTTGCTTTAAAGAGACAGTGGTCTCAAAATTTTTGCTGGATTTGAAAAATTTATTGTGGAGTTAATGAAGATGGGGCGGTCAAAACGCCTGAAAGAAGCAAAGATAGCTGAAATGAGAGACCGAATTCTATGGATGAAGGGGATGTTACCGCCTGAACGAGCCCCATCCATGCCTGAACAGAGTCTGCTAAAGAAAAAGGTTGTTGTCCCTAGCAACACTGGTGCAAATGAACCAGTTATGGAGACGCAGTGTTCTCAAATGGAAAGTAAACCCAAAATGGAGGAGATGCTGAAACAACTGATTATATCGAATGCAAAACAGCAGCAGGCCAATGCAGCTCAACTGCAGGCAAATGCAGCTCAACAGCAGGCAAATGCGGATTTTCAGCGGAGCTTTGCAGCTCAACAACAGGCTCACCAAGAGAGCATAGCAGGCTGGAAGCAGAGACGCCAGCAGCAAATGGAGGCAATCGGTTTGGAGGAAACCGAGTATGTGTGCAGGGCTGAGCTGGATGCCTTGCAACGGAAAATGGAAGAAAAGGAACAAGCCCTGGAGTTGCTTAGGATGGAGCATAGAAACTTGCAGGCTCGGGTGTTACAGTGGGAAGAATCCACTGCTCTTCTTTTTTCCGAGTTACAAAAACGTAGAGAGACTATAATGGAGAAAGATACCATCCTCATGGAAAAGGAAATTGAAATTCAGACTTTGCAGAAGCAAAGTATGGGTGATATGTTGGAGTTGCGTAATCAGCTGGAAAAAAGTCTTCAGTCTTTGGAAGCTACAAAAATAGACCTGCAGGATGTGCAGGAACAGAATGTCTCTCTGAAAACGACATTGTCTCTCAGCTACAAGGAGAAAAATGAGAGAGAGGCTAAATTACTGAGTACTGTGTATGAGCTCACCACTTTGAGCAATGTGGTAGATGAACTGCGTACAGACTGTGAAAGTTGGAAAGATGAAGTCCAACGTGTCCAGCAGCAGCTAAAGAAGAAAGAAGCCTGTGTGGCATGAATAAACCAAACTGTTGTTTGCAACCACTTTTCGGCTATCTCTCTGTGTAACGAACCCCCCAAGGGGTCATCCACACCCGCCACCGAGCTAATCCCTCACAATATATATATATATATATATACACACACATATGGCACTTTTCCACTGCAAGTACCGGCTAGTACCGGCTCGGCTCTACTCGGCCCTGCTTGGCCCGGTTTGCTTTTCCACTGCGGTACCGCATGGTATAGTGTCGGAACGGTTCGGTACGGTACGGTATAGGTTTGCTTTTCCACTAAAGTAGTACTAAAGTTAAGTGGGTGGGATAACAACGGGGTGGGTGTGATTCTCTGACCAATCAGTGGCTAGTAGTGACTGCATGCAAAGGATTGTGGGATATGGTACCAGTTTGGTACCTGTTGGAACCACAATCGAGTAGGTACTGTTTTTTCAGAGCCGTACCGTACCATTCGGTTCCATGCAGTGGAAAAGCAAACCTATACCGTACCGTACCGAACCGTTCCGACCCTATACCATGCGGTACCGCAGTGGAAAAGCACAAAAGCGTGCCGAGCCGGTACGGTTCTATGCAGTGGAAAAGCGCCATTACATATACAGTATATATATATTTTTTTATTGTTTTGCCTATGTGTATATATATATATATATATATATGCATATGCAAAAAACAATATATTATTGTTACTTCCTATATCTAACCAAATAAAAATATATTAATTTCACACATATACAATGTTTTATTTTTTGGGGGGGGGGGAGCCATATCATTGTTGCTTGTCATATAGAACAACAGAGACAGTTGTAGGTAGTTCAGGGATTCAAACCCCCAAATACACTGTTGCACGGCAGATTTGCTAACCACTTTTTTTTAAAGCATCTGTGATTTGGGTAGACTTCTTTCTTAATAAAAAAATTATATATATATATATATATATATATATATACACCTTTTATTTTTTAGTTTTGTTTTTTCTCTCTCTCCCTATATATATATATATATATATATATATATACCAAAAAAATCAAACACACACACACAGATATATGTATATATATATATATATATATATATATGTATGTAGTTTTTCAAAAAAAGAGTTCTGGGTTCAGCTACGCTAAAACAGTTTGTAGTTTTTCAGAGTTTAATGTGGTTCTATATAGGAAGCAACACTAATATGTCTCCCCACTCAACCAACAAATATATTATTTTCACAAATATACAATTTCGTATTTTTGGGGGAGCCATATTATTGTTGTTTGTCATATAGAACAACAGAGACAGTTGTAGGTAGTTCAGGGATTTGTACCCCCAAATACACTGTTGCACGGCAGATTTGCTAACCATTTAGCCACTTGGAGCTCATGACATTTTTTAAAGCATTTATGATGGGGGTAGACTTGGGTAGACTTCTTTCTTAAACAAACCCAAAATACTTACAAATCAATATATAGTTGTTCAAGAAAGAGTTCTGGGTTCATCTGCCCATGCTCAAACAGTTTGCAAATTTTCACATTTTTCTGTGTTTTGATATAGGAATATATTTGTTGGTTGAGTGAGGAGACATATTAGTGTTGTTTCCAATATAGAACCACATTAAACTCTGAAAAACTGCAAACTGTTTTAGTGTAGCTGAAACCAGAACTCTTTCTTGAAAAACTATATGTATATATATATATATATATATATATATGTGTGTGTGTTTTATTTTTTTGGCATATATATATATGTATATACATAAGAAATCAAAACGAAAAAATAAACAAAAAAAATTATATATATATATATATATATATATATATATATATATATATATACATACAGTAAAACCTTGGTTTGAGAGTAACTTGGTTTGAGAGCGCTTTGCAAGACAAGCAAATTTTTAAAATAAATTTTGACTTGATATACAAGCGATGTCTTGATATACAAGTAGAGTCATGTATAAAAAAGAAAAGAGGCGTCTCTAAAGTGTAGCAATATGGTTACATTTAATGAGGTTCAATATTTAGCAACTCACATGGTTGATGATTAAAACAGGCACATCTAAGTATGCAGGCATCTGGGGTAAAGCTGTCCACATAGACCATCCTCTGCACAGCCATCTTCATCCTCCCTTCCCCGCTGCACTCCACGAGTGATTCAAAGCCTCACTTTCAGATCACTCTACTGCAGGCTATTCTTCCTGGTCACGATTGCAAACTGACAGTGGTGAGAGTCAGTGGTTCAGAAGATGGTCTATGTGGACAGCTTTACCCCGGATGCCTGCATACTTAGGTGTGCCTATTTTAATCATCAACCATGTGAGTTGTTAAATGTTGAACCTTCATTAAATGTAACTATATTGCAACACTTAGATGCGCCTATCATCTCTCTTATATTCTGTAGCTCTGCTAGATTTTGCTTCTAATCCCCTTGGGAGGGCTGCATATTGTGGATGGACATTTTATGGTTACACAACCTATCACATTGCTATAATCTTTGTATATAGACTATAAACCGAAGGACTTGTGGAAACAAATCATCTGAGTTTCCATTATTTCTTATGGGGAAATTCGCTTTGATATAAGAGTGCTTTGGATTACAAGCATGTTTCCAGAACGAATTATGCTCGCAATCCAAGGTTTTACTGTATATATATATATATATATATTGTAACAGGAAGTCAGCTAAATCTGGGAATGTAGTCACAGGAAGGAGATACATTTCTACCTGATTTAGAAAGTCCATTAATTAATTTAGGGTGTTGGCTACAGAGCTAGCCAGCAGGAAGTTGAAAGGCCTTCACCTGTTCAGAATGAGGGAGTTAAGGCTCTATAATTTGTTCAGAGAAATTCCTATTGTTTGCTGCCTCCAGAAGCTGCATCCTGAAGCCATGTGGGCTGGGAGCAGGAGGACAGTCAGCGTGTGCCTCCCGACAGGATGTGTGGGCCTGGGAGAAGACCCCCCGGAGTGATGTGTGCCCGGGACGGTAACCAAGGGTGAATACGTCTCAAAGGTGAGAAGACGAACTGTTGATGTGAAAGAAATAAAGGACTGTGTTGCCCTGTGAAGCTATTATAAAAGGACTATTGAGTGTCCGCTGTAGGACAAGGAAGTCTGCCCGACGGTAGGTTGGAGACAGACACTTAGGCAGGTTCCAGTTGTGAGAAGGTAGCCGCCCACAGAGGCAAGGATTTATTTTCTGTTTTATTTTATTTTGGATGTTTTGCTGCATACAGCCTGGTGAAGAAAACACCATTTAATAAACCACACTGTTTGTTTGCAAGCACTTGTCGGCTACCTCTCTGGGAAAACGCACCCCCCAAGGGGTCATCCACGCCTACCACCGAGCTAATCCCTCACATATGGTGGAGGTATGCAGTGGGCAGAAGCAGCAAGATCCCTGCAATGGAGTGCATATGTTTGATGAACTTTGTCTGGTGCATAAGATTGCACAATCTATGTGTGCAGGAGAGAAGATCCTGACAGAAAAAAAAAAAAAAAAAGTGTTTTAAAGAGACAGCGGTCTCAAAATTATTTGATGAACTTTGTTGTGTCTGGTGCAAGTGACTGCACAAACTGTGTGTGCAGGAAAAGAGATCCTGCAAGAGAGAGAAAAACTACATGTGTTGAAGAGACAGTGGTCTGAAAATTGTTTGCTGGACTGTGAAAAATTTGTTTGTGGAGTTATTGAAGATGGGGCGGTCCAAACGCCTGAAAAATGCAAAGATAGATGAAATGAGAGACCGGATTCTATGGATGGAGGGGATGTTGCCGTCTGAACCAGCCCCATCCATGCCTAAAGAGAGTCTACTAAAGAGGAAGGTTGTTGTCCCTAGCAACACTGATGAAACTGCTATGGAGACGCAGTGTGCTCAGATGAAAAGTAAACTCAAAATGGAGGAGATGTTGAAACATCTGATTATATCAAATGCAGCTCAACAGCAAGCAAATGCAGCTCAACAGCAGGCAAATGCGGATTTTCAGCAGAGCTTTGCAGCTCAACAAAAGGCTCATCAAGAGAGCATGGCAGGCTGGAAACAGAGACGCCAGCAGCCAATGGAGGCCATCGGTTTGGAGGAAACCGAGTATGTGTGCAGGGCTGAGTTGGATGCCTTGCAACGGAAAATGGAAGAAAAGGAACAAGCCTTGGAATTGCTTAAAATGGAGCATAGAAACTTGCAGGAAATGAATGAACTACTCAAGTCTCATGTGTTACAGTGGGAAGAATCCACTGCTCTTCTTTTGGTCGAGTTGCAAAAATGTCAAGACACTATAAAGGAGAAAGATACCATCCTCATGGAAAAGGAAATTGAAATTCAGACTTTGCAGAAGCAAAGTATGGCTGATATGTTGGAGTTGCGTAATCAGCTGGAAAAAAGTCTTCAGTCTTTGGGAGCTACAAAAATAGACCTGCAGGAGTCGCAGGAACAGAATGTTGCTCTGGAAGCGACATTGTCTCTCAGCGACAAAGAGAAAAGTGAAAGAGAGGCTAAATTACTGAGTACTGTGTATGAGCTCACTACTTTAAGCAATGTGGTAGATGAATGGCGTGCGGACTGTGAAAGTTGGAAAGGGGAAGCCCAACGTGTCCAGCAGCAGTTAAAGGAGAAAGAAGCCTGTGTGGCAGAATTACATTCTTATTCCCAGATGCTAGCCAATGAGGTGAAGGCTCTTATGCAGGGAAAAGAAGATTGTGAACATAAGAGGGAAAAAGTAGAGGCACAGCTTCTGGAATCGCAAGTCAAGGTGTCAGAAGGTGACCGATTGTGTGCTAAGCTGTCAGAGAAGGCAAACCGACTACAGGTTGAGTTGGACAATGTTACAAATCAGCTTTCTCAAGCAGACAGCAAATCTAGAGAAATTGCGGAAGATTTTTCTATCTTGGAATCGCAGCTGCAAGACACGCAGGAACTCTTACAGGAAGAGAGGTGTCAAAGGCTGAGTTTTAGCACAAAGCTCAAACAAATGGAAGATGAGAAAAATGGCTTCCTGGAACAATTAAAAGAGGAGGCGGAAGCAAAATGATGCCAAAAATGCAGTTGAAGAATGTGTATATGAGATGAGAGACAAACTGTGTGGCATTTATGAGAAATCCGTCAATGAAGATGACAAAACAGTTTCATCCGGAAGCTTGAGGATAATAGGAGGCTTATCAGTGAGTCAGCAGTGCTTGACACATGCGTGCCTGGAAATCTGTGTCCCAACCCTAGGGTTGAAACAAGAGGGGGGGGTATGTAACAGGAAGTCAGCTAAATCTGGGAATGTAGTCACAGGAAGGAGATACATTTCTACCTGATTTAGAAAGTCCATTAATTAATTTAGGGTGTTGGCTACAGAGCTAGCCAGCAGGAAGTTGAAAGGCCTTCACCTGTTCAGAATGAGGGAGTTAAGGCTCTATAATTTGTTCAGAGAAATTCCTATTGTTTGCTGCCTCCAGAAGCTGCATCCTGAAGCCATGTGGGCTGGGAGCAGGAGGACAGTCAGCGTGTGCCTCCCGACAGGATGTGTGGGCCTGGGAGAAGACCCCCCGGAGTGATGTGTGCCCGGGACGGTAACCAAGGGTGAATACGTCTCAAAGGTGAGAAGACGAACTGTTGATGTGAAAGAAATAAAGGACTGTGTTGCCCTGTGAAGCTATTATAAAAGGACTATTGAGTGTCCGCTGTAGGACAAGGAAGTCTGCCCGACGGTAGGTTGGAGACAGACACTTAGGCAGGTTCCAGTTGTGAGAAGGTAGCCGCCCACAGAGGCAAGGATTTATTTTCTGTTTTATTTTATTTTGGATGTTTTGCTGCATACAGCCTGGTGAAGAAAACACCATTTAATAAACCACACTGTTTGTTTGCAAGCACTTGTCGGCTACCTCTCTGGGAAAACGCACCCCCCAAGGGGTCATCCACGCCTACCACCGAGCTAATCCCTCACAATATATATATATATAAATCACACACATACATACATAAATATATATATATATATATATATATATATATATACACACACATATATATATATATATATATTTTTTTTTTAATACCCAAATCACAGATGCTTTAAAAAAAAGTGCTTAGCAAATCTGTCATGCAACAGTGTATTTGGGTGTTCCAATCCCTGAACTACCTACAACTGTCTCTGTTCTATATGAAAAGCATTCATCCAACAAAATACACTTACTGCAATATGGGTACTTAGGCATGCCAGCAAACCCCCCAACCCCAAAACCAAAAGCCAATTCGGACAGAAAGACATGTGGCCCTTTCAGAGGGCAAATTATCTGCTCTAGACCATGCCTTTATAAAACATTGGTTAAACTACACCCACCCAGTAAAGGAAATGCCCAGCAAAGTAATTAATTGTGTCTGTTGGTTCCTAATGCAAAAGCACGAGTTCACTAATGAATGAAAATGTTTGTCAAAATGAAAAAGCCACTTTGTGCTCATAAGATTATTGAAAGCTTTTCTTATGTGGGTTGAGTTGATGTAGTATGTTTGGAACAGAAAACTGTGCAAAATAGCAAATGGTTTGAGCATGAGCAATTGACCCCAGAATTCTTTATGAAAAAAAAAAAAATATATATATATATATATATATATATATATATATATATATATATATATATATATATATATATAAATTATATTTTGGGGATAGATATATATATATTTTTTGGAGGTTGTTGAATTTTGAGTTCTGGGGTTCCACTGCATATGCTCAATCAATTTCCAAATTCTCGGATTTTGCAGCTCAAACATTTTGCTATTTATGAGTTTAATGGGGTTCTATATAGGAAGCAACACTAATATGTCTCCCCACTCAACCAACAAATATATTATTTTCACACATATACAATTTGTTATTTTGGGGGGGGGGAGCCATATTATTGTTGCTTGTCATATAGAACTATATATCTCTATATCTATTCATCATATGTTGTATCTTTGCACTGTAATTTGAATAAAGAATACTTGATTTGGGGGTTTGATGGGGGGGCATTTCACCTGCCTGCTTGAGTGATTACTGATGTTTTATACATGTTCAATAAAGCTTATTCATTTGTACACAGCTCCTGTTTTTTTGTTTTCTTTTCTTCATATTTGTCTGGATGTAATTCAGATATCTTTTGTGTCTTTTGAATGTAATCCATTTCTTGTATTTTTGGTGTGTGTGCAATGCCAGTACAGTATGAATGTGTGTATGGCTCCCTCTCTATCCAGCGGCATGTGAATGGCCCCCTCCCTCTCCAGCGGCATGTGAATGGCTCCCTCCCTCTCCAGCGGCATGTGTATGGCTCCCTCCCTATCCAGCGGCATGTGTATGGCTCCCTCCCTATCCAGCGGCATGTGTATGGCTCCCTCCCTATCCAGCGGCATGTGTATGGCTCCCTCCCTATCCAGCGGCATGTGTATTGCTCCCTCCCTATCCAACGGCATGTGTATGGCTCCTCCCTCCCTATACTCCAGTGAAGTGTGTGTGTGTGTGTGGGGGGGGGGTGTGTGTGGGGGGGGGTGTATGTGTGTGTGTATAAGGGGGGGGGGTGTATGTGGCCAAATTGTAAGAAATATTTTAAAAAAGTATGTATGTATAGATTTAGCTAAAATATATATAAATAAAGGAATAATGCAAAATTTCCGTTCAGTCTCTGTGGATGAATGTAACAAAAAAATTTAAAAATAAATCCCAAAAAATGACTACTAAATAAAAGATTGCTACAGCGCTGTATTCATGCATGACTGACTCACCTTTTTAGTTTGCCTAGGTCAGTGATAGTGAACCTTGGCAACACAGGTGTTTTTGTAACAACATTTCCCATGATGCTCACCTACACTGCAGAGTACATGAGCATTATGGGAAATGTATTGCAAAAACATCTAGGGGGGGGGGGGGTTAAGGATTACCATCACTGGCCTAGGTAAAACATTTCCAATACATTTTATTTGTCTGTGTGTACCATTTTTAAAATAAAGACCAGAAATGACACCAAATTGGGTTGCACACATTCCAGGAAGTGGTTACAATCAACTGGCTTATCATGGTGAGGGCCACTTTCAGCCATGAAGAAATGGCATTCATATGCAAAGTAAGTGTGGGGGAAGGGGGTCTGTGCTTGTAATCAGAGCATTGATTACCAGTGCAGACCCTTAGGGGATGCCACTAGAGCCACCAGGGATTGCTGACCCATGGCCACCAGGGATGCCCACCCATGCCACCATTGAGGCCAATCAGTGCTCAGGGAGCCTGTTAGTGCCCTCCTCATCAGTGCTGCCCATCATTACCATCTATCAGTGGTGCCCACCAATGCCAATCATTGCCCATCAATGCTGCATATCAGTGCCGCCTATCTGTGTCCATCAGTGCTGCATATTAGTGTCTCATCAGTGCCTGCCAGTGCAGCCTCATCAATGCTCGTCAGTGCAACAAAAAACATTGATTTTCAAAATTTTATTACACAAACAAATACAATTTTTTTTAGGGGTCAAACATTTAGGTCTTCTTTTAGCAAAAGAAACAAAAAAACAACAACCTTGCAGTGATCAAATACCACCAAAAGAAAGCACTATTTGTGTGAAAAAATGTCATACATTTGGGTTAGGTATAGGGTTGCATGACTGTGCAATTGTCATTCAAAATGCATCAGCATAAAAAGCTGAAAATTGGCCTGGGCAGGAAGGGGGTGTAACTGCCCTGTAACGAAGTGGTTAACTATTGAAACATGGGACTAAATATTCCAAGGGTAATCGTGCTCAGCTCAATGGTTTAGTGGTTAGTGCTCCTATCTATAAACACTGAGATCATGAGTTTAAATCACAAGTGTGCCATCACCTCCTTAAATTTTACACAGTTGTAAATAAATACTGAAACTTGGCAAATGCATAATTGTACCCAGCACATATGCATGTCTGTTTCTTGAATATACGTGGCCATTGACATGCAATTTTAGGTGATGTAGCCATTGTAAAAAAAAATAATGACACACAACTGTGAGCACACAGGGTGTTAGCATGGTTGGGCCTTGAACTCATGACCTAGCAATCTTTGTTTATGAGCATAGACCACTACACCAAAGTGCTGAACACAATCAGACATGCCTGAAAGTTTCAGATGAATAAAGAATGAAGATTGATAATTAGACAGCTGTGTAGTCTGCTATTAGTAAATCTAAAGGTTCAAACACATAAGATACATAACTATACCTAAAAAATAAAATAAACCATAATAGATGACATTGCTCTGTAATAGTGACTCAGAATAGACACATTTCCTTTTATGAAAAACACAAACGGAATTTGGTTAACTCCAAACCCGAATTCACAATTTGGTTAACTCCAAACCCGAATTCACTAAATGCACCTAGTTGAAGTTTTAACTCCGGCAGCTTCACATAATTAAGATGCTAATGAGTTTAGCTTGGAGTTAGTTTTGGAGAAGGGAGCAGCTCTAGTCCAAACTCTTAGTGAATTAGGCCCCCCGTGTTGGTCTATCACATAAAATCCCAATAAAATCCATTTACGTTTTTGGTTGTAACATGACAAATTGTGGAAAATTTCAAAGGGGTATAAATACTTTTTCAAGGCACTAATATATATATATATATATATATATATATATATATATACTGTATATGTAGCAATATTTCTAGGCATTAGGCCTGATATGATTCTGCTATTGTTACCGCTTCCAACACATTTAGGTTGAAAACCCAACTGTGAGAACTGAGACAATGACCACTCCAGCATCTTTGGTTTGTTTTGTTTAGTTTCTAATGGGGATAGGAGAAGGGAATGAGTGGGATATTCCTCTGGCTCAACTAGGTTAAACTGGGACACTGTACAGAAAAATGCCCGTTACCGCTGTCTGGACACCAGCTGAATGCCAGCCAACGCTCCCTGGCGCTTGAAGATACTGTTCTGCTGAACTGTGCTGAAACTTCGACTTTATTACTCAGATTAACTCAGAAGATCCAGGACTGTATGAAATTTGACTCCCGATACTCTGTTTAACTCAAAAGTCCGGTGAACAGCTCCCTCCAGCCTAACCACTGGCGCCCCCTCTACACTTCAGGGTCCTCTCGCTAGGCACCCCCTCTAACACTTTAGGGTTCTCTCACTAGGCATCCCCTTGACACTAGCTGGCTCTGGGATCCCTGAGACCTCCACTGGAGTGGTCCCCTATATACTTCAGGCAGACCCTCAGGGGCAATTCACAGGACTCAAAAACTTGGCATGCTTTCCTGGAACTTTTTTTTTTTTTTTTTTTTTCTAGTTTTTTTCTTTTTTCCCCCTTTTTTTTTTCCCTTCGTTTTTTTCCCTTCGTTTTTCTTTTTTCTTTTCTCCCTTTACTTTGTTTTTGTTCGTTTTTTGGCTTCTACCAGCTGTCTTTTTATATTATCACTACTGTTTTTTCCTTATTTTTATTGAAAGCTTTTTCGCATATGCATTTATAGAACTTTTTTGCTATGCGTTTTTGGACAAAAGGTGAAGCAAAAACAAACATACAATTCCTGCTGGGCTGTTTATGTGCCCTTAATTGGGATTTAGTATCTGCAGCTGTGTGGGCTCAATCAAGCACATTCTGGGAGGTACATGTTATTTGAAATGCCTTTTCCTCTATATATAGCAGTGTCTTGTATTGTACAGCATGGTTACGACTAACATATACAACTTGTTAGTTTTTACCAACCTTTCGCTCTTCCAGAAAGGAGTTGTCTGATTTCCCAGGCTGAGAGCACTGGCTGTCTGTCTCAGGTGAGTTTAAATTGGCCTGGGGGAGAGGGCCAAGATCTGAACTGGATCGTGGATCAGAGATCCCTAAACATGTAGCCTGGGAGATGTATGAAACCCCGAATAGGACATTTTTACCGGCTCTGTCTGGGACGCTCTGCTACATATTCCCCCCCCCCCCTTTGTTTCAGCCCCAGGGTTGGAACACCTGTGGCCCAACAGGAGTGAACATGGGACAGGGCATCTATGTTCCCCTATCTTAACACCTGGCCTGTGTTTTATTGTGAAGAAGTAATCCTGTAGAGACAAAAACCACCAGTCTATTAGTCTCCTTCTTTTGGGCCATCCGTTTTAGGGGAGCATGGTCAGATATTAAAGCAAACTGGCGCCCTAACAAATAGTACCTTAGTGTGTCCAAAGTCCACTTTATGGCTTAACATTCCTTGTTAATGACTGCATACTTTTTCATGTTTATTGAGCTTTCTGTTCAGGTACACCACAGGGTGTTCTTCCTCATTGTGTACCTGTGACAATATTGCCCTAATACCTACATCAGATGCATCCATCTGAACCAAAAAATATTTGGAGAAATCGAGGGAGCATAGCTTTGGCTGTGCAAAAAGAGCCTTCTTCAGGACTTCAAAAGACTCCTCTGCTACCGGGGACCATTTCACCATTACTGAGTCTTTCACTTTTGTAAGGTCAGTCAGTGGGGCAGCTAGAGTTTCAAAATTTGGGATAATCCTTCTATAGTAGCCCGCAATCCAAAGAACGCTCTGACCAGCTTCTTCTTTGCAAGACGTAGCCATTCTTGGATGGCTTCTACTTTGTTCAACTGAGGTTTTATGACTCCACGGCCAATAGTGTAGCCCAAATACCTGGCAGATTTTTTTGATTCGCTGTAAAACCTTCCTTTAATAGGGAATCCAGGACCGACTGTACACAGGGCAAGTTAGACTCCAGTGCTATGTACCACTATATAGTCCAGATAGGCTGCTGCACACTGTCGGTGAAGTCTTAGGGTCCTGTCTATGGCCCTCTGAAATGTTGCAGGGGCATTTTGCAACCCATAAGGCATTTTTTGGTACTGAAATGAACCCTCTGGGGTTTTAAACACAGTCTTCTCTTTGGCGCTACCAGTCAGGGGTATTTGTCAAAAACCTTTGGTGAAGTCCAAAGTGGTCAGATAGTGGGTCTTGCCAAGTCGGTCTATAAGTTTTGTCTACTCTGGGCATTGGGTATGTGTCAAACTTTGTCACTGCATTAAGCTTTCTGAGGTCGTTACAAAACCTCCAAGTACCATCCGGTTTTGGGACTAACATGATGCAGCTTGACCAGTCACTATTGGATTCCTCAATGACATTTGGCTCCAGCATCCTTGTAACTTCATCACTCATGTCCTTTCTACTAGCTTCGGGAAATCAGTATGGTTTGAGCTTGACACCAGGTTTAGTAACAATATCATGCTGAACCGCTAAAGTCATACCAGGTAACTCTGAAAAATTCTCTCTATTCCTTTTTAGGAACTCTCTAGCTTCCTGTTTTTGGGAATAAGACACGGTGTCTGGAATCATGACCTTGGGGACCAGAGGGGACTCAGTACACCTTAGTCGTTACAGGAACGGACCTAGCAGTCAATGCCAGCCTATCCTTCCAAGGCTTTAACAGGTTTATATGGTATAGCTGCTCAGCCTTCCTTTTACCTGGTTGATACACCTTATAAATGACCTTCCCAACTCTTAACTACTTCCAAGGGACCCTGCCACTTAGCCAGAAGCTTGCTCTCAACAGTCGGAACTAACACCAGGACCCTGTCACCAGGTGAGAAAACACAGAATCGGGCCTGCAGTAAGTGTTCTTTTACCGTAGGCATGATCGCTGCAATCCTATCCTGCATTTGAGGGATATGCTCAATGACACTTTTGTGGGATGTCTTCTCCCTCTCCCAGTTTTCCTTGGCTATGTCTAAGAGTCCCCGAGGGTGTCTCCCATAAAGCCACTCGAATGGAGATTAGTGATGGGTTTTACACCCCCTGTTCGGTTTACACCAGAACATCTCGAACAGGGAAAAAGTTCTAGTGAACATGCAAACTCCATTAAAGTCTATAGCACATGAACATGAAAAATTGTATGGGGACCCGGGTACTGCCCTTGGGGACATGTATCAATGCAAAAATTTTTTTTTAAAAACTATAGTTTTTACAGGAGCAGTGATTTTAATGATGCTTAAAGTGAAACAATGAAAATGTAAAATTCCTTTAAATATCGTGCCTGGGTAGTCTTCTTAATGTGCCTGTAAAGTAACATATCTGTACGATATATGGAGCCAGCTGCAGCAATACTGACATTTATAAAAAGTCAGGAAAAAATGTCATTTAAACTTGCTTGCAGCTGTAATGTATTATCGGCTCCCGGAAATACAGGTAAAAAAAAAACATGAAAAAAATGGTGTTGGGTCCCCCCCAAAATTCATACCAGACCCTCATCCGACCATGCAGCCTGGCAGGCCAGGATAGAAGGGGGACGAGCGAGCACCCCCCCCCCTCCTGAACCATATCAGGCCGCTTGCCCTCAACATGGGGAGGATTCTTTGGGGTGCCCAGGGCTAGGGTTGTGGGGGTTAACCAAGGGGGCCCCCAGATCCCGCCCCCCATGTGAATGGGTATCAGGTACATTGTACCCCTACCCATTTACCAAAAAAGTGTAAAAAAGGAAAAAACCACAGAACACAGTTTTTGATGAGTGCTTTAATAAAAAGAAAAAAAATAAAGTGTCCCGCGATGTAAATCCATAGTCAATCACAATGCCCGCTGACCCAAACAATAGAAAAAAAATTCAAAAACGCTTTACCTCTTCTGAGGCTACTTGCCGTATGCCGCTCTTCAGCTTTGACAGCTCTTTTATAGGAAAGGGGTGGGGCCACCTGGTTACATCACCCGTTGGTACAACCCCCTTCTGGCGTCACATGGCGTCATGGGATGTCAGAAGGAGGCAGTGCCACTGGGTGGCTCCGCCCCTTGCCTATTAAAGAGCTGTCAAAGCTGAAGAGCAGCATACGGCGGGTAGCCTCAGAAGAGGCAAAGCGTTTTTTACATTTTTTCTATTTTTCGGGTTGGCGGGCGTCATGATTGACAATGGATTTACATCGTGGGACGCTATTTTTTTTTCTTTTTAATAAAGGACTTGTCAAAAACTATGTTCTGTGGTTTTTCCATTTTTACACTTTTTTGTAAATGTTTAGGGGTACTATGTACCTGATACCCATTCACATAGGTTGGGGGGGGCAGGATCTGGAGGCACCCTTGGTAAAGGGGGCTTCCAGATTCCGATAAGCCCCCCACCCGCAGACCCCCACCACCACAGCCCTTGGTTGTCGGGAAGAGGCCCTTGTCCCCATCAACATGTAGCAGGTACAAAGATCCCAGGTATAAGTAGTCTCTCAGGCACAGATACCAAATCCAAGAAGGTAGTGACAAAACAGTGTGGTGTTTATTAGTGATATTTACAAGTCTATACACAGGTATTGTACAGTGTCTCAGAAAAACAAACAAAAAAATAGCAAAACAAAAACCTAGCCATGTCTTGGTACTAACTATACAAAATACAGGCTCTACCAGGCTGAGCAAGCCTACAACTTGTCAGCTTCCAAATATACAACGTGTTAGTTTTTATCAACCTCTTGGTCTCACAGACAGGAGTTGTCTGATTTCCCAGGCCGTGAGCACTGGCTGTCTGTCTCAAGTGAGTTTAACTTGGCCTAGGGGAGAGGACCAAGATCCAAACTGGATAGTGGATCAGAGATCCCTGAACATGTATGAGAGGAGCAAACACCCTGCTGCTGGTCCTCCACAAAATCTAGACACAGGGTTGGAGATTCCGTCCTACCCAAGACACTATGGAATGTCCAAACTACAGAGCCCATTCCGGAAATAGCAAAAACTGGAGAAAGCTGCCAGAGCAGTTTTCTTCTTTCAAAACAAATTGCTCTGTAGTCTTGCACATGCAAACTTTGTGTCTATTAAAGGACACTATTTTGTAGTGACAGTGTCGGTACTGTCACTATATATATATATATATATATATATATATATATATATATATATATATATAGATATACAGTATATATATACATCTATATATCTATATATATACATATATATATACACACACAGTGCCTTGCGAAAGTATTCGGCCCCCTTGAACTTTGCGACCTTTTGCCACATTTCAGGCTTCACACATAAAGATATAAAACTGTAATTTTTTGTGAAGAATCAACAACAAGTGGAACACAACCATGAAGTGGAACAAAATTTATTGGATATTTCAAACTTTGTTAACAAATAAAAAACTGAAAAATTGGGCGTGCAAAATTATTCAGCCCCTTTACTTTCAGTGCAGCAAACTTTCTGCAGAAGTTCAGTGAGGATCTCTGAATGATCCAATGTTGACCTAAATGACTAATGATGATAAATAGAATCCACCTGTGTGTAATCAAGTCTCCGTATAATGCACCTGCACTGTGATAGTCTCAGAGGTCCGTTTAAAGCGCAGAGAGCATCATGAAGAACAAGGAACATACCAGGCAGGTCTGAGATACTGTTGTGGAGAAGCTTAAAGCCGGATTTGGATACAAAAAGATTTCCAAAGCTTTTAACATCCCCAGGAACACTGTGCAAGCAATAATATTGAAATGGAAGGAGTATCAGACCACTGCAAATCTACGAAGACCTGGCCGTCCCTCTAAACTTTCAGCTCATACCAGGAGAAGACTGATCAGAGATGCAGCCAAGAGGCCCATGATCACTCTGGATGAACTGCAGAGATCTACAGCTGAGTTGGGAGACTCTTTCCATAGGACAACAATCAGTCGTTTACTGCACAAATCTGGCCTTTATGGAAGAGTGGCAAGAAGAAAGCCATTTCTTAAAGATATCCATAAAAAGTGTCGTTTAAAGTTTGCCACAAGCCACCTGGGAGACACACCAAACATGTGGAAGAAGGTGCTCTGGTCAGATGAAACCAAAATCAAACTTTTTGGCAACAATGCAAAACGTTATGTTCCACGTAAAAGCAACACAGCTCATCACCCTGAACACACCATCCCCACTGTCAAACATGGTGGTGGCAGCATCATGGTTTGGGCCTGCTTTTCTTCAGCAGGGACAGGGAAGATGGTTAAAATTGATGGGAAGATGGATGGAGCCAAATACAGGACCATTCTGGAAGAAAACCTGATGGAGTCTGCAAAAGACCTGAGACTGGGACGGAGATTCCAACAAGACAATGATCCAAAACATAAAGCAAAATCTACAATGGAATGGTTCACAAATAAACATATCCAGGTGTTAGAATGGCCAAGTCAAAGTCCAGACCTGAATCCAATCGAGAATCTGTGGAAAGAACTGAAAACTGCTGTTCACAAACGCTCTCCATCCAACCTCACTGAGCTCGAGCTGTTTTGCAAGGAGGAATGGGCAAAAAATTCAGTCTCTCGATGTGCAAAACTGATAGAGACATACCCCAAGCGACTTACAGCTGTAATCGCAGGAAAAGGTGGCGCTACAAAGTATTAACTTAAGGGGGCTGAATAATTTTGCACGCCCAATTTTTCAGTGTTTTATTTGTTAAAGTTTGAAATATCCAATAAATTTCGTTCCACTTCATGATTGTTTTCCACTTGTTGATTCTTCACAAAAAATTCATGGGGGCCGAATACTTTCGCAAGGCACTGTATATATATATATATATATATATATATATACACATACACATGAACTTCAATGACATCCCAATGTTGAGTTGGACCACCCTTTGCAGCTATAACATCTTCTGAGAAGGCTGTCCACAAGGTTTAGAAATGTGTTTTTGGGAATGTTTGACTACTCTTTCAAAAGCGCATTTGTTAGGTCAGGCACTGATGTTGGCGAGAAGGCCTGGCACAAAGTCTGTGCTCTACCTCATCCCAAACGTGTTCTATTGGGTTGAGGTCGGGACTCTGTGCAGGCCAGTCAAGTTCCTACACCAGAAACACGCTCATCCATGTCTTTATGGACCTTGCTTTGTGCACTGGTCCAAATCATTTGGTGGAGGGAGGATTATGGTGTGGGGGTGTTTTTCAGGGGTTGGGCTTGGCCCCTTAGTTCCAGTAAAGGGAACTCTTAGGGTGTCAGCATACCAACATATTTTGGACAATTTCATTCTCTCAACTTTGTGGGAACAGTTTGGGATTGGCCCCGACTTGTTCCAACATGACTGCGCACCAGTGCACAAACAAGGTCCATAAAGACATGGATGAGCAAGTTTAGGGTGGAGGAACTATATAAATAATATATATATATATATATATATATATATATATATATATATATATCCTACCTCTGTGTCATGCCAGCCCCATTGACTCCGTTAGAACCTCTCTTTACCACTTCTGGACCGGAAGGTTTTACCCCTTTAATGACCAGGCCATTGTTTTCAATACGGCACTGCGTTACTTTAACTGACAGTTTCGCAGTCATGCGATGCTGTACCCAAATACAATTTGTCTTTTTTTCTCCACAAATAGAGCTTTCTTTTGGTGGTATTTGATCCCCTCTGAGGTTTTTTTTCTGCGCTATAAACAAAAAAAGAGCGACAATTTTGAAAAAAAAAAAAACAATATTTTTTACTTTCTGCTATAAAACACAGCCAATAAAAAAAAAATGTAAAAAATCTATTTTTTTTCATCAATTTAGGGCAATATGTATTCAGTCACATATTTTTGGTAAAAAAAAAAAGTGTATATTGATTGGTTTGTGCAAAAGTTATAGCGTCTACAAATGATGCAATATTTTTATAGCATTTTTATTTATTTATTCTTACTAGTAATGGCGGCGATCATCCGACATAGCGGCGGACAAATCGGACATCTAACTCACACCTTTGACACTTTGGGGACCTGTGACATTATTATAGTGATCAGTGCCAAAACAAAATGCACTGTCACTGCACTAATGACACTGACAGGGTAGATGTTAACATCAGGGGTGATCAAAGGGTTAAGGGTGTCCCTAGGGGGTGCTTGCTAACTGTGGGGGGTTGCTCTGACTGGAGGAAGACAGATTTCCATGTTCCTGCTTAGCAGGAACACAAGATCTCTGTCTTCTTCCCTGCCTTGTTAACATAGGCAGATCATCAATCTGCCTCTCCCGGGGATGATCGCCGGTGAACATCGGGTCCGCTGGATCCACTGATTTACATCCCCCTGAGACAATCATGGCGCAATCGTAGCTCCGGTGAATTCAGTGGCTACTGAACGAAACGATGTACAGGCATGTCGTTAAGGTGGTACCTTAGGAAGGCGTTCTTTTTCTGTCCTCATTCTAGATGTCCCATTGGAATATCTTTCTTGTCCCCTCTTTTTGCCAGTTAGATTGCATTCATGGAAGGCCCTCTGGGGAAGGCCCTCTGGTTGCAAGTAAATCCTCCTGAAGGCAGGTGCTCCTGTCGCTGAAGCTAGGCCACTTGCATATGATGCAGGCGTTGCAGTATTTCGGCCATCCTGAGTTGCTGTTCTCCTTTCCTGTTAGGCTGGGCGAGTGTGCGTTCCATTTCCAGCCATTTTCTGGTCAGCGCATATGTTCCAGCTTGGTCAAATGTCTTTGTAGATGTTGTTTGCAACTTGGCAAGCAGATTCAAGAATTTAGAAAATTGTTACCAATACTTATCGCAATTTTCCTTTCCTGGCACAAATCCCTCTCTGACCCTTCGCAGGTCCTACAATAATGCCATCCTTTTCCACCTTTTACCACTTTTATTTACAGCTATTAAGGGATGTCCTATGGGGATTGAGGGGTGGAGCTGACCCATTGTGTGCTTACATGAGGCAAAACCAAGAATCCTTTATGGGAGTTATTGGTAACGACTTTCAAAAAAAAAAAAAAAAAAAAAAATATATATATATATATATATATACAGTGGGTACGGAAAGTATTCAGATCCCCTTAAATTTTTCACTCTTTGTTATATTGCAGCCATTTGCTAAAATCATTTAAGTTCATTCTTCTTCCTCATGAATGTACACATAGCACCCCATACTGACAGAAAAACACAGAATTGTTGACATTGTTGCAGATTTATTAAAAAAGAAAAACTGAAATATCACATGGTCCTAAGTATTCAGACCCTTTGCTGTGACACTCATATATTTAACTCAGGTGCTTTCCATTTCTTCTGATCATCCTTGAGATGGTTCTACACCTTCATTTGAGTCCAGCTGTGTTTGATTATACTGATTGGACTTGATTAGGAAAGCCACACACCTGTCTATATAAGACCTTCCAGATCACAATGCATGTCAGAGCAAATGAGAATCATGAAGTCAAAGGAACTGCCTGAAGAGCTCAGAGACAGAATTGTGGCAAGGCACAGATCTGGCCAAGGTTACAAAAAGATTTCTGCTGCACTTAAGGTTCCTAAGAGCACAGTGGCCTCCATAATCCTCAAATGGAAGACGTTTGGGGACGACCAGAACCTTTCCTAGAGCTGGCCGTCCGGCCAAACTGAGCTATCGGGGGAGAAGAGCCCTAGGTGAGAGAGGTAATGAAGAACCCAAAGATCACTGTGGCTGAGCTCCAGAGATGCAGTCAGGAGATGGGAGAAAGTTGTAGAAAGTCAACCATCACTGCAGCCCTCCACCAGTCGGGGCTTTATGGCAGAGTGGCACGACGGAAGCCTCTCCTCAGTGTAAGACACATGAAAGCCCGCATGGAGTTTGCTAAAAAACACCTGAAGGACTCCAAGATGGTGAGAAATAAGATTCTCTGGTCTGATGAGACCAAAATAGAACTTTTTGGCCTTAATTCTAAGCGGTATGTGTGGAGAAAACCAGGCACTGCTCATCACCTGTCCAATACAGTCCCAACAGTGAAGCATGGTGGTGGCAGCATCATGCTGTGGGGGAGTTTTTCAGCTGCAGGGACAGGACGACTGGTTGCAATCGAGGGAAAGATGAATGCGGCCAAGTACAGGGATATCCTGGACAAAAACCTTCTCCAGAGTGCTCTGGACCTCAGACTGGGCCGAAGGTTTACCTTCCAACAAGACAATGACCCTAAGCACAAAGCTAAAATAACGAAGGAGTGGCTTCACAACAACTCAGTGACTGTTCTTGAATGGCCCAGCCAGAGCCCTGACTTAAACCCAATTGAGCATCTCTGGAGAGACCTAAAAATGGCTGTCCACCAACGTTTACCATCCAACCTGACAGAACTGGATAGGATCTGCAAGGAGGAATGGCAGAGGATCCCCAAATCCAGGTGTGAAAGACTTGTTGCATCTTTCCCAAAAAGACTCCTGGCTGTATTAGATCAAAAGGGGGCTTCTACTAAATACTGAGCAAAGGGTCTGAATACTTAGGACCATGTGATATTTCAGTTTTTCTTTTTTTAATAAATCTGCAACAATGTCAACAATTCTGTGTTTTTCTGTCAGTATGGGGTGCTATGTGTACATTCATGAGGAAGAAGAATGAACTTAAATGATTTTAGCAAATGGCTGCAATATAACAAAGAGTGAAAAATTTAAGGGGGTCTGAATACTTTCCGTACCCACTGTATATATATATATATATATATATATATATATATATATATATATATATACATACAATTATAATTTTTTTCTTTTTTTATTGTGGTGTTGGGACATTATACTCATGTTGTAGGAGCGTTTTCATTGAATTGTGCCAGTCCAAACTGTATTTTAGGGCTTGGCAGCCTACAATTAAAAACAGAATGGAAAAGTTCACATTGACATTAGTTGGGCCATCAGGGGTTTTTCCACATCAACATGAACAGTGAACTGAAAATACAATCTAGGGGCAGTTTGCAAGCTATCATTCGGAGGGTAAAGATGGGGATGGGTGCTGATAGAATTGGGGCAGAGTTCTCTGCTTCTGCTTTAGAGGTTACCTACACACAGACACGAGACATCCAGGTTTACCAGCTCTTGTGAGTGGCATTACGTAAATTCCTCCTCCTCCGTGCGGAGACCAGTAATGTACGCTTGCTTTACCAGAACCAGCGGATCTTTGAACAGGGTGAGAAGACGGGATGTCTCCTGGCATAGTTAGCTAGAGAGCAATCTGAACCCGTCTCCATTTCCCACATTATTGATTCTGGTAGGGGAGGGGAGGATGGTGACGGACCCTGCACAAATTGATGCTTGCTTTGCTGCATATTACCAAGACCTTTATGCCTCATAGGCCAACTGCTCAGGGGAGGATGTGGCTGTTTACCTGGAGGCCATTGACCTCCCTAGCTTGACTAATATCTATAGTATCTATAGGGATAGGATGGATGCTCCTATAATCCTGGAGCAGTTACAGTTGGCTGTTAAATCTCTCCAATCTTGGAAAATTCCGGGGCCTGATGGTTTTCCGGCAGAATTTTATAAAACATATGCTGACCATCTCCTCCACGTTTACCATAAACACTATTGGGTGCATTTGAGTCAGGCTCCCTACCTTAATCCAGGAGAGAGGCGGTGACTGTAGTCCTTCGCCTACAGTGGGGAATGGATTTTAATATTTGCAGACTACTCACCCATGTTGCCAGGGCAACTGTGCACAGGCTGGTCTCGCTTGATGCTGAAAAAGTCTTTGATTCAGTGGAGTGGCCATACCTCTGGTTTAGGGTTTGGTCCAAATTTCATAGACTGGATCCGAATGTTGTACTCTGCTCCGCTGGCTAGGATTGTACAAATAATTCATTGTCCCTGCCCTTTCCTCTTGAGAGAGGTATGAGGCAGGGCTGTCCCTTGTCCCCTAGTTTATTTGCTTTTGCCGCTTTAAATAGGACGGCTGATTCTGTTCAGAGTATTAGAGTGGGCGAGCTAGAAGAAAATCATTGTTATATGCTTACGATACCCTCCTTCATTTAACTGATGTCACCTCTTCACTACCTGCCACCCTCCGAATTATAAATTTATTTTTTATTCACATTACATCCAGCCCATCCTAAGCCCCTAACCGGTACCCTACTTCTCTGGGTTGATGAGTTTATGTACCTGGGTATTAAGATAAGTGGGGATCTGTATTCATTCTATGAGCTTAACTTAATGCCCCTGGTGAATTGCCTTTCACAGCAATGTTTCTCCTGGCGCTCCCTCCCATTTACCATAGTTGGCCGGGTCAACTTGATTAAAATGGTCTCCTTGCCGAAATTCCTGTATTTCGCTGTGTCCTGTCACTGTCCTGTTCTCCTGTTGAACTTTTTTTTTCCCAAGGTCAACAGCATAATTACTGGGTTCATCTGGGCTGGAAGGACTCCTCATGTGGCCCTGTCTACGCTGCAGTTACACCTTGGTGCAGGGGGATTGTCTCTTCCTAACTTCCAGCTGTACTACTTGGCAGCAGTGCTGGTCACCATCAGATGGTGGTTTTCACAACCTCGAGACGATCCTTCTGTGACCTTGGAGATGGCCTTCATGGGTACATATTCCATGCTTAGTAATTTTTTTTTTTTTTAATCGGCCCGAAGGCGAATTTTGAGAGTACGATGGTATGGCACAGGGCTAGGACTGCGTAACGTACCCCAGAGTCCTTCCTTCTCATATCCTTTTATGGGGTAACCCCTCCCTCCCCCACATGTACAGCATCCAGGATCCTAGTGTGTGGGCTACTAGAGGTATAGTGGGTTTGAAACACATAGTTGCAGAAGGTCATCTGAGAAAGTTTTCTGATCTTAAGGTGGAGTTTCAGTTACCCAACTGGATGTTTTTCAGATAATTGTAGCTTCGACATGCTTTTGGCCAACAGTTTCTTGTTCGGATTGTGCTGGATTCGGACTCCATGGCCAAACCTCTATCCTCCCCATACCTGCACTTATCTGTGGCTTATACTATGAAGTTAGAGTGGGTATACAGAAGGTGGCAACCTGATATATCTACCTTGGAGAGGGAGGAGTGGGAAGCTTGCTTGAGCTCTTAGGTTACTACTATGATTTTGGCTAGAGACCGTTTTATCCAGCTTAAGTTCTTACACAGGGTATACTATACACCTCAACACTTGGCAACCATCTATCCACCTATCTCTCTGGCATGCTCACGTTGTCAGGCTCCAGAGGCTCCTTTCTTGCACATGGTAAGGTCCTGTCCCTCCTTGCAGTCGTTTTGGGCACAAGTGATCTTGGATGTAAACTCAGTGTGTGGTTTAACTCTCGAATTGGACCCCAAGTTATTCCTTTTGAATGTTTTTGAGGACTCTCATGTAACTTGCCACATAAAACTTTTCACTTGCTATGTTTTCTTTTATGCAGACAGAGAGATACTGTTATGTTGAAAATCTGATCAGCCTCCCACTTCTGCTTCTTGGCGTTCTGCTGTAATCAGAGTTTTACCTTTATATAAACTTCCCTATCTTACTCAAAAATGTCCTCAGAAATATGATAACATTTGGTCAGATTGGATAGATTTGTGGGGTATGGAGGTTGACGGGCAGCTGCCCCCTTGATGTGAGCTGCGGGTAGGCACCTGTTGCCCCCTGGTTTAATCTGTGCTTGCTGACTGATGTACTTGTCCCTCCACCCTATCTCCACCTTCCCTTTCTTATCCCTCTCTCCCCCATGGCCTTCCTTGGGTTAATAGTGGTCTTTCTCGTTTCCTGTTGCTGCCCTTTCTCCTTCTCTTCTCTGTTCTTCCCTCTCCTCTCTTTTCCCTACCAACTCCCCCCCCCCCCACCCCTCCTGCCCTACTCTCCTGACAGCCATGTATGAAGCTTGGATCTAACGATATTGTGTAACCCATGTTCCCAGATGCGGACACTTGTATGCTATACCTTTGGTCTTCGCTACTGCTTTGTGTATGCGCAGCTATGTACCAATGTTATGTACTTGCCAAATTCTAATAAACGAGTGCAAGGTGAAGGAGGGTGAAGGAAATCCTGAAAACATGCCCTGGTGGGGTACTTGAGGTCTGAGATTGGGAATCACTGCTATAATAAGGCATTGTAACAGTTATTATATATGACCATCAAAAAATACCATTGCCGTGTCACTTTAAAAGTGTGCCATTCATCCTGATCTTGTATTTCAGTACTTTTATTATTTTTTTTTTATATATAGTTTTGCTGGTGGTACAATCATGGTGGCTGTATTGCTATTAGTAAGAAGCCAACTAAATACTAAGACAGTGTAGGTACCATAGAATGGCTTCATCATCATCATAGAAATGTAGATTAGAGTGTGGGCTGCACACAGCGCTATGCTTTGATAATACATTAAAGCGAATAATTGCACTAAGCATAAGAGATGCTTGATTGCAACTTGAGGAACATTCCAGGAACAGGGGGCTTTTGATGTAGATAAAAGGGGTTTTATTATAAGTTGTCCGAAACCATTAGTACGTTAAATACATGTGATTACTAAAATAGACGATTGAAATAAATATTTTGGTCTTAGGTAATAGAAGTCCCACATGTACTGTAGTACAGCGCCTTAAAAAATTATTCATACCCCTTGAAATTTTCTGCATTTTGTCATGTGACAACCAAAAACGTAAATTTATTTTATTGGGATTTTATGTGATAGACCAACACAAAGTGGCACATACAGTAATTGTGAAGTGGAAGGAAAATGATAAATGGTTTTCAAAATGTTTTACAAATATCTGAAAAGTGTGCATTTGTATTCAGCCCCCTGAGTCAATACTTTGTAAAACCACCTTTCACTGCAATTACAACTGCAAGTCTTTTTGGGGATGTCTCTACCAGATTTGCACATCTTGAGAGTTACATTTTTTCCCATTCTTTGCAAAATAGCTCAAGCTCTGTCAGATTGGATCGAGAACGTCTGGACAGCAATTTTCAAGTCTTGCCACAGATTCTCAAATGGATTAAGGTCTGCACTATGACTGGGCCATTCCAACACATAAATATGCTTTGATCTAAACCATTCAATTGTAACTCTGGCTGTATGTTTAGTGTCGTTGTCCTGCTGGAAAGTAAACTTCCGCCCCAGTCGCAAGTCTTTTGCAGACTCTAACTGGTTTTCTTCTAAGATTTCCCTGTATTTGGCTCCAACCATCTTCCTATCAACTCTGACCAGCTTTTCTGTCCCTGCTTTAGAAAAGCATCCCCACATGATGCTGTCAACACCATGCTTCACGGTGGGGATGGTGTGTTCAGGGTAATGTGCAGTGTTAGTTTTCCACCACACATATCGTTTTTCTTTAAGGCCAAAAAGTTCAATTTTGGTCTCATCTGACCAGAGCACCATCTTCCACATGTTTGCTGTATCCTCCACATGGCTTCTCGTAAATTGCAAACGGGACTTCTTCTGGCTTTCTTTTAGCAATTTCTTTCTTCTGGTCACTTTTCCATAATTGCCAGATTTGTGGAGTGCACGAATAATAGTTGTCCTGTGGATAGATTCTTCCACCTGAGCTGTGGATCTCTGCAGCTCCTCCAGAGTTACCATGGGCCTTCTGGCTGCTTCTCTGATTAATGTTCTCCTAGCCCGGCCTGTCAGTTTAGGTGGACGGCCATGTCTTGGTAGGTTTGCAGTTGTGCCATACTCTTTCCATTTTCAGATGATGCATTGAATAGTGCTTCGTGAGACGTTCAAAGCTTGGGATCTTTTTTTATAACCTAACCCTGTTTTAAACATCTCCACAACTTTATCCCTGACCTGTCTGGTGTGTTCCTTGGCCTTCATGATGCGGTTTGTTCACAAAAGGTTCTCTAACAAACCTCTGAGGGCTTCACAGAACAGCTGTATTTATACTGAGATTAAATTATACACAGGTGGACTCTATTTACTAATTAGGTGACTTCTGAAGGCAATTGGTTCCACTAGATTTAAATAAAATGATCAACTTGCTTAATTGATCGATCTTTTGACAAACCGCGCTTAATAATCAATTCATCATGATTAATCAAAACACAATTGGTGCATCAGTATCAATCATTACAGTACATTCCTTGCGAATGTGTCAATAACGTGTCCATAACCTTTGCATTGCAATAATACATAAAGTGCTATAAATACAATTAATACAAAAATTATATAAGGTAAAATGCATTCCGTTCAAAAAATGTCACTTAATGGTACAAGATTTGAGCATTTACAGGTACAATAGATGCATAAAGTGCTATAAATAGAAATTACATGGGAAATTGATGTGGAATGTCCTTAATCACCAACGTGATTCAAACATGCAATTGTGATCTTAAATCACTCGCTGTGTCCACCACCAGTGGCTTAATTGCTTACTCAACAGAGGTAAGTAATGATCTCACATATTGGGCTGAGGGAACCCTCAAACACTGGTTAAATGTTTCTCCACCAGGACCTCAGAATTACGACACATAATGTAAAGCCTCAGTGCAGAGCTGAATAAAGATCCATGGTGCTCAGTACATGTCTTCCCATTACTCCACACCAATATCTTCATACCCCAATGTGTTAGGACCCAGTTTTTGAACTACATGTGCTGGTTACTTGCAATACACCCCTTTCAGTAACTTCAGACCAGGCAAGGACAAAGTTTCAATATTTTACTTAAAGCGGTTGTAAACCCTATTAAAAAAAAAAAAAAAACCTGCAAGACAAAGGCATAATGAGCTAGTATGCATCGCATACTAGCCCATTATGTTTAACTTACCTTAAAACGAAGCCCCGACACGGACCCCCGGACATCGATGCGGGCGCTGCCATGATCCCTCGTCGTCTCTTCCGGGTTCGGCGGCTCCGGAGCGCTGATTGGCCGAAAGAGACGGCTCCAGCGCGCTGATTGGCCGGAGCCGCGATGACGTCACTCCCGCGCATGCGCGCGGGAGTGATTTTTCCGGCAAGCTCCCGGCAAGTTAATTGAAGGTCCCCCCGGACCTTCAGAGCGCATGCGCCGCTCACGCGAGCAGCTGCATGCACTGTAAATATCTCCTAAACCGTGCCGGTTTAGGAGATATTATTTGTACCTACAGGTAAGCCTTATTATAGGCTTACCTGTAGGTAAAAGTGTCAAAAAGCGGGATACAACCGCTTTAACCACTTGCCTACAGTGCACTTTCACCCCCTTCCTGCCCAGACCGATTTTCAGCTTTCAGCGCTCTCACACTTTGACTGAGAATTACTCAGTCATGCAACACTGTACCCATACAAAAATTGTGTCCTTTTTTTTCACACAAATAGAGCTTTCTTTTGATGGTATTTGATCAATACTGGGTTTTTTATTTTTTGTGCTATAAATAAAAAAAGACTGAAAATATTGTGAAAAAACGCATTTTTCTTTGTTTCTGTCATAAAATTTTGCAAATTAGTAATTTTTCTTCACAAATTTTGGCCAAAATTTATACTGCTACTTATCTTTGGTAAAAATAACCCAAGTAAGTGTATATTATTTGGTCTTTGTGAAAGTTATAGAGTCCACAAGCTATGGTGCGAATCATTGAAAATTGATCACACTTGATCACACCTGATGTACTGAAGGCCTATCATTTCTTGAGACACTAAAAAGTCAGGAAAGTACAAATACCCCCCAAATGACCCCTTTTTGGAAAGTAGACATTCCAAGGTATTTAATAAGGGGCATGGTGAGTTTTTTGAAGTTGTAATTTTTTCCCACAATGCTTTGCAAAATGAAGATTTCTTTTTTTTTTTTTTTACAAATTGCCGTATTAACAGGTTATTTCTCTCACAGAGCACATGTATACTTGCAACTACACCCCAAAACACATTCTACTACTCCTCCTGAGTATGGCGATACCACATGTGTGAGACTTTTTCACAGCCTGGCCACATACAGAGGCCTAACATCCAAGTAGCAGCGTCCGGCATTCTAGGAGCACAAATTACACATATAATTTCCTGACAACCTATCGCACTTTTGAAGGCCCTGGAGCACCAGGACAATGGAATCCCCCATAAAATGACCCCATTTTGGAAAGCAAGCAGCCCAACGTATAATTTTTGAGGCATAATGAGTCTTTTGAATATGTCATTTTTTTCCTCAAGTTTTTGGAAAATGTGGAAAGAAAATGAAAACACCTTTTTTTTACACAAAGCTGTCCATTTATGCAATATTTCTAACACATAGCATGTACATAGCAAAAATTGCACCCCAAAATACATTCTGCTATTCCTCCTGAGTATGGCGATACCACATGTGTAACACTTTTTCACAGCCTGGCCACATACATAGGCCTAACATCCAAGTAGCGCTTTACACAAAGTTGTCCATTTATCCACTTTAAGACTGGGCCTATTTTTGACACTTGGTGTTTACAAGCTAAAATCATTTTTTTTGCTAGAAAACTACTTGGAACCCCCAAACATTATATATTTTTTTTTTAGCAGAGACCCTAGAGAATAAAATGGAGATCGTTGCAATATTTTTTATCACACCATATTTGCGCAGCAGTCTTCCAAATGCGATTTTTTTGAAAGAAATTCACTTTAACTAAAAAATAAGAAAACAGTAAATTTAGCACAATTTTTTTCCATAATGTGAAAGATAATGTTACGCCGAGTAATTAGATACCCAACATGTCATGCTTCAAAATTGCGCATGCTCACAGAATGGCGCCAAACATTGGTACTTAAAAATCCCCATAGGCAACATTTTAAAAATTTCTGCAGGTTACTAGCTTAGAGATACAGAGGAGGTCTAGGGCTCAAATTATTGCTCTCGCTCTAACATGTATGGTTTGAACACCGTTTACATATGTGGGCGGGACTTGCGTATGCGTTTGCTTCTGTGCGCGAGCTAACGGGGACAGGGCGCTTTTTTTTTCCTATTTATTTTATTTATTATTTTTTTATTTTTACACAGTTTAAAAAAACAAATGTTTTGATCATTTTTATTCCTATTACAAGGAATGTAAACATCCCTTGTAATAGAAATAGGCATGACAGGTCCTCTTTATTGTGAGATCTGGGGTCAAAAAGACCTCACACCTCACAACTACACTAAAAAAGAAAAAAAAAAAAAAAATTGTTGAAAGAGGAAAAAAAAAAAAAAAGCAAAAAAAAAAAAGCGGCCCTTTAAACCGGTTGCTAGGCAACGTCTTTTGACATAGCTCCGGTCCTTCAAGACCATAGAGTTGAGTGAGGGCCATCTTGCCCTCACTCGATTTCCTGTCTCTGAGGATCCGGGACCGGATAGTTTTCCCCGCTGCCGGCGGGTCCGGTAAGCTGGGAAAACATCTGGGACGCGGCAGGAGGGGGCACCTCTTCCCCTGCACTGTAAGGGTAATTCCGCGGCGAATCCGCCACTGGGACCACCCTTATCTGAAAGCCGACCGCCCGCCGTTTCAAAAAATACCGGGGTTATGGGGGCTATCTGCTGCCATAACCCCAGTATTTAGCTTTTAATGGCCGACGCATATAGTCGTTAGGCGGTCAGTAAGTGATTGCATGTATATGGCAAACAGGTGACGATGACTGATGGGGTGACAGGTGACGATGACTGATGGGGAGACAGGTGACAATGACTGATGGGGTGACAGGTGACAATGACTGATGGGGTGACAGGTGACGATGACTGATGGGGTGACAGGTGACGATGACTGATGGGGTGACAGGTGACGATGATTGATGAGGTGACAGGTGACGATGATTGATGAGGTGACAAGTGACGATGATTGATGAGGTGACAAGTGACGATGATTGATGTGGTGACAGATGACAATCACTGACGGGGTGACATGTGACGATGATTGATGGGGTGACAAGTGACGATCACTGACGTGGTGTCAAGTGACGATGATTGATAGGGTGACAGATGACGGTGACTGATGGGGTGACAGGTGACGATGACTGATGGGGTGACAGGTGACGGTGATTGATGGGGTGACAGGTGACGGGCGATGGTCACTGATGGGTGACAGGTGACGGGCGATGGTGCACGGCGGTACTGATGGCAGTCTCTGGTGACCGGTGAATTTTAGGCTACGTTCACATGTGAGCGTAGCGATCGCGGGCAGAATCACTGCGATTCCGCCCGCGATCCAGAAATCATTGCAAATTGCGGGACGCCTGTGCGTTGCCCGTGATTTGCAATAGCACCCCAAACGCTGTGCGATGTTGCAGCGATTTCCGCCTGCCGAATCGAGGTAACATCACGCAAACAACGCATGATGCCCCAAAGAAACTCTTGTACCTTTTTTGGGCGTCATGCGATGTTTGCGCGATGTTACCTACGGAACACAGTGCCACCGACATGACCGCGCTGCGCGCTCCCGATCGCGAATGCGCGGTCATCTCCCGGGCGCCTCCATTGTGATCGGCTGTGTCATTGGAACACAGCCGATCACGTGGGAAACAGCCATGCCTATTGGCTGTTTCCCCCCTGCCGGTGACCGGCTGTGTCCCGGGGACACACCGACACCGGCAGTGCACGGCGGCGCGCCCGCGATCGCGCGCCTGCCCTGCTTGAATGGGCGGACGTCATATTACGTCCGCCCAGGATAATAGCCGCACCGTCCCGCCGTCATATGACGGCGGGCGGGCGATAAGTGGTTAAGAAAGGTGCAAAATGAACATATCAAAGTCATACATACAAATACAGTGTCTTTCCCGTGTCCCTTCTCCTAACTGCATGCTTGTGCTGCACCAGCATACCTGCAAAAGTGAAGTCCAGCAATTGTAAGTCCTTCAGAGGCACTCTCATGCAGATGGAAGTCTTTTAGAGGCATTCTCCAGTGCTGGTGTCTTCGGGGCAAACCCCAACTTCAGATGACTTTACATCCCTATGGTAATGGATAGAAATGGGCTGAACACCCTGCCGTTAAATATAGTGCCTGGAGGGGCGTCCCTTTAGTCTGCTTGTAACGTGGCACACCTGTACCATAATATATATATATATAAATATATATATAGATACAGTAGATAGATACAGTAGATAGATACAGTAGATAGATACAGTAGATAGATAGATAGATAGATAGATAGATAGATAGATAGATAGATAGATAGATAGATAGATAGATAGATAGATAGATAGATAGATAGATAGATAGATAGATAGATAGATAGATAGATAGATAGATAATGTTTAAATTGACTTTGGGTTGCAATTGCCGACACCTGGCTAATTTAAAAAAAAAAAAAAAAAACAATGTGGGGTCCCCCAGTCCATACCAGGTCCTTATCTGAGCATGTAGCCTGGAAGGGGGGGAGGGGGGACGAGCGAGCATCCCTCCCTCCTAAACCATACCATGCATTCAACATAGGGGGTGGGTTCTTTGGGGCAGGGGGGGTATGCCTCTTCCCCACAACCCTGACTGGTGGATGTGGGGGGTCTGCGGGCAGGGGGTTGATTAGACTCTGAAAGCCCCCTTTAACAAGGGGGCCCACAGATCCTTCCCTACCCTATGTGAATGAGAACGGGGTACCTTGTACCCCTACTCATTCACCAAAAAGAAACTGTCAAAAATAAAAACACTACAAGGGTTTTTAACAAGTCCTTTATTATAAAAATAAAAAATATATAAAACAAAACAATATCCATCGCTCTGCACTCGTCAAAGGCATACCATTGAATCCCTCCTCCACCTTCTGATAGTTCTTAAATAGGTAAGGGGCAGGGCCACCTGGTGACATCACCTAGAGGCTCTGGCCCTTTGTGACTTCACTGACCCAGCATGCAACAGTCGGTGCATTTTATTTATTGCCGGCAATACATTTTTTTCTCTTTCAGATGTCAGCAGGGAAGCCCACTGACAGCTGATGACTCCATGGGTGTTAAGATTGCAGCTGTCAGCTTCCCAGCCCCCAGTCCCTAAGAACATATTGACTGTTCTCTAGGTGGGCAAACATCCCGCTGAACGCACAGGAAATTCGGGTGTGTGGCAAACATATGAACGGGCCATGTTCAGGCAGAACTTTTGCTCGGCCCGAACAGTTTGCCCAACACTAGTGATGGATGACATCTGCCCCTCGCAGGTGTCAGTCACAGTCTCCATCTCTCTCCCTCTCGTGGGGTCTCTCAACGGGGGAATCCCAGAACTCTTTGTTTTCCTCCTCCCTGTACTGGACCACTGTCCATTTTATATCACACAGGATTAGTGGGCCAGACCCAGAGAAGAACCTGCTAAAAAAAAAAAAAAAAAAAAAGGAACCAAGAAAGGCATTAGCTTCTACCCTCCCGGCTGCAACAATGCCTAACTGGGTATTTTAACCTGCCTAGAAGCAGGCCTACAGGTACTCAGTTGCAGTGGCGTAGCGTGGGTTGTCAGCACCCGGGGCAAGGCAAGTATTTTGCGCCCCCTAACCCACGGGATTTTAGCACTCGAGTCTCTTCCACTAGATTAGTTAAAGAAACCCTTACCCCCTAAGCACATGTATTATTGTTATGAAAATACTGATGTAATTAAAGTAAAATGCATCTAAATACAAGTTTGAATGACCAGCGTGCCCCCTTTCAATGCAGAATGACCAGCGTGCCCCCTTTCAATGCAGACAGACCAGCGTGCCCCCTTTCAATGCAGACAGACCAGCGTGCCCCCTTTCAATGCAGACAGACCAGCGTGCCCCCCTTCAATTCAGAGAGACTTACCTGCAGCGGCGGCTTCTCCTCAGTTCTCAGCATCTCCTCGAGTCCTCCCTCCTCCTCCTCGGCCAATGGCATGCGTTTGCCTTTCGGCCAATCAGGAAGCAGGTCTCGGACCCTCTTCCTGATTGGCCAGGAGGAGGATCCGTGTGACAATAGCGAATTTTCATTCGCTATTGTCACACAAATGGGTGGGCTAGGGTGCACTGCTTTGTGCCCCGGGTCCACCCTTTTTTGAAGCCTATTAGAGCCTCTGGCTCTAATCAGGTGATTAAAAAAAAAACCCACTCTGTGACAGCACCAGGCTGCTGACTCACTCGCTGCTAAACTGACTGAGCAGTGAGGAGAGGCGGCATAGGCGGTGCTTGGCTTGCAACGCCACCCACCCTACACCAATGGACAGGTGAGGCAAAGTCCAGCCCCGCCCCGAGCCAACCCGCCCTTTTTCAGCCATAGGGTGCCCGCGCTGGACATCTCCCAGCCTAAAGATGGAGGCAGCCAAAGAGAGTGTGTGAACTGTGTATGTCAGAGTCAGACAGACATAGTGACACTGCGGATGCGCCCCCCCCAGATGTTGCGCCCGGTGCGGCCGGCCCCCCCTGCACCCCCCACGCTACGCCACTGCTCAGTTGCCCCCAGGTCTTATACAAAATGCTTTAGTGCCTAGCTACTATGCTGAGGCAGGTGCGAGCTAAGTATAGCAAACAGGTACTTGTGGTTGGCAGACAGGCAGAGTGGTAGAGTGACAGTCTGGGCTCAGAGCAGGCAGAGTTCAAAGAGTTGTCAGGGTCAGATCAAATGATCAAAAGGCAGGCTGAGTTCTAAGCATAGTCAGAACCTGATCTGAGGTCATCAACAAGGAAATCCAAACTACCTGGCAGGGCAGAGCTTGGGCGAAGATGAAGGTCAAGCCATGGTAGCAAAACAGGGAAACATGGACCTTGAAGCACATTTTCAAACACTATCACAAGCAGCACACTGAGGGCGTGGCTGGGTTAAACCAGGTTTGACCACCACCCAGAGGCTATGTCTGGCAATCACCCTGCAGGTGGACAGATAGACAGGGAGAGTTCAGTTCAACCAAAACCAGGATGCTGGAATGAGACCAGCAGTTACCATGGAACAAGACAGTTACATGCTCCTTACAATCTCCAGTGTCCTGGCTACAAACCCATCACCCATCCAGAGACTTCACATCAAGAAGACCAAAAATGGGGGGGAAACACTTTTCTTAATTTACAACAAACATTTCAATAATATCAATAACAAGTATAAATATTTAACACGACAATGGTCGTGTTCAGAACCTAAGGTGGTTATATAAAAATATATATAAAATACACTGGTATAACAATCTCCAATAAAATCCCACACTATTAGGCAGAACTCTTCTAGATAGAGAATTTGGTGACAGTACTGTCAATCCTATTACCCTAGACAGATCAGGAGTCTCCAAACATTTCAGCACAAGGGCCACATTGTATATTTTACAAATATTCATGGGGGTTTGGTGGATAAGGAGATACCTGCACTGGAGACTGCAGGTGAGAGAGACGCTGAAGAAAAGGGGACAAACTTATCTGAACCCTGTGCACTTAGTCAGGATCCTTGTGGGCCGGATAAAAATTTCTAGTGCAGGGGTCTTCAAACTACGGCCCTCCAGTTGTTCAGAAACTTAAATTCCCATCATGCCTAGTCATGTCTGTGAATGTCGGAGTTTTACAATGCCTCATGGGATGTGTAGTTCCACAACAGCTGGAGGGCCGTAGTTTGAGGATCCCTGTTCTAGTGACCAGATGGATCCCCAAACTTTCTAAACAAAGCGCCAGCTTACTGTCCTTCAGACTTTAGGGGGCCGGACTAGGGCTAATGGGAGTAGAAATTGTTCTGGCCTCAAGTGGGAGTGAACAATGTCCCATCTTTGGTGTCCGTGGGAGGAATAGTGCCCCATTGTTGGTTTCAGTGGGAGGAATAGTACCCCATCATTGATGTCAATGGTCCTTCTACTCCATCGTTGGTGTCAATGGAAGGAATTCTGCCCCATTGTTGGTGTCAATAAAAAGGAATTCTGCCCCTTTTTGGTATAAGTGGAAGGAATTCTGCCCTATTGTTGGTGTCAGTGGAAGGAATTCTGCACCATCGTGCAGAAATAGTAATAAAATGTATATTTAGCGCAAATCTTGAATAATGGCCTAATAGGTTTGCAAGCTGAACACTTCAAGGCCAAAACACCACACCTTAAAAGTACAAATAATCACTCAAGTAGTGCAGCGCAAACAAAAAAAGAGAGACTAAAATAAAATCAATCATCCATAAAAGCATGAATAAATAATTATCAAGTGCATCTCAAAAAGATCCACATATTAATGACCGCTGTGAATAAGTGCTTCCAAATGGGGCATGCAGGTATCACTGTGAAAACATTTCCACCACAGACATTAGCAGCCACTCACCTTTTTACTATGACCAATAGGTCTTAATACACCTTCCCCAATATGGGGACACAAATCATCCAGTGGGCCCTCAGTAGCAGTAGTATAGGTCCATCCGTGATATGTAAAGATAAAATGAAGCAATATCTAGTGCTCTCCGTTTGTTATCACACTTTATTAAAACAAGACAAAAAACTTACAAGTCCAGCACTTGTGACAAGTGCAAACGATATGCACTCTCAATACAGTCTGCATACCAAAAAGATGGCTGCGGTTGACGTCACACCTAGCTCCCTCTTTGGTGTCAATGGGAGAAATAGTGCCGCATTATTGGTATCAGTGGATAGAATTGTGCCCCAAGGGCTGGATAAAGGCAAAGGGCCGCATCTGACACCCGGGCTACAGTTTGGAGACTGCTACCAAAGAGCAAGAAGACAAACCTTGTATATTCAGAATGTATAATGAGCACATCCAGATGGACAAATTCATAGCTATCCACTTCCAAGTCCCTCAAAGGCGACATCCATATGAGTGGGTTCTCACATCATATTTTGATAACTTTAGTTCCATCATCATATCAAAATATTGGCACTATTCTTTACCTGGTGGTATATAACTTACCAATATTGATTTGTGGTACCACTGGCCTGGACTAGACATGAATTGAGTGTCAAAGGTCAAAGGCTGCTTGGTGGGTTAGTTAAATGCTTTTTACATCTATTGTAGCGCTAACCCCTCTAAAAGGCCGCTGATTTGTATCCCATGTCCACTTCCCACTAGTGCAGCGGCAGCCAGCAAATTTCCCTCCTCTCAGAAAACAGTCTGGAGGTTGCCTTTTTAAAATTTATTTCAGAATAACTTTGATGGGGCTTAGGGAAGCTGTGGGATACTTTAGAACACTGAAAATAATGTTAGGATGGGCACTTTTCTCTTTGCAGCTACTTCTCAGAACAAGGCAATTTGTATGGATTTTTTTTATAACAAACAAAGCAGTTAAATTGATCCCCTGCAGTCAGCAACAACAGACCCCTCAGAAACATAAGATAGATACCTCTACCAATAATAGACCCCCCAGCAACAATAGACCTACCCCCATAAACAATAGGCTCCTCCTTAACAATAGATCCCCAGAAACAAACGATCCCTCACCGGCAACATAAGATCCTACAGAAACAGAAGATAAGTAGTAAGAGACAGGATAAATCCTTCCCAGCAACAATAGACCCCCTCAACCCCCCCCCCCCAGCAACAATACACCCTCACCGGCAACAATAGCCCCCCCCCCCCAACATTCCCACAACGCCTTGACAATGTTTACATTGAGTGCCGGAGGTGCCAAAACTGCATACTCCCCCATTCCCACTGAAAAAAAGCCCTAGTGATGACTATTTGGAAATATTTCTAAAATAGGATACTTAACTAAATCTTGGGGCTTTGGTGCACCTCACTGTGTGGCCTCCCAGCCTCTTCTTCAAAATCCACCTGGTACCCAGTGTGCCCCCTTTAGATAGACCTTTCATTACAATAAATGGAAACTATGGCGACACATTGTAGAGAGGGGGACTCGTCCTTTAGCAATCACTGATACTGTTGAGGTATAGAAAACAAGAGTCCACAGAGAAAACCTCTTGATGGTTCCTCGAGTTTTTTTGTACAAGGTCATATCACAAATGATAGCAGAATAATAGGGGTTTTATAGCTCCATGTGTATCATCAAAACTCTTCAAGCTTCAGTAATTACATTGGTTTTCAGTAAAACTCGAGCTGCATGAGAGCCACAGATGAATCGTGCACCTGTGACCTCCAATCACTCGGCAAATTATCCTCTTCTGTTGAATCGAAATAAACATTACAAACTGTACTGAGATATTAGAGGCTGTGTTGATTCAGTGCTGTGTTCCTTAGTTATATTTCCTAGAATTTTACTGCATCATTGCTGCCCATAATATGTTGCTAGGATGTGCATTTACAGTAAGGGATGACTAGAGATGAGCTTGCATCCCTTTCCTGAGGCCACACACTCTCAAAATAGGGGTGCCCTGCAGTGCCATCTTAAGAGCATTATAGGCCCCCGGGCAATGCAGTGCACTGGGGCCCGCCTACACAATCACCCACGAGAATAAAAATGCAAATAATCGATAAGGCAATATTTATTGGTACAGCAATGCCAGGCTAATGACAGCTTCCAAGTTCAGTGGCTGGGTCAGGGGAACATACACACAAGGACGGGAGTCAGACTCGACTGTCCTGTGTGTGCCCATTCCCGTGGAGGTGGACAGGCATTCCTGCAGTTGTGGGCTCCCCCTCCACGTCCCAAGTGGCCTGACAGCAGCGCAGGGCGGACAGGCACTTGCCACCTGCTAAATTCGGTGGTGGGATGCACACGGAAATCGGGAATGCTTGGCTGGGGCTGGGCCGCTGGGCAACTGCCCAGCGTGCCCATTCGGTAAGATGGCCCTGGTGCCCTGCCTGGAGGTCACCTTGTCCCCATGTTGATGAAGGAGTCTGAGGATGAACTGTTGGGTCATCTCTAATTTTCAATTTGGCCCAGACTTTATTATGATAAGGCCCTATTCACAATTGAACATCACGCTGCTTTTCTTATCGCCTTTTTTTTTTCAGTCTTATTTTATTCCGATTTTTGCATACAAATGTATCAAGTACAAAGTATAGAAGAGGTATTAGGATTCAATTGTTACAGCTTTCTGCTGCCTCTGCATCCCTAGCTGGAAATCATGTATATCATTTTGGGAACCATTCCCATCCAATAGCACGCAGCAACAGCCCTGAAGAAGGGGGAGTCCGTTCCCCTGAAACGCATTGGCTCTATGTACAGGTTTACACTTTTAATAAATGAACCATGCATCAAAGTTGCCTTTTTTTGGACACTGGGTGCTCCTCCTTTCCCATCCTAGTCTTCTTGTTGAATCAACCACAAGGCCATATCGGAAAGGTAGCAGCCCAAGCCCCAAAGAATGTCCGCCACCACCATCCACTATTGGGATCAACCTACTGAAGGGGATTGCTTCCTCATTGCCCACACAATCACCCACCCATGATCAGTGACTGATCCAGTCAGTTCAACGCATTCTCCAGCTCAAACAATGGTAATGCATACATATTGAAGGTACTATATAAATTCACAGCTGCCTATTACGGAAGACAAAAGGCACGAGGGATTGGGTACTACAATCTCGGGTCATGAGGATCATAACCAATAAAGGTAACAGTTCAGCCAGGCTAGTAGGAGGTTACAGCATGATAGGTGATACTGTTCAGCTGACAAGTTCGCCTGTTAGGAAAGAGATGATAATTGAGCAAATGAGGCTGGTGTCCCGTAATGGAAAGGAAGGTGGCTGAAATGGAAACAATTGAGAAGGGAGTAGGAGAAGAGAAAGAAAATGGTTGAAGGTATGAAGGGAGGAGGGAAGGGATTTTAGCCATTCCCTTATTCACTGATTCAATCCTGAAACGCCAAAGAACAAAAGAACAATAAAGCACGAGGTCTAAGTTTTTTTTAACTGTTCTTCCCTATCGTTATCTTGCCCCAACAGATGTTCAAGGTTTCTAATGGAGATAAGTTAATTTGCACAGTCCACAAAGAGAGATTCAGTGGATGTTTTCCAATAGAGGGGTATAACCATCCTGGCTGCTACTAGAAAGTGTCCAAGGAAATCTTTTTTTGTGGACTTAATGGGTCCTGGAATCATGGAGATGAGTGCTAATGTAGGTGAAGCAGGATGTGAGTCGCCATACGTTTACAATTGTAGCAAGGTTTCCAGGCCTGTGGCCTGATGTGGGTCTGCCATTAGTACCGAAATCCTCTCCAGCCCATGTGAGCTGTGACCCTGGGTGTGACAACTGAAGCAACGACAACTCCGGCATCTTTGTTTGTGGTTTTTATTATAAGTTAAAGGGGATTGGAGAAGAGAATGAGTGGGATACTCCTTTAGGCTCAAACTAATTACAATTTGGACTTTGTTCCTGAAAATGCCTGTTGGCGCTTCCTTGACGCCAGCCGGCGCCAGCCAACGCTCACTAACACTGAGTACACATTGCAACTTGATAGAAGTGCTGAATCCTCGACTGAAAGTCCAGAAGATCCAGGACTGTGAAACTGTAGAACTCCTGACACTGTTATGCTGTACAATTCACTGAATACTGTCCTCCGCTTTGGCCAGCTTGAGGTAGTATGAAGTAGAACTCTGAAAATCTGTACTTGCAACTGACACACTCTATACAATTCAGGGCCCAGATGCAGATGCCCCCTTGACTGTAACTCTTCAGTGTCCACTGACTATGTATCCCATTTGCAGCTAGCTGACACTGGATCCTAGAACCTCTTCCGGAGTGGTCCCCTCTGACTCTAGGCAGACCCCCCAGGGGCAATCCTCAGTACTCACGACCTGTGTAGGCTTTCCTAGGACTGGACCCCTCTCGCTCTCCGCAGGCTCTCCGCACACCGGATCCCCTCAGCTCAACTCAGCACTCTCTGGATATTCAGGCGACACCCCGAGATATCCTCTTCCTCAGACAGGAGGAGAGACAGCCGCACTCTCCCTCCTGGGACTCTGCTCCCGCCAAAGACACCGTGCCACGCACTTCCCCCCAAACTTATACCCACTCCCAGAATCCCTTGCAGCGTAATCTGCCTTCTGGGGTAGTTACAAGCTGGGATGTGTCCCCTGATTGGGCTTCCCACACTGCCCTACGAGCCAGTGGGGATACTTCTCCCTTCAGCAGGCACATCTGGAAGCCCTGACACCCTAGCCAAATAAATCACAGCCCTACTGTTAGGCAAACAAGGCACACTATACATTTACCTAGCACCTACCTGTAGGGTGCTACACAATAAAGATTGAGGATTTGCAACCAGAATGTCTGGATAGGTGGGCATCCCCACTATATGTGAAGCATATTGGCATCACCAGCCACTATCTGAAACTGTATGGTCGAACTGGTGGAGAACGGAGGAGCACCTGTACCACCTAGGTATGAGTGTGGCAGGCGCAGCACTACAAAGTGCCTTATGCGCTGTGGCATTAGAAGAATTGGATCTCTCTGACTTCAGTCTAACGAGACTGTCTGTTACTCTATAAATTCCTCTAACACCGTTCTATGGAAAGCAGTAGGTTTAAAGAGCACACCTAACGCTTAAGATATCTTCTTTATTAACTTCAACTTGTCTTCATAGATAACAGTGATACTTTTGCAGCAGACAGTCCATGTACAACATGTGCTGAATACAGTATAACAAATGGTGGATATATTTCTCTCTCTATTGCTGTTTGAGTTTGTTTGCTTGGGTTTGGTTTTGAGTTGTTAGAGTTGTTTGGGTTTGTTCGATAGTTTGAATTCGATATAACTTTTGAAGTTTGATAGTTTGTTTGTTTGTTTGAATTTGTTTGGTGGAACTACAAGTGAACACATAACTAGTTCAGTATACAGCTCTAATCACATTACTAACAATAGGAACATGTATAACTGTTAATTACCTATTTTTGGCCACTTGCTTCCATAAAACTGCTCTGTGGATCTGTGTGTCTATTCAGTTCTCTTGCTCTGTAGTGGAATGAGAAGAAGGTTGGCTGAAAGTATGAGGCTTCAGAGAAAAAATGAGTGTAAGGCTGGCTGTGATTGGCCAAGACTGTTGCTGAGTGTGAGATTGGCTGTGATTGGCCACAAACTCCTTATGGGTAATAAAGTTTAACTCTGTGCTTTCTGGTTTCAACTCTGCTGTGTCTGAGTTTACCTTACATGCATACAAATGAATCTTACAGGCATATTTTTCCTTTTGCTTCTGTGAACACAACATACAACTGTTATGTGACATCCAAACATGAAATCACAGTAAATAACTCTGCTTTTGTCTCTCACATATAAACATATGCACTGTATTGAGGTTATTAACAGGTCTAGCTGTATATGCATGTAGGTCATATTAGCAACCTAGGACAGGTTCTAGCTGGCCAGCTACACTCCCACCAAAATTACCTATAATTCTATGTTCTCTATAGTAGGATTTGAACATGAATTTGAGGAATTTTCTATCAGGTTCTCAACTTCCAAGTATGTCATCTTGACACTTGGCAGCAGTGCTCAATGTTTGTACAACTTTTACTTCTGGATCACTCATGGACAATTTGGTGTAACCTTCACTGGGTATGATCTCCTTTTCCCAAACGAACTCTGGACCGGTGAACCAATTTGAATTTCTCAATTCTGTTACATTCAGGTCTCTTGAAGCATGATCTGCTGGGTTATGCTTTGTATCAATGTGATGCCAATGTTCCGGATTTGTGATTTCCCGAATTTTCTGAACTCTGTTGGCGACAAAGACATGGAATCTTCGAGCTTCGTTATTTATGTATCCTAGGACAACTCGTGAGTCTGTCCAAAAGTATTCTTCATCTATTTTTAACTCTAATTCTTCTCTCAGAAACTTGCTTACTGATGCTGAAACAACAGCTGCTGTCAGTTCAAGTCTTGGTATTGTCTGAATACTGGTAGGTGCGACTCTGGTCTTTCCCATAACCAGGGCACAGTGTATTTTTCCTTCTCCTATCACTGTGATGTAGGAGCACTGACCAGAACCATAACTACTGGCGTCTGAAAAGTGATGAAGTTCTATTTTCTTGTACTCTCCGAAATCATGAGGTACAAAACATCTGGGTATCCGAACTTCTCTTAAATTCTGCAAGTCTCTTAACCAAGCCTCCCACCTTGGCCTCAAATCTTCAGGTATGGGTTCATCCCATCCGAACTTCCGTCTGCATAATTCTTGTAGTATTTCTTTTGCTTTGAGGATCACTGGGGCCAAGAATCCCAATGGATCATATATAGAAGCCACTACGGAAAGAATGGTACGTCTAGTTGCAACTTTCTCTTCAAAGGATACTTCAAAGAAGAACTCATCATTCTCTACATTCCATCCCAATCCAAGTACATTTTGAACTGGAAGATGATCATAATTGAGATCTACATCCTTCATTGTTGATGCACATTCAGAGTCACTGATGGATTCCAGTACCTCTCTGTTGTTTGAGATGAATTTATGAAGGCGCAGATTTCCTCTTGCGCATAACTCTTGGCTTTCTTTTACTAGTTTGATTGCAGATTCTGTGGACTCTAGACTTATAAGACCATCATCTACATAGAAGTTTTTCTTAAGAAAATTTGCTGCTGATGGGCAATCCTCTTCATTTTTGTTGGCCAGGTGCTTCATACCATAATTGGCGCAACCTGGAGACGATGCTGCTCCAAACAAGTGTACTTTCATTCTGTATTCTGCTGGCTCTGTATCTGTATCTCCGTCCTCCCACCATAGAAACCTCAGGAAGTCTCTATCTTCATTCTTCACATGAAACTGGTGGAACATCTTTTCAACGTCACACATGACCGCTACGGGATACTTTCTGAATCTACAGAGTACTCCAGGCAGAGTGTTTGTAAGATCTGGTCCTTTCAGTAGATGATCGTTCAATGCAACACCATCATACTTTGCTGAGCAATCAAATACTACTCTAATCTTATCTAGTTTCTTTGGGTGGTAAACACCTTGATGTGGGATGTACCACACTTCTCCTTCTTTAGGTTGGTTATTCACCTTCTCTGCATGTCCTTCTTCAAGGATGCCTTCCATGAATTTAAAATAATCTTGCTTGAATTTGGGATCTCTTCCCATCTTTTTCTTCAGGCATTTCAATCTTGCTAGGGCAAGATTTCTGTTATTTGGCAGACAAGGTCGTTCTCTAAAGGGTAAGGGCATTTCAAGATAACCTTGTTGATTCTGCTGAATACTTTCTTCTAGAGTGTGTACGAACTTTATGTCTTCTTGAGATACACTCTTTTCTTCAGAACTTATGTCTGCAAAGTCAGACTCAAGGATCTTGATTACTTTTGCTGAACTTACAATTGGTAACTCTTGGACGGATATTCGATGACACAATCCTGTCACCTGTCTTGAGTTTGCAATCTGCTGTTTTCCTCCAACAACACCCCATCCTAGATCAGTTCGAACAGCGTAGGGTTCACCCTTCCCTCCTGTGATTACCTCTCGTGGTACCAAAGCTTCGGGACAATTGTAGCCTATCAACAGTCCAACACCAAACTCCTTCAGCGGGGACATTTCATGTGATATGACAGATAGGTGTTCCCATTTATTGGCTGTTTCACAGGTAGGTATGCGATCTCGATCTAGAGGTATATCGTCTTTCGTATAGGCTGGAGGTAGATTTAATGTGAGGTTTGAACGAAGTCCTCTAACTCTCAATCCCTTGACTCTTTGACTGTTCACTAATGTATCTCTCCCCGTCATTGTGGTGAGTTTGAGCTTCACTGGTTCTGTAGCCACTTGTAATTTCTTGCAGATTTCTTGATCAATGAAGGTAACATCGCTTTGGGCATCTAATAGTGCATAGGCATATACCTTTCTTATTCCTCCTTTTAGGATTTGAAATGCACACTGGTACGACCATTGATGTGCCGTTGCTTTCTCCTTCCCTTACTCTGCAAGAGAATACTGATACTTTATTTTCTTCCTCAGCATCTTTAGGTATTGAGGATTCATCCTTCTTTGGACGTTCTTCATGTAGTGGTGTAGGATGGCGTCCTTTGCAAACACTACATGTGGCCCTTTTCTTACACTCCTTAGTAATATGTCCTTTTCTTAGGCATCCAAAACACAGTTGATTATGAAGTACAAATTTTTTCTTTTCATTTGAGGACTTCTCTTTCAATTGTTGGCACTTGTGTATGGAGTGGTTCTCTCCACAGAACATACACTTAAAGGTAGTCTGAGGATTTGTCAGTTCTGTCTCTCTACTGATCCCAGTAGTGACTTTGAACTTGCTCTCGTAGGTATCTAGACCTTTAGCTGCTGTGTTGGTTGCAAAGCTAGCTGCTCTTGAACGTCTTATATCTCTCGCAGGCCTTTCTTCTAAGGATTTTAAGGCATAAGATGCTGTTACTGGGTTACATGCTATTCGTGCTTCCTTATTGACAAACTCAGAGAACTTTTCAAAACTTGGGAAGTCCTTATTTAGATCTAACTGTTCAGTCACATAGCGATTCCACCTAGAAGCCACTCCTTCAGGTAGTTTAGCTAGCATCCTGTGGTTTTCCAGATAGTCGTTCAGTACTTCTAGTCCTCGTACATGTGGGATGGCATTGCTGCATGCTTGCAGGAAGTCACCATACTCTTGGAGTTTGAAATGTTCTTTAGGACCTATCTTAGGCCAGTTATTCAATTTCTCCCTTAAGGCTCTTTGTACTAAGAAAGAATGACCATATCTTGCATTTAACTTTTCCCAAGCTTGCTTGTAGGCTTCTTCGTCTGTTCTATAGAAGTTACCTTCAAGAGCTTTCTTTGCTTCTCCACCAACATATTTCTGAAGGTAGAATAACTTGTCAACTGGCCTGGAGCAGTAGTGCTCAATGATCATTTCAAAACTCGCCTTCCACTCTATGAACTTCAGTATGTCTCCTGAAAATACAGCAGGTTCTGGAACGGGCAGTCTTGCTGGGACAATAGTTGCAACATTTTCCTGATCATTGCAGTGACATCTAGGAATAGGATCATCTAGTTTTATTTTCTCACCTAGTTCTGAATTAGGTAAGTCTCTCTCTTTGTCTTTCTGAGCAGGTATAGAAGGGCACTGACTTTTTTCTTCACTACGTACTGGTGATTTCCTTTCATTCTCCTGGGCGTATGAAAGGAAGTAGGAGTCTGCATCTTCACTTAGTACAGATTTGGACTTATGATTACTATTCAGGTCCTCTTCGTGTACTCTCAGTCTGGCTTCTATAATCTTGACTTCTTTCAGCCTTTCCAGACTTTCCATTTTAGCTTCCATTTCAGCTTTTCGTAGGCACTGCGCCTCAATGGCAGATTCCATCTCAATTTCTGCTTTCTTGACAGCAAGTTGTGCGACCAGTTTCTTTCTTTTGGCTATTAAGGTACTTGAGGACTCTGATATGTTACTGGCACTTCTGCTAGTGAAGGAAGTCCCACTTGAGATTGTGGTTCCCCCTAAGGACCTAGCATAGTCTCTCATAAAGAGCTCGTTCATTCTCTTTCGTGCCTTAACTTCATCATAGTTAGCTTCAGATGATAGTTCTCTCATGAGCTTTACTAAATCTTTAGTGACTGCAGTGCATGTGTCCATGTTCCTTACAATATCCTGGGAAGGTGTCGTGGATGACCGCAGATTGACATATGCTGTCATAAGCTCTGATTCAGATTCTTCTATCGTCTCTACAATATCACTCGAGTTTTCTTTTACACTTTCTTGCTTTAGCCTTCTACGAACATCTTTAATGTATCATTTCCACTTATCATACATTCTGGTGAACTTTTTTCCTTTTAATGCTGCTTCTTGCTCCAAATTTTCCAGCATCTTTGCGGTCGGTTTTCTGATACGTTCTGAACGTCTTAGTTCGTCTGGTTGGGATATATCAGTTTGGGGCAAGACTAATGCTGCATCTGACTCTTTTACCTCAGACAGGTTCCCTTGCTCTTCACTTTCTAACTTATCTATCCTTGTATCCTCTAACAGTGGCATAGCAATACTAGACTTAGACATTTTTACTCTAAATGCTATAACACTCAATAAGAATATTAAGAAGACTTTCACTTTAAATGCAATAGCAATAGGTGCAGGCAATAAAAATGACTTTCACTTTAAGTGCAATAGCAATAGGTGCAGGCAGTAAAAAATGACATTCACTTTAAATACTTTAGAGTCTGTGTACTACAACTGCCCCTTGTTTTTTACTTACAGTCCTTTTATTCCTGAACACGAAAATGTCTCTTTCTTGTCAAGCCTATTGCAATGATAAGTAATAAAGGAAAGTTCTGACCTTATTCCGAAGAGCAGGATACTGCGATCTGTAGGTTGCTGGAACAAATATCAGTCTTAAAGGAGACTTGTCTTTTCTTGATCTGATGCTCTATGCAGACTTGCGATGCTTTGCGCTGACTTGCGATGCTCTGCTCTGACTTGCGATGCTCTGCGCTGACTTGCGATGCTTTGTGCTGCAGGCTTTGGGCCTAGTGGCGGGAAACTAGCTGGCTGCAGTACATGGTCTCTCCGTGGGTAGCGGTACAGGCACTCTAGCTCTGGACTTTGGCCTCCCACCATGCGTCTCTTTCTCTCTCTAGGAATCGCAGGAGGGTTGGCGCTCTTTCTGTGTCTATCTTGCCTTTGCCGTTCTGCCACTTTAAGAGTCGGCTGCAGTTTGACTAAAACCACACGTTATGGCCTCTATGTAGCTCCGCTGCTCAAATGCGCTCTTTACTCTGCAAGTTGAGGAGCACTATTACTTTGTCCTCAAAGGGCTAAATAGTTCCACTGTGGCAGGTGTAGCACTACAAAGTGCATTATGCGCTGTGGCATTAGAAGAATTGGATCGCTCTGACTTCAGTTTAACGAGACTGTCTGTTACTCTATAAATTCCTCTAACACCGTTCTATGGAAAGCAGTAGGTTTAAAGAGCACACCTAACGCTTAAGATATCTTCTTTATTAACTTCAACTTTTCTTCATAGATAACAGTGATACTTTTGCAGCAGACAGTCCATGTACAGCATGTGCTGAATACAGTATAACAAATAGTGGATATATTTCTCTCTCTATTGCTGTTTGCTGTTTGAGTTTGTTTGCTTGGGTTTGGTTTTGAGTTGTTAGAGTTGTTTGGGTTTGTTTGATAGTTTGAATTCGATATAACTTTTGAAGTTTGATAGTTTGTTTGTTTGTTTGAATTTGTTTGGTGGAACTACAAGTGAACACATAACTAGTTCAGTATACAGCTCTAATCACATTACTAACATTAGGAACATGTATAACTGTTAATTACCTATTTTTTGCCACTTGCTTCCATAAAACTGCTCTGTGGATCTGTGTGTCTATTCAGTTCTCTTGCTCTGTAGTGGAATGAGAAGGTTGGCTGAAAGCATGAGGCTTCAGAGAAAAAAAATGAGTGTAAGGCTGGCTGTGATTGGCCAAGACTGTTGCTGAGTGTGAGATTGGCTGTGATTGACCACAAACTCCTTATGGGTAATAAAGTTTAACTCTGTGCTTTCTGGTTTCAACTCTGCTGTGTCTGAGCTTACCTTACATGCATACAAATGAATCTTACAGGCATATTTTTCCATTTGCTTCTGTGAACACAACATACAACTGTTATGTGACATCCAAACATGAAATCACAGTAAATAACTCTGCTTTTGTCTCTCACATATAAACATATGCACTGTATTGAGGTTATTAACAGGTCTAGCTGTATATGCATGTAGGTCATATTAGCAACCTAGGACAGGTTCTAGCTGGCCAGCTACAATGAGTTTGAACACTTTTTTCTATATCTTGGTCACTAATGATAATTTGTGAGTCAGAATAAAACACTTTTCTCAAAATGAGGGAGCAGTAGTGGTCTGGAGCTCCTTTTTCCCAAGTGTGTCAGTGGGAGGGTCTGGATGAGCAGCAGCTAAAATAATAGAATACATTTGGGAGAAAGTATTGGGACGCCTGCCTTTTACATGCACATGAACTTTAATGGTATCCCAGTCTTAGCCTGAAGGCTTCAATATTGATTTGGCCCAACCTTTGAAGCTATAACAGCTTCAACTCTTCTGGGAAGGCTGTCCACAAGGTTTAAGAGTGTGTCTATGGAAATGTTTGACCATTCTTCCAGAAGCGCATTTGTGAGGTCAGTTACTGATGTTGGTCGAGGAGGCCTGGCTCGCAGTCTCAACTCTAACTTATCCCAAAGGGGTTCTATCGAGTTGAGGTCAGGACTCAAGTTCCTCCACCTCAAACTCGCTCATCCATGTCTTTATGGAACTTTCTTTAAGACTGGGATGCCAATAAAATTCATGTGCGTGTAAAGGCAGGCGTCCCAATACTTTCTCCCAAATGTATTCTATTATTTTAGCTGCTGCTCATCCAGACCCTCCCAATGTGGGACCGTTTATTACAGTCACACAGCACACCACTTTCATGCTGTCTTGGGGTCCCCCCACCGTGGCGCGATGCCAGAGTCCAGTAGCAAGTGTGACCTTTGCGACCCTGGTAGTTCCGCCACTGGTGTCAGTAATTTTTTATTTTTGTTGTTTTATTTGTTTACTATTTTTATCCATTTTAAATATGTTTTTAGGACCCCTGTTGATATATCAGCGAGGGGGGGGCCAGGGAAGGGCACAGAAGCCCAGGAGAGGGATAGGGGGGGGGCAGTGGGAGCCGCAAGTGGAGGAGCTGATGCCCTCCATTTTCTTCCTGCAGCTGCTGAATGTCTGCAGGAGGGAGAGGAGGAGAAGTGGGCATACAGCAGGTACATGGAGGGATCGGTTCCTCTACATGCCACTTCCCCCCTATCCATGTCTAGGGGGCGCCGCACAGGCCCCCTGGAACAGGGGGTCGAGTCGCAATGGTGACCCTTGTACATACGCGCCTGGTTCGGATATAGGATTAAGGTCTGTTGCCTCTGTAGTCATTGTGTGGGGGTGCCAGATTTTTAGCGTGTTTTTGGGTCTGCAAAAAAGCTATCAGCGCAGTTATGTGAAATAAATAGAAAAACATTTTTTTGAAAAAAAAAAAAAATATATATATATATATATCCGGCAGCCACCACCAGATAGTGTTATCCACTTCCACAATATAAGTTATTCAAAACAAACAGGTGCTGCGCCAGAAAAATGAATAGTGAATATGTCAAAAAAAATATATGTAGAATGACAATATGTGTAAATAATAAGCAAACTCAATGACCTTAAATCATAAGTGCTTCCAAATATCACACAAAAAATCAAAAAATAAATGTCAATAAATCAATATGTGCATACACTCAAAATCATGAAATTAAATGTCCATAAATAGGTGCATTCCAATCCTCAAAGTAATGGCCACCACAGACGTGATTAATATATGATATTGTGCTTCACTCCACCGCCACCAAAGATCAAAGCCTCTCACTCCACCGCCACCAAAGATCAAAGCCTCTCACCTTAAGATTTGACACAGAACACTGAGTCAAAAACAGCTTTTTTACCCCTCTGGGGTCACAGGCAGATGTCACCAAATGGTAAGGAGGTCTCAGACGGATGCACAAGGACAAGGTAACAGGGATGGTGTCGCATTCACACAGGGCACATAGAGATCGCCACATAAGCAAAGAAGCAAAAAGAAATTGAATGCTCTCAGTGCGGATAAGCTGGTAACAGCCGTTTATTCAAATCAATATACTCACAAGCAGCCACTTGGAGTCATGCTTGTAACAATGAGATCGCACAGCTGAGAGGATACACCGAGCAGCAGGGAAGGCTCCGCCCCCTATACGCATTACGTCTAAGCCTATTGGGCGCTGACTTCAACAGTAAAGGTCTGTAGGGGTGTGTTTGTTGCACAACAGCATAGGGAAAACCATTTACTTGAATAGGCTTCCCTACTGGCAACAAATGCACCAAAGCAACTCAAAGACCTTTTTTTGGCACTGAGCCAAGCCCATTTTAGATTTCGTATTTTGATGTTTTTCACTGGTTTTGTTGCCATGCAAGTGCATTGTTCATTTTGCCGCATTTTTAGTTTCCAAAAACATGGGGTTGCCCTAAACCTGCCTATGAAGTGGCATATCTGTAAGATGTCCTGCAGTAAAACTGTGGACATTTAGGCCGCCTTCACACCTAGGCGTGCTAGAAAGGCGAGTTCCTGCATGTAGACAGGAACTGGCTGTGAAGAGGCAGCAAGAGATGAAAAAAGGTGTGTACCTGATAAGGGGGTGGGGTCCTGGTTGTACCTGATATTAAGAAATCCTGGATACCCCTAATATTGAGGGGTTTCTGACTATATCTGATATTGAGAAATCCTAAATGTGCCTAGTGTTTGGGGGACCTAATATTGTGAGGTCCTAAATGCACCTCGTGTTGTTGAGTCCTGGCTAACCCCTGTTTTTAACGCATACTGTTAGATAGGACAATTCGGTTGGTTTGAGGCCGTTGGTAAGTTGAGCTGGGAGGTTTTGTTTGACATGCATCACCCTTCCCTGTGCTCCTTGCTGCGAAGGCCAGTTATAGGTGGGGGCAATGGCAATTTGTTTGCACTGTTGGAATACTGGTGGGTGGATGCACTGTGCACCTTGGCTGCCATGGTGCTATATGCTGGGTGTTTAGTGCTCCCCTGTGCCTTAAAGGAGGGGGTGGGCTCCCCTCAGGCTCACCTGCCCTCTATCTATCCATTATAATGCATGTGCTTCTACTATGTAGGCTTTCAAAAATGTAGTTAGGACTGCAGATAATACTGGGGTGCCGTGAAGTGGCTTTGCAGCTTACGCATTTATTTGCAAATGTGTGAAAACTAAACCCTTGTTTTTAACGCATACTGTTGGGCAGGACAATACGGTTGGTTCAAGGCTGGTTGGTAAGTTGAGCTGGGAGGTTTTGTTTGACATGCATCACCCTTCCATGTGCTTCTTGCTGCGAAGGCCAGTTATAGTTACATAGTAGGTGAGGTTGAATAAAGACAATAGTCCATCCAGTTCAACCTGTGTAGGTGTGTGTGGCCGTAATCATCTCTCATACCCCTGAATGTTCTTCTCCTTGAGATGTATGTCTAAGAGTCTTTTGAAAGCCACCATACTTCCCGCAGAAACCACCTCTTGTGGTAGAGAATTCCACAATCTTGTAGCCCTAACAGTAAAGAACTCCCCACGTTGCCTGAGGTTAAAACGCTTCTCCTCTAATCGCATTATATGCCCTCGAATCCTCATGCAATCCCTTTGACTGAATAGCTTTTTTTCTATGCTGAGATCACCATTGAGATATTTATAAATTGCTATCATGTCCCTTCTCAGGCGTCTCTTCTCCAGGGAAAATAAATCAAGCGATTGCAGACGCTCTTCATAATTAAGGTGAGGGCAATGGCCAATTGTTTGTACTGTTGGGTCCTGGCTATACCTGGCATTGGGGGTCCTGGCTGTTTGCAATACTAGGGGATTCTAGCTGTATCCAATATTGGTGGATACTGGATATACCTAATATTGGGAGTCCTAGGTGTTGCTGCTATTGGGGGACTGGCTGTTTCTGCACATAGATAGAAAGTGACATTAAAGTAACTTCAGGAGATCAGCAGCACTAAGATGGAACAAGCTGGAAATTGTATTTTATTTAAAGAAATGCCAATTAATTATTTTTAGGGTTTTTATCTACTTCAGGAATGACTGTTAATCCGATAATTATATATAAATTCAATATATATAAACCCATGCGCCCGTGTTTATTGCAAGTTGCTTGCTGTATTATTTGGGGGCATTGCGGCTGCTATTCTCACATGACTGTACACTCAGAAATGAATAGCTGCCGTGCATTGTGTTCTGGCACACTTCTTTGTTTATTTCAAACTGACAGTCACCACTTCAGTCAAAATACCAGACGTTTTTTCATATGCTAAGTTTATATTTGTTCTATAGGATGGAACTCTTATGAAAAAGGTTTAAAAAAAACATAAAAAAACATATTGGCATTTGCTCAGTTTTATTGATTTTCTTCCTTCGCCTAATTTCTTGTTTTTAATTTCAATTTTTTGTAATTACTTCTCTGGCTGTAGAAAAAAGGGTATGAAAAGTTAGTGGGTTATTAAATCTTACACATTTTGCCTGACTGTCTTCCTATTCTTGACACAGCGAAATAAATTAGGGATGAATAAAACGGAAAATTCCTATCAGATACTTACCGTAATTTTCCTATCCTGACAGTCTCCATGGCAACCTACGTGTGGGTTAACCCCGTCTCCTCTCCAATGGTATAGGACCCCCCTCTATAAATTTTAGCTTGCAGGTACAGCCAGTGTTCCATATCTTAGCCGAATCCAAGACCAGAGGGTGGGACCTCCGGCTGCCATGGAGACCAGCAGGAAAGGAAAATTACGGTAAGTATCTGATAGGAATTTTCCGTTTTCCTGACAGTCTCCATGGCAGCCTACGTGTGGGAATTAACTAGCCCAAGCCACACGGGTGGGAATGCTTTAACAAAGAAAATTTTACTTCAAATTATTAGCAGACAAAAAAGTCAAGCCAAAATTAACTAAAGATAAGGAGGCTGGCTCCACACAATAATGTGTCATAAACATATTAACAGAAGACCAGGAAGCCGCTCTGCAGACTACTTCTGGCGCAACATGATGCAAGGCCTCCCAAGACGTCGAGATGCTTCTCGTTGAGTGAGCTGTCACCGCCTCCGGAGGAGCCAAACCCTCTACACTGTAAGCTTGTTGAATAGCAGACACAATCCAGGCTGCAATAGACCTTGACGAGGCCCGCTTTCCTCTATTTCTGCCTGAGAAGAGGACAAAGAGGTTATCTGATTGCCTGAAGGAAGCTGTTGACTGGAGGTAGTCCCTTAGAGTCTTCCCTACATCCAAGGGATGAGGTTCATTATCCTCAGAAGATCGAAAGGTAGGAAGAACAATCTCCTGATTCTCATGAAAAACCGATGTCACTTTCGGATTGGAATCAAGCATCGGAATTAAGACCACTCGATCCGGAAAGAACGTAAGGAAAGGTTCTTTATGACTAAGGGAACTGATCTCACTGATCTCATAAACCCTTTTGGCTGAAGTGATTGCCACCAGAAAGGCAGTCTTAATGGTAAGTTATCTGATAGAGATGGGATCCGTTGAAGTAGATCTTGAAAAGACGTTAAGGACAAGAGGAAGGTCCCATTTCGGAAATCTCTGAGTCTGACCGCACCTTTGAAAAATTGTTGTACAAGTGCATGCTTGGCCCAGGGGAACCCCGAGAATACCGACAAGGCTGATATTTGAACCCTGAGAGTCCCGACAGAGAGATTTATCCAGTCCTGCTTGGAGGAACTTCAGAACTTCTTGAACTCCAAACTCCAAGGAAGAATTACCCTCTGGATACGTGAATTCTAAGAATCTAGCCCAGACCCTGCAGTAAACTTTGTTCGTGCTTGGTCTTTTAGAATTCATTAAGGTAGGGATTTCCCCAGGAGGGCATCCGAGGGATTCCAACCTCTCCCTCTCAAGAACCAGACCGTTAACCGGAGCAGAGCAGGGCAGGGGTGTAACGTTGTTCCCTGCGAGAAAAGGTCTGGTCTGAGAGGAAGGGGAATCGGGTTCCGATAGCTGAGCTGCAGGAGAAGTGGGAACCAGGGCCTGTTCGGCCAATGAGGGGCCACCATGACGATCTCCACATCTTCTGCTTGGAGTCTTTGTAAAAATCTGAGAATAATGGGAAATGGGGAAAGGCATATGCCCTTCTGAATTCCCATCTGTCGGTCAGAGCATCTGTTCCGCAGGATTGGTGACACCTGCTGCGTGTGAAGTACTGGTCCAGTTTGTGGTTGCAGGGAGATGCAAACAGGTCTACTTCAGGGGAGACCCCTAGTGACAGAATTCTTGCGTTGGAGCCACCATAACAGGCTGTTTCTCATGCTGTGGGAAATAAAGATACGCTGCTCACATTCTTCCAGGTTCCACTGAAGAAGGGAGCCCCTTTGAAAAGGCAATGTTCGCTATAATGCCCACTTGACAATAGGGGCCGTGGAGACCATAGTGCCGATGATCTTGAGACACTGGGATGCCGTCAGAAAGGAGGAGGAGAGGGCCGGACGGATCCTCTCCCGTACTACCGGGATTTTCTCTAGAGGCAGAGAAAGTGTACTTTGAATGGTGTTGAATTGAGCCCCTAGATAGACCAGATGTTGAGTAGGTTCCAGATGACTCTTTTGTAGATTCAACAACCATCCAAACTCCATGAGAGTCACAGTGACCAGATCCCTGTGGGACAGAAGTTGATCCTTGTCTTGGGACAACAGCAGATCGTCTAAGTAGTGATGTAGACGTACACCTTTGTTCTGATTAGAGCTACCACAACCAGAAGGACCTTGGAAAACACCCTTGGGGATGTAGACAGGCCAAAGGGGAGGCAGATGAACTGTAAGTGCCGATGCTCTATCGCAAAGCGGAGGTACTTGTGGAAGTTCACTGCTATAGGCACGTGAAAATATGCGTCTTTGAGATCTATCGACGCTAGCCAATCTCCTGGAAGCACTGCTTTCTGAATGGTAGATACGGTTTCCATCTTGAACTTTTCGTTCTTTATAAATTTGTTGAGATAGTTGAGGTCTATCACCGGTCTCCGTGATCCATTCTTTTTCTGTACTAGAAAGAGGGGCGAATATACGCCTTGGAACCTTTCTTGCACGGGCACCGGAACTATTGCGCCTTGAGCCACTAAAATGCTTACATAGTCGAGCAAAACACTTCTTCTCTCGTCCTGATAAGGCAAGCGGGTGGGAATGAACCTGGGAACGGGATTTGTCGAAAAAGTCCATGTGTGTCCTATGGACACTGTCTTGATGGTCCAGAAGTCTGAGATTGAGGCCACCCAGACATGCTAAAAGTGGAGCAGGCGCGCCCCCACCTGGCATGTCTGAACAGGCCCAATCTCAAAAAGACTTTGAGGTTTCTTGCCCGGAAGGTGCTGCGCCTCTGACCGTCTTACGGGAAGATGCCTGACTTCCTTTCCAGTTTCTCCTGTAGTCTCACCCAGGCCTGTATGAGCGGGCATCTCTTGAACGCTCTGCAAACTGTTTTCTTGGTTGCTGTCTCTTAGAGCCAAAAAGGCGCCTATCTTGGGGAAGAAATCCTGATTTTCCACCCGTCGCTCTAGTAATGGCGCTATCCAATTTGTTCCCAAACAAAGAAGAGCCTTAAAAAGGAATCTTGCACCAAGCCTGCTTGGAGGCTGGGTCTGCCAGCCAAGGGCGCAACCACAGGGCCCGTTTGGCTGTAACGGAGGACAGCATTGTTCTGGATAGGAGACGTAGCTTGAGTTCTTGAATGGGAGAATTCTCCACTGCATCGTCAGAAAAACTTCTCAGCTTCAGCTCCACGTCAGAAACCCAGGTTTCCATGGCCTTAGACATAGCTGCCAATGCTAGCGCAGGTTTACAGGCCGCACCGGCCGTGATATAGATTCTTTTCAAATCTAGATCCATCTTCCTGTCCAGAGGATCTTTAAAAGAGACTGCATCATCCAGCGGTAGGGTAACGTGCTTCGCCAGTCTAGTGACTGCGGCATCAACCAGGGGAGCCGACTCCAGATGATTGACATCCTCTGATTTAAAGGGATACGGCTTTGTTAATTTAGAGGATAGGGAGGCCTTGCTGTCCCCTCTGCTCCATTCTTCCAAAATAACATCTTTTAATTCTGAAAGGAGTGGGAAGTTTGGCCGTTCTTTCCCCAAGTGTTTGAAGAACTTTCATTGCTTCTTCTGTGGGGTGATGGGATCTTCCCATATCAGAGCCTCTTTGACTGCCCTGATAAGAGGTGGAAAAAGAGCAAAATCAAAGCCCCCAACTGCACCTTCTTCTTCTTCCGAATCACTCTCTGAAGATTTCCCGAAAGTGAAGCTTGGTTGAGAAGGGCCTCAGCAGGAGAGCTGGTAGTAGCAGGACCAGATGCGGGACTAGTACCCCATTCTTTCAGGGATTGTTGAACAACCCGCTTCACAAGGGATTCCAACCTCTGATCTTCAGACTCCCTCTCACCGGATGCACGAGCATAACAGGGTTCACAAAGGGACTTGTCCTCCGGGACATGCGCCCCACAACCCCAACAGGCTCTCCGGGCCGTATGGCTACTGTGGCGGTGTGCGTGTGTAAGATTCTGGTACCTTTGGTACCCTTATTTACCATTTTCCTTTCAAACTTTGCGTCCCACCTTTCTAGTTAGGTGGAATGCATACACCTTTAAGACGGATGACGTCATCACTGAGCGCCGCTGAGCGGCTATTTCAATCGCCGGCGTTCTCTCTCACGTTGTTCGTTCAATGTGTGCCTACATGCTTACAAGCCTTGTCTTGCTGTCGGAACCTCCAGCTATTTGCCTTTACCTGGAACAGACCGGAACCTCGCTACTGATCCCGTATCTCGCTACCGGATCACTCCCTCACTACTGGACCCCTCTACTTACTAAACCTTGCTAGTGATAAGTACCCCACAGGGGAATCCTCCATAACTAACTTACACTATCATCTTCTGCACATTAAGGACTGTTACTATCTATGCATACTAATTCTACCATCTGCACTGTTACATAGATTGCTAGCTCTGGAGTCTACTACCATCTATCCTTGCACTGGGTTAGTCTATCCTGTATATGTCATCTGCTGTCCTTACCACCTGTTACCATACTTGATTACTAACCTATCTGCATTCTACCTATTACCATCTACTACTCTCCTGAACATTACTATCAAGTGTTTACCATTACTGTCACTACTCACACCTGTCCCTTCAGCACATCACCTCCATACTATCATATACATCCTATCACTCCAGGAACATCTTATTGAGTGTGTGTATATCTGTATGCTGAAGCAGACAGGCCCACAGTGATGAGTCTGGAGAGTTGGATCTGGTATTCCAACACATCTCTACATGACTACTGAGTGGAGATTCTGCAGCTGCAAATCCAGCTTACAATAAAAACGCAGGAGCGTTACAGATTGAACGAACCTAAAAAAATGGATTCAGCAGAATTACCCACTCAAGTGACACAATTAACACAACAAGTAAATGCATTAATACTTGCTCTTACTGAAGTAAAAGAAGACAATCAGACTCTGAGACAGCAGGTAACCCGTCTTTCCCAGCTTACTGCTGCTCAGCCCCCTGAACCCAAAATAAACCCTCCTCTAGTGTTTACAGGTGATCGGAAAAAATTTTGTGAATTCAAAAACGCATGTCAATTGCTTTTTTTGCTAAAACCGCGTACTTACCCTACTGATCAAATTAAAGTCTGTACCGTCATTTCATACTTAACGGGTGATCCACGGGCCTGGGCAGACTCTCTCTTTGAGAAAAATGATCAGCTTCTCAACTCCTATCCTTTATTCCTAGCGGAACTCGCTAGTTTATATGATGACCCCAATAGGCAGAGTACTGCTGATATCCAATTGAGGGCTTTAAAACAAGGAAGGAGACCTGTAGAAGACTTTGTAGCAGAGTTCAAAAGATGGACCCTTGATTCAGGGTGGAATGATACATCTCTGCGAACTCAGTTCAGACTCGGGTTGTCAGAAGCCGTTAAAGACGAGCTCGCCCGAGCGGATTTACCTGGCACTTTGGATGCCTTAATACAACTCAGTATCAACATTGACAGGCGACTGCGAGAAAGAAAGGCTGAAAAAATGGGAATGCCATTGTCTAGTCCTTCTCGGATTTTGGCCATTGACCCTACTCCTATGGAGGTAGGAACCATACGCCCACCTTTATCAACTACTGAACGAGCCAGGAGAAGATCCAGTAATCTCTGCATGTACTGCACATCCCCGGATCATTCGATAAGCGTCTGTCCCCTTGTCCGCAAAAAAGAGGGTGAGTGTTCACATGTCTTGCTAGGGGGATTAACGACTTCCTTTTCTAAACCCTATCTCTTTGTTCATTTAACATTACAGTGGGACCAGACTAGGATTACCGCCAAGGCTATGATCGGCACAGGATCTTGTGGGAACTATATCGATACACGTTTTGTTACCTTAAATAAAATACCTATTATTTCAAAACCTAAACCTGTTTCTGTTAGTTTCATTAACGGTATCCCGCTATCTTCTGGTCCAATCACCAACCAGACACAAGCACTCCTTGTCACTGCTAACGAGTCTCATATGGAGACCACCTCCTTTGATATACTATCTTCACCCCATTTTCCCATTATTTTGGGACTCCCCTGGTTACACACACATCAACCAATCATAGATTGGAAAAGACGGACTTTAACTTTCCTTTCTCACTATTGTGAGATTACGTGTAACCTCCCATCTTATGGAAAGATCCTGTCTGTGGTGTCAGACGAGATTGCACCACTATGCTATCAGGATCTGTCCGAAGTATTCCTTGAGAAAAATGCTCAAGTGTTGCCTCCCCATAGGGATTATGATTGCACTATCGATCTACTCCCTAACAGCAAATTGCCTTTCGGTCATGTTTATCCTCTTTCACAGGATGAACTCTCTCATCTCAAGGAATACTTGGATGAGAATTTGACAAAAGGTTTCATCAGACCCTCTACTTCTTCCACAGCTGCAGGACTTTTCTTTGTCCGCAATAAGGATTTAAGTCTTAGGCCTATTATCGATTATAGGCAATTAAATACCATTACAATAAAGGATCGCTATCCTTTACCGCTCATCCCTGAACTCATTGAACAAGTGCGTGGGGCTACTTACTTCTCTAAATTGGACCTAAAAGGGGCATACAACCTAATCCGAATCCGTGACGGAGATGAGTGGAAAACAGCATTCAGAACCAGATACGGATTATTCGAATATCTTGTGATGCCATTCGGGTTGTGTAATGCTCCCGCAGCTTTTCAAAGGTTCATAAACGACATCTTTAGAGACTTACTTGATGTCTGTGTTGTGGTATATCTGGACAATATACTTATCTATTCTCGATCTCTGTCTGAACATATAAAACATGTAAGACTTGTGTTATCCAGATTACTCGCACACAATCTATACGTGAAATTAAAAAAATGCCTATTTCATAAAGAAGAAATATTATTCCTAGGATACATCATATCCAAAACCGGAATCAAGATGGATATGAGCAAGATATCCTGTATTCTGGATTGGCCTATACCAACAACTCGTAAGGCATTACAGCGATTCCTTGGATTTTCAAACTTCTATAGGAAGTTCATCAAGAACTTCTCTGCTATTGTGAGACCTCTCACACAACTTACAAGTATAAAGAAACCATTCAAATGGTCAGAAGAAGCAAATGGAGCTTTCCGCTTGTTAAAATCAAGCTTTACTTCTGCTCCCATACTACGCCATCCAGACCCATCCCTCCAATATATTCTGGAGGTAGATGCGTCAAATATGGCAGTAGGAGCAGTTCTCTCCCAACGACCAACAAATACTTCACCACTCCACCCAGTTGCTTTCTTCTCAAAATCACTAAGCAGCCCAGAGGTGAATTACCCAGTGGGTGAAAAGGAGTTGCTTGCCATAAAACTGGCACTGGAGAATTGGCGACATCTACTGGAAGGTACCCAATTACCAATACTCATATATACAGATCATAAAAACCTTCAATACCTCCAGACTAACAAAACTCTTTCCCACCGGCAGGTACGATGGTCATTATTCTTCCTAAGATTCAACTTCCTAGTGACCTACATGCCTGCAGACAAAAATAAAAAAGCGGATGCGCTATCACGATTAACCGAAGATAACTGCGCCGAAATCCCTTCTATTCCTATAATACCCTATGAACGTATTATTGGGGTTGTTCGTTCCCTGAAGGAAGAGATTTTGCACAGTATAGGATTGGATTCACCTCCACCACAACCCAGTACTGATGCAGAAGGCTTCCTCTATTACCACGATAAACTCTACATACCCCCTACTATGCGCACCAAGATCTTGGAATTATCACATGATGTGCCCATGGCAGGACATATGGGTATGACGAAAACCCTTAATTTGCTTACCAGGCAGTTTTGGTGGCCTGATATGAAGACGTCTGTACAAAAATTTGTTTCTTCGTATGACATCTGTGCAAGGTCCAAAATTGACACTACAAAACCATCTGGTCTACTCTGCAGTCTACCAATACCCCAGGTCCCATGGGAAGTTGTGTCCTTAGACTTTATAGTAGAACTACCACCTTCCAAAGGATTTAATACCATTCTAGTGTCAGTGGACCATCTGACAAAGATGGCACATTTCATTGCTATTCGCAGACTACCTTCATCTAAACAAACAGCGGAACTACTAATGAAACATGTGTTCAAGTTACATGGAATTCCAAAGACTCTTTTATCCGACCGTGATTCACAGTTCATCTCCAAATTTTGGCATGCTCTATGTCAAATACTACGGATTGAGCGAAAGCTCACTTCTCCCTACCACCCTCAGACCAACGGACAGACTGAAAGAGTCAACCAGTGTATAGAACAATATCTGCGTTGCTACACATCATACCTACAGGATGATTGGGTGGACCTCCTCCCTCTGGCGGAATTTGCTTATAACAACGCAACCCACAGTACTACTAAGCAAAGTCCGTTCTACTTGAACTATGGGTTTCATCCCACACTTCTTCCACCACGCATCCTACCATCAAGTAACCCAGTAGCCTTGGATTATCTTACCCAAATAAAAGACTCTCTGGGTTTACTTAATACCACCATCTCACACGCTCATAGTCAACAAAAAAGGTACTACGACCTTCGTAGAAGACCTTCTCCGCAATATGCCATTGGGGACCTCGTTTGGCTATCGACAAAAAATCTAAGATTAAAGATCCCTAGCAAAAAGCTTGGACCTTTATTTCTGGGACCCTTCCCAATTAAGAAACTCATTGGAAAAGCTGCAGTGCAACTCACCTTACCGGCAGATCTCAAAATACATCCCATCTTTCATGTGTCGCTACTGAAGCCACATGTTCCTAACCAAGGAATAAGGTGTACCATCTTGCCTCCACCTCCAGTACAAGTTGAAGGCGGAGAAGAATATGAGATTAAGGAGATTTTGGATTCTCTTATCCAAAGAGGAAGACTCCAATATCTCATAAGATGGAAGAACTATGGACCCCAAGACGACACCTGGTTGGATACCTCTGATGTTCACGCACCTAGGCTTATACGAAGGTTTCACTCGAAATACCCGGAGAAACCAGTGCTATAGGCCTTCCGGAGCCGGCCTTAAGGGGGGGGTACTGTAAGATTCTGGTACCTTTGGTACCCTTATTTACCATTTTCCTTTCAAACTTTGCGTCCCACCTTTCTAGTTAGGTGGAACGCATACACCTTTAAGACGGATGACGTCATCACTGAGCGCCGCTGAGCGGCTATTTCAATCGCCGGCGTTCTCTCTCACGTTGTTCGTTCAATGTGTGCCTACATCCTTACAAGCCTTGTCTTGCTGTCGGAACCTCCAGCTATTTGCCTTTACCTGGAACAGACCGGAACCTCGCTACTGATCCCGTATCTCGCTACCGGATCACTCCCTCACTACTGGACCCCTCTACTTACTAAACCTTACTAGTGATAAGTACCCCACAGGGGAATCCTCCATAACTAACTTACACTATCATCTTCTGCACATTAAGGACTGTTACTATCTATGCATACTAATTCTACCATCTGCACTGTTACATAGATTGCTAGCTCTTGAGTCTACTACCATCTATCCTTGCACTGGGTTAGTCTATCCTGTATATGTCATCTGCTGTCCTTACCACCTGTTACCATACTTGATTACTAACCTATCTGCATTCTACCTATTACCATCTACTACTCTCCTGAACATTACAATCAAGTGTTTACCATTACTGTCACTGCTCACACCTGTCCCTTCAGCACATCACCTCCATACTATAATATACATCCTATCACTCCAGTAACATCTTATTGAGTGTGTGTATATCTGTATGCTGAAGCAGACAGGCCCACAGTGATGAGTCTGGAGAGTTGGATCTGGTATTCCAACACATCTCTACATGACTACTGAGTGGAGATTCTGCAGCTGCAAATTCAGCTTACAATAAAAGCGCAGGAGCGTTACAGTGTGGTGTCTGGAGGAGAAATTTGAGCATCTCCTCTCAAGCCTGTTTCCTGATGGAGACTCACGGCGTCTTGACCTTGAAGAAGATTCTCTTCATGGCCTGACAGGGTCTCTTTCTTGACCAGACCTGGAGGAGCTGAGAGAAAGAGAAATCCAGGGAGACACAGGATTTAGTCATGAATCATGAGCCAGCATTCCCTTCCACGCCCCCCTAAAATGTACCAGCACTGACCTGTTGTGAGAGGGCTGGCCACAAGGGGCGGTGACGCAGTATCCATGTTTCAGGCAAAACCACAACTGACAAGGGAAAGAGAAAGCATACACCACGCCCCCCTTCTCCACACCGCCAATACATACAGCATCCGGCCCCCAGTCCCAACATACCAGGATCACACAGGACAGAGGCACAGGGAAGTTGTCGCTATGCCCACAGTGCTTTCCAACAGCACTGGGGCTGACAGCCAGGCCTCGCTTTCGATCGCGGTGAACTGCGCATGCGCGGGCCAGGAACGGAGCTCCAATCCCTTACTGCGCAGGCGTCTGCCGGACTGTGCGGAAGGAGAAGCAGGAAGGAGATGGCTGGAACGCAAGGAGCATTCCAGCCGCCATTGGGCCACCAGGGATAGAAAATAAAGTTTGTTTAGACACACATAACATAACAAATACGCTGCCATGGAGGAAGTGAAAATCTTCAGACCCTGTCAGGATATCCGTCGGCCATATAAAGCACCGCACAGTTTAACAGCCAGAGGGGATTTAAGTGTCACTCACCCGCTCGTGGCTGGGCCCTGGACACAGACACCGCATTCCATTCTAAGGTAAGCCGACCAAAATTTCAACAGTAATAATCCAAATAGGGTCCTTGGAGGAGGACAAAAAAGGAACACTGGCTGTACCTGCAAGCTGAAATTTATAGAGGGGGGTCCTATATCATTGGAGAGGAGGTGGGGTTAACCCACACGTAGGCTGCCATGGAGACTGTCAGGAAAACTGAGTTTTAATTTCCTTAAAATGTTGCAAAAATTTTTAGTTTTGCCATTTTGGGGAAATGCATTGGAGCCAGAGGGAAGAGGTGGACTTAATTTAAAACGGCTCCTAAGGCCCCTTTTAGAGGAGAGTGAGGAGAGTGAGCTGTGTCCGTGTCCGCTCTGCATAGTGGAGCAGACATGGACCTGGTTTAATATTAATGGTATCACTGTGCTTGATTGGCCAGCAAACTCACCTAACCTAAACCTCAAAGAGAATCTGTGCGGTATTGTCAGGAGGACGATGAGAAACACCAGACAATGCAGAGGAGCTGAAAGCTGCTATCAAAGCATCCTGGGCTTCTATAACACTTCAGCAGTGCCACAGGCTGATCGCCTCCATGCCAAGCCTCATTAATGCAGTAATTCATGCAAAAGGAGCCCGACCAAGTATTGGTATAGTGCATAGATGGACTTATGTAATATTCTAATTGTCTGAGATATTGAATTTTGGGCTTTCACTAGCTGTAAGCAAAAAAAATGCAAAATTAAAAAAATAAATTTTTTAAATATATCACTCTGTGTGTAATGAATCTATATACAATATATAGTTTCACTTTTTGAATTTATTTACTGAAATAAGTTAACTTTTTGATAATATTTTAATTTTATAAGATGCACCTCTATAGTGACATTTCACATGTAACAATCACCAAAAAGACCAAAAAAAGACTCCCTCTTATTAAAATAATAGCTTTTTATAAAGAACAAAAAAGTAAAACAAAAAATGTAAAGCGATATTACAACAAAACACCGGAAAGCAAAATAAAAAAAACGCAATGCGACATTGCACACATAATCAATTATACACATGAAATAAACAAAACTACACTAAATATTACATAGTTGGTCAGGTTGAAAAAATACACAATTCCATCTAGTTCAACCAATAAAAGAATCATAGGATCCTATACCCACAGTTGATCCATAGTAAGGCGAAAAACCCCAGCAAAGCATGATCCAGTTTGCTACAGCAGGGGAAAAACATCCTTCCTGATCCCCCGAGAGGCAATCAGATATTCCCTTGATCAACTTTACCTATAAATATTAGTAACCAGTTATAGTATGTTTATTTGGGAAAGAATCCTTTTTTAAAGCAATCCACTGAACTGGCCAAAACCACCTCCGGAGGGAGTATATTCCACATTTTCACAGCTCTTACTGTGAAGGAAAATTTCTGTATTTGGAGATTAAATCTCTTTTCCTCCAGACGTAAAGAGTGCCCCCTAGTCCTGGATGACCTTAAAGTGAATAACTCAACACCAACTTTACTATATGGACCACGTATGTATTTATACATGTTGATCATATTCCCCCCTCAATCTCCTCTTCTCAAGAGAGAATACATTCAGTTCCTCTAATCTTTCCTCATAGCTGAGCTCCTCCATGCCTCTTATCACTTTGTTGCCGTTCTCTGCACTTTCTCCAGTTCCCCGATATCCTTTCTGTGAACTGGTGCCCAAAACTGAACCGCATATTCTTTCCAGATGAGGTCTTACTAATGATTTGTACAGGGGCAAAATGATATCTCTCTCTCTGGAGTTCATATCTCTCTTAATACAAGAAAGGACTTTGCTTGCTTTGCACACCACAGCTTGGCATTGCATGCTATTATCAAGCTTAAGATCTACCAGAACACCTTCTCCCCTATGGATTCCCCTAGTTGTACTCCCCCTAGTATGTACGATGCATGCATATTCTTACCCGCCAAGTGCATAACTTTACATTTAGCAAAATTAAACCTCATTTGTCACATAGTTACCCATTTATCCACTTCAGCCCCTTGAAGGATTTGCCCCCTTAACCACTTGCCGACTGCTCACTGTGCTGCTATTGCGGCACAGTGGCTCCCCTGGGTCCAGGAACGTAGACCTACGTCGCTGGACTACTAGTGGCCTCGGTGGCGCGCGGCGATCACCGCCTCTCTTCCCCGATCGTCGGGGAAAGTGTGAGAAGATCCGCCCACTTGTGTAAACAAAGCAGGCGGATCCTCTCGGTGACAGACAGGGAGAGATCACAGGATTCAGCATAGCTGAACCTGCGATCTCTGTTTCTGTCACAAAACCCCCTCCCCCCACACACGTCAGTAAGCATGAGGCATACATTTAACCCCTTGAACACCAACAGTGTTAACCCCTTCCCTGCCAGTGTAATTATTAGAGTAACAGTGCATATTTTTAGCACTGATTACTGTAGTAATGCCACTGGTCCCCCCAAAAGTGTCAAAAATGTCAGTCAGGGGTCCGATCTGTCTGCCGCAATGTCACAGTCCCGCAAAAAAAATCGCAGATCGCCGCCATTACTAGTAAAAAAAAAAAAAAACAATAAAAATGACAAATCTTTCCCGTAGTTAGTAAAGTAAATTTTGATTTTTTTAATTTTTTCTTTAGGGAATGTTATATATCAGAATGTGAAAAATATAGTTTTTTTTTCAAAATACTCGCTCATTTGGGTACAGTGTCGCACGGCCGCGCAATTGTCAGTTAAAGTAACGCAGTCCCGAATCGCAAAATATGGCCTGGTCAGGAAGGGGGTAAAATCTTCCGGTCTTAAAGTGGATAAAAATACGGTCATTGAGAATTTATGTTTGTCAAAGACATGTAGAAAAATACATTTTGGCCTAAATATATGACAAAAATTGAATATATTGGATATTTTTTAACAGTCAAAGTAGAAAATGTAAATTTTTTGCAAAATTTTTGCTTTTTTTTTATTAATATCGCAAAAAATAAAAAGCACAGAGGTGATCAAATACCACCAAAAGAAAGCTCTGTTTGTGGGAAAGAAAGGACGTAACTTTAGTTTGGGTAAAGCATTGCATGACCGCGTAATTGTCAGTTAAAGTTGCGCAGTGCCAAGTTGAAAAAAGTTGCCTGGACATTGAGCAGCAAAATCTTCTGGGGCTAAAGTGGTTAATGAACAGGCCCTATTTTGCGATTCGGCACTGCATTATTTAACGGACAATTGCGCAGTCATGCAACACTGTACCCAAATGAAATTGATGTCCTTTTTTTCCCACAAATAGAGCTTTCTTTTAGTGGTCTTTGATCATCTGTGCGATTTTTATTTTTTGCGCTATATAAACAAAAATAGAGCAACAATTCTGAAAAAAAAAAACCAATATTTTTCACATTCTGCTATATAACATTCACAGAAAAAAAAAAAATAGAAATCAAAATTTTTTAACATTTTAGGCCAATTTGTTTTCTGCTACATATTTTTGGTAAACAAAATCGCAATAAGCGTTTTTTGATTGGTTTGCGCAAAAGTTATCGCGTCTACTAACTACGGCAAACTTTTGTCACTGTGTCTAGCAGAGTTAACGTAGCGGAAGAGGCAAAATGTCTGCAGTAGCCAAATACACTATTATTATGAAAGTATAACACCCCTCTTCAATCTGTCGTTATGGGGGGCCACTGGTCTATCACACCAGTTATGAAAATTATTTTCTAGTAACTTTTTTCACTGTCTAGCAGAGTTAATGCGTTGAAAGAGGCAACATTTCAGCAGTACCCAAATACACTATTATGAAAGTATAACACCCCGCTTCAATCTGTCGTTTTGGGGGGCCACTGGCCTATCACACCAGTTTTTAATAAAATGTCCCAGTAACTTTTGTCACTGTGTGTAGCAGAGTTAACGCAGCGAAAGAGGCAACATTTCTGCAGTACCGAAATACACTATAATATGCTTTCTATATTAGAAAGTTATTATAAGTGTATTACACCCCTATATAGCACACACCAAACAATAGTACACCTATACCAAATACCAGTCCTTGAAAGGACTTTTGTGGACCTATTACCGAGCGATCTGTGTCACTGACAATCTGTCCCTGCTCCACACAGCAAACCTCTCCCTACACTGACAAAAAGCAGAATATAGATAGTACACCTATACCAAATACCAGTCCTTAAAAGGACTTTTGTAGACCTATAACCGAGCGATCTGTGTCACTGACAATCTGTCCCTGCTCCACACTGCAAACCTTTCCCTACACTGACAAAAAGCAGAATGTAAAATGACAGCCAGATCAGGTCTATTTATAAGGTAGGGGGTATGTCCATGTGCTGAAATGTCTTAATTGGCTGTCCTGTACCACCTGATGGATGTGTCATGGGTCAAAGTTCTTCACAATTTAAAAGAATATGGCCGCCGCGAACATCGCCATATGTTCGCATGATCGACAGACAGCGAACGAGCAAAGTTCGCCACGAACCGACCACCGGGCGAACCGCAAGGCCATCTCTAGTCTCCAGTATCTTCCTGACTATAGAAGTTAAACTAACAGGTCTATAGTTACTTGGTAAATAGTTTTAACTATAGGCACCACATTAGTCTTACACCAATCCAGTGGTACTATTCCTATCATTAAGGAGTCCCTTTAAAAATAGAAACAATGGCTTAGAAATTACAGCGCTCAATTCTTTTAGGATGCGTGGGTGGATGCCATCTGGTCCAGGTGCTTTATCCCCCCTTTATTCTGTCTAATATTTCTGGACCATATCACTTTTGAGCCATTATTAATCATTTGGTGCTGTGTCAATACCATCCCCATTATGGACTTGAGCGCCCCCAGGGCTCCTTTGTATACACAGAGCTGAAGAAAGTATTTAATCAAGTTGCCTTCTCTTTTTCCTCAGTCATCCACTATACCCCCTAAAAACTCCATTCCCTCTAAATAAAACAAAACAAGAATAGATTTTTTGCAATCAAATAAAACATTTAAAGCAGCATTACACATACAATGATCAAATATTCACCTGACATAAACAAAACTACAATAGACATACTCCTAAAAATTCTTCTTCCTCTAAATAAAAAAAAAGTATTTTTTTAACAGAATAAAAAACTAAAATAAAAAAAATGTAAAGTTATACACATGAAATACAAAAAACTACACTAAACCTGCCCAAAAAAAGGCCTCTCCCTCTAAATAAAAAAGAAATAACAAAAAGTATTCTTTTTAATAACATAAAAAAGTTAATTAAAAAAATGTAAAGTGATCTTACACAAAAAATATCAAATGTACAAATGTAATAAACAAAATTACACCACATACAGTACACCCCACCAAAAAACACTCCATCTAAATAAAATAAAGCAAGGATACATTTTTTTTTTTTAAATAAAATTAAAAAGAAAAGATAAAAAATGTAAAGCGACATTGCACAAATAATGATCAAATATACACAAGAATCTAGGAACTCAAGTATCTAGATCCATACCAGACTATATCCCGCTAAACGTGGAGCCTCTTTTTTCACTGATTAAATGTAAAACACAGACATGGGCTAGATTACTGGAGGGCATGATGGGCCTGCTAGGTCTTGTAAAAATGATACGATTACGCAAAATCCTTTATGTTTCTTTGGCATGCCCCTATATATATTTCATTTAGATACTTCAAAATAATAAACACCCTGTTGCAATCTTTTATATGGGGGGGGGCCAACAGACATATTATCGTGGAAAACTCTCCAAAAGCCTACTGCTCTTGGAGAGCAGTAAAAGGGAAAAGGGTGACTGTCTTTTGCGGCAGTAAAAGTTAACCTAATGTTCCTCTCATTGGCATTAAGTTCATTTATAAAGATTTCTAGTTGAGAAAGGGTTCCTGTCCAGAGGAGCAGGACATCGTCGATGTACCTCAGCCACATCTGGTATTACTCCCCCTGAATGTTTTGGAGGTCATAAAAGGGGATGAACCACATAAGCTCATATCCATTTTCTATGACATGATAACTACCCCAGCTGCATCTCAACTTGCATACTCTTTCAAGCCTAAATGGGTGGAGGAGGTCGGAGAATTGGATGATGAAGAATGTTATCAGGCACTAGAAACCTGTAAATCAGTATCTCCCAAAATGTCTGACAAACTCATACAAACCTATATTGCACATAGGGCATACTTAACACTGGATAGGCTGGCCAAATTCGACCCTTCCCATAGCCCCACATGCTTTAAATGTCTGTTATCTACTGGCACCTTTGGGCACCTCCTCTGGCAATGGCCTCTCATCCATGGGTTCAGGGCACAAGTCGTCCAGTTCCTCCACGACCAGATGGGCTCACCGGTGACACCGGATCCCAAGCGATGCCTATTGGGCATATTTTCCGATACAGACATAAATAAGCACACGCTTAAATTTATGCATGAAACACTGTTTGGAGCTAGAAAGGTTATAGCTCGGTGTTGGATTCAAGCTTCACCTCCAACTTTAGCTGCCTGAATTGCTGAAATATATAATACCATATAATTACCAATATACCAATACCAATATATAATACCATATACCATAAAACATTTTATATTACCATATAAAAAAATTATTTATGTCAACAGGAGTTGTCCGGGTAAATTAAAAAAATATGGGACAGGTGGCTACAATCAACATCGACCTGTGTCCTATAATATATAGTACATCATTTATCTTCCTGAAACTTTGTACCATCTTCTAGGCCGTGAATAGAGGAAACAACGATATTGGTTATTGTTCTACTCAAAGACATGTTTCCCTTAGACACTGCAAAGCATATTGTATAGCCTCTTAACCTGATCAAAAGATCTGCTCACATATTTAAAAAATGTTTTTGTGTTTGTTTATTTTGTACGATATACAAGAAGGATGTCTTATGCGGAAAGGTCTGTCACCATTGCTTATTGAGTTGTGTATCTATGCATCCAAACTTTTGTATAATTGTTCACTATATTTTGTACAAAACTTAATAAAGCTAAGGAAAACAAATATACACAAGAAATAAACACAACTACACTGAAAAGGGAGGCGACTGGGGGTGTGGCTGCCATCATCCCTGTTTTAATAACCACAATGAAAAGTCTCTCTTTGTGGGATTTAAAGGCAACCATTAAAAATAAATAAATATACACATGAAATAAACACAAATACACTACCCCCCCCCCCTCAAAAAAAAAAAGAAAGAAAAAAAAGCTGCCTCTAAATAAAAAAAAAAAAAAACAAGAGCTTAGTGAACAACATTTTAGTGAAATTGGTAAATTTAATGCAGAATCAATTTTGCTGAAATTGCTTAGTCCTTATATGAATAGTTGGCCTTTTAAATTTATAGTAAAACTTGACTTTCAATATTCGGTCAGTATGCCCATATTTATGCCATTTTTTGTTAAATAGGCTTGCATAGCATATGCTATTTTGTGAACGTTTACCTTGTAAGCTCTCCTTCACTTTTTTTTTTTTTACCCAGCAAATTGTGACACCCCCCATGGTACAGCTTGAATTGCTTCATGCAGTTTAAAACCGGACATACTTAAAAGTTTAACACCTAATTATGTGTATTCCTATTAGGACTCAGAGATAATTATAGGAATATTAATCTTCATTAGGATAATTGCTGTACTTTTACAATTAGGCTATCTGCCATCCCGGTTACACACTCTGCTATGGAAGTGTGAAACTGAAATGATAGCTTGATTTTTTTATTCTCTTTTTCTTTTTTTGAAGTTGTCTTTTTTTCATCATCTTTTTGTGCGTAGGGGCTGAATTAAGTGCTGATTGCTTCTGTGATTTGTGAGAAATAATCGTCGTATTTTAATATCTGCAGATAACACCTTGCTGAATACTTTATCTTCTGGAATTGTTTGTTTGGTAGAAAATCGTTTATTTTTAGAAAGTTTCGAGATTATAAAATGCTTAACTCTTTCATCACTGCTGGCCCTTCCAGTATGTGTAGAAATTATTGGGTGGCTGTTATTTTTGTTACATGAAAGTGCATCCAGCAATGACATTTTTTTTAAAAGAAAATACTTATTTTTACCTTTTTTTCCATCCTTTGTTAGATTTCAGTGCTGCTGATCTCTTGTATCCCCCCTGCAGCCAATTCTTGAGCCACACGCTCTCTCAAGACCAGTGGCGTAGCGTGAGTTGTCAGCGCCCGGGGCAAGGTAAGTAATTTGCGCCCCCTACACAAATCTACTAGACCAGTGGTTCTCAATTCCGGTCCTCGGGACCCACTAACAGGCCAGATTTTAAGTATTACCTTGGGGGATGCAGACTAGAATACTGCAATCACTGAGCAGCAAATGAGATCACCTGTGATGTAATTTAGTTATCTTGCAAACCTGGCCTGTTGGTGGGTCCCGAGGACCGGAATTGAGAACCACTGTACTAGACCACTACACTGACACCTACACTGACCTAGCTGACCACTACACAGACCTACCTTATTCCTACACTGACCTACCTGATTACTATACTAACACCTACACAGACCTACCTGACCACTACACAGAGCTACCTGACCACTATACAAACCTACCTGACCACTACACTAACCTCGCTGACCACTACACAGACCTACCTTATTCCTACACTGACCTACCTGATTACTATACTGACACCTACACAGACCTACCTGACCACTACACAGACCTACCTGACCACTACACAAACCTACCTGACCACTACACAAACCTACCTGACCACTACACAGACACCTACACTGACCTATCTTATTCCTACACTGACATACCTTATTCCTGCACTAACCAACCCGATCACTATACTGACCTACCTAATTTCTATACTGACACCTACACTGACCTACCTGACCACTACACAGACCTACCTGACCACTACACAAACCTACCTGACCGTTACACAAACCTACCTGACAATTACACTGACCACTACACAGACCTACCTGTTTCCTGCACTAATCTACCTGATCACTATACTGACACCTACAGAGACCTATCTGACCACTACAGAGACCTACCTAATTCCTACACTAACCTACCTGATTACTATACTGACACCTACACTGACCTACCTCACCACTACACAGACCTACCTCACCACTACACCGACCACTACACTGACCAACCTGATCACTATACTGACCTACCTAATTACTATACTGATAATTACACAGACCTACCTGACCACTAAACAAACCTACCTGACCACTAGACAGACCTACCTGACCACTACACAGACCTACCTGACACGCAAACACACGCACGCAAACACACACACACATCGTAGTTTGAACTGGATAAACTGATGTCTTTTATCAACCTCACAAACTATGTAACTACACAAACCTACCTGACCAATACACTGACCACTACACTGACCTACCTGTTTCCTGCAGTAACCTACCCGATCACTATACTGACAGCTACAGAGACCTACCTGATTCCTACACTAACCTACCTGATTACTATACTGACACCTGCCTCACCACTACACAGACCTACCTGATCACTACACTGATCTACCTGATCACTACACTGACCTACCTTATACTACACCAAGGGTCCTCAAACTACGGCCCGTGGGCCACATGCGGCCCGCAAAAGGACATTTATCCGGCCCGCTTGGTGTTTTTGCCACCGCTGCCCGTCACTTTTTTTTTTTCAACATAAGAGACGGACGGTCCGGCAGCTCAGGATCATGGGAATTGCAGTCCGGCCGCAATCAAGCTCCTGGCAGTGAGAGGAACCGCTCGGTCTTGTCAAAATTTTAGGTATCGGGGCTGGCAGCGGTGAGGGACATGGGAGGCTAAGAGACCCTGGGACTCCACAGGGGACAGTCCAGTCTCACTAGATGAATGAAGCCACCGGCATGAAACCCAGAGCTGCGGGCAGAGGATTAGGGAGTTGTGGAGGGTGTCAGAAGCAAGTAGAAAGGGCTAAGGCTCAACTTGGGGGGGTGGCCAGGTGTGTCTCCTTGCCCGGGAAGTCGTGCGCCTATCTGGTGGAACCGCATAGGATGGAACGCAAATCAGCGGAGGGGCCTGAGAGACCGCGTTTGCAGGGGAAAAGGAGTGTAAAACTAACAGTAAGTGTCACTTTTCCTAGCACCCAGCACTGCCAACCAATACCCACCACCAAAGCTGCCACTGATGCCACCCCCACTCCCCCAGCACTGCCCCTGATCCCATCCCCTCCCCCCACCACTACTGCCCCTGATCCCACCCCCTCCCCCACCACCACTGAACCTATCAACTCCCCAGCACTACCACTGATCAAAGTGATGATCTGTGATGGGGGGGTGGGTCTGTGATAAAGAGGGGTCTTTGATAGGTGGGGGATCTGTGATAGAGAGGGGTCTTTGATAGGTGGGGGATCTGTGATAGAGAGGGGTCTGTGATAGGTGGGGGATCTGTGATAGAGAGGGGTCTTTGATTGGGTGGGGGGGTCTGTGATAGAGAGGGGTCTTTGATAGGGTGGGGTCTGTGATAGGGGGGGGTCTGTGATAGAGAGGGGTCTGTAATAGGTGGGGGGTCTGTGATAGAGAGGGGCCTGTGATAGGTGGAGGATCTGTGATAGAGAGGGGTCTGTGATAGGTGGGGGATCTGTGATAGAGTGGGGTCTGTGATAGGTGGGGGATCTGTGATAGAGAGGGGTCTGTGATAGGTGGGGGATCTGTGATAGAGAGGGGTATGTTATAGGTGGGGGATCTGTGATGGGGGGGTCTGTGATAGGTGGGGGATCTGTGATAGAGAGGGATCTGTGATAGAGGGAGATCTGTGATAGAGAGGGGTCTGTGATAGGTGGGGGGTCTGTGATAGAGAGGGGTCTGTGATAGGATGTGGATCTGTAAAAGAGAGGGCCCTGTGATAGGTGGGGGATCTGTGATAGGGGGGTCTGTGATAGGTGGGGGATCTGTGATAGAGGGGGATCTGTGATAGAGAGTGGTCTGTGATAGGTGGGGGGTCTGTGGTAGAGAGGGGTCTTTGATGGGGGGGGGTCTGTAATAGAGAGGGATCTGTGATAGAGAGGGGTCTGTGATAGTTGGGGGATCTGTGATAGAGAGGGGTCTGTGATAGGTGGGGGGTCTGTGATATAGAGGGGTCTGTGATAGGATGTGGATCTGTAAAAGAGAGGGCTCTGTGATAGATGGGGGATCTGTGATAGGTGGGGGATCTGTGATAAAGAGGGGTCTGTGATAGGATGTGGATCTGCGATAGTGAGAGGTCTGTGATAGGATGTGGATCTGTGATAGAGAGGGGTCTGTGATAGGTGGGGGATCTGTGATAGGTGGGGGATCTGTGATAAAGAGGAATCTGTGATAGGTTGTATGGCTGAACTTGCATTAGATTAGGAAGAAAAAAGGCACACGTGCTTTCTTTTTTCCTGCAGTGGAATCGGATTGCATGGGTCTTCTCACCCATGCGATCAGATTCCTGTGCGAGTTCACACAGGGCAGTGTGAACTGGAAATATGGTGCAGGAACCGGCACAATTACAGAGCCGATTCCTGCACCGCACCAGTATGAGCCTGGGGTAAAAGCGGAGTTCCACCAACATGGGCACTGGTGAGGCTGAAATGATGTGGACTGGTAAGGCTACATTGATTGACACTGATCAGACTGCATTGATGGGCAGTGCAGTCTGTATGTCTCTGTGTGGGCAAAGTTATTGCTGGTATATTGTTTTTGTAGCGCTGTGCATATATATATTGGTATTTTACTAATAGCAATTTGGGATAGTTTTTTAAATTATAGTCCGGCCCACCAATGGTCTGAGGGACAGTGAACTGGCCCCCTGTTTAAAAAGTTTGAAGACCCCTGTACTACACTGACCCCTACACTGACATTCCTGATTCCTACACTGACCTACCTGACACCTTCACTGACCCCATACACTGACCCCCTACACTTACACGCCTACACTGACCCCTTCATTGACACCTACACTAACCTCTTCACTGACACCTACACTGACCCCCTCACTGATACCTTGTAAGGTTCTGGCACTCTCAGTGCCTCCTATCACATTATTTCCGGGTGATTTCCATCTACCTAGATAGAAGAAACACATATAGGTGTGTTTCCCTTTAAGACTGATGCTGTCATCACTCAGCGCCGGACTAGATGGCTATTTAAATCGCCGGTTCTCACTCACATGTGTTCGTTCAAACACCCTTACCTGGATGCTAACTTGGCTTGAAGCTTTCGTGCTTGCAAGCATACCTCGCTGACGGAACCTCGCTGCGCTGATCCCTGTATCCCGCTTCCGGATCATCCGCTCCTCCTGAACAAACCTTCGGCTGTATTGCTATTAGTGCTAAGTACCCCGCAGGGGAACCCTCTATAAACTTATACTAAGCTTACACTATCTAGCTCTGCATAGTAAAGACTATTTATCACATCTGCATATCTAGATTGCTAGCTCTTAAGACTACTGCTACTTATTCCTGCACTGGGTTGATCTCTCTTGTATGTCCACCTGCTACTCTGTCATCTGCTACCATACATGATTGCTAAACCTACCTGCATCCATCTGCTACTGTCTTACCTTCAAGTGTCTGTCACCTACCACCTCCACTCAACCTGTCTCTTAAATCTTCATCACTGTGTTACTACATACATAAAGTCACTCTAGGAACCAGCTTGTTGAGTGTGTGTATTTACTAGCTGAAGTAAGACCTTCCACACATGATGAGTCATGTGAGGTTGGGAATGGTATCTCAGCATCTCTCTTACATGACTACTGAAGTGGAATATTTCTGCAGCTGAAAATCCACACCATACATGAAACGCAGGAGCGTTACATACCTACACTGACCCCCCTACAGTGACACCTGCACTGGCTCCCCTTCACTGACCCCTCTTACCTGCCCCTCCTTCACTGACCCCCCTTCACTGGCCCCCCTACACTGAACCCCATTCACTGACCCCCCCCTACACTGACCCCCCCTACACTGACCCCTTCACTGACTCCTTCACTGACACCTACACTGACTCCTTCACTGACACCTACACTGATGCCCCTACAGTGACACATACACTGGCCCCCCCTTCACTGACTCTTCTTCCCTGCCCCTCCTTTACTGAGCCCCCTTCACTGACCCCTACACCGACACCTTCACTAACCTCTACACTGACCCCCCCCTACACTGACCCCCCTACACTGACTTTTACACTGACCCCCCACATTGACCCCCCTACACTGACCTCCCCTACACTGACCCCCCCTACACTGACGCCCCCCTACATTGACACCTAAACTGATCTCCCTACACTGACCCCCCTACTCTGACTCCCCCTTCACTGATACCCCCCCTTCACTGACCCCTTCACTGACCCCCCCCCCACATTGACACTTACACTGACCCCCCTACAATGACCCCTTCACTGACACCCCTACATTGACCCCCCCACACTGACACCTACACTGACCCCCCTTTACTGAACCCTTACACTGACCCCCCCTACATTGACCCCTTCACTGACCCCCCCCCCCACATTGACACTTACACTGACCCCCATACAATGACCCCTTCACTGACACCCCTACATTGACCTCCCCACACTGACACCTACACTGACCCCCCTTCACTGAACCCTTACACTGACCCCCCCTACATTGACCCTTTCACTGACACCTACACTGATCCCTTCACTGACCCCCCCCCCCCCCCACATTGACACCTACACTGACTCCCCTACACTGACCCCCCTTCATGGACACCTACACTGATCCCCCCCTACACTGACCCCCCTACACTGACACCTACACAGACCCCTTTACTAACACCTACACTGACCCCCCTTCATTGACACCTACACTGATACCTACACTGACCCCTTCTACACTGACACCTACACTGACCCCCCTACACTGACACCTACACTGACCCCCCCCCTGTGGGCTGCGGGCATTGTACAGGAGAATGCAGGGCTGCGGGCATTGTGCAGGAGAATGCAGGGCTGCGGACATGGTACAGGAGAATGCAGGGCTGTGGGCATGGTAATGGTACAGGAGAATGCAGGGCTGTGGGCATGGTAATGGTACAGGAGAATGCAGGGCTGCGGACATGGTACAGGAGAATGCAGGGCTGCGGGCATGGTACAGGAGAATGCAGGGCTGTGGGCATGGTACAGGAGAATGCAGGGCTGTGGGCATGTTAATGGTAGAGGAGAATGCAGGGCTATGGGCATGGTACAGGAGAATGCAGGGCTGCAGGCATGGTACAGTAGAATGCAGGGCTGTGGGCATGGTACAGGAGAATGCAGGGCTGTGGGCGTGGTACAGGAGAATGCAGGGCTGCGGGCATGGTAATGGTACAGGAGAATGCAGGGCTGTGGGCATGGTAATGGTACAGGAGAATGCAGGGCTGTGGGCATAGTACAAGAGAATGCGGGGCTGCGGGCATACTACAGGAGATGCAGTGCTGCGGGGATGGTAAAGGTGTACCATCCCCGCAGCACTGCATCTCTTGTAGTATGCCCGCAGCCCTGCATAATGGCAGGTAGTGCGGCTGTGGAGGAGTCTCACTTTCCTGTTCCTGAGGCGACATTGATTTAAAAATGGCGCCAACACGTCATTGCGCATGCGCCGCCGCCGCTCGGGAAAGCTCCTATCCCGCCTCAGGAGCACGTCGGGCCGGCCGGGGACAATTTTTTATGACTTTTTATGAGGGTTTTTTATGAGTTTAAGTGCCCTGATTACCTTTTCTGTGTTCTTCTTTGAGGAGGAGCCGCTGATCGGCTCTCCTTGCCACATACCCTGACAGTGTGAGGCGAGGAGAGCCGATAAATGGCACTTCCTCATTTACACGTGATCGGCTGTGATTGGACACAGCCAATCACATGAGTAAGGAGCAAAGATCTTTACCAAGATCGGGGGTTGCGCCGTGTCCTACGGTAGCAACATGGCGCGGCCACAATCGCCGTACTGCACGTCCCCGTGCACGTGCGAGAGAGGTTGTTCTGCTGTGCCGTCATATGACAGCGTCCCAGAACAATAGCCGTACAGTTCCGCTGTCATTTGAAGGGTGGGAAGTAGTTAAAATTGCGCACCCTCATGGAATGGTGCCAAATTTAGGTATTTAAAAATCTCCATACGCAATGCTTAAAAAGTTTTTACAGGTTACCTGTTTAGAGTTACAGAGGAGGTCTTGGGCTAGAATTTTTGCTCTCACTCGAATGTTTGCGGCGATACCTCACGTGTGTGGTTTGAACACCATTTACATATGCTGGCGCGAAGTACGTATGCGTCTGCTTCACTTTTATTCCTATTACAAGGAATATAGCTATGTACCTTGTAATAGGAATAGGGCATGACAGGTCATCTTTACAGAGAGAGCTGCAGTCTATAAGTCCTCAGATCTCACCTCTAGGCTGGAAAGCCTAAAATAAAAAAAAATACAAAAAATGATCCTGGCTTCCCAGCCAAGGCAACAGCAGTCTTTACAACTGCAGAGGCCGTATGTGACGTCATAACGTCGCCCCCAGCCTCCCAAGATCATAGAGATGACTGAGGACCATCTGGTCCTCAGCTAACTCGATGGTAGATATCACCTGCTGGCCGATTCATTCCCTGGCTCGCAGATCACACGGGCCAGCCGGTAGAAGCACCAGAGGGCGGCGGAAGGGGGGGGGGGTTGTCCCCTCCTGCCACCTGTAAAAACAATCAAGCGGCTGAACAGCTGGAGCAGGGAATCACCGGCAGAAAAAGAAGATATCTGAATGATGCCTGTAGCCGCAAGCATCATTCAGATATCCACACCTAAAATCCAAAACGTCATATGACGTGGGCAAATGCAGTGTGACATAAAATATTGCAACGACTGCCATTTTATTTTCTAGGGTCTCTGCTAAAAAAAAAAAATACAGATTTTTACTAGTAAACAACAAATGTTAGAAAAAGGCCTGGTCTTAAAGCGTAACTCCACTTTTGTTGAGAAAAAAAACATTCCCTTCTGGGTGATCCCTGTACATTACAAGGATTTTAACAAACTTTTTTGCAGATTCCTACATTTTGTTATTCTGAAGAAATCATTGTTTGTGCCTCTGTGCTGAGTGGGTCAAATGGGAGTGGTTTCATCATTATTTATAAGCTGGGGCAGCTGCAGGGCTCTATTGAGGAAATCTGCTGGGCCTGCATCCCTTTTGACGGGCTCCAATTGGGAGTATCTGACCAAAAATTACATTTTTATTGCAGGGGATGCCAAAAATCTGACTTGTATCTAAAAGAGACTTCTGGGAAAATTGGTGAGCCAATCACACAAGCAGGAAATGATGTTTCTGGGGTGTGGTCAGTATACATTCTGTGTACAGAACAGCTTCAGGTAGCCATATTGCATTGCTATTTCATAAAATAGGAAAGGTAATTTTCAATAACATTCAATTTCAACATGATTTGTGTCACAATTGTATACGCTTTATTGTTTTTTCTGTATTTGCTATTTTTTTCCTCCACGAAAGTGGAGTTACTCTTTATCCACTTACCGACCGCCCGCCACAGTTGTACGTCGGTCCTTTGATGCTAAATACCGGGGTTATAGCAGCAGATAGCTGCCATAACCCCGGTATTTTTTAAAACAGCGGGCAATCGGCTTTCAGATAAGGGTGGTCCCAGCGGAGGATTTGCCGCCGGTTCACCCTTGCGGTGCAGTGGAAGAGGTGTCCCGCCGTCCTGCCAAGGCCCGGCTGTTTTCCCCGCTTACCGGACCCTCTGGCAGCGGGGAAAACAATCCGGTCCCGGATCCTCAGAGACAGGAAGTCGAGTGAGGGCAAGATGGCCCTCACTCGACTCTATGGTCTTGGAGGACCGGAGCGACATCAAACGTCATTGCCTAGCAACCTGTTTAAAGGGTCGATTTGTTTTCAACATTTTTTTTTCTTTTTAAGTGTAGTTGTGAGGTCTGAAATCTTTTTTACCCCAGATCTGACAATAAAGAGGTCCTGTCATGCCTATTTCTATTACAAGGGATGTTCAAATTCCTTGTAATAGGAATAAAAATTATCAACATTTTTATTTTTTTTTTAAAAACTGTAAAAAGAAAAAATAATAAATAAAATAAATAGGAAAAAAAATAATTAAAGCGCCCTGTCCCCGTAAGCTCGTGCACAGAAGCGAACCCACACCGAAGTCCCGCCCACATATGTATATGGTGTTCAAACCACACATGTGAGGTATTGCTGCGATCGTTAGAGCCCTAGACCTCCTCTGTAACTCTAAGCTGGTAACCTGTAGGAATTTTTAAAGTGTCGCCTATGGGGATTTTTAAGTACCAAAGTTTGTCACCATTCCACGAGCGTGCGCAATTTTGAAGCATGACATGTTTACTCAGCGTAACATTATCTTTCACATTATGGAAAATAATTGGGCTAACTTTACTGTTTTCTTATTTTTTAATAGAAAAAAGTGAATTTTTTCCAAAAAATTTGCGTTTGGAAGACCGCTGCGCAAATACGGTGTGATAAAAAATATTGCAACGATCTCCATTTTATTCTCTAGGGTCTCTGCTTAAAAAAATATATATAATGTTTGGGGGTTCTAAGTAATTTTCTAGGGAAAAAAATGATTTTAGCTTGTAAACACCCGGTGTCAAAAATCGGCCCAGTGTTAAAGTGGTTAAGTATATGTGATTTTAGTCATTGGGTTTACATGTATAATGAATCCTAGTTATAGGATAAATTTTAACAGATAAGGACAGCGGCATGTATGGATCGCTCCCAGGTTTCCTGACACATTCGATTAGGCAGGACTGCACAAAGAATTATTTTTCTTTCTTAGAAAGTCCCTTTTAGATTAACATTCAGTTATCCGGCAGGGTGCAAGCTTTCCAGCGACCCTCTCTGTGAGCTGGAAATGTTTAATGCTCACTCCCTGCAGAGGTGATAGATTAAAAATGAGAAACGTTGAAGTGCGATTCTGAGTCAGTTTTGATTAGTTTCCTATCTTGGGATATGAAAGGAACTTATCAAACAAGAATATCATATTACAACCAACCTCCTCTCTGCCAATTGTCCTAGACACTTACTGAAACTTTCCATTTTACGGAAGGACTCTTGAACACCTATTCATAACCCGAGAAGTTAAAAAGAATCAAATATAAGCAAGAAATAGAATAAACAGCACAAGGGACTTACATCTCCATGCAGATAAATCGCTCTTTTATTATACTGCAAAGCTTGGCATTGTGGCATTGACAGCAGGGTATCACTTTATCTCGAAGTATATGCAAACCTAAAACCAAATAAATATATTCAGCTGATAAATCCTTAGATGTGATGACTGGATTTTTTTTCTTTTATTATTTAGAATTTTTAAAATATTTTTTCTTTATTTAGATTGTGTTTACTTGTATATAAAATGCATTTTTTAGCTTTCCAAAAAGTGTTTCCCAGTGCCAAACCTTTCATCCAATTTCTAAATTGCTGCATTTGTAAATGTCAAAAGCCAATAAAAAGAAATAGTAGTTGTTAAAAAAAAACACTTGTGGATTTAACTAACCATTTTTTTGTATAATTCTCCTTTAAGCGGGGGGGGGGGGGGGGGGGGGGTGTGTCCTATGCCTAAATACCTTTACTAATAGGTGTCCCTCATTCCCATCTCAAAATGTTGGGAGGTATGCTCAAGACTCTGGGTTCTTGATTTCCAAATGAAATGCCAAGTTTTCCAGTCTGTGATGATTTGGGGAGCCATATTATCTGCGGGTGCTGGGCAATGGATGGCTGCCGGAACCCGCTGATCGTCAGGCAGTGACACAGAATGGAACTTTGCTTATGTACACAAGGCAGAGCTCCATTCTGACAAGGGGAAAGGGATGGATTTTGTGTTCCTGCAAAGCAGGGAATAAAATCCATCACTTCCCTTAGTAAAAGCAGCACATACCATACACATAAACACTGGCTAGGCACACATTTAACTCTTTGATCACCCTACATGTTTAACCCCTTCTCAGCCAGTGTCATAGTACAGTGACAGTACATATTTTTAGCACTGATCACTATGTGAGATGATTACGGCCACACACACCTACACAGGTTGAACTGGATGGACTATTGTCTTTATTCAACCTCACCTACTATGTAACTATGTAACTAGAGATGCACCGAAATTACAACAGCTGAAATATATCAGCCGAAAAATGGCCTTATCCACATTTTGCTGATAAGCTAAAAAGATGCTGATAATGGCGCGGAAAACGCATGCAATTTTGCAGTAATTATGCATCGATATTACTGTGCTTATGGTTTGTTTTTCATAGGTAATGCAACTCAAAAACTGCATTAAAAATGTAACACGGGTGCGTTATTGATGCGAGGAGGTGGGTTTTTGGTGCAGTTATTTTACTGACCAAAAATGCAGCAAGCAAGATTTTTAACATCACAATGGAAGCGCAACAGATCAGTGTAAAGACATACACAGAATTTAAAGAGATACCTTTTTCTTGAGCTTTTTTTGGGCGAAAGGTGAATTCAATTCATTTAAATTCCTAATATTAATGAAAAAGTTGAATATAAAACAATTATTTATAAAAAAATATATATATTTAATAAAAAAAATTCTGTTTCGGCACCAAAACTTCCATTCGGTGCACCTCTACCGATAACTGTATTAGTGTCACTAGTTCCCACAAAGCGTCAAAAGTGTCATTTAGTGTCCATTTGTCCACCGCAATATTGCAGTCCTGCTATAAGTCGCTGATTGTTGCCATTATTAGTATATAAAAATAATCTAGTACAGTATATACAGTACACCCACCTCCATCACAGGGGTTACGTTTCAGACCCACCCGCAATAAGTGAAAATCCGCGAAATAGAAATACCCTATTCAAATACACTCTAGGCATGTTTTTATAACTTTCACTGTACTTTTAATAGCATTTAAAGGTCTTTAAATGTGTTTCTATTGTTTTAAAAGTGTGTTTAAAAGATACTGAGAGACAGAGCAAGAGCAATGAAAAACACAAAAATATTTAATTAACAATGATTTAATTAGTAAAATAATATAAATAGGTCTTACAAAAAGAACCGCAAAATACCGGGACCGCGAAAACTGAACCGCGATATAACGGGGGTTTACTGTATCCCATAGTTTGTAGATGCTATAACTTTTGCGCAAACTAATCAATATACACTTGTTGGGATTTTTTTTTACCAAAAATATATAGCAGAATACATATTGGCCTAACATTTTGAAGAAAATAGATTTTATTAGTTTGTTTTATTGGATGTGAAATGATTGCTTTAATTTTTTCAAAACTGTCTTTCTTTTTTTGTCTATAGCGGAAAAAATAAAAACACAGCAGTGATCAAATACCACCAGAAGAAAACTATATTTGTGGGAAAAAAAGGACATACATTTTATTTGTGTACAGCATTGCATGACTGTGCAATTACCAGGTAAAGTAACGCAGTGCTGTATCGCCAAAAAAATGGCCTGGTCATGAAGGGTGGTAAATCTTCCAGAGGTCAAGTGGGTATTATTCAAATTTACCAACTATGTAACTGTGTAATTTTTTAAAATGTATTATTTAATTTTGCAGTTATTATATTTATTATTATAAAAACTGCAGCACTCAAAAACGAAAAACAAAGAAAAAAATACAAAATGTAAGTTTCTGTTTAATTATTTCAAAAAGTTTTTTAAAAGTAATAATAAATACTTTTTTTTCATCCATCGTTACATTTTAGTGCTACTGATCTCTTGCAGTCTCTTTTGCGATCATGTTTTGAAAGCTTGCACTCCAGCAATGTGTGCATGGCATTTCTCAGGGTGCATTTCCTGATGGTGATAACAGTGGATCATGCCTGTGCAATGTGTGCTGAACTGGTCACTTGTAGTCTCCATCGGAAGCCCATGTGACAGAGTGACAACCTAGGAGAACAAATGGGAAACAGGCACAGAGCGTTGTCACCCTATAACAGGAAGTGCATGAACAAGGACCTTGATGGCGGGATTACCAGGGATTATTTTAATAACATCTGCAGATTTAAAAATATTCTAAATGACTTTTGTCAATTGGCTGTAAAAGTGTTTTGAACAGATTTCGCTATCTGGCAATACGACATGTGAGAGAGATGTACCTGCTATGTGTTAATGAGGGGTTGTTTTGTTTTACATTTTGACAATATGTGAATGTATCTGGGAAGAGTTGATGAATATCTAATTATATTTCTTTTATGTGTGAAACTTCCAACAAATAGTTGTTGGCAATCATTTTTGTTCCTTGCAGTAACTTTATAAGTTTATAAATCTGCATGCAAAAATTCCTGACATATCTCAATATACAGCAACAGTATTTTTTTCAGAAAACTCCACTTCCCAAAACACATCTGTTTTTTTGGGTCCCCTGTTCCGAGTGGCCAGGACTATGTAGCAACCAGAGAAATAGAAAGGACAAAAACCCCTCAAACAAATACATAAAACAAAGCAAATAGGGTATACAGTTGGTAAATACTATCTGTGTGTGAGTGAGTATATATAGTAGAAATAGGGTATTCCATTGATATTAAGCTAGTGGTCCAAAGGATGACCCCTAATCCAAATACTGGGGGCAGTCCTGCCAAAGGTTCAAGGTTATAATAACAATATGTCGATATGTATTAAATCCTTTCCCTGCTGGCCAGCATGTTGGGGCCCAGATCCAGCAATGGAGTATTGGGACGCCTGCCTTTACACGCACATGAACTTTAATGGTATCCCAGTCTGCAGGATTCATTATTAAGGTAGCCCACCCTTTGCAGCTATAACAGCTTCAACTGTTCTGGGAAGGCTGTCCTCAAGGTTTAGGAGTGTATCTATGGGAGTGTTTGACCATTCTTCCAGAAACGCATTTGTGAGGTCAGTGAAGTTCACTTTTTTGGTTCACCACCAAAAAGAACACCCCCGTCTGTACCCCCTTGTGCATCTCAGGCGCTCTCCCTTCTGCTCCAGACGTGGGTGTTTTTTTTTTTTTGGTGGTGTCTGGAGCAGAAGGAAGAGCGCCTGAGATGCACAAGGGGGTACAGCAATTATGCCCTTAATATTATTGGTGCTGGTGTGCCAACAACAAAAACACCCACGTCTTGAGCAGAAGGGAGAGCGCCTGAGATGCACAAGGGGGTACAGCAATTATGCCCCTACAATTATTGGTGCTGGTTCACCACCAAAAAACACCCACGTCTGGAGCAGAAGGAAGAGCGCATGAGATGCACAAGGGGGTACAGCAATTATGCCCCTACAATTATTGGTGCTGGTTCACCACCAAAAAAACACCCACGTTTGGAGCAGAAGGAAGAGCGCCTGAGATGCACAAGGGGCTACAGCAATGATGCCCTTAATATTATTGGTGCTGGTTCACCACCAAAAAAACACCCACGTCTGGAGCAGAAGGAAGAGCGCCTGAGATGCACAAGGGGGTACAGCAATTATCCCCTTAATATTATTGGTGCTGGTGCGTCAACAACAAAAACACCCACGTCTTGAGCAGAAGGAAGAGCGCCTGAGATGCACAAGGGGGTACAGCAATTATGCCCCTACAATTATTGGTGCTGGTTCACCACCAAAAAACACCCACGTCTGGAGCAGAAGGAAGAGCGCATGAGATGCACAAGGGGGTACAGCAATTATGCCCCTACAATTATTGGTGCTGGTTCACCACCAAAAAAACACCCACGTTTGGAGCAGAAGGAAGAGCGCCTGAGATGCACAAGGGGCTACAGCAATGATGCCCTTAATATTATTGGTGCTGGTTCACCACCAAAAAAACACCCACGTCTGGAGCAGAAGGAAGAGCGCCTGAGATGCACAAGGGGGTACAGCAATTATCCCCTTAATATTATTGGTGCTGGTGCGTCAACAACAAAAACACCCACGTCTTGAGCAGAAGGAAGAGCGCCTGAGATGCACAAGGGGGTACAGCAATTATGCCCCTACAATTATTGGTGCTGGTTCACCACCAAAAAAACATCCACGCCTGGAGAAGAAGGAAGAGCCCCTGAGATGCACAAGGGGGTACAGAAATTATGCCTCTAATATTATTGGTGCTGGTTCACCAACAAGAAAAACACCCACGTTTGGAGCAGAAGAAAGAGCGCCTGAGATGCACTAGGGGGTACAGCAATTATACCCCTAATATTATTGGTGCTGGTTCACCACCAAAAAAAAACACCCGCTTCTGGAGCTGAAGGAATAGTGCCTGAGATGCACAAGGGGAGCAGCAATTATTCCCTTAAAAATTATTAGTAAGCACTACCACCTACCACAAACAGGGTGGAGTAGTAATATTGCAGCAACAGAACCTGATGCTGCTAAAAAAAAAAAAAATGAATTGAAAAGAAAAAAAATGTCTATATATCAATGAAAAAAAAAAAAAAAAGGGGGATCAGTGGGGTGACACAGACATGTTGTATACAATGAACTTCAGTGGCCCCACTACAATCACAGCACTAAACTGACTGCAGTACACTGTGTAACATAAGAATCAGCTCTACACTACACTGCAATGGCTGATATATACACTGCAATGGCTGATATATATACTGCACTGGTGGATATATAGCCTACAATAACTGATAAATATATATACTGAGCTATCTGATATATACAGTGCTTTGCGAAAGTATTCGGCCCCCTTGAACTTTTCGAACTTTTGCCACATTTCAGGCTTCAAACATAAAGATATAAAACTGTAATTTTTTGTGAAGAATCAACAACAAGTGGGACACAATCATGAAGTGGAACGAAATTTATTGGATATTTCAAACTTTTTTAACAAATAAAAAACAGAAAAATTGGGCGTGCAAAATTATTCAGCCCCTTTAAGTTAATACTCTGTAGCGCCACCTTTTGCTGCGATTACAGCTGTAAGTCGCTTGGGGTATGTCTCTATCAGTTTTGCACATCGAGAGACTGAAATTTTTGCCCATTCATCCTTGCAAAACAGCTCGAGCTCAGTGAGGTTGGATGGAGAGCGTTTGTGAACAGCAGTTTTCAGTTCTTTCCACAGATTCTCGATTGCATTCAGGTCTGGACTTTAACTTGGCCATTCTAACACTTGGATATGTTTATTTGTGAACCATTCCATTGTAGATTTTACTTTATGTTTTGAATCATTGTCTTGTTGGAAGACAAATCTCCGTCCTAGTCTCAGGTCTTTTGCAGACTCCATCAGGTTTTCTTCCAGAATGGTCCTGTATTTGGCTCCATCCATCTTCCCATCAATTTTAACCATCTTCCCTGTCCCTGCTGAAGAAAAGCGGGCCCAAACCATGATGCTGCCACCACCATGTTTGACAGTGGGCATGGTGTGTTCAGGGTGATGAGCTGTGTTGCTTTTACACCAAACATAACGTTTTGCATTGTTGCCAAAAAGTTCGATTTTGGTTTCATCTGACCAGAGCACCTTCTTCCACATGTTTGGTGTGTCTCCCAGGTGGCTTGTGGCAAACTTTAAATGACACTTTTTATGGATATCTTTAAGAAATGGCTTTCTTCTTGCCACTCTTCCATAAAGGCCAGATTTGTGCAGTATACGACTGATTGTTGTCCTATGGACAGAGTCTCCCACCTCAGCTGTAGATCTCTGCAGTTCATGCAGAGTGATCATGGGCCTCTTGGCTGCATCTCTGATCAGTCTTCTCCTTGTATGAGCTGAAAGTTTAGAGGGACGGCCAGGTCTTCGTAGATTTGCAGTGGTCTGATACTCCTTCCATTTCAATATTATCGCGTGCACAGTGCTCCTTGGGATGTTTAAAGCTTGGGAAATCTTTTTGTATCCAAATCCGGCTTTAAACTTCTCCACAACAGTATTTCGGACCTGCCTGGTGTGTTCCTTGTTCTTCATGATGCTCTCTGTGCTTTAAACGGACCTCAGACTATCACAGTGCAGGTGAATTTATACGGAGACTTGATTACACACAGGTAGATTCTATTTATCATCATTAGTCATTTAGGTCAACATTGGATCATTCAGAGATCCTCACTGAACTTCTGGAGAGAGTTTGCTGCACTGATAGTAAACGGGCTGAATAATTTTGCACGCCCAATTTTTCAGTTTTTTATTTGTTAACAAAGTTTGAAATATCCAATAAATTTTGTTCCACTTCACGATTGTGTCCCACTTGTTGTTGATTCTTCACAAAAAATTACAGTTTTATATCTTTATGTTTGAAGCCTGAAATGTGGCAAAAGGTTGAAAAGTTCAAGGGGGCCGAATACTTTCGCAAAGGCACTGTATATCCTGCAAAAACCGATAAATATATACTGTCTACTCCACTATCTCCTGAAATAGCTGATAAATATATATATATCTACTACACTGGCTGATCTATTAACATAGAAATTGCACAATCCACTAACTACTCTGCCTAATCTCCACTCCTAACACACTACACGTGGCTACCGTTTAAGCAGTCTTTATATAGTGTGGGACGTGGACTTGGCCCCTGAGCCATGATTGGCTAAAGGCATCCTGCCTTTGGTCAATCACGGACGTTGTGCTGTGATTGGTCAAAGCATACAGGTCAAGGTGCATGCTTTGGCAAATCACAAGCATTGCATTACGGTGGGCAAATTTCCCACGAACGGCACCGTTTTTTTTTTTTTTTTTTCCCCCGCATATAACGAACTATCAGGGTACCTTTTGTCCTGTTATCCTTCAAATCCACCCTATACCTCTTGAAATCTTAAGATACAAAGGCTTTCTCATGCATAATATTCACGGTTAATAAAACATTAAATTAATAGACCTTTGAGGGGTTAACAAATATGTAATTAAATATATATCGCATACTAGTGAACCTAATATATCACATTGTCCTCTAATTTTCATAACATTTGTTTGATACATATACAATCTTTTTAATAATAATAAATGACTATGATAAGTCTATTATAGATATATTTTATCTTTAGAAAACAATCAATGCCCGAATGAGAAATATAAATATATGGACATCGGCTTTCCTCTGGTTATTCTTCAGAAACTTTACTCGGTTTTGCCGTTTCCCGTGATAAATCTTTTAAATTATATGTATACAGTGTAGCCGAGCGTTGCCCTTGGAGCGACTTGCTTAATCGGCTCTTGTGTCATTCCTGAACTCGATGGTTCATTGTCTACTCCTTGCAGGTACAGCCTCTGCTGACACTATAGGTGGAGCGCTACCGTCACTTCCGGTCCACATGACCGGAAGTTGATGCTAGCGACGGATACACAGGAACGTCCTCCCGCAAGTCCGTTCTGGACAATCGGAGGGTGGACGTGGGGGGCGGGAGACGTAAGAGGGCGGAAATTGGCGCCAAACTGACTTCTATTTAACCACCAAACAAATGTGCAAATAAATATGGCCAGTTTAACACACGGGACTATACTAAAGGCCCGTACACACGTACCGATCGTCGGCATACAAACGTCGGTGGACGAAGGATCTGCCGATTGTACGCGTGTTAGTATGGTGCCTCCGACAGATGTCTGCGCACAATCCGCGGACAAAAGTCTTTCGTGCAAACATGAAAATATTTGTATGCCGACACCAGAACGGACGATTGTTCGCCTGTCAGTACACAATTCGGCCGACAGACCGCAGATTTGCAAGACTGGGCATGCTCAGAAAATAGAAAACACAGGGAAAGTTAACCATTACATGACATCACTTCTGCAGTCGGCGGACAAAATTCTTGTGCTGTCCTTGTGCTGTCTTTGCACTTTTCAGCAGACACCGACATCCCGGGGAGAAAAGAGGAACATTTGTAAGCCGACCATCGGTACGTGTGTACGGGGCTTTACCTGCAAATCTTTTATACTTTACGATTGACATACTCTCTCACTGAACGCTGATGGAACAAGGTAATAACTCATGAATTCTAAATATACTTTTTAGTCTATTTCTCCTTGAAAAAAAAAACTTTAGAAATTTTATTTTTGGTCTTTTTTGACCTCCCTTATTCTTTTTATGGACAAAATTGATAAATTATTTTATATGAATTTTTTCTTTGTCCTTTTAGATTGGATGTCTACAATTGACTCTTTAGTCATAAGTATCCCCATACAGCGCTATTGAGAGATATGGTCATATCCTTTTAAGTCTATCCCCCGGTGGTATACTATATCTTCTAAACATATTATATCCACCATTTCCCTGGATAATTCACCTATACCCTGATATATATATATATAACTATCTGATATCTCACATCCCAGTCTCATTGGGTAAGTTTCTCTTTAAACACTTGGTCCTTATATATCTTCTTCAAGCGTGTAACCTTATTAACACTTTCATATTTTCAAGCACTTTTCATCCACCCCTTTTCTCCTTATTTATGCACATTCCGTATTTTATATTATTACCTTTTCACCTATAAACATCATTGTTCCCTGATATATTATTTTGGAACTTTGTAACACTGTTTAGTTTTTTCAGTATCTTTTTTTTTCATCTATAATCTCACCTGTCAACATACTCGATCTTTATTCTCTTTATATTTACACATTGTCTGCCAAACCAAGAAATAATTAATGTTAGTATAACTATTTCTTTATTTTTAGGTTTCAATTAAATATCCCTGTTTTTTTTTTTTTGGTCTTTCCCAAATTCGCCCCCCTTCCTTCCCCCCCCCCTTCCCCCCACTCTTATATTATGTGGAAGGATAGATCTTTAGTCAGCTGATTAAGATCTATATATTCAGTAAGAACCAACGCTAATACAAGCATATAGGTAAGCTATCTTTGCCATATATATATATTATTATGTGTAAAACATCTATAAAATCAGTTTTCTACAATATCTGCATTTCATCTCTCTTCCTGTCTGGCCCCTTCCCCAGGACGCCCCGGACCTCCTGTCCATGGGTAACCGGGGATATGGCCAATATGCCCCCCCTTAAGTTTCTCTGATGGATTACTATATATGCAAATTAGGAGCCTTCCCCTTTTTCTTTCCCTTCTTTTTCTTTCTTCTCTCCTTTCCTTATCTCTCTCTTTTCTCTCTTCTTTTTCTTTTCTCGTTTTCCCTTTTTTTTTTTTTATTTAAGTATATTGACTAAAGAAATAATATTAATTGAGTTTTTCTAGAATATAGAGTTCAGGAAATATGAAATGAATATTCATCGATATAAGACTGGTCAAAATGAAGGAATAAAATGTTTTTTAACCTTATAGAGATAAATAACTCATGATATATTGACAAGACCTAAACAGTATAAAGTTGGAATTTTCCTTACTTCTAAAATTCTGTATGTTCCATATGTATGAATATTATTAACATATATCTTTATATATTTATAAACTAATGTATATTTTGCTTATTTCATAGAACATATTGTTATTCCTATTTTTGCTGGAACCTGAAGAAGCATCTCATGCGAAACGCGTAGTTCCAGCTCTTCCTTATACTTATGTAGCCCGGACTCTTGGGGCTTTGTGTAATGTAACAATATGTATATATGATTACTCTACCACATTTATAAACTTGACTTTTATATTCCTTACTGCTGTAAACATAAACTTAATAAAATTATATATTTTTTATCTTTTACATGGTTTGGAAGTGTGAAAATAAATTATTTTTGTTAGTATATGTGGCACATTTAAACCCCCAGGCTTAATGCTTGGACTGCACCCAATTTTGGTGTAGACCAGCACAAGCCTTCACTCCCTACATACAATTTCTGTTCCTTTTGGGGGAGGTGCCAATAGACGTTTACCTAAATAACCACTGTGTCCCCCACCACAATCCCGGCACCGTTTGTTTGTTGTTCTACGAACAAACGAACCCCCGACGTTCAAGTCAAACTTAGCTTTGACTTGAACTCAAAGCGCATGCCTAGTGTTTTATTTAGCCAGCTCCCAGGTTGAAAGTGAAAGTGATGCGGCAGCTCCATAGCCACTCATCACTTTTACAGAGCCGGCAGCGCAGTGCCTCACACCCTTCTGCGGGTTGTCCCCCTCCTCCCGTGGTTCACGGGCTCTCCTGCTGTTACCAGAGCTTGGGAACACAACCACCGCCTAGGGAAGGGATCGCTGTGAGACTGCGTCAAATCCATGTCTCGATCTTACATGCAAACAATGAAACCGGAAGTGATGTCACCCGCTTTAACCACTTCAGTACCAGCCACTTTCACCCTCTCCCTGCCCAGGCCAATTTTCAACTTTCAGCACTCTCACACTTTGAATGGCATTTGCGTGGTCATGCAACGCTGTACCCAAATTAAATTTTTATCATTTTTTTTTTAGTCAGATAGAGGGTTTTTTTTGGTGGTATTGAACCGAATGCCGACCGTATACTGGATATATGCTGCGGCAAGGCGGCTCTCCCATGCAGGATCACATACCTAGTACGTGAACCTGCACTTCTGAGTCTGGGGTGTGCATGCCACCACTGGCGACCCGCTCCTGCTGTGGTTAGACACAGTGGGAGCTGATCTGCTGGTACTGCGGACTCGATGTCCACAGGACCTGCCGATCATTCATTACAGAACCAAAACGGTGATCTGCCTATGTAAACAAGACAGATTGATGTTCTGTCAGTAGGTAAGTAATTGATCCTGTGTTCCTGTAAAGCAGGGACATGGATCTATGCCTTCTTTTAGTAAAAGCACCTCCTCCACAGTGAGAAAACACTAGCTAGGCACATAGTTAGCCCTGTGATCATCCCCGATGTTTAACCTCTTCCCAGCCAGCATCATTAGTATAGTGACAGTGCATATTTTTAGCACTGATCACTGTATTAGTGTCACTGGTCCCCCAAAAGTGTCAAAAATGTCAGTTAGTGTCTGATTTGTCTGCCACAGTATCACAGTCCCGCTTTAAGTTGCTGATCCCTGCCATTACTAGTAAAAAATAAATAAAAACTCCATAAATACTGTATATCCTGTAGTTTGTAGACGCTATAACTTTTGTGCAAACCAATCAATATACGCTTATTGGGATTTTATTTTACCAAAAATATGTAGCTGAATACATCTTGGCCTAAATTTATGAAGAAATTAGATTTTTTACATTTCTTTACTGGATATGTTTTATAGCAGAAAGTAAAAACTGGATTTTTGACTTATCGTAAAATCCTCTTCTCTGAAGTTCATTGACAAACGCAGCTCCATATACTTCTTGACCATTGGGTTATGCTGCCCCCTACAGAAGTAGGACACTAGGAAGGAAAAATCTTTACCACGCCTATGGGGCAGTCCCTGCAGGCATACACCCACTCACTCTGCTATAGGCTTCAGTTTTGTTGCAAGCAGTGTTTAGAAGAAAAAAAAAAAACATCCCACTCAAAATTAGAGGGCTGAGTGCTGCGTCTGTCAATTAAATAAAATCCAGTTTTCTCTATGGTTCATTGACCGATGCAGCTCCATATTCTTCTTGACCATTGGGATGTCCCAAAGCAGTATTTGCATGAGGGGAGGGAAAAACAATGCAAAAAAAAAACGTAATTCACCAAAGGCTAAACTTAGCCAACCAGGTAACACAGAGCTCAACCAGGAACAATTGGAGCTTACCTAGAAAACAACATACACCCTCAAAGAGACAAATTGCTCTTTTAAACAGCAGCCTGCAAAACCTTGCGGCCAAAAAGAAGCATCCGAGGATGCCAACACATCTACTTTGTAGAATTTTGTGAACGTGTGCACAGACGACCAAGTTTCCGCCTTGGAAACTTGCATTACTGACGCCTGATGGCGAAAAGCCCAAGAGGCACCCAGCGTCCTAGTAGAATGCACCTTCACAGGGAAAGGAGGAACCTGACTCTTCAGTGAATAAGCCTGTACCACCGTCTGTCTGATCCATCTGGATATGGTCGCAGCAGACGCAGCCAATCCCTTTCGAAGTCCGTCTGTGAGGACAAAGAGAGAGAGTCTGATTTCCTGAAAGATTAAGTAGCCGCCAGGTAAACTCTAATTGCCAGAACCACCTCCAAAGAATGCAGAGCATATTCCTTGGGATGCTTGAGCTTAGGACAGAGTGAAGGCAGCACAATGTCTTCATTCAGATGAAAATCAGAAACCACCTTAGGAAGAAACGACTGATTAGGTTAAAGTACCACTTTATCTTTGTGGACCATCAGGTAAAGTGAATAGCAAGACATCACCGCCAATTCAGATACTCTGCGGACAGAAGCCACCAAAAAGGCAACCTTCTGAGACAATGTAAGCAGAGGAATCTCCCTAATGTTATCAAAAGGATGTTTTTTAAAGAACAGACAATACCAAATTAAATTCCCACGGAGGTAGCGGGGATCACCTCGGAGGAGCCATATGGCGACCCCCATGAATAAAAGTGCGAATCAAGGCTTGCGTAGCTAAAGGACGTTGGAAAAACACAGCCGAAGCCGACACTTGGCCTTTGATAGTGCCCAAAGCCAACTGCTGTTCAACCCCTTTTTGAAGAAAGGTCAAAATCCTAGCCACCGAAAAAGGCGAGGATGCACCTTCAGCGATTCACACCATGAGATGTATGATTTCCATGCATGATGATAGATCTTCCTAGAAGCAGACTTTCTGGCCTTCAACAGTGTAGGAATCAATAAATCAGTAAGGCCTCTATCCTTCAATACCTGTCTTTCAACAGCCACGCTGTTAGAGCCAGCGAATGTAAAGCAGGATGGAAGATCAGCCCTTGAAACAGCAGATCTTCCCTGAGAGGAAGTCTGCAAGGAGCATCGGTGACCAACCTTACCAGATCTACGTACCAAGACCGGCAAGGCCAGTCTGGGGCTACCAGAATGACTGGAATCCCTTCAACCTCTATCCTGTGCAAAAGTCTCTGTAAAAGTTTCAGCGGAGGAGACACATAGATCAGTCAATACTGACCCCAAGGAGCCACCAGTGCGTATGTGGTGTCGGCAAGAGGATCTTGAGACCTGGCTACAAACCTCTGAACCTTCTTGTTGAGGCGAGAAGTGAACAGATCAATGTCGAGTGTCCCTCACCAGACACACAGGAGGTGAATTACCTTAGAGTGCAGAGACCATTTCCCCTGATCCAACATCTGACAACTCAAGTAATCCGCCTGCCAGTTTTCCACACCTGGGAAGTGCACTGCAGATAGGGCTGGAACAAAATTTTCTGCCCATTTCAGGATCTTGGCCACCTCCCGGGCCGCCAAAACACTTTTTTTGCCCCCTTGATGATTGATTGTCCGTTTAATTTTGAGACTGGACAACCCTATAAACGATAAGTCCAGTGACTCAGGCAAAGCTTTATCGCTCTGAGTTCCAGAATATTGATCGAAAGTTTGGACTCTTATATTGTCCTGGACCCCTGGACACACAGCTTCCCCAGCACTCCTCCCTAGCCAGGCAGGCTGGTGTCTGTGGTTACCACAGTCCAATACAAGTGTAGGAAGGACTTGCCCTGGCGTTGCGCTAATGAGTGAAACCACCATAGAAGAGCAGTCTTTGTGTTGTGACTCAACCGAATCATAGTTACCAAGGACTTTTGGATCTTTGTTCCATTTGACAAGAATTTTACTTTGTAAGGGTCTCGTGTTGAACTGAGCAAGGAAAAGGAATTGGCAGCACTCCGGATTGAGTCAAAATCCAGATTTATTGACTGGACATCCAAATAATGACAATCATGACAAGGTAGATGCGTTTCACACACAGACTGTGTGCTTAATCATTACGATGTAATGATTAAGCACACAGTCAGTGTGTGAAACACGTCTACCTTGTCACGATTGTCATTATTTGGATGTCCAGTCAATAAATCTGGATTTTGACTCAACCCGGAGTGCTGCCAATTCCTTTTCCTTTATCAAGTTTTCACGGAGGCGAGCCGGGGCATGCACCTGTGTGAGTCATCAGGCAATTACACCACCTCGAGCAGTGAGTCCTTGTCTGTTGAACTGAGCAAACGGAATAGCCTCGAAGGTTGACACCATCAGACCTAAGGCTCGCATGCAAGAGAGGAGATTGCTGGATAACAGCAAACTAATCGCCCCCTGCAACTTTTGCAGCTTGTCCGGGGGAAGAAAAACCCTTGCCGAAGCGGAGTCCAGAGTCAGGCCCAGATAATCCAGTTTTAAGTATGGTACCAGGGCAGATTTTTTTGAAATTGATGTTCCAACCGAACTCTTGCAGAATCTGTACAGTGATTGCCAAGTCGCCCAACAGGGCTGAATGTGAGTCTGCTCTTAAGACCATCCAAAGCGGTTCAGAGCCTTGAGGTCCAGGATTGGACGTACTTTGCCTTTCCTGGGCACAGTGAACAGGTTTGAATAGAACCCCTGAAAGCATTCCCGAGAAGGAACCGGCACAATCACCCCTTTGCGACAGCAGATATTGTACCGCCTCTCGTAGATCCCTTAACCGATCTGGAGATAGGCGTATATTGGACGGGAAGAACCTGTCTAATGGTCGAGACCGGAATTTGATCTTGTAACCCGATCAGATCAGTTTGTGGACCCATTTGTCCTGAATCAAGGAAGTCCATGGATCCGGAAGAAGCAAAGACATCCCCACGCCCCAGATATGGATGAGGGCGTTCCTTCATGCAGACGGAGATATGTCTGCAGGTCTTCACTGGCCTGTTCTCGACTTACCTGACCATGTCTTCGTGGAACCCCCCGAAGACCTAAATGACTTAGATCCTTTCTCCTGCGTGCCGGAGGCACGAAAGGGCAGCCCGTGGGCTGTGAAATAAGGTCCCCATCTATTACGCGGTGGCTTCCCTTGGCGGATTGAGGAAGAAGAGTACTCTTCCCGCCTGTGAGTCCTTTGATTAACTCATCCAATGAGGAACCAAACAAACGGTCTCCTGAAAAGGGGAGATCTGATAAATCCTTTTTGAGGCCTGATCTGCAGACCAGCTTTTTAGCCACACCATGCATCTAATAACTACCCCCACCACGGACACTCTGGCTACAAGGGGGGCCGCATCTAACGACGCATCACATATAAATAGCAGGGCTTGGACCATCTGGTCCGTTAGCTCAGTCAGGCCCAAAGAGAGCAGTTCCGTTTCCAAGTCACTTTTTAGTAACTTTGCCCATTCCGTTATGGTCTGGGACACCAGAGTGATCATGAAGATTGGTTTAAGTATTGAGCCTGATATCATGTGTAAATGGCGGGACAGTGCCTTTTATGTGAGTGTTTTATCCCTATTTTTATCTGGCAATAAAGTGTTTACAGAGAGCACTAGATTTTTTTCCATTTATTTGCATATACCGTTGATCGTAAGTGTGACAGCACTGAAAGCTGAAAATCGGCCTGATCAAGAAGGGGGTATAAGTGCTCAGTAAGCAAGTGGTTAATAATATACAGTATATAAAACTCAGAGGTTAAGACAAATCAGAAAACTGATTGCAGTCCATTGGATGTTATTGCATGCACATACCAGGCAATCTCCTGTTTCAGTAATAGCATATCATCATCTTGCGTTAACAGATGTTAAGTTCCATAATGAAAAAACAAATAATAGATAAAGCTGGTAGGTTTTGAGTGCAAAGCAGTTTTGTTGTAAGCAAAGAGGTTATTATTGCAGCATTAGAGGAGGCAGGATAGTCTGATTATATTCAGTTAGTTGCGGTAAAACCTATAAAGAAAAATAGCCAAGCTGGATAGGGAAAAGTGCAGGATTGGCTCACTGCATAATAAATATACCTCTCGCAGCTCCTTCCCGGGTTCAGGCAGATGTATGGGAGAAAGAGTCACTCCATATAGTGCGGACACACCGCATTATCCAACATCATGAAACTGGAGTTAACGAATCATTGGCAAGATAACACATTACCACTCTCTAAGATGTGCTCCTAGTGGATTCCTCTCTGCTGTGCTCACATTGTATAAATTCCATTTGTTTTACATTACGCCTTCATGGTAGGGTAACGCAGATGGTTGGGAGGTGCTGAGGGTATCGCTGGTTCCAGAAATGAGGATGTAATCACGTCAACGCATTTTGCCTGCCCATCAGCATAGGCTTCATCAGGACAAGGAGAAGCCCATTGTTGGAGACTTAAATACCTTCTCAACCTACATCAAAAACTGTTACCAATAGGTGGCCCTCTTCCTACTCACATAGACAAACGGCATTTGGCTTTAAGATAATTCACTGAATACCAAAAGAAGTTACAAATTTAACCAACTTTTAATGATAACAGAACTACTCATCCTTTTTATGTCTATGGCTATCCTAAAGGGTGACTTATACCATCCAGTGAATAGTAGTTTTAGACATGGACATGGAGATCACCATCCGGGGGAAGGATGACTAAGGGGAAGAACAAGGCAAAAATAGAAAGAGAAATAAAAGGAGAAATGGGGCATATTGTGTCCCTTGTAGGCAATTAGTAATCCAAAAATACTTGTAGATTCAGTACATGGTTCAAGCCTTGTGAGGCCAAAGTACCCAGCTTTACAAAAAAGTAGAGTAGTATTTAATGCAGAGTGCAGGGGTCAGCATTAAGTAATGCACAGTTCAGTAGTGTGCACCGCAGATTGCAAGTGTCAGTAGTGTGTAAAAGAAAGTACAGGGGTCAGTGGTATGTAATGCAGAGTACAGGGGTCAGTAGTAAGTAATGTGGAGTTCAGAGGTCATTAGGGGGTAACACAGAGTGCAGGGCTCATTAGTACGTAACCCAAATTGCAGGGGTCAGTAGTATGTAATGCAGATTGCAGGGGTCAGTCATGTGTAATGCAGAGTGAAAGAATCAGTAGTAAGTAATGTAGAGTAGAGGGGTCAGTAATGTGTAACACAGAGCTAATGAGGCAGTAGTATGTAATGTGGAGTTCAGAGGTCAGTAGGGTGTAACACAGAGTGCTGGGGTCAGTAGTATGTAACCCAAGTTGCAGGGGTTAGTAGTAAGTAATCCAAATTGCAGGGGTTAGTAGTGTATAATGCACAGTAATGGTGTCAGTAGTAATGCAGAGTGCAGAGGTCAGGGGTCAGTAGCATGTAATTCAGAGTGCAGAGGTCAGTAGTGTGTAATGCAGAGTGAAGGGGTCAGACGTATGTAATGCAGAGTAGAGGGGTCAGCAATGTGTAATGCAGAGTGATGGCGTTCGTAGTAAATATTACAGGGTGCAGGGGTCAGTAGTATGTAATGCAAAGTTCAAAGGTCAGTAGTGTGTAATGCAGAGTAAAGGTGCCGGTAGCATATAATGCAGAGTGCAGAGGTCAGTAGTGTGTAACGCAGAGTAAAGGGGTAAATAGTATGTAATAAAGAGTGCAGGAGTCAGTTGTATGTAATGCAGAGTGCAAGGGTCAGTTGACTGGGCATAGTTTCCTGCATAGAACAAGAGTTCACGTGCTCGTGCTATGTAGAAAACAGCTCATTTGCAAGACAGCAGGATTGTTTTTGAATTCCAGGACAATCCCACAGAATCAGAACAGTTGAAGGGGGTATGGCATTAGTACAACAGGGTGCCATTCATTCTAAATGGCACCCCAATGCACCTTGCAATGCACTTCAATGCATGTCAATCAGCAAAGTGCCTTTGAAATGAGTGCCACTATATTGCACCAACACAATCGTGTGAATAGGTTCCAGTAGTAGACCAGAGCTACTTTCTTGGAAAGCAAATTAGGTACAGTACCTTGAAAAGTATTCAGACCCCTTAAAATTTTCCACATTTTGTCATGATACACTCAAAAAACGTAAATTATTATTATTAATATTATTGTATTTTATTGGTATTATGTGATAGACCAACACAAAGTGGCACATAATTGTGAAATAAAAGGAAAATGATAAATGGTTTTCACATTTTTTTTACAAATAAATATGTGAAAAGTTTGGCATGCATTTGTATTCAGCCCCCTGAGTCAATACTTTGTAGAACCACCTTTCACTGCAATTAAAGCTGCAAGTCTTTTAGGTATGTCTCTACCAGCTTTGCACATCTAGAAAAATGGATTTTTGTAAAATCTTACCGTAAAATCCTTTTCTCTTAGCTCATTGACAGACGTAGTCCTCGGTGATTCAACACCCTCGGGTTATGCTGCCCTCTACAGGAGTAGGACTAGACAGGAAAGAAAACGTTCTGGCCACATCCTAGGGGCAGTCCCAGAGGGTATATCCTCTCACTTCCTGCTACAGCAAATCAGTTATGTCACAAAGCAGTGTTTAGAGAATTTAACCCAACCCAACTCAAAAACAGAGGGGCGGGTACTACGTCTGTCAATGAGCTAAGAGAAAAGGATTTTACGGTAAGATTTTACAAAAATCCATTTTTCTCTATCGCTCATTGACAGACGTAGTCCTCGGTGATTCAACACCCTCGGGACGTCCCAAAGCAGTACCACAAATGAGGGGTGGGAAAATGGAAATCAAATCCAATCTAGAAGGCCCAACCGGTGCCAACTAGAAGTTTACAATGCTCATCCTCAATGATGAGACTCAACAAAAATTTTTCAACAGAAAAAAACCCCCGAGGTAGACCACCGGTCTCCTCAAATTGCGGCCTGCAAAACCTTGCGGCCAAATGAGGCATCCGCCGATGCCATCACATCAATCTTATAAAATTTTGTAAAGGTATGTACCGACGACCAGGTGGCCGCCTTACATACCTGGACCACTGACGCCTGATGGCGATAGGCCCAGGAAGTACTGAGCGCTCGAGTGAAGTGCGCCCTAACAGGGAACGGAGGATTCCGACCCTTAATAGAATAAGCCTGTACCACCGTCTGACTGATCCATGTAGATATGGTCGCGGCAGACACAGGCAACCCCCTTCAAGGGCTATCCGTGATCACAAAAACGAAAACCACTTTAGGAAGGAAGGATGGATTCGGAAGAAGAACCACCTTATCCCTATGAACCACCAGATCTGGGGAACGACAGGATAATGCGGCCAGTTCTGACACCCTGCGTACAGAAGTAATGGCCACCAAGAAGGCCACCTTCTGGGATAATGTAAGCAAGGGAATCTCCCTAATATCTTCAAAGAGAAGTTTCTGAAGAACCGACCACACTAAATTAAGATCCCAGGCGGTAAGGGTGCACGCACTGGCGGAGCCAGATGTCGCACCCCCTGGATGAAATTCCGCACCAAGGAATGATTAGCCAAAGGTTTCTTGAAAGAAGATTGCTAACGCCGAAAACCTGACCCTTGATCGTGCTCAAGGATAGTTTCTGCTCAACCCCTTGTTGCAGACAGACCAAAATTCGGGTCACCGAATAGGTATGTGGGGGAAATCCAATAGATTCACACCATGCAATATAAGACTTCCATGTGCTGGAAGTCGCTTTCCTTGCTTTAACTGGAGGTAGGAATAACTGAAGCTGACACTCCCTTGTCCTTCAGTACCTGGGTCTCAATGGCCAGGCCATTAAGCCAGCGACTGTAAAGCAAGATGGAAGATCGGTCCCTGAGACCGCAAATCCTCCCTGAGAGGAAGTCTCCAAGGAGCGTCCGCGACTAGCCTCACCAAGTCGGCGTACCAGGCTCGACGAGGTCAGTCCGGAATTTCCAGAATAACTGGAATTCCTTCCACCTCTATCCTGCGAAGAAGTTCCCGCAGCAACTTGAGAGGATGGAAGGCATGCCGTAGCTGATACTGCCCCCACGGGGCGATCAGCGTTTCTGCTGCGTCCGCTAGAGGATCGCGGCGCGAGCTACAAACCTCCGCACCTTCCTGTTAAGCCAAGGTGCCAACAGATCCACATCCGGAATGTCCCAATGAAGGGACAGCTAGTGAAAAACCTCTGGATGAAGAGGCCATATGCGATTGGATCCGAATCGGGCTGCTCTAGAGCTGCTCGATCCAGTAAATCAGACAAAATCTGATCGCTCTCAGTTCCGATACCCTTATTGGTAATCTGGATACTATCGGAAGAAATGACTTCCCCTGGTTGAGCATCGGAGACTTCCTGGTCCGCTCGCTCAACCGGATCCGATTGTCCAGGGAATCGGAATTCTGATTCCACTAAAAAAGAATCTCCTTCAGGAGAATTCTGGAATGAGACTGGGTATACGGTACTACCTCTAAGAAGGCCACCATCAGTCCCAGCCAATTGACGGACAGCAACATCCGAATCGTTGACTGAACCTTCTGGAGTTTCTCCGCAAGGAGAAACTCTCTTGCCCAGGATGTATCCAACCTTAGGCCCAGATAGTTCAGTCTCCTGGTGGGAACCAGGGATGATCTTTGGGAAAGCGAAAAAACGCTGATGTCCTGCGATAATGGGGATATAAAGATAGGCCTCCTAAATTTCTATGGACGCCAGGAAATCCCCCTGATGCAGGGAGGCCACCACTGTACGGATGGACTCTATTTCTTCCCAAGTCCAGATTTGGACGCACCTTGCCCTCTTTCCTGGGCATTGTGAATAGGTTCGAATAGAACCCCTGAAACCGTTCAATGTTAGAAGGGAAGAATCGCACCGGTGGAAGTGATCGAAACTCGATCCTGTGTCCTCCAGAAGCCGGTGAAGACATCCCCCCACCCCAGAGATGGGTAGGGGCGCATCAGGCTGTATCTTCAGGCTTGGCTGAGCCGGACTTTTTGTTTAGCCGACCAGCGCCCTTTGAAACCCCTCTAAAGGGGCTTTGGAGGGTTTCGCCTTATTGCCCGCCCTCGCGGAACGAACAACTCTTTATGAGCAGAAAAGGAAGGTCCTCGTTAGTTACGAGGTCCTTTTATCCTAACAGTCTGTGGCAAGACAGCAGGTGGTACCGTCTATCCTATAAAGAGGAATTCCTCAAACGGATAGCACCTAGCCATGCGTTTGGAAATAACAGGGGTTCGTTTCAAAACGACCCCATTTGGGTAAAGGAAAATCCTTCGCTCTTTTGGTAGGCTAACAAGTACCAAAAAGGAATTTCAGTCTCAGCTACCTCTGCCGGTGTAACCTCAAGACTAAAGGTTTCCCGGACGGACACAACTAGTGCATCCACCACTCTTGTGCTATGGCGGAGGCAGAAACGTGCTCCTCACTGCTGAGGAGATATTACCTGAGACAACAGCCCCCTAAGAGGGACCTGCAACTGCATTGACCAGCTCCGGATCCGTATCTGAAGTATCTGATAAACAATAGGGGTAGGCGGGGGTCGCTTCTTGACCCCCGTCCCTGACAGGCCACCTCCACCCGGGATACCAAAGACTCCAAAACTGCCGATAATGCATTAAAAATAAGTGGGGTACTGGAGGGTCCTGCGGCCACCTTGAGGGGATCAGGTGGGGATACCTATGCGGCAGGGTCAATGATTATACAAGACACTTGCCAGCGACAAAAAATGACAAAGTAAAAAACTTTTTTTTTTTTTTTGTGTCCCCCAGTCGCAACAGCGCCCCTCAGTGTTACCTGCCTTTTTGGACCCCACACAGAGAGAGAGAGAGAGAGACCCCAAGGCTCATCCCTGATGCACAGAAGTTTTCATCAGCTTGCTCAGTGCTCGTCTTGTTACAGACAGGAAGTCTTTGGCCCTATTTCCTGGGTAAAGGAGGCGGCTCCGCCCCTTAACACGCCTGCCGGCGCCTCCCCCTGGCTCCATGAGGTGTTTGAGTCACCTCAAACATGGCCGCCCCCATGCTGGAGACACGAGGCTACACCAAAATGGCGGCCTCGTGCGATCTACCAGACAATGGCGGCGGCCTGCACAGAATAGCGGCATGTCTGCAGAAGAATCTCGGCCTCACAACCCTTCACCCTCATGGTGGTCAGCGGTACCGGACCCTGGCGGGCCGTATGCGGTCCGTGGCCGTCGGGAGGCATCTGCTTAGCTGGAGGAATGATCTGGAATGCAGTATACATGTATAGACATCGCCCTGTGGCTACTGACAGGTAGGATACCTTATACTATCACAGTAAAGTTCTAGTACTGCCACTGACTACAATCATTTTCACATTTTTACAATTAGATTGTCAGCTCCCAAACCAAGCCTCCTGGCTTCTTGTACACAAAAATCACACTCAATTAGGGGGATCTGTGACATAGGATAGAGGGGAACCCATCCTTACCATTACAGAGAGGGGCCCGCATTCACCACAAGACCCGTCAGGGGGAAAGGGGGAACATACTACTCACCATACCGGAACCAGGCGGGCGCCAACTCCTGACAGTACCCCTCTCCACCGAGGTAGGAGGGCTGTCGACCAATACGGACGCCGTGACTCATGGTCTTTGGCGTTTCAGCGAGACGTTTAACTCGCAGGGTCAGTCCCCGTCCAGTGGGACTATGTCGCGGCCGACCCAGCGCGGAGCTATAGCATGCACGCGCTCGTAGGCTGAACTGGGGTGACCACTGGATCTCAACATCCAGCCCGTCGCCCAGTTAGCTTTCTTGCTTGAAGATCTCACAGGAACACTGGAGAAAAAAAGCTGTCTAAAAATTCTTTTCTAAGAAAAAAATTCTGCCAGGACCGAAGATCCCAGCAAGGTATCTAGGTCCTTACTCCTAACTAGACAGAAAAAAACTGATTTGCTGTAGCAGGAAGTGAGAGGATATACCCTCTGGGACTGCCCCTAGGGTGTGGCCAGAACGTTTTCTTTCCTGTCTAGTCCTACTCCTGTAGAGGGCAGCATAACCCGAGGGTGTTGAATCACCGAGGACTACGTCTGTCAATGAGCGATAGAGAAAGTGACATTTTTGCCCATTCTTCTTTGCAAAATAGCTCAAGCTCGGTAAGATTGGATGGCCAACATCTGTAAACAGAAATTTTCAAGTCTTGCCACAGATTTTCAATTGGATTTAAGTCTGGACTTTGACTGGGCCATTCTAACACATGAATATGCTTTGATCTAAACCATTCCATTGTAACTCTGGCTGTATGGGTCGTTGTCCTGCTGGATGGTGAACCTCCGCCCCAGTCTCAAGTCTTTTGCAGACTCTAACAGGTTTTCTTCTAAGATTGCCCTGTATTTGGCTCCATCCATCTTCCCCTCAACTCTGACCAGCTTCCCTTTCCCTGCTAAAGAAAAGCATCCACACAACTTGCTGCCATCACCATGTTTTACGATGGGGATGGTGTGTTTAGGGTGATGTGCAGTGTTAGTTTTCTGTCACACATAGCATTTTGCTTTTTGACCAAAAAGTTCAATTTTGGTATCACCGAACCAGAGCACCTTCTTCCACATGTTTGCTGTGTCCCCCACATGGCTTCTAGCAAACTACAAACGGGACTTCTTATGGCTTTCTTGAACAGTGGCTTTCTTCTTGCAACTCTTCCATAAAGGGCAGATTTGTGGAGTGCACCACTAATAGTTGTCCTGTGGATAGATTCTCCCACCTGAGCTGCGGATCTCTGCAGCTTCTCCAGAGTTACCATGGGTCTTTTAGCTGCTTCTCTGATTAATGCTCTCCTTGCCCAGCCTCTCAGTTTAGGTGGACGGCCATGTCTTGGTAGGTTTGCACTTGTACCATACTCTTTCCATTTCCGGATGATGGATTGAACAGCGCTCTGTGAGATTTTCAAAGCTTGGGATATTTTTTTATAATCTAACCCTGCTTTAAACTTCTCCACAACTTTATCCCTGACCTGTCTGGTGTGTTCCTTGGCCTCTATGATGCTGTTTGTTCGTAAAGGTTCTCTAACAAACCTCTGAGAGCCTCACAGAAGAGCTGTATTTATACTGAGATTAAATTACACACAGGTGGACTCTATTTACTAATTAGGCGACTTCTGAAGGCAATTGGTTGCACTAGATTTTAGTTAGGGGTATCAGAGTAAAGGGGGATGAATACAAATGCACGCCACACTTTTCAGATATTTATTTGAAAATCATTTTGAAAACCATTTATCATTTTCCTTCCACTTCACAATTATGTGCCATTTTGTGTTGGTCTATCACAAAAAATCCCAGGAAAATAGATTTACATTTTTGGTTGTAACATGACAAAATGTGGAAAATTTCAAGGGATATGAATACTTTTTCGTGGCACTGTATCAATGCAAGAGGATAACGCAATACAAAGATCCTTCCGCTAATGTACAGATGTGATAATTACGAGTCTCCTCTGCAATAAAAGAAATGAAAAGCCACATTTTACTGAACATAATAGCAGATGCAGTAATATGTTTTAAATCTAAAACAGGTTGATATAATTAGTGTGTAGGGACGAACCCAAGATAACCGCTTTGTGTTCCGCTCCATAGAGCAGATGCGCTCATGCAATGTGTGAAAAAAACAAAGCGTACGCCTTAGTGACAGCTGCGGTGACATGCACACTTCATGTTTTTTTAAATAGACAAATGAAGAGGAAAAAATATAAAGCAGTAAAAACCAGAGCGCTGTAACCAAAGAGGAATATTTTTTCTGGTAGGCTCCTTTCATCACGATACAGCCGATTGACATGACAGGAGTCTCTATGCCTCTAAAATAACGAGCGTGGGTCTTGCCCTGTGATGGGTCCCATGCTCTTGTCTAGTATCATTTGTTTTTTGTTTATTGGCTGGTACTTGATTTCCAATTAAAGGTCACATCTAGGCAGATGTAAAAGACACAAATTATGCAGCTCCGTTTTTCATAAAGGCTCCATTAACATTTGAGTGTAATGCAGCGGCAGCTGCCGAAGTGCGTTTTTTTTTAGCTTTTTTGTGGAGCGTTTTTGGCGCAGCACCATTAATTTGAATGGACCTCCCTCCGCTCTAAAGAAGCTCATGTACCAAACCTTGGCACAGAACCAGGAGCGTTTAGTGTTTTTTTCCCCATGATTTAAGTGCGTTTTGTCGCTTGACAGTCGCAGCAAAATTACACCGCATTTTGGGTGCCATTAAGGAAAAATGGCATTGCAAACGTGTCCCGCATTTTGCCGCAATTCTGGAATCGTGGGCAGAATCAGGGTGATTCCCCCTGCGGTTCAAATCGCCTAGTTGTGAATGGAGCCTTATACATTCTTAAGGCCAGGTTCACATATATGCGGCCGCGGGTTTGTCCCTGGGGTCCAGTGCGTGTCTGTTTACCAGTTCAGATGCGAATCAGGTCTGAAATTGTGCCTGAATTCGCACCTGAACTGGACCCAAAGATGCACAGGACCCTTCTGCAATCTGGCTCGTGGCCGTCCCGGAACTGTTTGAACCGGCTCAATTGAAAGCTGGTCACACTGGGCTGTCATGCTAATTGGATGCGGGGAAACCCGCATCTAATTTGCATACAGTATATGTGAACCCAGCCTAAATGTTTAATACAAGCAGTGAAAGTAGCTGAATTTGACTTGGCATCTGCCTCTTACAGTCCCTGAACAGTGGGGCGCTGCCCCCCTGCTGATTTCCCATCTGAGCCATCGGTAAAGCCTGGAAGCGATCCAAAGCGACCATTTGCTAGGCAGGAAGAAGACCTTGGAGGACCAGAGCGACCTCTGACGTCACTTCCGGTTCTCGGCCAAAACAAATAATTTGTTGTTTTTTTAAGTAAAAAAAAAAAAAAAGATTTTTACTTTTAAAAGTTAAATGAGAGATCTGGAGTCTTTTTGAAGTAAGAGGACCTGCATTCCTTATTTTTATATTTCTATTAAAGGATGTTTACATTCCTTGTAATAGGAATAAAAGTGATCATAAAAAAAAAAAAATTGTAAAATACAAAAAAAGGGACAGTGTAAAAATACAAAATCATAAAAAAAAAAAAAAATATATAGTAAAATACAAAAAAAGGGACAAAACAAAACAAACAAAATCAAAAGTTAAATAAATAAGAAACAAACAAAAAAAAAAATCAAAAGGGCCCTATTCCTCCGGGCTTACATACAGAAGCGAGCGAATACATAAGTCACACGCAAAAAAAAAAAATTAAAAGCACCCCATCCCTCCGTGCTCGCATACAGAAGCGAATGAATACGTGAGTCACACACACATACGTAAACTGTGTTCAAACCACACATAGGTATTCTACGATCATTGGAGCGAGAGCAATAATTGTAGCACAAGACCTCCTCTTTAACTCTTAACAGATAACTTGAAGAAATGATTAAAGCATCGCCTATGGAGATTTTAAGGTACTGTAGTTTGTCAGTGTCACCATTGCATGAGCATGCACAATTTTAAAGCATGATGTGTTAGGTTAGGTATCTTTTTTCTTAGTGCACCTTCATCTTTCACATTATACAAAAAATTGCAGTAACTGTTGTGTGATTTTTTTTTTATTTATTTAAGTGTATTTTTTCCAAAAAAAAAAAAAAAAATTGCTTCTGAAATACCACTGCGCAAATACTGTGCGACATAAAATATTGAAATGATCGCCATTTTATTCTCTACGGTCTCTGCTAAAATTTGCATTCCCCAATGATGTCAAATTACGTCAAAAGACTACAGAAGGGAGTTGGAGCTTTTTTAAAAACACTTTGTTACCACTTTCATGAAACATACTGTACAAGTCCTTTATCAAACGTTGATGGGGTAATCATACTTTGCAATATTTGAAGACTAAAAGATCTCTCTCCATAGGGGTTCTCCATCCCCTACCCTCTTGAATCTATTTTTGTAAAAAAAAACAAAAAAAAAACCTACCTATTTTCTGCACTTTTCAAGCTATTCTAGTAATGTCTTCTTCCTTGCTGGAGGGCAGTCCTTCCTGCTGGTATTAATGATGTGTGAGCACCGCTTAGTCAGTCAATGAGTACTGAAATCCCAGGGAGGATAGGGGCATCGGTAATGATGCGCAATGATACTGTGTGTCACCCAACTTCAAAGGCGAGCAGCGATGGATATCAAAGAGGCAAGTCTGCGGTGGCAAGAGCCGTAGATATGGTGAGTCTTGGAGTTTAAAAAAAAAAAAAAAAGTAAAAAAAAAAAAAGCTGCTTTAACTACAAGGCATCAATTTAAAAATAAAATATATATAAAGAATAAAAACTGAAGATCCACTTTAAAGTACAGTTTTGCTCAGAAGTTTGCATGTCCTTGGAGAATTGGTAATATACAGTACCAATAAGAAGTTGAGTGAGCAGGCAAAACACATTTATTTTATTTCTTATGGGATTCATATTCTGTAACTGTAGGTGATAACAGAATGACCCAATCATGAAGCAAAACATGGCACCAAGTAAACAAATGAAATGCCCACTGTACAAAATTCTGCATCCCCTTAGTTCTTACTGAGTATTGCCCCCCTTTAGTATCAATGACAGAGTGCAGTCTTTTGTAATAGTTCTTCATGAGGCCCCGAATTCTTGCAGGTGGTGTAACTGCCCGTTTGTCTTGGCAAAATGCCTCCAGGTCAAGCAAAGTCTTTGGTCGTCTTGCATGAACTGCACGTTTGACATCTCCCCAGAGTTGCTCGATGATATTAAGGTCAGGAGACTGTGATGGCCACTCCAGAACTTTCACCTTTTTTTGCGGTAACCACTGGAGGGTCAACTTGGCCTTGTACTTGGGGTCATTGTCATACTGGAAAGTCCAAGTGCGCCCCATGTGCAGCTTTTGTACAGAAGAACGAAAATTGTCTGACAGTATTTTCTGATAACACGCTGCATTTATCTTGCCATCAATTTTCGCAAGATTTCCTGTGCCCTTAGAGCTCACACACCCCCAAAGCATCAGTAAGCCCCCACAATGCTTCGCAAAGGGGATGGTATTCTTGACTCTATAGGCCTTCTTGACCTCTTTCCAACCATAACGCTTATGGTTGTGACCATAAGGATCTACTTTGGTCTCGTCACTCCAGATTACAGTGTGCCAGAAGCTGTGAGGCATGTCAAGGTGTCGTTGGGCATATTGTAACCAGGATTTTTTTGTGGCATTGGTGCAGTAAAGGCTTCTTTCTGGCAACCCGACCATAAAGCTCAATTTTGTTCAAGAATCTTATTGTGATTCTTCATACAACTGCATCTTTTTCCAGAGTTGCCTGTATTTCTTCTGAGGTTACCTGTGTGTTTTCCTTTGTATCCTAAACAATTCTTCTGGCAGTTGTGGCTGCAATCTTTCATGGCTTAAATGACCTTGGCTTGGTGTCAAGAGATACTGGAATTTTCTACTTCTTAATAAGTGATTGAACAGTACTGACTGGCATATTCAAGGCTTTGGATATCTTTCTATATCCATTTCCATCTTTATAAAGTTCCATTACCTTGTTACGCAGGTCTTTTGACAGTTCTTTTCTGCTTCCCATGGCTCAGTATTTATCCTGCTCAGTGCATCCGTGTGAGATCCATACACATCCATACACAGACACTAATTGCAGTTCAAAAAGCCACAGATGTGGAAAATGAACGGTTGCCATTTTAACCTGTGTATGTTACCTAGCGTATCTGTACCAAGGCCAGACATTCCAGGGGATGGAAACTTTTGATCGGGGCCATTTGGGTGATTTCTGTTATTATGATTTAAAAAAGATCCAAACAACTATGTGATAATAAATGGCTTCATATGACTATTACCCTTAACCACTTAAGGTCTACCCTATAGTAGTTTTACTGCTACAGGGTGGCACCTGTGCACTGGATCAGATATACAGTATATATGTGATTCGACATCTCTGGGTAGGGGGCGCTCACAAGCTTTCCCTAGTAAACGCACCTCACACAGTATAGTAAAACACTGGTTAGGCACACAGTTAACCCCTTTTATAGCCCCTGATGTTAACCCTTTCCCAGCCAGTGTCATTAGTACAGTGACCGTGCATATTTTAAGCACTAATCACTGTATTAGTGTCACTGGTCCCCAAAAAAAGTGTCAAAGGTGTCACCTAATGTCAAAATGTCCGCAGCAACATTGAAGTCCCACTATAAGTCACCTTTGCCGCCATTACTAGTAAAAAAATAAATAACAAAAAATATCCCATAGTTTGAAGACACTATGACTTGTGCGCAAATCAATCAATATCAGCTTATTGGGATTTTTTTAAATTTTTAACCAAATATATGTAGAAGAATACTTATTGGCCTAAGCTTAAGAAGAAATGTGAGTTGTTCAATTTTTTTTGGATATGTTTTATAGCAGAAAGAAAAAACTATTTTTCCTTCCAAAATTGTCGGTCTGAAAATAAAAAGCACAGAGGTGATCAAATATTACCAAAAGAAAGCACTAAGAAAAAAAGAAAAAAGGAAATTTTATATGGGTACAGCATTGCATGACCGCGCAATTGTCAGTTAAATTACGCAGTGCCATATTGCAAAAAGTGGCCTGGTCATTGAGGGGGATAAATCCTTCAGAGGTCAAGTGGTTAAATCAGGGGTCTTCAAACCAGTGGCGGCTGGTGCTCCATGGGCCGGGGGGGGGGGCCACAGATGGACCGGACCACACCATACCATACCACCCCCCCCCGGGCCACACCAGCCCGCACACCGTAGCATTGCCATCTGCAAGAGACCATACACAGAGCCCTTCGTACCTTCATAAGATCAGAGTCATGCAGTTCGTAAGATCAGAGTCATGCAGTTTGTAAGATCAGAGCATGCAGTTCGTAAGATCAGAGTCATGCAGCGGCGGATTCTCCTCAGTCCGCAGTCCCCCGCGTCTCCTCGAGTCCTCCCTCCTCCTCCTACATGGCCAATGACATGAGTTTCACCTTTCTGACAATCAGGAAACAGGTCTCTGACCCGCTTCCTGATTGGCCAGGAGGAGGATCTGTTTGACAATAGCGAATATTCATTCGTTATTGTCACACAAATGAGTGGGCTCGGGGCGCAGTGCTCTGCGCCCGAGCCCACCCTTTACTGAAGCCTATTAGATCCTCTGGCTCTAGTCACGTGCTTCAGAAAAAGGAAAAAAAACCCCATTGAACTCCATGCGTCCGGCACCCCGCATGTAGATTAAGGGGCCGGACGCATGGATGGGGGGGCGGCTCCCCTGTGCCCCCAATGCACCAGCCGCCACTGCTTTAAACTATGGCCCTTCAGTTGTTCAGAAACTACAATTTCCATAATGCCTGGTCATGTCTGTGAATGCCAGAGTTTTACAATGCTTAATCGGATGTGTAATTTCGCAACAGTTGGAGGGCTGTAGTTTGAGGATCCCTGGGTTAAATAAAAGACAGTTTTTTGGCATGATCAGTCATATTTCCATTATCAATGCCAAAATTTCATGATTTCTGCCAGGGGAGGCAAACTTTTGAGCACAACTGTATGTCCACCGCTTCTGAATGTATATATATTTTTTATCTTAGGAAGTATCTGTGGAGTTTAAAGGACAGTAGGACATCAGCCTGTGTTTAAGATTAAATATCAATGGGCTAATTGAGAACAACAAAGTCGTTTTGAGGCAAAGGAAACAGGAACTGGTCCAAATCATTTGGTGGAGGGGGGATTATGGTGTGGGGTTGTTTTTAATGGGTTGGGCTTGGTCCCTTAGCTCCAGTGAAGGGAACTCTTAAGGCGTCAGCATAGCAAGACATTTTGGATAATTTCATGCTCCCAACTTTATGGGAACAGTTTGGGGATGGCCCCTTCCTGTTCCTACATGACTGCGCACCAGTGCACAAAGCAAGGTCCATAAAGACATGGATGAGTGAGTTTGGGGTGGAGGAACTTGACTGGCCTGCACAGAGTCCTGACCTCAACCCGACAGAACACCTTTGATATAAATTAGAGCAGAGACTGCGGGCCAGGCCTTCCTGTCCAACATCAATGCCTGACCTCACAAATGCGCTTCTGGAGGAATGGTCAAACATTCCCATAGACACACTCCTAAACCTTGTGGACAGCCTTCCCAGAAGAGTTGAAGCTGTTATAGCTGCAAAGAGTGGGCCAACTTAACCACTTTAGCCCCGGAAGATTTGGCTGCTCAATGACCAGGCCACTTTTTTCAACTTGGCACTGCGCGACTTTAACTGACAATTGCACGGTCATGCAATGCTGTACCCAAACAAAATTTATGTAATTTTTTCCCACAAACTGAGCTTTCTTTTGGTGGTTTTTGATCACCTCTGCGCTTTTTATTTTTGGCGATATTAAAAAAAGAGCAAAAATTTTGTGAAAAATTTACATTTTCTAATTTGACTGTTAAAAAATATCCAATATACTAAATTTTTGTCATATATTTAGGCCAAAATGTATTTAGCTACATGTCTTTGACAAAAAAATTCTCAATGAGCGTATTTTTATCCACTTTAAGACGAGAAGATTTTACCCCATTCCTGACCAGGCCATATTTTGCGATTCGGCACTGTGTTATTTTAATGGACAATTGCGCGGTCGTGCGACACTGTATCCAAATGAAATTTTTTCCCCCCCATAAATAGAGCTTTCTTTTGGTGGTATTTGATCACCTGTGCAATTTTTCATTTTTGAAAAAAAGAGCGACAAATAAAAATATATATTTTTCACATTCTGATATATAACATTCCCAAAAAAAATTATAAATCACATTTTTTTAACATTTTAGGCCAATTTGTTTTCTGCTACATATTTTTGGTAAAAAAAAAATCGCAATAAGCTTATATTGATTGGCTTGCGCAAAAATTATTGCATTTACTAACTATGGGAAAGATTTGTCATTGTTTTTTTTTTTTTTTTGAATAGTAATGGTGGCGATCTGCGATTTTTTTGCTGGACTGCGACATTGCGGTGGACAGATCAGAAGCCTAACTGACATTTTTGACACTTTTGGGGCGACCTGTGACATTACTACAGTAATCAGTGCTAAAAATATGCACTGTTACTGTAATAATAACACTGGCAGGTAAGGGGTTAAAACTGTTGGCGATCAAGGGGTTAAATGTATGCCTCATGCTTACTGACGTGTGTGGGGGGGAGGGGGTTCTGTGACAGAGACAGAGATCGCAGATTCAGCTATGATGAATCCTGTGATCTATCCCTGTCTGTCACAGAGAAGATCCGCCTGCTTTGTTTACACAAGCGAGCGGATCTTCTCACTCTTTCCCCGACGATCGGGGAAGAGAGGCGGTAATCGCCACCTCTCCTCCTCCGGCCCGACTCCCGCTGTCTAGGTCTACGTCGCTGGACCCAGGGCTAGCACTGTGCCGCAGTAGCAGCACAGTGAGCGGTCCTAAAGTGGTTAACATTAAACCCTACGGACTATGACTGGAATGCCATTAAAGTTCATGTGCGTGTACGGGGCAGGCGTCCCAATACTTTTGACAATATAGTTATAATATTACAGTAGTAGCACAGGAATTTCAAGGTTCTAAGAACTCATGACAGTAAGTGGATTGGACACCGTGAGAAGCAGAGTGCTTTTCATTTTATTTATCGTTAGCAACCAGCACAGAAGCAAGATGAGCAGCAAGCAGAAGATAGCAAAGAGAAGGAAAAAATAACTAAATAATAATAAATTCTAACAAAGCCATCAAAAATCACCTACTGTGGGTTATATTGGAGCATTTGTCGACTGAAGTTGAGTTGTCTCAGTTTGAACAAAGGCTCTTTATCAATCACAAATCCTTTTGATATATTAGATCTTAGCATAGACTTTTTTTTTATTTTCAGGCAATTTATTTTAAAGAAAATATATTGGGTAGGCTATCAATGTGAAATTGTCCTTTTCTGCCTACCTCGGTTGTTTCTGAGTCACTTGGTTAACATTTGCTCCTTATTTCAACTTCAGGACGATCTTTGAAGCAGAACTCAATGCAAACACATAGATGAACTACATATAAAAGGAGCTGTTTCAACTGCCGAAACATTGGTATATTTCCATCCAATACCCCATTTTTCTTTGCTGTAGTTAAACTTGAACTAAACCCATGGAAGAGTTATTAAAAGGCATTTTTTAATTAATATAATAAACATGTTATACTCACCTTCTCTGTTCAATGGTATTGCACAGATCAGCCTCAATCCTCCTCTTCTGAGGTGCCCTGCCAGGGGGATCTTGGCTCCTCCTCTTCTCCATGTGCCCCACCTGTAGCCGCTTGCTATGGGGTGCACACATGCCTGCTCGCTTCTGAGCTGTGTGTCTATGGAGCTGCGCTCCAAAGACATGCACAGTGTGACTTGGTGTCGCCCCCCCCCCCACTTCCTCCTCATAGCATTTGATTGACTAGCTGCCCAAGTTCCATGAGTTTCTCTATGAAGAGGAAGAGAGAAGAGATGAGATACCGCCTTGCAGAGTGCTGGTTCCATTAAGTATTTGGGGAGGTGGGGGGGGGGGGGGGACAGCAAGCTGTAAAATATTTTTACCTCAATGCAGGTGTAGCACCCTCCTAGGTAGGTGCTAGGAAGAAAGTATCGTTTTGAGCTCTGTCTGCTTACCAGAGGAGCTGCAGTTAAATCTATATTGTTCTCTGCCTACCAGAGAGCAGGATCTGGTAATGAGGTCTGCTCATTGTGCTCAGTATGCGATTCATTCAGTCTAGAGAGTGTTTCACACTCATCCAATAGGGAGGCATGTTGGACAGTGAGAGGAAACCTGACGAATGGGTGCATAAGCTTTTGATACAGTCCTGTTGATTGGCAGAGGGCAGGTTGCCTTGGTGCATTCTTGGATACTGTATATAAGCCAGGAGCACATGTGCTGCGGGGTCTTTGTCTGGAGAGCAGGGTCCCAGAGGGAGGGGGCAGCTGCCTCCTCCTCTGTAGCAGTGGCATGCGGTCGCAGCAGGTCATCCTGAGGGCCGGAGGAATAGATGAGAGAAGCTGAACTCAGAGGTCCAGGAGAGCTGACTGAAGGGAAGACACTAGGGACCCTGGGACCACAGTATCGTGAGTACAGGGACTCGTGTCAAGGGGCCTGACCTGAGGGGGGCCATCCCACGTGTAGGATAGTCATTGACAACGAAATGAAAGAGGATACTAGAGAGAGTATCCTGAAGATAATTGCTAGTTCACCAAGTCATTTTAGGAAAAGAGACTTAATCCAAATTCACCCACAGTGGCAGGGTGATTTAACAGCCTGGCTGTACCTGAAGATAGGAGTCCTCAACCATTGTGCATAGTTAATTTGGAGTATCCCCCTATTCCCTTCTCCTATCCCTAATTTATAATAAACACCAAACAACTAAATACCCCTGGACTGATTATTGGAACGAAGTGGAGAAGGAGAAAGTAAAGATTTGTTTCTGTCACTATACAGTGCTCGGAACTCAGGGGGGCCCGTAAAGTGTAAATCTCGCAGTGCTTATGGGGGCAGTGCTACACAGGGAATGCATTAAAGTAGAACTTTAGTTGGAAAATTAGGTCCTGCTAGATGACTTCAGGCTGGCCCCTTTTGCATGTATAGCTATGTAAAACATTAAAAATAAGTGTCTATACTCTTTAAAATCCAGTAATATACTGTTTCACCCTGCTCTGCACATGCTCAGTCGCTCTCCATTTTTTGACATTTTTAGGCACTGCTGAGTTTGTAGAGGCTGATCTGCTGACAGCCTTAAAGCAGAATTAAACCTTCCTACCTTTTACAGCAAAGGAAGCTATTTTCTATTCTATTCCACTCTATTCTATTTTATTCTCTTCGCAAATTTTAATTAGATTTGATAACTATTCAAATTCCATCCAAAATTTTGTTTTGTTAAATTTGTTACTATTGTAATAACAAAAAAATGTGTCTGAATTTAAATTCAACAAACCGCACATGTCCAGTCATTTATGAATGCCACCTACCAGGGCCCATTAGTGCCCATCAGTGAAGGAGAAAAATTACCTGTTTGCAAAATTTTATAACAAACTTTTTTTTAAATAAAATTTTCATAGTTTTCATAGTTCAGTTACATAGTTGGTTACATAGTTGGTGAGGTTAAAAAAAAGACACCAGTCCATCCACTTCAAACTGCGGAGTGTGTGCTTGTGTCTGTGTCAAAAGTACATTGTATATCCCTGTATGTTGTGATTGATAAGGTGCCAATCTAAAGTTTTTTTAAACTATCGACGCTCTTTGCTGATACCACTGCTTGTGGAAGAGAATTCCACATCCTTACCGCTCTGACAGTGAAGAACCAGCTAAGCAGTTTAAGGTTAAACCGCTTCTCTTCCAATTTCAGTGAATGCCCATGTGTCTTTTTAAAATTCCCTTTCACTGAAATGTTTTTTCCCTATGCGAAGGTCACCAGTATAGAGTATGTACATCGCTATCATATCCCTTCTCAAGCGTCCCCTCTTCAGAGAGAATAAGTTCAATGCTTGTATTCTTTCCCCATAGTTGAGATTCTCGAGTCCCTTTACTAGTTTTTGTGCCCTTCTCTGGACACTCTTCAATTCCAGCCCATCCTTTCTGAAGACTGGTGCCCAGAACTGGAAGGCATACTCAAGATGCGGACGGACAAGAGTTCTGTAGAGTCTAGGAATGATCATTCTATCTCTGGAGTGAATCCCCTTTTTAATACATGCCAATATTCTGTTGCCCTTGCTTGCAGCAGCTTGACATTGCATGTCATTGCTGAGCCTGTCATCTACTAGGACCCTAAGATCTTTTTCCATCCTAGATTCCCCCAGAGGTTTTTCCCCTAGCGAGTAACTTGCGTTCAAACTTTTTTCACCCAAATGCATTACTTTACATTTTTCAACATTAAACCTCATTTGCCATGTAGTTGCCCACCCCAGTTTATTGAGGTCTTCTTGTAAGGTTTCCACATCCTGCATAGAAGTTATTGCTCTGCCTAACTTTGTATCATCTGCAAATACTGTGATTGAGCTTTTTATCCCATCCTCTATATCATTAATGAATACATGAAACAGAATTGGTCCCAGGACAGATCCTTGGGGGACCCCCGCTTACCACATCGGACCATTCCAAGTACTCGTTATTTTCCACCACCCCTTGTACCCACCCCTGTAGCCAGCTTTTAATTCAGGTACTCGCCCTGTGGTCCATGCTGACGGACCTCAGTTTGTACAGTAGACAGTTTGTGGGGTCTTTGTTTTTGTTTATTTACCACAAAAAAAAACAGTAGTGATTAAATATCACCAAACGGAAGCTCTCATTGTGTGAAAAAAATAATAAAAATTTCATATGGGTACAGTGTTGCATGACCGCGCAATTGTCAGTTGTGTGACAGTGATGAAAGCTGAAAATTAGCCTGGTCAGGAAGGGGGTGGAAGTGGCCAGTAGGCAAGTGGTTAAAAATGTATGAATCTTGGGTGAAAACATTTGTAAACAGACCAAATTTTTTTAGTTATTTTTGCACTTCTTCACTGTTCCTCATACAGTATGTGAATTTTGACTTTGTCACAATAGGCTCTTTTAACTATAATAAATATATGAAAATCGGCGCTAAATCGTGTATAATTTCTAATCCAAAAGGGTAAAAAACATCCGATATAAATATAAAATCTGATAAATGTTAAAAAATCTGTGTTTCTAAAATAGAGTGCAGATGGATAAATCCGTACAGATGGATGATGTATAAAGATAAAACAAATCAGATAAATCTTCTGAATTCTAAATCCGATGGATAAAAATATAAACTAGATGATCTCTAGTATCCTAATGTGGGTGAACGGTACAGATGGACAGATGTGTAAAAATCTGTAGAAAATGAGTCACAGGTGATTTAGTGCATCCAAAGTGTTGAATAAAAATGTGACTAAGTGAATCCAAAAGAAAATTAAATAAATATGGTGCAGATGGATAAAAACGAAAATTATGGTGCAGATGGATAAAAAGGTATAAAGTGAATAAAATTGGTACAGATGGATAAATAAGTATGTTGAATTACTTCTAATTAAAATCCAAAATAAAAGTAGGTGATACAGATGGACAAATGTCTGCAAATCTGTAGAAAGTAAATCAAAAAGGGATGTTGTGCATCCGAAGTGTGTAGATAATGTGGATCCAAAAGTATATGTATAAAAATAGTGCAGATGAATACAATATAAAATAGTACAAAACAATCAAAATACTTCTTAATAGAATCCAAGATAATATGCAGAAGTGTGCACGTAATATAAAGGAAACAGTGATGTATTATGATGACAGCAATATCAAATAATACATAAATAGTCCATAGAGTGAATAAATGGTGACTCCCAAGTGACTAAAGTAATTATATATATCAGGTGATATCCTTGTGAAATCAAGCAACTCAGTGCAGACCGTGTTGTCTGGTGACCGTGAACTAAGAAATCCAAACACTGTGTGCAGTGGCCGCTCACCTTCCTGCACACTCAAAAGAGCGTGTCTGTGATCAATCTCACAATGATGACCTTTGAGATGGATGGACAGATGGATGATTTCCACACACCCTCCTATTACGCTCTCTCCTTTTCTTTGCATATCACTTCAAGATAACACACCCGCTGATGGTAATCAACTGTCTCCCATTTCATACGGATCTCTCAGATAGGGGGATTAACCACTTAAGCCCCGGAAGATTTTACCCCCTTCCTGACCAGGGGGTTCTTTGCGATTTTTTTACTGCGTGACTTTAACGGACAATTGCGCGGTCATGCGACACTGTACCTAAACGAATTTCACGTCCTTTTTTTCCCACAAACAGAGCTTTCTTTTGGTGGTATTTGATCACCTGTGCGATTTTTTGATCATGCGCTATAAACAAAAAAAGAGCTTAAATTTTGCAAAAATAACAATATTTTTCACTTTTTTTATATGAAATTCCCCAAAAAAAAAAATGTAAAAATCTAAATTTTTTAACATTTTCGGCCAATTTGTTTTATGCTACATATGTTTGGTAAAAAAAATTGCAAAAAGCGTATTTTGATTGGTTTGCGCAAAAATTATCGCTTTTACTAACTACGGGAAAGATTTTAGTCATTTTTGGTGTTTTTTTTAACGAGTAATGGCGGCGATCTGCGATTTTTTTTTTTGCGGGACTGCGACATTGCGGCGGACAGATCGGACCCTTGACTGACATTTTTGACACTTGGGGTTACCAGTGACTTTACTACAGTAATCAGTGCTATACATATGCACTGTTACTTTAAAAATGACACTGGCAGGGAAGGGGTTAACTGTATTGGAGAGGGAGGGGTTAAGTGTGTCCTAGGGGCGTGCTTCTTACTGTGATGGGACATGTGTAGTGTTGAGTGAACACGGACTGTAGTATTCGTGTTCGTACCGAATAATTGGATTTTTGTTACCCAAATACGGACCCGAAAACTTTACTGTATGTTCGGGTTTAAAATCCGTGTTCGGTCATTTTACTTCCTGTTTTGTATGTAATGGCGCGCTTTTAATGGCGGGCTTTCAACAGTCAATCAACAAGCGTTTAACTGGTGTGCCTTAAGCCATCCCAGCCATGCCTACTAATGTATTAGTAGCTGTGATTGGCCATCTGAAGCATGTGACCATGTCTTTATAAGTTCGAGACCCAGCGAGCTGCGTCATTCTGCTGTAGTATTAGGGAGAGAGCACACATCATACGTGCTGGCTGCTGATTAGGGACAGACAGTGAAAAATTGTATTGTGTCCGAAAAGAATGCAGGGACAGGTCGGAGTGCAGGCAGGGCGAGTTATTAGGGCATTTTAGGGCGAGGCTGGAGAATAGGCAGGGTCAGTGTTCTACATCGATTTTGCTGTGTGGGGGGTTGTGCAGTGCCAGTGAACAATCTTATCAAGAATATTAGGGCGAGGCTGGAGAATAGGCAGGGTCAGTGTTCTACATCGATTTTGCTGTGTGTGGGGTGGTGCAGTGAACACAATCGTTTTGCCCTCAGTTAAGCCCGCTGAGGAGGAGGAGGAGGAGGGAGAAAAAAAATCTATTTTTATCAGTCAGTTGTGTGCAGCGTTTTTGCTTCAGTGCTGACTGTGATAAGACACTGCTGTGTTCACATGTGCTATTGAGTGATTTTAAATTTTATACACTTTTTTCTATTCCACTATTCAATATACACCCTTTTGGGTTAAAAAAATTAAATTGTGGCATAGTCTGTACTAATCTATTTAAAAATTACAAACTTAAAGGGGAATTTTCTTTTTTTTTCCCCTTCATAGCCTGCAGCAGAGCTGACTGACGTAAGACACTGCTGTGTTCACATGTGCTATTGAGTGATTTTCAATTTTATACACTTTTTACTATTCCACTATTCAATATACACCCTTTCGGGTTAAAAAAAATAAAATTGTGGCATAGTCTGTACTAATCTATTTAAAAATTACAATACTTAAAGGGGATTTTTTTTTTTCCCTTCATGGCCTGCAGCAGAGGTGACTGACATAAGACACTGCTGTGTTCACATGTGCTATTGAGTGATTTTCAATTTTATACACTTTTTTCTATTCCACTATTCAATATACACCCTTTCGGGTTAAAAAAAATAAAATTGTGGCATAGTCTGTACTAATCTATTTAAAAATTACAATACTTAAAAGGGGAATTTTTTTTTTTTTTTTCCCTTCATAGCCTGCAGCAGAGCTGACTGACATAAGACACTGCTGTGTTCACATGTGCTATTGAGTGATTTTCAATTTTATACACTTTTTTCTATTCCACTATTCAATATACACCCTTTTGGGTTAAAAAAAATTAAATTGTGGCATAGTCTGTACTAATCTATTTAAAAATTACAAACTTAAAAGGGGAATTTTCTTTTTTTTTTCCCTTCATAGCCTGCAGCAGAGCTGACTGACATAAGACACTGCTGTGTTCACATGTGCTATTGAAAAATCACCAATTTTATATCATATTTTCTATTCCGCTATTCAATCTACACCCTTGGGGTAAAAAGAATTAAATTGCAGCATAGTCTGTATCGGTACGTGTGAGATACACCTTTCCAATTTTTGGGGCTCATCTTACACCGCCGAGGATTGCAGGGTGTTTCAGTTTGCCTCCTGCCTGTTCCGAACTCCTCCTACTCCTCATCCTGCCTTTGGGGTACAAAAAATAGTAATCGGGGCCTAGTCTGGGTCTGTACGTGTGAGATAGATACACCTTTTGATATCATATTTTCTATTCCGCTATTCAATCTACACCCTTGGGGTAAAAAGAATTAAATTGCGGCATAGTCAGTATCGGTACGTGTGAGATACACCTTTCCAATTTTTGGGGCTCATCTTACACCGCCGAGGATTGCAGGGTGTTTCAGTTTGCCTCCTGCCTGTTCCGAACTCCTCCTACTCCTCATCCTGCCTTTGGGGTACAAAAAATAGTAATCGGGGCCTAGTCTGTGTTTGTACGTGTGAGATACACCGCTTTATAAAAATTTTCTATTCCGCTATTCAATCTACACCCTTTGGGGTAAAAATAATTAAATTGCGGCATAGTCTGTATCGGTACGTGTGAGATACACCTTCCAATCTTTTGGGGCGCATCTTCCACCGCCGAGGATTGCAGGGTGCTTCAGTTTGCCTCCTGTTCCGAACTCCTCCTACTCCTCATCCTCATCCTGCCTTTAGGGTACAAAAAATTGTAATCGGGGCCTAGTCTGTGTTTGTACGTGTGAGATACACCGTTTTATAAATTTTTTTCTATTCTGCTATTCAATCTACACCCTTTGGGGTAAAAATAATTAAATTGCGGCATAGTCTGTATCGGTGCGTGTGAGATACACCTTCCAATCTTTTGGGGCGCATCTTCCACCGCCGAGGATTGCAGGGTGCTTCAGTTTGCCTCCTGTTCCGAACTCCTCCTACTCCTCATCCTGCCTTTAGGGTACAAAAAAATTGTAATCGGGGCCTAGTCTGTGTTTGTACGTGTGAGATACACCGTTTTATAAATTTTTTTCTATTCCGCTATTCAATTTACACCCTTTGGGGTAAAAAGAATTAAATTGCGGCATAGTCTGTATCGGTACATGTGAGATACACCTTTTTAAATTTGTTTGGCGCATCTCCTTCCACCGCCGAGGATTGCAGGGTGCTTCAGTTTGCCTCCAGTTCCGAACTCCTCCTACTCCTCATCCTGCCTTTAGGGTACAAAAAATTGTAATCGGGGCCTAGTCTGTGTTTGTACATGTGAGATACACTGTTTTATAAATTTTTTTCTATTCCGCTATTCAATATACACCCTTTTGGAGTGTAAAAAATTAAATTGCGGCATAGTCTGTATCGGTACGTGTGACATATACCTTTTAAATTTGTTTGGCGCATCTCCTTCCACCGCCAAGGATTGCAGGGCACTTCAGTTTGCCTCCTGTTCCGAACTCCTCCTACTCCTCTTCCTCATCCACCCTTTAGGGTACAAAAAATTGTAATCGGGGCCTAGTCTGTGTTTGTACGTGTGAGATACACCGTTTTATATCCTTTTTTCTATTTGCGTCATACTTTGCATATTTGACTGTGAGATACACCCGTTGTATTTGTATACTGTTTTTCTATTCCGCTATTTAATAAACACCCTTTTGGGGTAAAAAACATTAAATTGCGGCATAGTTTGCATATTTGACTGTGAGATACACCCGTGCGATACTGTTGTTTTGTTCCGCTATTCAATAAACACCTCAATCATAAATTACAGAAATATGAGGAGACCGTCAAATAGGGGCCGTGGCCTGGGTCGTGGTGCTGCTGGTAGAGCTCCTGTTGCAAGGAGAGGACGTGGTCGATCTGTGCCAGCTACACGCACAAGTGAAACACCTTCCTCAAGTGTGAGTAGGCGACAGAACCTGCAGCAGTATTTGGTAGGGCATCATGCGCCTCTAGAAGTGATGAGGCCAGAAGAAGTACAGGCGATAGTAGATTGGGTTGCTGACAGTGTCTCCAGTTCCTTCACATTGTCTCCCACCCAGTCTACTGCAGAAAGGTCAGAGTTGGCACCTGCAGCCAATGTCCAACCGTCTTTCACCTCACCCACTTGCAAATCAGGCAAGCAGTCTGAGCCCCCAAGTCATGCAGCAGTCTCTTCTTCTTTTTGATGACTCTGTCAGCAGGGTTTCCCAGGGCCATCCACCTAGCCCTGCCCCAGAAGTGGAAGAGATTGAGTGCAGCGATGCCCAACCACTTATTTCTCAAGATGAGTACATGCAAGGACCATCGCAGCACGTCTCCGATGATGACGAAATGCAGGTGCCAAATGCTGCGGCACTCAGAATTGTGGAGACCGAAAGGAGGGCAGGGGTGAAGACTGGGTGGAAGAGGATGTGGAGGACGATGAGGTCCTCGACCCCACATGGAATGAAGGTCATGCAGGTGACCTGAGTAGTTTGGAGGAAGAGGCGGTGGTCGCACAGAGCCACCAGCACAGCAGAAGAGGGAGCAGGGTGCAGAAGCGGAGCGGCCGTGCCCTAGACACTACGCCTGCTACTGCCCAACGCAGCAAGGGACCGAGCGCACCAAAGCCAGCTCAAAGGAGTTGTTTTTTTTTTTTTTTTTCAGAATTGTCGCTCTTTTTTTTGTTTTTTTTTAACGCAAAAAGTAAAAATTGCACAGGTGGTCAAACACCACCAAAAGAAAGCTCTGTTCGTGGGAAAACAAGACCACCAATTGCATATGTGTACAGCGTCGCACGACCGTGCAATTGTCCATTAAAGTAACGCAGTGCCGAATCTCAAAAAATGGCCTGGTCATTAAGGGGGCAAATCCTTCCGGTTCAGAACTGGTTAATATATTAGGTAAAGTTTTTCTAAGGCTTTTGAATAACCTTAGGAACTTATTTTCATAATGTAGAATAACATTCAGTTAAAAGAGATGATGGCAGTGTATTGTTTTGTATGCTTCAATATTGCAATGCTTTGACAAACTCTAAAAGAACATGAAAGCCAACAATGGTTCCATTATACTAATTTGTCCGAATCTGGTTACTTTGACTAGGCTGAAGTATTTGTTTGAAGCTATGCTTTTTTTAAATACATATACGCTTTATATTTGCAATAAACTTAAGAAAAAAGAGAAGAGAGGGAAATTAGTATAATAGGTAATTATTTAGTGGCATGGAGTACTATTCTTAGAGCCATAGAAAAGGCTTCCTCCATTATTGTGTCATTTAGCATTGTTACATCTTGTACTTGTCATTTAGTAGCTGTGCTGTTGCTTTAGTAGCTTGTCATAGGATTAAAGCTGATCTTCACCCTGGAAAGAAAGTTCCCTCCTCCCCACCCTTTTGCTCATTTTTAGAAAAATGTTACTGTCCCTCCCCCCCATGCACACGCCTACGCAAATGACATGCACTGCACTCCCTGTGCCTCCTGGGATATACACGTCGCACATACCTCCCAAGGTTTTGAGATGGGAACAAGGGACACCTATTAGCAGAGGTATGTAGGCATAGGGCACACCCCCTGCCAGGCCCCATTAACCACTTTTAGACCGGAGGATTTTCCCCCTTAATGACCAGGCCCTATTTTGCCATTCGGCACTGCGTTACTTTAACGGATAATTGCGTGGCTGGGATGCCATTAAAGTTCACATGCATGTAATGACAGGCATCCAAATAGTTTTGACAACATCGTATATATATATATATATATATATATATATATATATATATATATACACACACACACAGTGCCTTGCGAAAGTATTCGGCCCCCTTGAACTTTTCAACCTTTTGCCACATTTCAGGCTTATATATTATATATATATATATATATATATATAATATATATTTATATAACATAAATATTTATATAACAAAGATATAAAACTGTAATTTTTTGTGAAGAATCAGCAACAAGTGGGACACAATCATGAAGTGGAACGAAATTTATTGGATATTTCAAACTTTTTTAACAAATAAAAAACTGAAAAATTGGGCGGGCAAAATTATTAAGCCCCCTTAAGTTAATACTTTGTAGCGCCACCTTTTGCTGCGATTACAGCTGTAAGTCGCTTGGGGTGTGTCTCTATCAGTTTTGCACATCGAGAGACTGGAATTTTTGCCCATTCCTCCTTGCAAAACAGCTCGAGCTCAGTGAGGTTTAATGGAGAGAGTTTGTGAACAGCAGTTTTCAATTCTTTCCACGGATTCTCGATTGGATTCAGGTCTGGACTTTGACTTGGCCTAACACCTAACACCTGGATATTCTAACACCTGGATATGTTTATTTGTGAACCATTCCATTGTAGATTTTGCTTTATGTTTTGGATCATTGTCTTGTTGGAAGACAAATCTCCGTCCCAATCTCAGGTCTTTTGCAGACTCCATTTGGTTTTCTTCCAGAATGGTCCTGTATTTTGCTCCATCCATCTTCCCATCAATTTTAACCATCTTCCCTGTCCCTGCTGAAGAAAAGCAGGCCCAAAACATGATGCTGCCACCACCATGTTTGACAGTGGGGATGGTGTGTTCAGGGTGATGAACTGTGTTGCTTTTACGCCAAACATAACGTTTTGCATTGTTGCCAAAAAGTTTGATTTTGGTTTCATCTGACAAGAGCACCTTCTTCCACATGTTTGGTGTGTCTCCCAGGTGGCTTGTGTCAAACTTTAAATGACACTTTTTATGGATATCTTTAAGAAATGGCTTTCTTCTTGCCACTCCACCATGGACAGATTTGTGCAGTATATGACTGATTGTTGTCCTATGGACAGAGTCTCCCACCTCAGCTGTAGATCTCTGCAGTTCATCCAGAGTGATCATGGGCCTCTTGGCTGCATCTCTGATCAGTCTTCTCCTGGTATGAGCTGAAAGTTTAGAGGGACGGCCAGGTCTTCGTAGATTTGCAGTGGTCTGATACTCCTTCCATTTCAATATTATCGCTTGCACAGTGCTCCTTGGGATGTTTAAAGCTGGGGAAATCTTTTTGTATCCAAATCCGGCTTTAAACTTCTCCACAACAGTATCTCGGACCTGCCTGGTGTGTTCCTTGTTCTTCATGATGCTCTCTGCGCTTTAAACGGACCTCTGAGACTATCAGAGTGCAGGTGCATTTATACGGAGACTTGATTACACACAGGTGGATTCTATTTATCATCATTAGTCATTTAGGTCAACATTGGATCATTCAGAGATCCTCACTGAACTTCTGAAGAGAGTTTGCTGCACTGAAAGTAAAGGGGCTGAATAATTTTGCACGCCCGATTTTTCAGTTTTTTATTTGTTAACAAAGTTTGAAATATCCAATAAATTTCGTTCCACTTCATGATTGTGTCCCACTTGTTGATTCTTCACAAAAAATTACAGTTTTATATCTTTATGTTTGAAGCCTGAAATGTGGCAAAAGGTTGAAAAGTTCAAGGGGGCCGAATACTTTCGCAAGGCACTGTATATACACAGCATATACAGTATACACACACAATGTATATACACTGGCAGGATCACCAGGTAGAGTGTTTCACAGAATGGAAGCAATACAAAGAGAACAGGAGCCTTTCTCATACAAGTACGTGGTACAGCAGGCACTTATCAGGAATATGAAATGTTGTGTTTATATATTCTTTAACATCTTCCCACCCAGCCTATAGCACAAGGACTGTCAGGTGGTGGCTTTAGGATCCTGACTGGATGTCATATGGCGTCCTTCCAGAGGGCACCGCGCAGCTGCGTGATATTTGATCACATGGTACAGGCAGCCAATCACAGCTCATCTGTACTAGGTGATTAGCTTTGACCAATCACAGCGAATCACAATATGGTAACATGATGTTGCTCTAGTCAGTGTGTTAAAAAAAATCATAAAAAATATAAAATAAATAAAAAAAAAAAATGTTTTTTCCTTTACTGTCACCAGTCAATGTACCTGATTACGGCTACATCAGTCATATGATGATGCTGTACTGCACAAAAATGGGAATTTTTTTTTATTTCTTCTTTTCCCCCAAAAATATGATTAAAAAATACAACTTCAAAAATCCCACAATGCCTCTTAATACCTTGGACTGTCTACTTAACCAAAAAGAGGTGGTTTGGGGGGTATTTGTACTGTCCTGACATTTTGGGCTTCAAGAAATTAGGCTAAGTACATCAGGATTGAACAATTTCCAGATACAGTATATACCAGTTTGTGAACCCTATAATTTTCCTACAGAATAAAATAATATACGCTGACATGGGTTATTTTCACCTAAGAAATGTAGCAGAATACATTTTAGGCTATATTTATGAAGAACAATCATTATTAATGAAGCAAAGAAAAACGTATTGCTTCGTTTAGTTAGCAAAAAAAAAAAAAAATTCCACATCATTGCATTCTGTTTTCATTCACAATTTGTACAGTGTTCCAACTTTTTTGGAATCAGGTTTGTATATATACACATATATATATATATATATATATATATATATATATATATATATATATATATACATACATATATACATACTGTTTGGTGGTGCTAAGTCATCTTCTAGCAAAAAAATATTGACTTTTCCTCGAGAACTGTCAAAATACTGTAGGCCTGGTCTGCAAGTGGTAACTAGGACCTTAACGGCTGGATCACCAGGGACAATTTTAATAAAGCCTGCATATTTAGATTAAAAAAAAAAAAAAATTAAATAACTTTAGAAATTACATTAACAATCTTAAAGCTTATATTTCACATTTTAGTGGCTGAGTTTAGA